>NC_069780.1:30695000-31320000 GCF_027406575.1 Nycticebus coucang
ATAGTGTACATATACCACAATTTATTAATCCATTCGTGGATCGATGGGCACTTGGGCTTCTTCCATGACTTAACAATTATAAATTGGGCTGCAATAAACATTCTGGTACAAATATCTTTGTTATGATGTGATTTTTGGTCTTCTGGGTATATGCCCAGTAGAGGGATTACAGGATTGAATGGCAGATCTATTTTTAGATCTCTAAGTGTTCTCCATATCTCGTTTCAAAAGGAATGTATTAATTTGCATTCCCACCAGCAGTGCAAAAGTGTTCCCTTTTCTCCACATCCACGCCAACATCTCTGGTCTTGGGATTTTGTGATATAGGCTAGTCTCACTGGAGTTAGATGGTATCTCAAAGTAGTTTTGATTTGCATTTCTCTGATGATTAAAGATGATGAGCATTTTTTCATATGTCTGAAGGCCGCGCGCCTGTCTTCTTCAGAGAAGTTTCTCTTCAAATCCCTTGCCCAGCCTGTGATGGGATCCCTTGTTCTATTCTTGCTAATGCGTTTGAGTTCTCTGTGGATTCTGGTTATTAAACCTTTGTCGGAGACATAACCTGCAAATATTTTCTCCCATTCTGATGGCTGTTTGCTCGCTTTACTTACTGTGTTCTTGGCTGTGCAGAAGCTTTTTAGTTTGATCAAGTCCCAGTAGATTATTTTTGAAGCTGCTTCAATTGCCCGGGGGGGTCCTCCTCATGAAATACCCACCCAGACCAATTTCTTCAAGGGTTTTCCCTGCACTCTCCTCTAGTATTTTTATAGTTTCAGGTCTTAAGTTTAAATCTTTGATCCAGTGAGAGTCTATCTTAGTTAATGGTGAAAAGTGTGGGTCCAGTTTCAGTCTTCTATAGGTTGCCAGCCAGTTCACCCAGCACCATTTGTTAAATAGGGAATCTTTCCCCCACTGAATGTTTTTAATTGGCTTGTCAAAGATTAAATAATGGTAAGTAGCTGGATTCACATCTTGGTTCTCTATTCTGTTCCAGACATCTACTTCTCTGTTTTTGTGCCAATACCATGCTGTTTTCATCACTATCGATTTGTAATATAGTCTGAGGTCTGGTTGCGTAATTCCTCCTGCTTTGTTTTTATTTCTGAGTAATGTCTTGGCTATTTGAGGTTTTTTCTGATTCCATATAAAACGAAGTATTGTTTTTTCAAGATCTTTAAAGTATGACAGTGGAGCTTTAATAGGGATTGCATTGAAATTATATATTGCTTTGGGTAGAATGGACGTTTTAACAATGTTGATTCTTCCCAGCCATGAGCATGGTATGTTTTTCCATTTGTTAATATTTTCAGCTATTTCTTTTCTTAGAGTTTCATAGTTCTCTTTATAGAGATCTTTCACGTCCTTTGTTAGATAAATTCCCAAATATTTCATCTTCTTTGGCACTACTGTGAATGGGATAGAGTCCTTGACTGTTTTTTCAACTTGACTATTGTTTGTATATATAAAAGCTACCGATTTATGAATGTTGATTTTGTAACCTGAGACTCTGCTGTATTCCTTGATCACTTCTAAGAGTTTTGTAGTAGAGTCCCTAGTGTTTTCCAGATATACTATCATATCATCTGCGAAGAGCGAAAGTTTGATCTCTTCTGACCCTATATGGATACCCTTGATCACCTTTTCTTCCCTAATTGCAGCGGCTAAAACTTCCATTACAATGTTAAAGAGCAGTACAGACAATGGGCAGCCTTGTCTGGTTCCTGATCTGAGTGGAAATGATTCCAATTTAACTCCATTCAATATGATATTGGCTGTGGGTTTGCTGTAGATGGTCTCTATCAGTTTAAGAAATGTCCCTTCTATACCGATGTTCTTAAGTGTTCTGATCATGAAGGGATGCTGGATATTATCAAAACCCACTCAGTTTTGCTGTAAACCTAAAATTGTCCGAAATAGTATAAAGTCTATTTTATTTTTTTTTTTGAGACAGAGTCTCACTTTTTCACCCCCAGTAGAGTGCCGTGGCATCATAGCTCACTGCAACTTCAAACTCTTGGGCTTAAGCGATTCTCTTGCCTCAGCCTCCCAAGTAGCTGGGACTACAGGTGCCCACCACAACACCTGGCTATTTTTTTTGGTTGTTTGTTGTTTGGCAGGCCCTAGCTGGATTCGAACCCACCAGCTCCAGTGTATATAGCTGGCACTATGGCTGCTGAACTAAAGGCGCCAAGCTGAAAAGTCTATTTTTTTTAATGAGCAAAACATTTGAATAGACATTTCTACAAAAAAAAAAGATACATAAATGGCTAGCCAGACCATGGTACTCAACATCACTAGTTATTAGGTGTCTCAGTCCGTGGGGGCTGCTACAACAAAATACCATACACTGGGTCACTTATAGACAACACAAATGTATTTCTTACAGTTCTGGCAGGTTCAGTGTGTGGTTAAGGCCCACTTTCTTGTTCATAGATGGCACCTTCTTAGCATGGCCTCTCATGGCAGAAGGTTCTCAGGAACACCCTCAGACCTCCTCCGTAAGGGCACTAATGCCATTCATGCCTCTTCTCTCATGACCTAATCATATCCCAAAGGCCTCACCACCCTCTAATACCATTACCTTGGGGGGAGGGTAGGATTTCAACATATGAATGTTAGGGAGATACAAATATTCAGACCACATCATCAGGAAAATGTAAATCAAAATGAAAATAATGTGCTATTTCACACCCAGCTGGAAGGCAATAAAAAATATGGCTAGGCGTGGTGGCTCACTCCTGTTATCCTCACACTTGGGAGGCTGAGGTGGGTGGATTGCCTGAGCTCACAGGCTCAAGACCAGCCTGAGCCAGAGTGAGACCTCGTCTCTAAAAATAGCCGGTGTTGTGGGGTTACCGGTAGTCCCAGCTGCTACGGAGGCTGAGGCAAGAGAATCACTTGAACCCAAGAATTTGAGGGTGCTCTGAGCTATGACTCCAGAGCACTCTACTGAGGGCGACAAAGTGAGGCTCTGTCTCAAAAAAAAATCTGAACAATTACAAGTGTTAGTGAGTCTGTAGAGAAATTGCAATCCTTGTACATTGCTGTGGAAAAGAGTTTGGTGGTTCCTCCAATACTTCCAATCCGAGAGAGGTTCACAAAACAAGTAGTGCACAGATCTTCATAGCAGCATTATTCACAATAGCCAAGAAGTAGAAACAGCCAACTGTTGAATGTATAAACAAAATGTGATATATATGCACACAATGTAACGTTACTCAGCCATAAAAAGGAACAGAAACCCATAGGTGACAACATACTGTATGGTTCTATTTAGAGGAATTGGATGGGATGACCAAATCCATAGAGGTGGAGAAGAGGTGAGTACTTGCCAATGGTTGGGTAGGGCAAGAACAGAGAATGACTACTAACAGATACGGTGTTTTTAAGATGTTGAAAATGTTTTAGAAAAAGACAGTGAAGATGGTTACTCAACCTCGTGACTGTACTAAAACACACTGAATTGTACGCTTTAAAATGCCAAATTTCATATTACCAGAATTATATTTCAATTTGAGAAAAAATTTTAAGATACAACTGAGGTATATTTCAGGAATTCCTACATGTCTTAAAATAAATTCATTTCCCCCCACACGTTATTGATAGTTTAGCTGAGTATAATTTCTAGGTACAAAGGAATTTTCCCTTAAAATCAGAGTTTTGAAGGTTTTTGATCCATTTCTTCTGGCGTTCACTATTTCTGAAGAGAAGATGTCTCCTATTTTCCTTCCTTCTTTCTTTCTTTTCTTGTCTTTTGCAGAAGGAAAAGGAGGAAGAAGATGAGAAGGGAGAATGAAGAACTGGAATTCACAGCTCACAGCAACCTCAAACTCTTGGGCTCAAGCAATTCTCTTGCCTCAGCCTCGTGAGTAGCTGGGACTACAGGAGCCTGCCACAATGCCTGGTATTTTTATAGAGGGGTGGTCTTGCTCTGGCTCAGGCTGGTCTGGAACCTGTGAGCTTAGGCAATCCACCTGCCTCGGGCTTCCACAGTGCTAAGATTATAGGCATGAGCCACTGTGCCTGTCCTCTATCTTTGTTTTTCTGAATCTCACAGTTATGATTCTAATAGTGTTTGTTGGAAAGGAAATAGGTGATCTTTTTCAACATGAAGATTGCATCTCCATCCAACTTCTAAAAATATTTTTCTTTTAATTTTTATTAAGGTATAGTTTATATATGTTCAAATGCACACATAAGTGTATGGTTTGATGAATTTAAAATGTATGCGTTAATACTGTGTAGCTACCATTTCAGTCAAAATATGCCACCCCAGGAAATTTCTTGTACTGTTTTCTCAGCTTTATTCCAGGAGATGATTGTTCCCTTTTGGGCCTTCTCAGAAATCATTTTATATATTCGCTTTTGTGTCTGACTTCTCTTACTGTGGATAGTTTTTGTGAGATTCTTCTGTGTGTTTACAAGTATCAGGAGTCTGTTCCTTTTCATAACAAACTGAGAAGCTTCAGTTTCATTCCTTCTTTCTTCTTGAACCCTAAAATAGTCTAGGTCCAATCAGGAGAGAGAATAATACAATAAGTTAAATAGGAGAAACTTAATATAAAGAATGATTAACTATGTCCTGGGCACAGTGGCTCACACCTGTAATCCTAGCACTCTAGGAGGCTGAGGCAGGTGGATTGTTTAAGCTCAGGGTTTCAAAACCAACCCGAGCAAGAGTGAGACTCAGACTTTACTAAAAATAGGAAGAAATTAGCTGGCCGTCATGATGGGCACTTGGAGTCCCAGATACGAGGGAAGCTGAGGCAAGGGGATCGCTCAAACTCAGGAGTTTGAGGCTGCTGTGAACCTCAAACCATAGTACTCTACTGAGACTCTAGTGAGACTCTGTCTCAAAAAATAAAGAAAGAAAGAAAGAATGATTAACTATGATAAAAGAAAAATTGTATGACATAAGGGAACTCTTATTTGGTAATCTATAGCTGAGGGAGAATATCCAAGGAAAAACAAGCTTGGAAGGGGTTTGGATCTTATTGGAAAAGGTATTGTTCAGTCTACTGGATAGCAGAGAATTTTGCCAAATTGGCTAGGACCAAGCTAGTCTAAAGTTGCTGTGCAAGAAATAGGCCAGCCTCTAGAGCAGTGACTGGTGTGCCATGAGAGGATCTTAGGGGTGCCGTGAAAATATTTGAAGATCATTAATCAAATTATTTTTAAAAGAAGTTCAAAGCACAGTAAGTATATTCTTTTTTTTTAACTCTTTCTTTTTTGATCAGCATAATTTAAGTGTCCCAGAAGAGTAACTATAGGTTCAAGCATGCCGAGAGATTAAAAAGGTTGAAAAACACTGGTGATTAGCAACTGGTAAGGTAGACCTGCAGTAGCTGTCCAGTAATTCATGGAATGGAAGGCCTGTGGAGCATTTAGGCAGCTGAGGAACTTGCAGAGGGAGTGGCAGCTCTGTGAGGATCCATGGGCCGTGAGTGAGCTAGGCACCAGTTGTGCAGAATCTTGTAGAAGGGACAATGGTAGATGTGTGACTCTGCAGACCACAGCCAGTTCTGTGCAGACCATGAAGGAGCTAGGTTTCCTTGTCAATAGGGGTGTAAAAAGGTAATCATTGTGCCAAGGCTGCAAGGTAAAAGATGGATTGCCTTCTGAGCCTGTGGATATTTACTGGTTGTCTTCACACCCACACCAGCCATTCCTCAGCCCACACAAGGAATAGCAGGAGAATCTCTTCAAGCTCCTACAGTATCCCTCCAATGCCCTTTACTGAGAAAGCTTCCTATCAGACCTAGTTTAAAGAAGAAATTCTTAAAATAATTCAGTTGTTTATCACAGAATGTATACAGTGCAAATGTTCCTCAACTTATGATGGGGTTACATCTCATAAAACCATCATAAGTTGAAAATATCATAAGTCAAAAATGCATTTAATAAAATAAAATAAAAATGAAATGCATTTAATAGCTGGGCATGGAGGCTTATGCCTATAATCCTAGCATTTTGGGAGGCTGAGACGGGTGGATTTCTTGAGCGCAGGCATTCCAGACCAGCCTGAGCAACAGTGAGACCCCATCTATATAAAAACAAACAGACAAACAAAAAAACTAGCTTGGCATTGTGGTGGGCACTTGTAGTCCCAGCTACTTGGGAGGCTAAAGCAAGAGGATCGCTTGAGATCCAAGAGTTTGAGGTTGCTGTGAGCTATGATGCCTCAGCACTCTAACCAGGGTGACAGTGAGACTCCGTCTCAAAAACAACAAAAAGCATTTAGTACTTAACCTACTAAACATTATAGCTTAGACTAACCTACCTGAAATGTGATCTGAACACTTATAGTTGGGCAAAATCATCTAATAAATACAATACTGAAAGTGAAAAACAGAACAGATGTACAGGTGTTCAAAGTATGGCTTCTCCTCAATGGATATCATTTTTGCACCATCATAAAGTTGAAAAATCCCAAATCAAATCATCGTAATTCAGGGACCAACTGCAGTTCTCCCTTATCTGAGATTTCTATTACCCATGGTCAACCGTAGTTTGAAAACATTACACCTCTACTCTTGTGCATTGGGGCCATTATTAAGTAAAATGTTACTTGAACACAGCCCTGTGGTATGTGTACCATGACAGTCCCTCTGAGAATCAAGACAGCTACTAAATGACTAAAGGTAATCTGGGCAGGAAGGTGGAGGAAGGCGTGGGGTTTCATCACACTACTGAGAATGGTGTGCAACATAACATTTAGGGATTGTTTATTTCTGGAATTTTTCAATTATGTCACAATGCCCACGTCATTCACTTCATTTTATCTCATCACATAGGCATTTTATCATCTCATATAATCACAAGAAGAACAGTAAGTACAGTACAATACTATGTTTTGAGAGTCCATAGTCATTTAACTTTTATTCATATATGATTATTCTATTTTATCATTATATATTATTGTTAATATCTAACTGTGCCTAATTTAGAAATTAAACTTTAATAGAAGTATGTATGTATAGGCTAAAGCATAGTATATATAGAGTCTGGTACTATTCATGGTTTCAGGCATCCACTGGGGGTCTTGGAATGTGTCCCCCAAGGATAATGGGGAATTAATGTATTGTAAGGTACATTTGGAGAACAGAAGCTGTAAAGTGAACTCCAGCTCCAATTAGACCCGTGTCAATCAAGTCGTTTCTCTGTGTTTCTTAAACTTTTCTATTTTTCAACTTTTTGTACTACATTCAGAATTTCTACCTATCTTTCATTTCTCTTAATTCTTTATTCAGCTAGATCTACTAGGCTATTAAACTTATCTTCTAAATTTCAATAGTCTTTTTTTTTTTTTAGTTTCTGGAAATACTGATTTTGGCGTTTTTTTCAAAACGGATTGATCATTTTTATAGTCTCTTGCTCTTTATTCGTATTTTAACACATTGTTGACTGGCAATTTTACGCAGAAGCTATCCCTTGTCACCGGCTATTATTCTGTAATTAAATATGAAAGTGAAACGAAGCTGATACCTCCTCTGTCTGGTACCATTGCTTCATCTAGGGATAACGCCCGCTTAGGTGTATACAAATATTGAAATTTTAGAATAAAGTAACCCAAAAGAGGCCTAATTTTATAAACTCGGCTTCACTAGATGTAGCTTGTGAATTATCACTAAGATGGAAAAATGTAAGGATTTGCTTGAATCTCAATCTGGTCATAGTTTTAGAAAATATTGGTATTTCGGGTGGCGCCTGTGGCTCAGTGAGTAGGGCGCCGGCCCCATATGCCAAAGGTGGCGGGTTCAAACCCAGCCCCGGCCAAACTGCAACAAAAACAAAAAAATAGCTGGGCATTGTGGTGGGCGCCTGTAGTCCCAGCTGCTCGGGAGGCTGAGGCAAGAGAATCACGTAAGCCCAAGAGTTAGAGGTTGCTGTGAGCCGTGTGACGCCACGGCACTCTACCGAGGGCGGTACAGTGAGACTCTGTCTCTACAAAAAAAAAAAAAAAAGAAAAGAAAATATTGGTATTTCAAGTAAAGGGTCCATTCACCAGAAATCCCTCCAATGTGATTTTGTTTGTTTGTTTGTTCCATTAATATCAATAAACCAAGAAACTTCTTTATATCATTAATGGTAACTTTCGTCCATGGTAAAGTTTAAGCAAAGTTTTTATAAAAGTATTTCATTTAGTGGTGGCATAAATTGGTTTGAGAAGCAACTAAATAAAAGAAATCATTATCAAAATGTAAATCCATCACTTCACTGATACTCTGTGGATCACTAAGTTCAACAGTTTACACCTGAAATGTCTGTATAATCCTCCTCTGTATAATCATTTTCAACCTACTCTTTTTCAAACTCACTTTCACTATCAGATTCTATTACATTTTCTTTTTGCCATTTTGGTGGTCTGATATCAGATTCATAACTATCTTCTGATAAACTATCATTTCCCAGATCACTACAAAATGTTTCAAAATCATGCAATTAGATAAATTATCTGAATATCATTCATTGAAAAATTCTTCACTGTCACAGTCCATCATAGTTGAAATTTTTGCAATACTAGAATTGTGATAAAAACCCAAATATCTAGAAAAATAATTTTTTTATAACAAAGTGAACATGACTGAATATGATCAAGGAAGCTTCTACAATATCCTACATTATGCTGTGTTTTAAAAATTGCAATAGTTAGGTTCAGCGCCCGTAGCTCAGTGAGTAGGGCGCCACGTATACTGAGGCTGGTTTGAACCCAGCCTGAGGCCTGCTAAACAACAACGACAACTGCAACAAAAAAATAACTGGGTGTTGTGGTGGGCGCTGGTAGTCCCAGCTACTTGGGAGGCTGAAGCAAGAGAATCACTTAAGCCCAAGAATTTGAGGTTGCTGTGAGTTGTGACGTCACAGCACTCTACCAAGGGTGACGTAGTGAAACTCTGTCTCAAAAAAAAAAAAAAATTGCAATAGTTAATGCAAGTGCAAACACACCTTAACTCATGTTCACTCAACATTTGCGTATGAAAACAAGAGTTAAATCATGACTGGAAACCAATCACTTAGACTCAAATCCCAACCTTTGCCATTAGATGAGTAACTTTGAGCAAATCATTTAACCCCTTATCCCTCTGTTTCCTCATCTTTAAAGCAGAGACAATAATGTAAGCATATTGAGTTAATATATGTACTTTTTTGTTTGTTTGTTTTGATTTGGGTTTTTTTGTTCTGTTTTGTTTTTTGAGACAGAGTCTCACTTTGTCACCCTCGGTAGAGTTCCATGGCATCATAGTTCACAGCAACCTCAAACTCTTGGGCTCAAGGGATTCTCTTGCCTCAGCCTCTTGAGTAGCTGGGACTACAGGTGCCCATCACAATGCCTGGCTATTTTTAGAAATGACGTCTCACTCTGGTCTCCAACCTGTGAGCTCAGGCATTCCACCGACCTTGGCCTCTGAGAGTGCTGGGATTACAGTGTGAGCCACTGCGCCTGGCCTCAGAACAGCTCTTAATACCTAAAAAGTATCACATAAGGGTGATTATTATTGTCTTTTGTGACTGATATTTTTTATGGAGGTGAAATTCATAGAACATATAATTAATCATTTAAAAATGTATAATTCAGGGTGGCACCTGTGGCTCAGTGGGTAGGGCACCAGCCCCATATACCGAGGGTGGCCGGTTTGCTGGCCTAACTGCAGCAAAAAAATGGCCGGGCATTGTGGCAGGCAACTGTAGTCTCAGCTACTTGGGAGGCTGAGGCAAGAGAATTGCCTGAGCCCATGAGTTGGAGGTTGCTGTAAGCTGTGTGATGCTATGGCACTTTACCGAGGGCGATGGGGTGAGACTCTGTCTCTACAAAAAAAAAAAAGTATAATTCAGTGTCATTTAGTGTGTTCATAACGTTGCACTACCATCACCTCCACGTAGTTCCAAGACATTTCTCACCCTAAGTGAGACCACCTAGTTAGACTAATCGTCACTCCCCATTCTCCTGTGCTCCTGGTCCGTGGCATACACCAATCTGCTTCTGTCTCTATAGATTTAACTATTCTGATATACACAAACATATACATGAAATCATACGATATGTGACCTTTTGAGTTTGGCATCTTTCATTTAGCATGGCATTTTCAAGGTGTACCCTTTTTATGGCTGAATAATAAGCTATTGTATGCAAATCCCTAATTCATCCATCCATTCATTCTTGCTTCCATGTTTTGGCTATTGTGACTAGTATCTCTAGGAATATTTATTCACAATTTTTTTTGAATACCTGTTTTCAATTCTTTAGGATTATACCTATGAATCAAATTGCTGAGTCATATGAGGATTCTGTTTCAATTTTTGAAGAACCGCCAAACCACTTTCAACAGAAATTACATCATCTTAACATTCCCACCAGCAATGTACAAATGTTCCAGTTTCTCCAAATCCTCACCAATGCTTACTATTTTCTATTTTCAAACATTATAATCATCCTAATGGGTATGAAGTGATATCTCATTGTGATTTTGATTTGTATTTCTGTAATAGCTAATAATGTCAAGAATCTTTTCATGTACTTGCTGGAAATTGGTCTTCTTTGGGGAAATGTTTATTAAAATCTTTTGCCTGGGGGCAGCGCCTGTGGCTCAAAGGGGTGGGGCGCTGGTCCCATATGCCGGAGGTGGTGGGTTCAAACCCAGGCCCGGCCAAAAACCACACAAAAAAAAATCTTTTGCCTGTGTTTTAATAGGGTATTTTTTTTTGCTATGAATTTTAAGAATTCTATATATATTCTGGATACTAGATTTTTGTCAGATATATGATTTGCATATATTTTTTCTTAGTTTTTTTTCTGTAGGTTGCTTTTTCACTTTTAAAATGTCCTTTGACACAGAAAAGTTTATAATTTTAATGAAGTATAATTTATTTTATTCATTGTGTGTGCTTTTGGTATCATTTCTAAGAATTGCTAAATCCAAGGACATAAAAATATTCTCTTGTTTCTAAGGATTTTATGGTCTTAGCTGTTAATAGTGATATTGATAACTTTGATCCATTTTGACCTAACTTTTTTCTTTTTGCAGTTTTTGGCTGGGGCCGGGTTTGAACCCACCATCTCCAGTATATGGGGCCGGCACCCTACTCCTATTAGCCACAGGCGCTGCCCACTTTTTTTTTTAGAGACAGTCTCACTTTGTTTCCCTCAGTAGAGTGCTGTGGCGTCACAGCTTACAGCATCCTCCAGCTCTTGGGCTTAGGCGATTCTCTTGCCTCAGCCTCCTGGACTACAGGTGCCCGCCACAATGCCTGGCTATTATTTTTTGTTGTAGTTTGGTTGGGGCTGGGTTCAAACCCGCCACCCTTGGTATGTGGGGCCAGTGCCCTTCTCACTGAGCCACAGGCGCTGCCCTAGTTTAGCATCTCTTTTCACAGGATAGGACTCACATGGACATAAACTGAAATGTGTTTTTAGCCACTGTAAATATTTTTGCTTACAATAGTGAAAGAGTAAAGTTTAACCAGTAACTTTTTAATAGCATATTGCGGTTTGTTTTTGTTCTTGTTCTTTTGGAGTTAGCCATTTTTTTTGTTGTTGCAGTTTTTGGCCAGGGCCGGCCACCTCTGGTATATGGGGCCGGTGCCCTGCTCCTTGGGCCACAGGCGCCGCTCCTGGAGTTAGCCATTTTTTTTATAAAAGGGATACTTTTGGTAAAGACTCCCATTGGCTCATGGTTGTGTACTACATATTTGACCACTTGCAATGTTATCAAGTAGCCATCAAATCATTGATAAATGGAACAAAAAGTAGGTAAAATCCCTGTCTTCATAGAGGTAGAGTGGGGAGACAAAATCCACTAATATCACATGTAAGACGGTGACACTGAATGCTATTGATGTAATGATATTGTGCTGTCATTGTAAGAATGGTCAAGAAAAATCAAATAATGTTAATATTTGTATATAGATTTACAGTTAGGGAGGAGGAAGTCATATAGTATGTAGGGTCAGATCAGTTTAGGCAAAGGAAAAAACAAGGGCAAATATTTTGGGAGTTCTACGTACTTGTCTCATCAGAGTTCTGTGACTGAACTAAGGGAATTGGGATGGATGGTGGTGAGGCAAGTTAACAGTGATTAGAGATGAGGTAAAGGCGAAGAAGTCATTCACAGCCTTGTAGATTACTTTTAATACTTTGACTTACTCTGAATGAGATGGGAAACCAACAGGAGTTTCAGAGGAAAGCTGGATCATGACCTGAGATGGTTTAAAATGGTTATGTTAAGGGAGTGTGGGGATAGACTGCTCTAAGATTGAAAGCAGCAAGATCACTCGGGAGACTACTGCAATGATCCAAGAGACAGGGCTTTAGAGCATGGTGATAGCAGTGAATATGGTGAACAGGCAGATTCTGAACAAAATTTTAAGAATTGAAAGGACTGTTGTTAAAGTTGATTGGAATGTGAGGAGTGGAGTGTGGATCATTGCAACTAAAAGAATGTTTACATTTACTGAGGCTAAGAAGAGTTATACATGGCCAGTTTTAGACTTAGAACCCAGGTAGAGTGCCTTGGCATCACAGCTCACAGCAATCTCAAACTCTTGGGGCCAAGCAATGTTCCTGCCTCAGCCTCCCAAGTAGCTGGGACCACAGGTGCCTGCCACAACACCCAGCTTTTTTTTGGTTGCAGTTGTCACTGTTGTTTAGAAGACCCCGGCCAGGTTCAAACTCACCACCCTAGGTATACGTGGCCAGCGCCCTTGCTGACAGCCACAGGCGCTGCCACTTTCAGGCATTTTTAAAGATGCCCTCCAAATAGCCATTTGGATAATAGGAAGCTATATGGTAGTTTGGAAGGTCAGCAAATGATGGTAATCCTAAGAACCTATAGCATGAAAATACTCCATTGTTCAGTTATACTTTACACTATTCAAATTTGATAAATTATATTGAGGATCAGCCAAAGTATGTAAAAATGAAATTTCACAAAAATGTTTTCTACAGGACAGAAACTAAGAGGGCTCTTAAAGTTAAAAAAAATATCAATCTCATATAGAAAAAGTGTACAACTTGGGAAGAAATATCGACAATGGGGCTGTAACTAAAGCATAATCCAAATAATAAAGAAAGAAGCATTGTGTATCTAAGTTAATCACAAAATATTAAAAAATGAGGTCAGAAACAAACCAGTAGTTACAGGGCAGCAGAAAATTAATGCACAGTAGCTTTACTGCCCTTGGCAGAGTACCATGCCATCACAGCTCACAGCAACCTCCAGCTCCTGGGCCTAGGCGATCCTCTTGCCTCAGCCTCCCCAGTAGCTGGGACCACACGCGCCCGCCACAACGCCCAGCTATGTTTTGTTAGTTTGGCTGGGTCCGGCCTTGAACCCACCACCTTTGGTATATGGGGTCTGCGCCCTACCCACCGAGCCACAGGTGCCACCCTATTTTTTGCCTGTCATTTAAAAATCCTGTTTCCAAACACCTTTACCATTTATTTTTCCATTACAGTGGGACAGTACAAAAAATTTCAGTAGCTTCCTCAGAGTATATTTAGTTAAGTGGAAATACTGCGAACACCCTTAACATGACACGTTCCCCACAGCGTATGGGGAAATTGCCTAGCATAGGATCAGGGATCAACGGGGTTCAAATCTTTGTACCTGTGGACCACTGGTGGAATGACACATACCAGTAGATTATTATTGGAATTAGTTACCTGCACGATGTTAACTTTTTTTTGAGACAGTCTTACTAAGGTCATCCTTGGTAGAGTGCCATTGCGTCAAAGCTCACAGCAACCTCAAACTCGGCACCCACAACACCCAGCTATTTTTTTGTTGTAGTTGTCATCACTGTTTAGCTGGCTTGGGCTTGAACCCCCACAGCCTCAGTGTATGTGGATGGCACTGTAACCACTGTGCTAAAGGCACCAAGCCAACGTTAACGTCTTACATCAATCTATAGTTTCACAATTCATAGTACTATGCATGTCAGGTATTAGAAACTTAAATAGGCAGACCAAACACATTCTCCACAGACACAAATGCCAAGAGTGGTAAAACAACCATAGGGCCAGAGGATTTACTGGTTGTAGCCTGTCAAGAGAGCTCTAAAAATGCTTGAGAGATTTTTAAAAATGCTTCTCAATCTTTACCATGTAGATCACATGGAGGGCTTCTAATCAGACTACGGGACTCCACAGCATAGTTTGATTCAAGACTAGGCGGGGCCTGATAATTTGTATTTTAAAGAATTCTTCAAATGATGTCGAGATTGTTGCTCTCGAAGAATCACATTTTGAAAACCATCATCCTTTTTTTAAACTTTCAAGTTGAAAATCAAGCTCACAAACAGTATTAAGTTCGTGTGGATATGTTAGCTGGAATTACCGAGTAAGACCAAAGTGTCTTTAAACACAAGACTTTAATGGTAACAATTCCTTTAAGCTCAATTAACTGTAGCTATTACAAGTCTTATGCAGATGTCACTATTAGACAATATTTAGTGACTTGCACTGGATTCCTCATAAAATAGACAAGTTCACTTCAAAGTGTAATCAACAGTCATTTAACATCTTTGTTATGCCAACACACAACATGGCTAATTTTAGTTGCACCCCCCCATCACTAACACAGCATGATCAGTACCTTAAGTATACTTCAACTAAGCCATTAAAAAAAAAGTGAGTGTTTCACTACCCCTGAGACCACTAGTTAACTGTGGTTCATACTTTAAAATGTGAGTACACCCACACAAGAAAACAGTTATTAAAAAAAAAAATCTGATTATCACGTTGCAAACCTGCCCAGGAAAAAAATTAGTCAATTAAAATGCAAATTTATTAACAGCTATCAGTTGGACCCTCATTCTTATGGGTTAAGAGAAACTTAAAAATTTATGCATTAAAAAATACAGGAAATACATAGGAATAGAAGAAAATCAATCCTTAATCTGCACTTTACTCCTACACATGGCACTGGTAGTATCAAGTTACTGGGTGGTGTGGGGGAAAAGTTCTACTTTTGGAGAAAGTTTCATTATAGATGATCCCACCAAGTCCAGTGTCCATACATTCAAAAATGTTGATTTTCCAGGTACCTTAAATTATCGTTCTCTTAAACCTGGGTATGCCTCTATGGCTTATTCCCTTAGAAGTGACAAATGAGACGTTGTATAAAGCATCAAGTCAAATATAAAGAGAACTGGACACATCCACTAATTATGACAATCAATGTTTAGGAAGTCATATCTGTAAATACCTAATGGTTGTCTAAGGCTAAAAAAGTCCATTTGAAAGCCAGTGAGGGATCCATTGTTTTACAAAAGTGTTATACGTGTTTGGCTTTCAAGATATATGCCTAGTAAAGCTGTTATTTTGAGAGTATTGAGTCTCAGAAGTTAATTACTTTGAAAATAGAGCCAAGAACAGTATTTCTTACCTTGTGGAGCAGTATCTAACTAATTTCTCATTCACAATTTGAATTAAAACAAGTTTCGAATGAGGCTCCCTGAAGGAGCCATTACTCTTGAAGCAAAAGACAAAATGAAAAACTGTATAGCACAGTATCTTCAAATGAAATGATTACAGAATCAACAAAGCCAGAACGTCTTCAAAAGGCATGCATTTCACTTCCAGTTTAGGTAAGAACCTGAAGTCCAAACTACGTGTTAAAACATTTATAAAAATTATGCTTTATCATTTCTAGCTTTCCACATCTGTGTGCAGACAAGATTGCACACAAGTGCAGGCAGTGCAAAAAAATGTGGAAGTGGAGAAGTCACAGATGTGCTAGAAATTTAACACAGAACTTTGGGAAATAAAGCAATAAACAAAATAATTAGAAGAAAATTAAAAACTATCAAGTCAGAATTAGGAAGGGTAAAGAATGGTAATGCCCTCGTTACTACAGAAGTTATATTAGTAGCACAGATAGCACTTGTCAAACAAAAATAATCCAATAGCATTTACTTTTATTCATTCATGTTTAAGTCACCTGAAATGATATCTGTTGCATTTAAATGCTCATTAATGTAAATGGCTGAACAAATCCATTTCAATGGATACTCAATATCCCACATAGATAAGTCACTTCAACACAGCCTCATGACAACTCCCACACCAAAACAGTACTTTATTTTGAAAATTTTGACCCATTATTACTCCCGTGTTATTTTTTTCAGCTGTCGAGTGTACAAGGTGAAGAAAAATTTTAAGACGGGGGCTGCACCTGGAAAATAAATTTCTTAAAACTCCACACACACGTTTCAAAACTGCTGGGTCCCAAGTCCAACTATGAACTCCAGGGCTGCCAGTATCATGTGCAGCGCATTAAAGCTACACTATCCAAATAGCTTATTAATTCTGCATAAATCAGGTCAAGCAATGTGTCAACCTGTAACAGACTGTGCACTTTAACTGAACATGGCAAAATATTCACTCTTTTGAACTTTACATCATTTGATGTCAAACAATGAAGCAAATCCCAACAGTATATACAAAAAACAGCTTTGCATTTACAAAAGATTGTTTCCCATACTGATGAATCCAGGCAGCTAACTCATTGGTTTATGCAACTTTATTGAAGAAAAATAAATCAATTACTAGCAGAGCTATTAGTTGATCACTCATCCATTGACAACTTGCATCATTTATTCAGTGCTATATTAAACAGTGTATTGGAAGATAGATTAACTAATAGCTCCAAGCCTCCTAACAATTTAAATGAAAATTACAAAATGTTTGAGACCCTATTTTGGAATACAAAGGGTGTTTGACTTCCAATTTCCATTCTCTGTAGAACAAGAACAGGTCATTCCTTTATTGACATGCATAAAATACATCACATTTTCTGTTCTGCTGATGCTATAAATTCAATACCAATTCTCCAGCCACATCAGTTATGAGCATAAAGTATATCATGTAACCTCAAATCTCTAACAATGGAAGGCTTAAACAAGAATGGATGCTGACTGAATAATGCTGCTTCCTTTGATGTGACAACTGAGCATCCATCTCCCTCCCCCTCAGGTGATTTCTTCAGCATGTTAGAGCAGTGAGGAAAGGTTTTAGTCTCATAACCAAATTAGAGTGAAGACATTGGCCACATAATACACATGCTCCATTTTTAAAAAAATTCTGAGTCTTGGGCAACTGTTCTCTTGTAACTACTTTACAGTTTCTAAAAGCAGTTATTGTCCAAAGCTGGAAGAACTTAAGTCTTCTCTGATGAGCATGTGAATGAATGGAGGGAGGTAAACAAAAAATAAAATTAAAAAAGATGAGGTCTGATAGGGGAGCAGCCGGATAAGAAAAATCAAAAAAGGAACAGTAATTTAAAGTTTATTCCAGCTATAATGCAGGTTATTCTGACTTTAAGGTAGCATCACATGGCATACTTCTGAGTCCATTCCCGAGATATTCTGTTGTACCTGTAAATAAAAAAGATGTTATTTAAAAAAGTTAAAGTAGAAGAATTACTAAATACTTTAAAGAGAAGGAAAGATTTCTATTTTACCTCCGGGATATCATCATGATGTCATCTCTCATGGCTATGATTAGAAAAAAAGCCAACAAGGGAGAAATAGCACTGGTACTCAAAAAGAATGTGGGAAACATGAGCCTTGGGTTTTGAAAGCAGTATTACACTTTAGTAAATTAAAATGGCACTGATATTGAGAGGCTAACAAAAAGACCCTTTTTTCTCCACTGAAATAAGTTTTCTGTTACAACTCTAAAATTATAATCTTATTCTGACAAATTTTAACATTATAAAAATTTTATAGTTCATCATGAACATCTCAGAAGAGCACCTATAGCAATTTCTATCAAAGCAAGAACCAAATATTTACTAAAAATTTTATCTGAATCTCAAAGACTTTGATAAGTTACTTCAGAAGATAACAGATGGAAGCAGAAGAGGAAGACACTGAGAAGGGTGATAAGCAATACTAATTTTCAAGAGGGGGTGGGTGTGACTGGTTGTGTTAATCAGAATAACAAGCGTTCTTCAATAAATTGTGGTAATGGGAGCTAACGAGTTCCACTGAGACCCACTGAATGGGAATCCTTTGGAGTACAATAACTAGGACATCTTTTTTTTTTTTTTTTTTTGAGACAGAGCCTCAAGCTATCACCCTGGGTAGAGTGCCATAGCATCACAGCTCACAGCAACCTCCAACTCCTGGGCTTAAGTGATTCTCTTGCCTCAGCCTCCCAAGTAGCTGGGACCACAGGCGTCGGCCACGATGCCTGGCTATTTTTTGGTCGCAGCTGCCATTGTTGTTTGGCGGCCCCGAGCTAGATTTGAATCTGCCAGCTCAGGTGTATATGGCTAGCGCCTTAGCCACTGGAGCCACAGGCGTCAAGCCAACTAGGACATCTTTGTTTAAAATAATCAACAAGTAATTCACACACAGGCAGGGTTATTACTGGAGATTACTAATATTGATAAATACTATCAATTTCTTCCTGGATTACAGTCATGCTATAGGCTGCTTACCCCAACAAAATAGTGATAACCTTAAGAAATGATTTAATAAATAGACTTCAAAGAACACAGAACATTCATAAATATTTATGAAAGTTTTAACTTTAAAAATTATTAACTAGCTTCATCTCAAATAAGAACTAAGTATGGTTAGAAAACTTTTCTAAACTTTTTTTTTAACCAATTCATGGCTATCTTATCTAAGGATATTCTCTCAAAAAAGCCAGCGCTTTAAAAAACAAAGGCTTTATTCAGCATGTAGGGAGCCACAAATATAGCTGACACACTAATGCATGCTTGTCAGTAATGAACATTTAGTTTAGATGCTTAGGTTTAAGTGTTTTTTTTCCATACTCTACAACCTCCTGGCAAAACCTGAACTAAATTCCTCATTCCATAGAGTACTAGTATAAAGTCTCAAGCTAAAACTTAAAAATTTCCATTTCTTACTAGTGTAACTGCTTTGCCATGCAATAATACTCTTAAGCAGTAATGATTACTGGGTAAATACTTTTCACGCTGAACAGAGCAAGCAGTTAAATGTACAGTTCTCAGAAAACTGCCACATCTGTTACCTTTGTTAGTTAATATAGTACCTTACAGCATGCAGCACTCAAGGGCTGGCAGTACCATGAATAAGCGCACCGTAGAGTGCAGATCCTCTTACCCTACAACATAGCGTATTTCTCTGTCCACTCTCTTGCTAACCTATTGTACCTAATTGAACAAGTACACTTAGCATTAATCAAAACATATGAAAAGTTATATGTTAAATTGAAAATAACAATAATTCAAATATTTGAGAAATTTAAACCAAATTTTTATAACAGGAATAATTTTTGGAAAATATAATTGGGGTAAAGAAAAATTTGCTTCCTCCCCCCGACTTGAGAATGAAGTTATACAAAATATCTAACAGGTTAGGAAAAAACAAGAACATTTAAGAGTGTTATTTACTGTCACATAAGCTAAAACCTAGTCAATTTTTAAGAAACAACTGCATTTCAATTAATAGTCTTTCTATACTTTTAACTATCTTACTAAGTATCCAATCTTCTTGGCAGGGTTTAAGCCTAATTCATTGAGTGAAACGGCCTTTTATAACATTTCCTTAAACTATTACTTACTTATCTCTGTCTGTTTTATAGATCCGTGCAATCTCTGGCACTAGGGGGTCATCTGGGTTTGGATCACATAACAGTGAACAAATGGATAAAAGAACTGCAAGAAAACAAATGTCTGTTATTCAGCATTGAGAGTTTGAATAAATGACAAGATTATTTAAAGACATATTATAACCCTCTGGTCTGCAAAAGATTTTTGTTAGTGTATATCTTAAGCCCAATGAAAACAGTCTTACAGAGACTCTGCTTCACAGAAAATAGGATCCTGGTAAATAAGGACTGCTAAAAATAGAGCTTTGTGGCATCAAATTCAGGGCTGACTAGCTATAGAAGTACTTAAAAACTCAAACTCAATACTGTTTCTAATATATAGTTGAAATGTATGGCATTATTTAGCTTAAGTACCTGGAAGTGGCATTAGAATTTAAGGAGTTTATTGGTTATGCGAAGGGGCGGGAAACTTTATTAAGAATATGCAGGTTATTCTTAGCTATAAGGTATGATGATTAAAAAACCAATTAGGGGAGTTTCAGAGAAAATCTGCAAACCTAATCTACTAAAGGTTATGTCTTCTTGAATTTGCAAGTTAGACACCAAGAATTCTGGTTAAATAAAACAATTCCGAAATCTCTTCAGTAGTAAGTGAGCCTTCAGCTCTCTAGCTCCTAACCTGACCTGTTCAACACACCAACTTAGAAGATGCCAAGCATCATATAGACCTCATTCATTCTGAATGCCTGCTGTGTGCCAGTCATCATTCAAGATGTAGTTGTAAGAATTTTATAAATGCTTGAAGTGGTTGTGGAAATCATTGGAAGGAAAAACAGGACATAAAAAGCAACATCAATTAGTTTCACACTATGGTTTACAACAGCAAAATACATGTTATCTCAAACCTAAAAGTGTGGGAATTACACAATAAAGACTTGGTTACACAGTAGCTCACAGAAAAAAAGGTAAGAACTTCTGTGACTACCAATAAGTCAGGAAAATGCGGCTCCAAAAGAGCAAGTTACTTTAAAAACAAAACACCATCAACTCAACACCTGCATTTAGACAAACACAGTTGTCAGTATTATAGTTCATTCCTAGCAATAATAAAATAAAAAAATAACTGAAATCTGGTGTTTAGGCATGAGGGCATGATTTGAAAAGAAATTAGAACACATCCAAGATGGTGAAAAGCAGGTTTAAAATTTTAAGAGGCTTGGCTCCGGAAGCTCAGTGGTTATGGCACTGGCCACATACACCAGGGCTGGTGGGTTCAAACCCGGCCTGGGTCTGCTTAACAACAACAAATAGCTGGGTGTTGTGGTGGGTGCCTGTAGTCCCAGCTACTTGGGAGAATGAGGCAAGAGAATTGCTTAAACCAAACAGTTGAGGTTGCTGTGAGCTGTGAAGCCACGACACTTTACCGAGGGTGACAAAGTGAGAGTGTCTCAAAAAAAAAAAAAAATAACTAAATAAAAATAAAAACATTAAAAAAAATTAAAAGACTTGTAAGAATTCTGGCAGCACTTGCCCAGATTGTTTTTATTTATCCCCCAAAATGATTCTAGCTTAAAGTTTGGAAAATGCTACACAGCCCCTCTAGGAGATGCAAGTGGACAAGCACATTGTGTAAGTACATGAAAGCCTTTATACAGAGTGGACATAAAGTTCCTATGCAATTTATCATGTTAAACTATTTTAAGTTGCACATGAACTTCAATGTCCTGCCCTAAGCCTCCACCCCAAAACACACAAAAATCCGTAAACTATTTCACTTTCCATTCACCACGCATAAAAATCACTTGACCAAAACACCTTGGTAAAATACTATTATCTCAACAAACACTTTGGGAAATGCTGCACTTAAGTATTGAATTAGAAAATGAGAATGCTTAAGAGTTACAGATGTACTGTCTTCAGTATCTGAAACACTGTTATAATCAACATTAAAAGACTAATTTTGTATACCTAAGAATGTTAAGCAAATACCCAAAACTGATTACTACTAGAAAGCAGACTTTCTTCCCAATAGGCAGTTTTGTGTGTGATTTGTGGGATGAAAGTGACACAAAAGTTACCAGATTCACTCAGAAAATTTGAGAAAGTGATAGAAATTTCATCTCCATCTGGAATATTTACCCAAAGACTAGAAAATCTGTTTAACACATGCCTATTAAAAAGCAGGAGACCAGAATTGACCTAGAGAACTTTCAAGATTTTATAATTTTAGACTGTCAATAGGTAGGAACAACCTACAATGGTTATGTAACACCTGACTATAAAAAATAAACAGGAAAAGAATCTTAAAATCTTCCTAGAGTAGAAATCAAAATTTAAAAGAGCAACAAGGTTTAGGTTTATTTTAGCATCCACGATAAAAAGGAAACAAGCATAAGATATGCAAGTGATTTGGGATTGAAAAATAGAACTCTATAAAAATAAATTTTGCTATTCTGTGATGAAAAGTTAACTTATTAGCCAAATGCCCCCAATCATTAATTTTAATTTTTTTTTAACAAAATCTTTTATCAATACTGTTAAAAGAACAAAAATGATGAACTTTATTCCTTCCTACTTCTTACCAAAGTTAGCATAAGATCTATAAGAACAAAACACCTTTAACTATTAGGAAATCAGAGGAGCACGAGACTTTTCACTATAAGTGTTTTACCTTTAGAAATAGTTAAAGCAGGAGACCATTGTGATCTTAGAATATCGAGACAAATGCTGCCATTACTGTTAATATTTGGATGATAAATTCTTGTTGTAAATGCAACCTAAAACAAACAAGAAACCTTTAGGTCATTTACTCAAATAAAAATAAGCATCTAAAACTAAAGTAGAAAATTTTTATGCCTTGTTTTAAAAGTCAAGGCACAATTACAAAGAAATTCGAGGGCTATCTATTTTAAATTAAAATGGCCTTGGGACAAAAATTTCATTATTGCTGATATGACAGAAAGTTAGGTTGCTTTGGCCCTATCCACATCACAAATACCAAAGGGTAATTTGAAGGGTATTTGTACACCAGCTCATTTAAAGTTTAAACCACAGTTATGTATTGAAGTCTGCATTTCTACTGTATGTAAAATATAAACTTGAATCACAACAGTTTTATGTAAGAACTGTCACACTGCACCCAGTTATGGTGATGTGTCTCTGTCCTACACATCTATAATTATCCAGAAAGTCTGAATTTATGTTAATGGCTCTGAAAAGTCAAGGACCTTAGGCTTTTAATAACCCATAAACCAAGTCACCCCAGTGCACTAAGCAACTGTTTGATGCCTACTATTAAAACACAATAGGGTTCAATGATCGAGCTGTGTAAGAATAATAAAGAAAAAAAGCTTCTATATGGTATTGTCTGAGCAACATTAGGAAAAGGCATATCTTATTCACATTTAATTCAAGGTCAGGCGGCGCCTGTGGCTCAAAGGAGTAGGGCACCGGCCCCATATACCGGAGGTGGTGGTTTCAAACAGGGCCTTGGCCAAAAAAAACGGCAAAAAAACAAAACAAAACAAACAAACAAACCCCCCCAAAACCTCCAAGGTCTAATTCTTTGAAATACAAGTAGTCAGCATCTATCTCAGTGACTCAATTGAATATGTATCCAGTCTCAATTACACAATACCCCAATTTTAAACAATGTTCTATTCCTTTGAAGTAAAGCACAAAACTCTACTAACAGATTTTAGGGGAAAATACTTGCCTTAGGTGGTTTGAAGGGGTAGTCTGTAGGAAAATGAATTGTCAAAAAGAATACACCACCTTGATATGGGCTGTCATTCTGCAAAAAGAAAAGTATGCTTAACCTTGATATTTAAAATGTTATTTTAAATTTATTATTATTAAATAATCTATGTAACACTTCTATTTTCTAAGCACGTCTCTAATAAGAACCAAAATTACCTATTCACACAACAATAAAGAATCTGAACTAATGCTAATAGAGAAAAATCAAAATCTACTACGGTAATGAAACCTAATTTATAAAGATCCAATTTTATGTAAGTCAAAGTTTTACAAAAAATTACCCAGAAACACAGGTGTTGGAGATACCAATTCTCATAAATGCAAAACAACACTTAGCAATGAAGTCTATACATAATTATCATGTTATCAGATTACAATGTAAAATTTTAGATGTGTAAATTATTCCTAACAGCCAGGTATTTACAAATTACTTTGCATCTCAACAGACATTCTGCCCAAGGCAAATCAAAGTTAGCTACTCCAGGGAATATACAACTACCTTCAAGAGAAGAAGTACAACAGAAATGACAGGTCTATTAGTCTATTAAAGTTTTTCGTTTTAATTTAACCAAAAACAGATGTACAGAACTCCATCGCAGGCCACCTAAAGTTGACCTACTTTTCATAGATAGGACACGTAGCACATGTATCAGTACAATAGGCCTAGTCCCTTTTGTTGACCACCTCTGTATGTTGACCAGTTTGTTACAGTCTCTTGAGTAGTCAACTGGCAGGTTCTACCGTAATTGTTCGTATTTATAAATGACTAAAATGAATATTCCTACTCATGAATGGGCCTTTAAGAAGTAATTTTGGTGTACAAATGATAAATGACAGAATCAAGATTCAAACACAAGTCTTCTGGCATGTGATGCATGCCACCACGTACTTAAATTCCTTGAATTAGTCTCTCCTTTACACTCACTGCCAATACTTAGTTCATGATGTTATCATGTTTCACCTAAGATTATGGCTATATAGCGTACTCATATTCTGGCTTTCCCTTTTAATACATCCTACCATCTCAATGATAACGTAGTCTTTTTAAGGTATTCTTCTGCCTATAATCTACCACAGCCTTTTTTGGGACACAGTCCCGTTCTGCTCCCCCAGTTAGATCATAGTAGCGTGTTCATAGTTCATTGCAACCTGGAACTCTGGGCTTAGGCAATCAATCCTCCTGCCTCAGTCCCCCAAGAAGGCTGGGACTACTGGTGCACGCCATCATACATACTTAATTTTTTCTATTTTCAGTTGAGACTGGATCTGGGTCTTGCTTAGCCCGGTCTGAACTCTTGGCTTCAAACGATCCTTCACCTCATCGTCCTAGAATGCCGAAGTGTGAGCCACCACAGCTAACCTATTGTAGCTTTTTTTTTTTGAGACAGTCTCACTATGTCACCCTCAGTAGAGTGCTGTAGCGTCACAGCTCACAGCAACCTCAAACTCTTGGCCTTAAGTGATCCTCTTGCCTCAGCCTCCCAAGTTGCTGGGACTACAGGAGCCCACAACAATGCCTGGCTTTTGCTTTTTATTTTTTGTTGCAGTTGTCACTGCTGTTTAGCTGGCCAGGGCTAGGTTTGAACCCGCCAGCCTGGTGTATGTGGCTGGCACCGTAACCACTCTGTGATGGGAACAAAGCCCCTACTGTAGCTTTTAAAATAAAATTCAAAATCCTAAGTATGAATGTGCTTTATGATTTTGGTCCCACCAATCCAGTTAGTTTCATCATCCACCTCTTCTCCAGCACATACTGTCTACTGCATGTAAAATTATAGAGACAAGTTTCACACACCTTTTTCCTCTTTCCCAGTTGGAATGTTCTTCCTTTTAATAAAGCCCGCCCTTCACGCCAATCTGCTGGCTGACCTATTCACATTACTTTATGTACATGGTTACCAATCACCCACTATATTTGTAACCCTTATTTTTTTTTAATTTTCTCCTCTACTACAAAGCTCCTTTAAGATTAACTGGGCCAGGCATAGCAGCTCATGCCTGCAATGATAACACTCTGGGAGACTGAGGTCAGGAGGACAGATCAGCCCAAGTAAGAGCTTACTAAAATAGAAAAATTAGTGAGAGGCTGAGGCAGGAGGATTATTTGGACCCGGGAAGTAATTTGAGGGTGCTGTGAGCTAAGGCCATGGCCCTCTAGCCTGAGCCACAGAGTAAGAATCTATCTAGCTAAAAAAAATAGGCATTTCCTGACGACTCCTTACCTTAAAAATCAGCTATTCTTTATTGAAATTAAAATTAGATGTTACATTCCTTACAAAGTCAGGGGTCTTTAGTTCTGTGGCATTAGTATCATTTTGACCTAGGAAGTACCCCAAAGCAAAAGTAATTTTGTTACCTGCCAGTACATCTACAGATGTACTTGCGCCAGACATCTATAGTTTATGAGTTTTTATACAACCTCTGGCCTTATTGTTTTGGGTCACAGTTGCATGCCACGGGGGTAAAACCACATTCACAAAGTAATATTTATCTTACACTGTTGAGAAATGTTTTATGACAGATGTGTTCAGAAGTCAGAAGAACATGTTTCACGGATGTACCTCATGGTAAACATACAGTAACTATTTAAAGCTGGAGTAAAAATTACACACTTAATTCTGTATAAGATAATAAAATCTGTACTTTGGGTACATTTCCTATATTCTTTGATTCCTTCCTAAAATTATCCAACCAAGCGTTAACCTTTACAGTGGAAAACACACATTTCAGTGACTACTGTTACCAAGGCAAAACTTTGTAGTTATGGCATTATTTTTTGTTTTTGTTAGTCAGGAAATATGTAAATAGTTCTGAAAATCAAATGTTTTCAAAAACAGAAAACTGATAGGCCTTATATAGTAAAAGGCTGCTACAAACATTTTTAGCAAGGAATAACGATGATGTGAAATTTTGCAAAAACTTTCTGGCCTGTATTCCTTATTCATTTGATTTACTGTCTCTACCTTTTGGGGGAAAAATTAATTATTCAAAATAGTGGCCTCAAACGTCAAGTAGAAAAACACTGGCTTCCAGGAGTTGGGTTTACCCATCATCCAGTAAGAAAGGACAGAAGTTGCCAATACTTTTGTGCTCAGTGTGGACAAATTTTTATAATGAGACCATCCTCAAGTACCCTCTGAATCAAAGAGGAGCTTTATTTGTACAGACATGCTAGGGCATTTTACTGAATTTCTTGTTTTGAAAATTGCTAATCCATAAAGGGAAAATTCTTGCAGCTATAAAAACGACTCCTTATAAAATCTAGGTAGGTTGGCTCAGCGCCTGTAGCTCAAGCGACTAAGGCGCCAGCCACATACACCAGAGCTAGTGGGTTCGAATCCAGCCTGGGCCTGCCAAACAATGACAACTACAACCAAAAAATAGCCGGGTGTTGTGGCGGGTGCCTGTGGTCCCAGCTACCTGGGAGGCTGAGGCAAGCGAATCGCTTAAGCCCAGGAGTTACAGGTTGCTGTGAGCTATGATGCCACAGCACTCTACCAGGGCGACAGCTTAAGGCTCTGTTTCCAAAAAAAAAAAAAAAAAAATTGAGGTAGGGAGGTAGGTAATATGAAGTAGACCTGGTAGAGGCTGGTCCTATTTTTAAAAAGGGGAGGTAGCTATTACTCCACCCTAAGCTATTACTGCTTGTAGAATCAGGTTCTAGTCCCAGGGTTTTTATCCAAAGACTGTTTTAACTTTTACAACATCATGTGGGCTAAACTGGGGTAAGGCAACATTTAACTATGTGTGTTAAAAATACAGCTTTGCTACTAAGTGACATAAAAGGAAATACTTTTAAACCAAAACATTTGAAACAGTTAAAAAAAAAAAAAAATAGTCCTTGCCCTCCCCTGCCAGTTGTCTTATTTGGATTCACAGTCTACCTTTAAAAGTTCTAACACTTCACAATCCATCATCCCTGTTATAATACCCTATAAATATCTCCCACTCAGCACTTCATTCCCAAATCATCTAACTCCCATCTTATCAAAGCTTATCCCAGTAGACCAAGTTTTCCAAAGACCAACAGGGATGTCTATTCTGTGTATTTGTACCCTTATTGTCTGGCACACAGCAGGTACTCACATTTGAGATGGAAAACTAATTTAAGATTATTAAAATCAGAATTGTTGAATACGTATTGATCAAACCTATCCACTAGCTAACTCTTCCACTTTATTATCCATTAGAATTCCATTTATGTTGAAACAGCCACAAAAAAGTGAAGAAAGCAGAAAAGTTTCAGTAAAATACATATGTAACTTAGAATAAAAATCCTAAAGTGTCTTCCAAGTTAAAAAAACAAAAAACAAAAAAAAAAAAAAAACAGTATTTGTGCAAGATAACAGTCTTACCCCAGGATGTTTTTAGTGCGTTCTAATTCTCTGAAATTCTTAGATGATATCCATAATTCTGAACATTCAATTATCCAGCATATAGTTTCTTATCTACCCAGGATAGAAAGGAATTTTGCTATATTCAAAATATCACTTTCTGCCTAAAAATACGCAAATTTTGCATAAAACTAAAGTTCTGTAAAGAATCGAATATTAAAATAATACAATTAAGAGCTACATTCTTGGCAGCTACAGGAATAGAGTAAGATATTTAAGTAAACACAACTCATGGTAGGATCAGAGTCAGTACATTTAACTGTCTCTAAGTTAACAGGAAGCTCTTAACAACACTTTAAATTCTTTTTTTTTTTTTTTTTTTGCAGTTTGGCCGGGGCTGGGTTTGAACCCGCCACCCTTGGCATATGGGGCCGGCGCCCTACTCACTGAGCCACAGGCGCCGCCCAACACTTTAAATTCTTATAAGGAAAAATTGGATTGAGGTAAAGCATTATTTGGTAGGGCACGGAGATGCCATACTCTAGAAACCTGAACACAGGGGTAGACAAAAAGTACATGTAACAAATGACTAATTAATTATACTGTTTCCTTCAAAAGCAATATAGCCATGACATATTCAAAATAGAATATGTTATATTATAATCCCACAAAGTTAAAAATTGCAACCAAATCTATGCTGGATCTTCAACTGTAACTAAATTAAAAAATTCTTAATACTTACAGGTCCCATAATTGTGGCTTGCCAATGAAACACTGGAAGAAAAAAAAAAAAAACAAAAAACAGGTTATCTAAAAATGCACAACTTAAAAAAAAATTAGGCATAAAAATCAATTTCAGAGTTACTTACTATCATCCCCAACTGGACCTGCAGAACATTGTGCTGGAGGGTCACGGGCCAAATCACTAAGTTCCTACACCAAGACAGAAAATGATGGATCATGTAACTTTAGTTTAAGAAAACAAGCAAATGAAGAGTCAACTGCTTCCAATTACTTTTATCTAATTCTTTGAGACATGCAATCACAATTTATTAAAATAATACATTATACTTAGAGAAAAGTTAAGTAACCCCAGTCCAGTTCCTGGAACATGCAGGCTCAGTTGTCCAACAGACACATGCAGAATATCATTTTGGCTAGGATTCATAAAACATATTCATCAATATGAATTTTTATCACAAGAACAAAACATGATCTCTCATAAACCCAAACAGCTGTAATCAGGTGCTCTTGTATCGTAAGAACTTAGACAAAGTGTAGCTTACAAATTCATGTCATGTGTTCCAACTTCCAGACCATTTCAGAGGCCCTCATTATCTTAAATTCTTTTTTCTTGAACCATACCTCCTCTTAAAATCCACTGACCGCATTTTACACTTGTAAAAATCTCATGGAGCTAAGTACCTTACATGTTTTTGATCTTACTCTTACCTCAACCATTCATCTTTTATTCAACATCCATTTTAAACTATTTGGAAATTCCAACTCTGGAAGAACCTACTTCTCCAAGTAGAAAGTAGTTTACTCTTACAAAAACACAGCATCTGCACAATACTATACGCACTAATTATTCTCAACAAATAAACACTCAACCCTTCCATAACTTATGTATAACAAATATGGATCACTTAATATGACCAAATTGTTTTCTTACTAGTTTTATTTAAAAAAAATTTAAGATGGTAGGCTTGGTGCCCATCGCCCAGTGGTAAGGGCACTGGCCGCATACACTGAGGCTGGTGGGTTTGAACCTGCTAAAACAATGACAATGGCAACAAAAAAATAGCCAGGCGTTGTGGTTGGTGTCTGTAGTCCCAGCTACTTGGGAGGCTGAGGCAAAAGCATCTCTCTCTCTTTTTTTTTGTAGGGACAGAGTCTTACTTTACCGCCCTCAGTAGAGTCTCACTTTACCGCCATGATGTCACAGGACTCACAGCAACCTCCAGCTCTTGGGCTTCCGCGATTCTCCTGCCTCAGCCTCCCGAGCAGCTGGGACTACAGGCACCTGCCACAACACCCGGCTATTTTCTGGTTACAGTTTAGCCGGGGCTGGGTTTGAACCCGCCACCCTCAGTATATGGGGCCGGCGCCCTACTCACTGAGCCACAGGCACCACCCGCAAAAGCTTCTCTTAAGCCCAAGAATTTGATGTTGCTGTGAGCTGTGACACCCCGGCACTGAGGGTGACATAGTGAGACTGTCTCAAAAAAAAAAAAAAAAAAAAAAAAAAAAAAAGATGGTATCCGACCGTACCAAATATGTAACCATTTGTTATCAAAAAACTAAAATAAGATAAACAGAACCAACATTAACACACTATTGTCTTCAACACTTCCAAATTAACTTTGTCTTAAATTCTGCTGATAGCATACATAAGAGCCACCCATTAAAAAACAAAGAACAGGCCAGGCACAGTGGCCCATGCCTGTAATCCCAGCACTCTAGAAGAGCAAGGTGAGTGGATTAACTGAGCTCAGGAGTTCAAGACCACAGCGAGAGTGACAGCCCATCTCCATCATAGTGGTGTATATCTGTAATTCTAGCTACTCTGGAAGCTGAGGCAAGAGGATTGCTCACGAGCCTTAGAGTATGATGTTGCTGTGAGGTATGACACCACAGCAATCTATCCAGGGCAACAGAGTGAGACTTCTGTCTTAACAAAGTAAAAAAAGAATACCCTGGAGTCTGGGGATTGTTGTAACTTTTAAATTCCTTTTCTTGTCTAAACATGGAAACAATGATCAAAAGGTAATGCTCGGGATTCAGTTTGAACTAAACAGCTGACCACATTCATATACCAAAGACCAAGTATAGAAAGAATAATCTGAGCCAAATGTGATGGCTCACGCCTATAACCCTAGCACTTTGGGAGGCTGAGGAAGATCTTTGGAAGGCAGGAATTTGAGACCAAATACAGTTGAGACTATCTCTACAAAAAATAGAAAAGTTAACTGGGCATGGTTGAATAGTCTGTAGTCTCAGCTATGTGAGAGGCTGAGGCAGGAGGATTGCTTGAGCTATGATGCCATCACATTCTAGCCCAGGCAACAGAATTGAGACAATGTCTCTCCAAAAGAGTACAAAAACAAAACAAAACAAAAGAATCTGGGGCCGCGCCTGTGGCTCAAAGGAGTAGGGTGCTGGGCCCATATGCTAGAGGCAGTGGGTTCAAACCCAGCCCCAGCCAAAAACTGCAAAGAGGGAGAATCTGTCAATAGCACCAATCTACCACAATATTAATGCACCTATAACATTTAACTCCAAGACACATTCTTCTTTCATTTAGTCTACCAGAAGATTGATTTCCTACAACTAAGGGAATTCAAGGGTGAAAACAGACTTCCAAATTGTGCACATTTTCTTCCCTCAACTGACTTTTGGATTTCAGTGCAAAGTCAAGGACATAATGCAGAACAGTATGAATAGCCCTCCTTCTCCCAAAGATACAGGGATGAGAAGAGGAGTTAATTTCGATTAAACTCGGTATAGTGGCATGAGCCTATAATCACAGTTACTTGTGAGGCTAAGGCAGGATTGCTTGAACCCAGGAGTTTGAGGATGTAGCATACTATGATTGTGCCTATGAATACATACTACATGCTAGTCAGGGCAACACAGCTAAGACTTTCTCTCAAAAAACAGGGTGGCGCCTGTGGCTCAGTGAGTGGGGCGCCGGCCCCACATACCGAGGGTGGCGGGTTCAAACCTGGCCCCGGCTGAACTGCAACCAAAAAATAGCCAGGTGTTGTGGCAGGCGCCTGTAGTCCCAGCTGCTTGGGAGGCTGAGGCAGGAGAATCGCGGAAGCCCAAGAGCTGGAGGTTGCTGTGAGTCCTGTGACATCATGGCACTCCACCGAGGGTGGTAAAGTGAGACTGTCTCTACAAAAAAAAAAAAAAAGCCACAACGGGCTAAGGAGACCTTCATTTTGTATACTTACAGATTTTGCTTTGGTCTCATTTACTAAAATGCATATGCAGTGAAGAGAATTCTCTTTAAAGCATAATCAAATCTGAAAAACTAGCAAACCTTTTCGTCCTTTTTAGATAGAAGGTAATCACCTTTTTTAAAGACACATACAGGACTACTTATGCTCAGATCTGAAGGTCTTATCAGCCAACTCCTCCAATCTTGGGTGAATGAAAAGTATGACACTGTTTTCTGCTGGCATATACCAACCAGGCATGCTATAATAGTGGTCTCTGGCTTGAGAGTTGGCAGGGTTATGGATAAACATGGGAAATTTGTACGCACAAGAGGATGAGCAGCTCTGCCTTAAAGGTCAATGCTTTTAACATGATTATAATTTCATTATTTGGTAACACCATAGTTGAGTGCAGTTTTTTTTTTTTTTGTGGCTCACACCTATAATCCTAGCACTCTGGGAGGCCAACACGGGTAGACTGCCTGAGTACACAGGTTTGAGCTAGCCTGAGCAAGAGTGAGACTCAGTTAAAAACAAACAAACAAAAAACCTCCCCCAAAACAGCTTGGTGCCCATAGCTTGGTGGTTAGGAACGCCAGCCACATACACCAGTGGGTTCGAACCTGGCTCAAGCCAACTAAACAATGACAACTACAGCAAAAAAATAGCTGGGCGTTATGGCGGGCGCTGTGGTCCCAGCTACATGGGAGGATGACGCAAGAGGATCACTTAAGGCCAAGAGTTTGAGGTTGCTGTGAGCTGTGACACATAGTACGCTCTAAGGGCAACCAACAAGTGAGACTCTGTCTTCCAAGTTCTTTTGTGGTAACATGAAAAAATTAAGTAATGGCTGTCATTCTGTGGACTCCATCAGTAAAATAAGAACTTAAGTAGAACCTCTGTAAGTTGACCACTGACGGGACTGTAACAAACTGGTCAATATGTAAGAGTTGGTCAACATAGGGAACTAGGCCTACTGTACTGATACAAAAATTAGGTCACCTTAGGGAGGTTGTAAATGTAGGGAGGCGGTCCACTAGGGAGAGTCTAGCTTAATATTAGTTTTACACCAGTTTTAGATGCCTCAAATATATAATTTTATTCTTTTCACTTACTACACGGAATCAAAACTTTTCCAAGACCATTCCGTTGAAGATAAAACACCTGACTATTGTAAATCTATTATAAAACATGAAGATGAAACCATTATAAATCTGGACAAAACATTTGTGGGCTGGGTATAGTATAACCCAATCAAAAGAAATTCAACAGTTGCCTAAACTCAACTTAAAAAACAGATACTGAGTGTATTATGAAACGTGTGAAAACCTCACGTTGAATAATTAAAAAAATCCAGCCAATTGTCTCTTCGCTGTCTTCAAGATTTCAGTGTTTGAAGAACTACCATATAGATTAAAATTTGAGTCCCACCCTGCTGGAGGGCTAAGTCTTCTACGAGTTTTTAATGAGACACCTCACACTCCAAGGCGCAAAAGTAATCCTCCTACCTTAGCCTCCCTGAATAGCTGAGACCACAGGTGTTCACTAGCACATCCCAGATCTAATTCCACGCCCACCCCACCCCCCAACTTTTTATTGAAGAGGGTCTTACTCTTGCTCAGGCTGGTCTCAAGCTACTGGCTTCCAGCAATACTCTTGCCTTGGCTAGGATACAGGCATGAGCAACCACATCCAACCAGAAATCTTTAAAAGAACTGGCCAACTAGCAAAAAAAATTTCAGCTTTTGAAGCTGTTAGCATATTGGAATCACCGAAGGCAAGCACACATCAAAAACTAGATGTTAAGATTTTCCCCTACAAAACTGAGACTAAACAAATTAAATGATGTGAACTCCAACAGAAGTCTGTAACAGTGCTCTAAACATTTCAACTTGTGAGCAAGTTCTTCATGAAGCTCTTGTTTTTATTTGGGTAAGTTTGTATTCTATACCAATGGAATAAAACAGATAGTTTTATAATCAGAAACACCGAAATTTGATACAACACTAAAAAGAATATGAAGACTAATCACATGAAGGATTTTTGCTCTGTAAAAAATTATTTGCTAAAGAAAAACAATCTGAATGCAATCATAAAAATACCTGAGCTGAGATACTTTATACATTTCAACAAAAAATAATTGAGGGGCAGTGCCTGTAGCTCAGTAGGTAGGGTGCCAGTGCTGGTGGGTTTTGGGCCCGGGCCAGCTAAACAACAATGAAAACTGCAACAAAAAATAGCCAGGCATTGTGGCAGCTACTTGGTAGGTTGAGGCAAAAGAATCACTTAAGCCCAAGTGTTTGAAGTTGCTGTGAGCTGTGATGCCATAGCACTCTACGAAGGGTGACACAGTGAGACTCTGTCTCAAAAAAAAAAAAAAAAAATTGAGACTATACTCCATTTAACAGGATTTGTTCTAACTTTAATTCCTTAGCTCATACAGAGTATTTCTCATTAAAAACAATCAGTACTACAGACCAAAGTCAATGGAAGTAATTAGTTTAAATAATACTAACCTGGTCCCAGGTGTGAATCACTAGAGTTGAGGAGTTTAAAACCAGTGTGAACAAGACCCTGTCTCTACTAAAAATAACAAAATTGGCCAAGTGTTGTGGCTAATGCCTGTACTTCTAGAGGCTGAGGTAAGAGGACTGTGTCTGAGGTTGCTATATGCCAGTGGTTCTCAAAGGGTTGCGGCATTAGGAAGGCTGAGAACCACTGCTATGATGAAGCCACAGCACTCTAGCCTGGGTGACAGTGAGTCTGTTTCCCCACAAAAAACAAACAAAATTAACCTTAAAATAAAATGCTATTTTCAGTAAGATTGAAATAAGGCTATTGGAAGAATCAGCAAGAAGTATTAAGAGCGACCTAAAAAACAATCTAGTATAGAAATAAGCACTACAAATTATATGTTCTTTAAAATGCTTCAATGACCTATATAAAATGTTAACTGTTCCAATAGTGAAAAAAAAAAGGTGTTTTGAATGGAACTATTTAATAGGTCCACAAATAAAACCCCCAAATAAACAAAAACAAAACAAAAAAAACCCCAACAACCTGCACACACTCCAGTGTGTGCGCGTTTTAAAAGAAGGGCTCTTACCATGTTGCCCCAGCTGGATTTTAGTGACCATTCAGAGTCTCGAATTCCCAGGCTCAAGTGTTTCTTCCTGCCTTAGCCTCCAGAGGCAGTGGGACTAGGCATGTGCCTTCAAGCCTGGCAATTTGATCAATAAATGCATTCTAAGAACTTACAAATTCAACAACTTTTTGTTCACTGATTGCATGTAGAAAGAATGAAAGACAAGTTGTTTTTTTTTTTTTTGTAGAGACAGAGTCTCACTTTATGGCCCTCAGAGTGCCATGGCATCACACCACTCACAGCAACCTCCAACTCCTGGGCTTAAGCGATTCTCTTGTCTCAGCCTCCGGAGTAGCTGGGACTACAGGCGCCCGCCACAACGCCAAGCTATTTTTTTGGTTGCAGTTCAGCCAGGGCCGGGTTTGAACCCGCCACCCTAGGTATATGGGGCCGGTGCCTTACCGACTGAGCCACAGTTTTAAGCCGAGCAAAGAATGAAGCAAGTAAAATGGTCAACTTGCAGGTGAAACTTTTGGGTAGATGTACAAGTACTATTTAGACCCCCAAGTAGAGACTCAATTAGAAAAGTACATACACAAATTCTGACTAGGAAAGATAAAGTAGAAAAAATATTGAGTATTATTGGCACATAGATGATTATTTACAGTCTTGGTGAAAGCACTCTGATAACAAAGGAGAGGACTTCAGACTAATTAATTCAACACTAAAAAAAGAGAAGCAATACCCTCAAAGTTGGGTGAAGAAAAAAAGAAAGTAGCAATCAACTATATCTAATGCTAATACAGCAAGACAGACTTGGCCACAATAAATATAGGAAGAACAATTTCAGCAAGTATGCCTCTCATGTTCAAAATGTACTTCAGAAGACAGTTGTAGTTCAGGAATATTAATTCCACTTAAAAAAAAAAGTTGCATACAACTAAGAATTGTCCTGGTAACATCCTGCCAATTTACTTTTGAAACACATCACAACAGCTTACAAAGTTACCAGGCAGCTGGAGATCACAATTTTATGATAGATGAGATCAGATCTTTATATGCTTGTCTACATAAATATACCTTACATTCAATATATTCAAGAATGGGAGAAAATTCATTCCAAATACTTTTGCTTATGGTCAGTAGGAATTTCAGAAATTCTTATCTCAGAGTTAAACAATTAAGTCTTCCTAAACAAAAACAAAACATTAAATAACTGAGTCATGTAAGTGTTTGGAAGACATATTTTTTGCAACTTGAGATAACTATCCACTATTAAGCAAGTGACTTTTTTATAGATCAAGTCTCATATAGCAATTATGCCAAATCCATGGTCATTCTGACCTATTATTTATTATAACGGCAATCTATCACCATTTAAAAATATACTTTATAGGTACAAAAGCATATAATTAAATATAATGGGCATTATTTCATAGCACAAAGTGACTAATCAACAAGTTAGGGTATGCTTTAAAATAAGAATAATTCAGTTTCACTCTTATAGTTAACACGAACGATTAATGTTCCAGGTGATAAATACCCCAATTACCCAGAATTAATTCACATTGTATGCCTATACAAAAACATCATGTGCTTCAACTGTTATGTATTCATACCCCGTTTCCCCAAAAATAAGACAGTGTCTTATTTTAAGGTGTGCTCCCAAAGATGTGCTAAGTCTTATTTTCGGGGAAACAGGGTAGTAATTAAAAATTTTAGAAAGCTGTATACTTAAGAATCAGTCTGATATGAACAGAGAATTTCCCCATGTTCTAAAACTTCTATAATAACCAGTTCTACTGTTTAAGTGGTCACCAAAAACATAAAATCAGAAGCTAAAGAACTTGTACAACTCCCTCTTTCTTCAAGGAGCATTTAGAAAGTAGCAATGGGCTACTTTTAAACTTGGCATGGTGGCTTATATCGTAGTTTTAGCTACTTGGGGAGGCTTGGACCCAGGATTTTGAGTTTGCAAAATTGATGACTGTACTGCATCCTAACCGAGGCAATAGAGCAAGACCCTGCCTCAAAAAAAGGTCTACTTTAACTTATTTTCAAACTGTCCTCTCTCCCCTTTTAACCCAAATGCAATTTAACACATGCAATGCAAAAATACTCATTCCTTATGTGTCTCCTACAATAACACCATGTATGGAGTCTCATTTTTACTTTAACTCAGACCCACTATTAAGTTTATTTCTCCACCTCTAAAATGATAATGTTTATTTTTACAGAAGCTTTGAGAAGCTGAAATGAGATTTAAAGAATTCTGCCACACCATGTACTAGGAGACTGCCTATCTTGAAGGCAAGACTTCCTAATTCGTTTATTAAACAAAAGCAAAACTGCCACATAATATAGCTTGTTTAAATCTTTGGCCTACGTTGACAAATCATGCTTAGCTGTCTAAAAATGTCTGGCAAGCATCTGAATTCAAGTATTACCGAAATCAGAGTTAAAAGTTCATGGTACAATTCAATTTCTTTATTGCCTCCATAAAATACATGTTTTGAATCTAGTAAGACTTATTAAAGTGTCTGAAAAAAGTTTTTTAGTAGTTATTTTTAAATAAAAATTTAATGGCTGGGTGCAGTGGCTCATGCCTGTACTCCTAGCACTGAGAGGCTGAGGCAGGTGAATTGCCTGAGCAAGAGCAAGACCCTGTGTCTAAAAATAGTTTGGCGTTATGGCAGGTTCCTGTCTCAGGTATTGGGAGGCTGAGGCAAGAGGATTGCTTCAGCCCATGAGTTTGAGGTTGTGGTGAGCTATGACACCAGGGCACTCTACCCTGGACTACAAAGTGAGACTGTCTAAAGTAAATAAATAGATAAAATAAAAATTAATTACATGATGATTGGTCTAAACGAAATATCCAATGATGTTGAAATGATTATAAAAAAATAAAGCTAAAGGGCTGGGTACAGTGGCTCAAGCTTATAATCACAGCATTCCGGGAGGCTGAGGTGGATAGATTGCCTGAGCTCACAGGTTCCAGACCAGCCTGAACCAGAGCAAAACCTCATCTCTAAAAATAGCTGGGCATTGTGGTAGGCGCCTGTAGTCCCAGCCACTTGGGAGGCTGAGGCAAGAGGATTGCTTCAGCCCAAGTATTTGAGGTTGCTGTGAGCTGTATGACCCCACTGCACTCTATCAAGAGTGACAAAGTGAGAATCTGTTTCAAAAACAAACATTAAAAAAACCCCTAAAGGCTAAAAAAGTTGACCTAGATTACTTTCAAGTGAAACATAAACAAACATATCACTTGAAAGTAACACATCAGAATTAAGAATGTAAGAAACTATTTCTTAAAAAAAGTTTTTCTTCACATTGGTATTTATGAATCACTAAGCCTCTAAATGCTAGCATAATTATTCCTTTACTTAAGCTACTTAATGCTGAATTTCAGCTCTTCACTCCCATTAATTCCAAACTCTTGGAACTCTTAACTCATTTCTAAACATCTCTTCAGTAATAATCAAAGATTTAAAATCAGGCAAATAAGCTTATATACTAAAATCTATTTTAAAATCAATATAGAAAAATAATCTAGGTACGGTATTTTAAGAATCAAAAAGTCTTTTTATAAAGATAAAAATTCTAATTTTACTTTTCTTTCTTGTCCTTTAACTGGTGGTCAAACCATGTTTTTAGTACTTACCTTCTGAGATACCAAATAATCCCCATGACATTATGTCCACAGAATGAGAAAATAAGACATATCTTTAAAAAAATGAAAGGAAGAGAATAAATCATTGCAGACACTCTCATTTGTAGCATTTTGTCTACTTAATAAACTATCTTACCCATGGAACTGTTTTTCCCTTACTCCAAACACGTGACTGTAGTCCTACATGACTGTCAGCTACCACTGACCAATTATTTGGACATGACTAACCATAGAATTTTGTTCCCTCAGCATCAGTGATCAGCTCAAAGGAGTGGAATCTATGCCCGGGCTTGACTTTAGTCCATAATCTATCCCTAACTTTTGAGTTCTTCCAAATTCAAGCTGGAATGGACAAACCTTCTATAATCAGGAACTATAAGGATGTGACCCAGAACTATTGGCAGGCATGTGTCCTAGAATCACGGTGAAGCCAGAAGGGAAAGAAAAAATGACTACATCAGGCAGCAAAGATAACTAAGAGCTGACCTGGCATATGGATGTACAATATCAGTCCCTAAGGTTGTAGCTTGCTTTGGATCCTATGGCTATTCCTTTGATTTTTTAACTATTTTCTTCTAATAAACCCCTAATTTGATGTGGGGGTTATACTAAGGAAGAAAAATAAGTGGGAAAGACTCATTCTAAGGGAAGTGCTACCCAGCACCCTTTACCCAAATGAGACACAGTTAATGCTTTAGTTCTGTGAAAACATACTTAAGAAATCTAAATGAAGCTAAGTCAAAATTAAATGTGGGGCAAAACAAGGTCAACGTTGAATCTATAATAGACACTAGAGGTTAATTCAAAATCCATTTCTAAGATGAAAATGTAATGTGGAGCTATTAGCTAAGATTTCCCCATCAAAACATTTATTCAATCATATGAACACTGCCTTTTGGTGCCAATCATGTTAGGTTTGAAAATACCAAGATACTGAACTTACAGAAAGTAGGCAGACCAAAAAAAGAAAAAACAAACAAACAAACAAAAAAACCCCCATATACATTTCAGCAACCTACTTGCTTAAAGGAATTCAAATGCCCCTAACTTTACTTGGGTTTAATAAGTGTCATTTGAGCTGAGTCTTGATAGAAATTAGACAAGAAGGCATTCATTCACCAAAGGAAAAGAGTAAGAAGCTTTCTAAGTAGAGAAAAATCATTCAAAGTCAGAATTGTGAAAAAGCATAGATTATAAAAATTTTCTTGAATAAGTGCTGTAGTTTGAGCAACCACAGAGAGTACAGGAAGAATAGATGTATCTAAAAAGGTAGAGTAGGGCTTCATCTTTTTAGAATTTTGAATGTTAGCTTAGACCAGGCGTCCTCAAACTTTTTAAACAGGGGGCCAATTCACCGTCCCTCAGACCGTTGGAGGGCTGGACTATAGTTAAAAAACAAAAAACAACTATGAACAAATTCCTATGCACACTGCACATATCTTATTTTGAAGTAAAAAATAAAACGGGAACAAATACAATTCATACTGCTTCACGTGGCCCGCGGGCCGCAGTTTGAGGATGCCTGGCTTAGACTATCCAAAGGCATTGGGAAGACATAACAGATTTTAAGCAGAAATAGAAAGAGATTTGGAATTTTGAATGTACTGGCAGTAGTTTAAATGATTCTCTAACTTTTGTATTTCTAAGACCCAAAGTTCACATAGGTATTGACTAAGAATACACAGCATTGTTTTACAGGTTTTCAAATTTTAAATGAAGCAAAACCATTTAAGTACCATTCAGGAACACTGACAACACTATCTTTTTTTTTGGAGACAGTCTCACTCTATTGCCCTGGGTAGAGGGCTGTGGTGTCACAGCTACAAGAGATCTTCTTACCTCAGCCTCTGAGCCATAACTCCAGGCTACTTTTTCTATTTTTTTTTTTAAGCAGAGATGGGGATTACACTCTTGTTCAGGCTGATCTTTAACTCCTGAGCTCAAGCAATCCACCCATCTTGGCTCCTCAGAGCGTTAGGATCACAGGCCTGGCTGACTCAATCCTATTTTTGACAAAACTTCTAAGAATCTTAAGGAACTACTTACTGGCCCTTTACCACCAAAATACATATACACTCAAACAAAATTCTGAGTTGTGGGGTATCAGAGACCTGCCCCACTCCGTATCGCAGGGATTCCTACTATAAAGGACAGATGAGTATGTAACTAAATTAGGAAGCTACAGCAGTAACTTAGGTGAGTGAAGAACATGAACTAAGTGTAGGAATGAAAATCTTAAAAATTGGGTTCATTTCTATATACCATGTGGGAAAAAAACGAGTTCAAGACACACTGAGCTATAGGATAGGTAGAACAAAGTGGCACTTCTGCTAGACAATTCAAAAAGTAGGACTAGGGATAAGTTTCAAGAAGAGTCCTTTCTTACCAGAGCATCCTTGTATAAAGAATTCGATATAAGGCCAGGCACGGAGGCTCACCTGTAATCCCAGCATTCTGGGAGGCTGAGGTGGAAGGATGCCTTGAGCTCATAAGTTAAAGACTAGTCTGAGTAAGAGCCAGATCCTGTCTCTACTAAAAATAGAAAAATTAACCAGGCATTGTGGTAGGCACCTATAGTCCCAGTTACTCTTGAGGCAGGAGGATTGCTTGAGTCCAAGAGTTTGAAGTTGCTGTGAGCTACATCGTGGCACTCTACCCAAGGTGACAGTGTCTCCAAAAAGAAAGAAAAAAAAATTGATACAGTATTTGACAAACTGAAGAAAAAAGTCCAACTGCACTAACACAACCCTCCATTTCTTTCTTTCTTTTTTTTTTTGGTAGAAAGAGTCTCACTTTATTGCCATCGGTAGAGTGCCGTGGCATCACACAGCTCATAGCAAACCTCTAACTCCTGGGCTTAGGCGATCTCTTGTACCTCAGCCTCCCAAGTAGCTGGGACTACAGGCAACCCGCCACAACACCCAGCTATTTTTTTTGTTGCAATTTGGCTGGGCCCGGGTTTGAACCCCTTGGTATATGGGGCCAGGGCCCCACCGAGCCACAGGTGCCATCCCACAACCCTCCATTTCTTAATGAGTAAGCGTCCCAGATTGAAAATGATTTGGAAAACCGAATCCCCCTTCTCCTCCTACACCCGCCCCCAGTCTTATTACATTGCCCTCAGTAGAGTGGCTGGCACCACAGCTCACAGCAACCTCAAACTCTTGGGCTTACGCGATTCTCTTACCTCAGCCTCCCAAGTAGTTGGGATTACAGGTGCCCGCTGCAAAGCCCAGCTATTTTTTTGTTGTAGTCATTTGAACCCACCAGCCCCAGTGCATGTGGCTGGCGCCCTAACCACTGAGCGATGGGCATGCTGAGCCAACATTCTGTAAACTTTCCTTCAAAGATACCACTTCTATACCAGATAAACATAACCAGAAGGCAGCACTTATGAAGTTTCTGATATCAACACTATTAAAATATAACTCCATAAAAAGTTATTCTAGTTTGTCCAAGTTCTACCATTTCCCTAGGACTTGTCAAAATTTAAATTACTTGGTTACAGTGTTAAGGTCAACTTCATGGATTCTACCTTCAAGCATGATCATTCTTACCACTGTGTTCCATAATCACTGTTATCTCAATCTCTTGCCCATCATCACACAAGTCATACAATGAGGACAGAATAAGGTAGCGTAGGTACGTTTCCTATCAGCACTTTGGGGAAAATTTAAAAGCTTATGGCCACTACTGAACATTACTTTTCTGCATTTTATTTTAAAAAGTCTATTTCTTTAAGAACTAAATTTGACCTGACTTAGGGACAAAATTTATGGCTATGAATCACTACTATAAAGACAGCCTTTGACTCAACAACCTATACTGAGCAGCACAAATACTACCTTTCAGACTGAATGAGGTAAGAGCATAATGTGGAAAGGGGAGGAAGTACTTTTATAAAAAGCTGACGTAAGAATAACCCTTAAGGAGCCTTTATAATCTAGCAAAACATGAAGGTTCAGACTAGTAAGGTAAAAGTTCATATAAAAGATCTATAAAGTAAACAATTTTTGGTTTCTATATATGTAGACACAACTGTCAAGGAAGGAAACAAACTTCTCAGAAATGTATGGTTACCAGTAGTTCTTTCAAGAGAATGCTTGGCAAAAAGGTTTTCTCAACAATTTCATAGAATTCTAGACTTAGAGTTTTAAAGGGACTATTTCTATTAAGTTTATAATTTCTAAGACATTCTCTAAGTTTTTATTGTAAGATCAACAGGTATGGGCTGCAGTCTCATTCCATCACTGAAAATATTAACGCCCTGTTTTGTTGTAATTATAGGCAAGAAAAGTATGCCTCTTCATCAAACAAGCTACTAAGATGGCTTGAATGAGTACTATTATACCGTTTTTTTTTTGCAGTTTTTGGCCAGGGCTCGGTTTGAACCCACCACCTCCAGTATATGGGGCGGGCACCTTATTCGGTTGAGCCACAGGCACCGCCCCCATACTATACTTTTTTTAATATCACAATAAAGGGAAAGTCATTTAAGATTATTCAAAGCTAGTCTTTTGTAACCATTACCTGAAATAGGCAAAGACAACCTAATTTAAGTTCTAAGTTTTGATCCATTAACAGCAAATAAGACATTTTATGGACATGAAAGACAAAAATTAACAGCATCCCAATGGTAGAAAACATCCACTTAGACATCAGCCATGAAATTATAGCAAGGTTAGAATTAATGTGCATTAAGTACTACATCCTGAAGCAAGTAACCAAGAAATAGTATCTCAAATGAGATACACTCAAAGGTTAATAACAAATTCATGTATGAAAAGTTGGGAGTTCTGTGAATGACACAAAAGATTATGGTGAAAGCTGGGAGACATGAATGTGTTATTTAAACAAGTATAAATATACTTCAGTGAACTTTTTCCTTCCCCACCTAACAAAACTGAGGGTACAGTTCTGAGTATAAATCTAATAAGGTAATCTGGCAATAAGATACTTAGTAAACATATCCCTACTTTATTACAATATTCAATTTTTAAGATCACTGGTATGGTAGCAAGATCAACTCAAGACTACAAAATTTTCAAAGAATAAAAATAGATTAATCTTGATAACTTCAAAATAATGGTTTTGGCAAGGGGAATTAAGTAGTTATGAAACGATTATCCTTCAATATCTGTGGTCCTTAGACAGGGACTTCATAATTACCTAGAATACCTTGGAACAAAAATGCTCAGTAGTTCAATATTCGATATTTTAATGTTTGTTTCCCAAGAGAAATTTAGTTAATACTCCATGCATGTAGCTATGCTGTTTAAAAATTCTGAACATTTTGATATAAAGTTAACTCAAAATGTCAAAACCTACATACACAATACAGTTAGCTCTTTATACACTACTCAACAGAAGAAATTACCATTAAAAAAAGAATGCATAAGCCAATCTACGATTTGAGAACTTAACCTGAAACATTCATCTGTTAGGAATCTAGTTTATTCTTTAATAAAAGGATTATAGCAAAATGCTTTGAGAAATCCTCAAGAATAGATTGTATCTTGAATAAAGAGCACTCAAACCCAAGAGTTAAGGATTGACAGAGCAATCTAATGACACAGTGTCACCTTTTTTCAAATTAAAAGAGGTCATTATACTGTATGATCAGCATCCTTCAGTCACAACTGCTCTACATAGTTAAGTTAGCTAGCTATAGACAAGTAAGCCTTGAGGACCACCAAAAAAACCAAACAACCCTTCCCCCCATGGAAGACAGTCTATGCACCCTATCAACTAGGAGTAAGATAGCTATAAACACTTAACTGCCACATGCTAGTTTTTAGTCTTTGAAGAGACTACACAAAAAGAAATTCAGTTTTACTTTCAAAACATGTACTAGGTAAAATTTCAATTTACAAATTATCTTTAACCTAGAAGCCAAATTCCTATTATTTAATGTAAAGGAGAGCTTATTTCAGGTAGTAAAAACTAAAACCACATTCATTATAAAATAGAAACTGAAATGGTTCAACAAAGAGCTAGGGCTCTCCAAACCTTACTCCCTTCGTGAATTTCACTCACTAGCTGTGTGATGAGACAAGCAACCTCTCTGTGACTGTTACCTCATCCATAAAATTCTCACATCCATTTCACATGGCTGTCCTGAGGATTAACTGAGTTAATACTAGAGGCCTTAGAAACAGTGCTTGGTACCTAGTAGAGCCTATGTTAAGCCTTAGCTATTATTAGTAGCAGGCAGTAATACATGCAAAAGAAAACTTTTTTGAATGACAAAAACCTGAAGGATTTGAAAGTATAGTGGTTAAGAGCACACTCTGGAGCCAGGAGGCCTAGATTCTAAACCCAACTGCCATGACGTTAACCCTGGGGACCTGGGTCTGTGCCTTGGTTTTATAATTTCAAAATGGAGATATAATTGTACCTACTAAGTTTGTTGTAAGATTAAATGAATTAATCTAAATGTTTCCTGACATGCTGCAAACAATGAAAAATGAGCCATTCAGGCTGGTTCACATTAAATTTTACATGAAGTTCCCCTCAAATGTCCCCCAAGCACTCCTACTGTATTCATTTTGTTTAATGCGAGTGGTAACATTTGTCTATGGCTCCCAAACACTCCTGGTTTAATAGCCCCATTGAAGGCCACACTACAGCTTGTCCACATAAAGCATACAGTAAAAAACCATTACTGTTTGGTTTAATCAAGCTTATTTTAAGAACATAGCTTAAGAGAAAAAGTATAAATTCAAAGGCTTAATCAAACTATTAAAGGTTATATGTAATTCAAAAAGCCTTTCTGTAACGTCAGTGAGAAATGCAGATATACTTAACTACCTGACATCTGAAGTCTTCAGATATAGTAGTACATAACAACACAATATTATACCAATGGCTATTTGACCCCTATTTCTAGATCAGAGGTGCCTACAACAAAGAGCCAACAACACCCTCAGAGTTGTCCCCTCACTAAAATTCTGCTCAGATTGAAGATTTTTAAAAAGCTTCCTGGTGATTCTAACATTATCAGCTAAAAACCAACCACATGAACATGTCAAGATTTTCTGTTACATTGAATCAATGTCTCAACCACTGGCTTTTCCAATCTGAAAAGTGTTTTTATGTCAAGTCTCTGTATTCTAATAAATCTTTAAAATACTTCCAATAAAAGAAAACCAGGCATTAACTAGGAATATTAGAGTAGAAGTTCTTCAGTAAAAAAGGTTGAGGATTAACTTGTAAAATTAAAATAGCAGTAATAGGTGCCAAGGGTGGGTTCAAAACCACACATTAACCCATCCAAAATCCTTAAAAAAACAAAAAACACAAAAAAGTAGGAACCTAAATTTGTTTTGCTCACTGCTGCCATCTCAATGTCTAGAACACTGCCTGGTAGAGATGAAGCACACAATATTCAACAAATATCCATCTTACAGAGGCATATACATAAACTTGCCCAGAGCTAGAAACCTAACAAGTTATTTCTGCTCCAATGTTCACACTTTTAACCTTTATGTCATATTGCCTCTCTAGAACTTTTAAAATCATTAGAGTGGTGTCACAGCAGCTGGGTATCACCTGTAAAAGAAAAAAAATCAATGAGACCTTCCTTTAAAGTGTATTGTTCTACTTATGTAAATAGCTAAGGGCTTCGAATTATTCCACATCTTAGTGGCCTGAACTAATTCCCATAAATAAAAGGTTTTAATTTATACCGAATGTTGTGTTCTTTGCGTTAAGTGCGCCATAAAATATACCTATGCTTCTGCAATGTGTTGCTGGCTTTAAAGTGGCCACAAAAAGTTATTTAGAACAAAATTCAAGGTTTCACCATCAGTACATTAAGAGTTAATATTTAAACCTTCATCTTTCATAAGACACCAGTTTTGCCAAATACACTCCAGTACAACAGCATCAGTTTTATTTTCGTAGAGGCAACTTGCCATTCCCTCCCATTGAAGTCTTTTCGAAAAGTAGCCTATCAAAACCAAAGTTTCTAACCTATAATACGCCCCCCACCCCCCGCCATTTTTCTAGTAAGGTTGTTATTCCATGAAATTTTTTTCAACTTAGCTGTAAATACTCCACCCTTCTGGATTGTGCAAGAATCAAACACACCACACATACACAAGTTACCAAAAAAGGGAAATATAGTCTGACGGTTTGAATTTAGGTAAGCCTTAAGTAGAGCGTCTTAGAGCAGTGCACGACCTGATGTAAAAATTAACATTTAACAAAGAATATTATTTCACATCATTACGAAAGGAGAGGCCGGAAAGAGCCTGAACCAGTTAAAGCAGCCGCCATCTTAAAATGCGGGACAGAAGTTAAGAGCAAGAAAATGAGACTAAGCCACCGGAGGTGGAGGTTCCGCTCACTCCCAGAGCTCTGAAAAATCCTAGTTTTCAACTCAAATCGATAATTTACTATCAAACCACACTTAAGTAGTTAAACAATCTTCCTCGAGGGTGTTACTAAATAAGATGAGGCAAAAATAGCTACACCTAGCTTTCCCATACTGCCAATCCACCCCTTCTCCCGCCTCCCCCAGCCAAGAAAAAAAAGAGCTTCCAGAATGCTTTTACATCAGTTCCCGGTGTGCCTCTGATAAATAGCTTCGGGTAAAAAGCTGCAACTACAAAACATAGGAAGTGGCAACATTGTGTCATTCCACCTCCTCCCAACCCCTAATTCTTGTGTAACCTACCCTAAGTCGAAGAAGTTTCTCACCAGACTCATTCACAATCCTTCAGTAACCAAGAAATTTCTACCTGGACCCCCCAGTAAAGTTCGCAACCCGCCAGATCTCTTTGACCTTCTCTCCTCCGAGTTTCTTTTCTTCCCACCTCCCCCCCGAAAACCTTAATCTCAGAATTAAAGTAAGTTTTCAAGCATCAAGAACAGAAAATGCCATGACATCTGAAGCGTCGCTCTGCAATTCTGACCCCCAAAGGCACTAAAACTTAAAAATGAAAATCGAGGAGACTTAAATCACTCTCCCCACCTCTTATTTGTACCGATTCCACTGAAACACTCAGAATAACACCTCACCCAGAGACAAGAACTCTGGTTACCTAGATTTAAGCTTCAATTCTTTATAAGTACATCCGCGTTTTCCATCCCCCAATGGAAGAAGTGACCCAAGGAGAGGTATTTTCAGACTTAGACTTCCCTCCCGCCCCCACGCTTTCCATCCGGCCTGAGCCTTCCTTTCCTACATCGACCCATTCCTTTCAGTCCCCAACGAGTTACCTTATTAATCCGTTTCAGCGCCATAGTCTGTGCTTTTCGTCTGGCTCACTATCCCGGTGTGTGCTCAAAGGTCCGGCCAAAACTCTTGATTATCCGGGCGACGGGGAAGGATTGTCTTGTCTCACACCGGCTCTGCCAGACACAGGCGCCTTTTGCAAAAACGGAGCAGATCAGCACTCGCACAGGCCCCGGAGAGACCCTGATGAATCCCTTAAAACGGTTGCGATCCGGGGTGGGTGGGGTGCGTGGCAAGGCAAAGCCACCAACAGCCTCTATGCCGTGCTTCGGGCCGAAGTGGGGGCGAGGGTGACAGGAAGAGCGTAGGGATGGGTACAAGTCTAACTCCCCGGCCTCTCGAAAGGAAGACACCCGGGTGGGAGAGGAAGAAGCGTAGGAGAAAAGGGTGGGTGCGGGGCAGGGTCCGGAGCCCAGCAGAGGAGGAGCCGGGGCCTAGTCGGCGCTATGCCGGCGTCACTAGGGCAAAGAAAGGCAAGGGGGAGGGGGAAGGAGGAGAGTCCGGCTGACGCCGGGCTTCTTTCAGTGTCTGCCCAAAGGTGCGGCCAGGGAAGGGAAGGAAATGAAGAAAGACAAGCTTGAAGTGTGTTGCTGTCCTCGCAGCGAGAGCTATTCTGTGTCGCCCCTGACGCCACCGTACACTCCGCCTTCCAGCGCGCTCCCGCGCGAAGCCGCCCAGCCACCTCCACCACGCGCCGTGCTGCCCGAGGCTCCGGCTTAGGCGCGAGGACGCGCCCATTCCCCCTCCCCCTTAAGCAGGCGAGGCTCCGGCTTCTCCAGCCTTCCCACCCTACTCCACCCAACCCAACCGGCTGGCCACTCAAGCCACTCAGGACCCGTATTTCCCCTCTTATCCAGCCGGCCACTGGGCCGGCCTCCCTTCCCTTCCCCTAGTGGTCCACACCCACGCGTACAGAGGGGCCGGGGCCTCCCTCAAGCTGCGGCCTCGGCCTCCTCCCCGCGCGGCAGCTGGTGCCTCCCCGGCCCTACGGGGCTCACGCGCACGACACAGCCACAAGATGTCCGCTCTGACGGAACTACTGCCAGCTGCCACGCTCCGCCCCTCCCCCTCCTCCTGCCTCTTCACCGCCGCGTATCAGTCCGCCAACGCCGCCGTCGCGAGCACAGGGCGAATGTGAGGGTGAAGGAAGACGGTTTACTTCCCACGTCTAGAGCCGAGCCAAGTCGTGCCACCCACTTTTCCTTCTTTTTGGAACAGCACCTTCTTACTAAACCGACTGGAGGTTGGACTGGGAGGGCAGGGGACGGAGGTGGGTCATGGGTTTGGGGGGAGGGTAGGCGAGTGGCGGAACCCCTTAGACCCAGAGAAGCATCGAGAACCGGAAGGAGACCATGGGAGGAAGGTAATAGAAGCGGCAGCTGCGCGGTCGAGCCCCATGCCCCTCCCAACAAGCGTCCCCCAGTTTCCTCACTTGGTGTTGAGACGAATCTCGCGAGAACCTCGTGGCTGGCTAAGCGGAGCAGTAGCGCTGCAATGACTTAAGCGCAGTTTTGTGCTGTCTTCCGGACGGAGGCCCGCCTCCAAATCCACGGATTCTCGCGAGATGCAGTGAGACACCGGCTAGAACTGGGGCGGGTCTTCGCCGGGAAAGCACCGCCCCTGAATGCTTATGCAGGTGGGTGAGAGAGGAAATGGAATTCCCCTGACTGGTAAGAGCGCGCGCCGACACATCCTCTCTCGCGCGTCCAATCGAGAATGTACGGTGGGAGGTACCATGGATTAATTACTGGATGCCTTTAGTCTAGGTTGAGCTGGGCTTTTGAGGTTTTTGGTGGAGCAGGTGAGCCCCGTTTACTCGCCTGCCTTCCTGGGTTGGTCTGCCAGTGGGAAGAGGCACCCGTCTAATTGGCAGCAGTTTTAAATAGAACCAGCTGACCGCTGATAAGTGCTCCCACGATCCTAGAGGATCAATACTTGAGAAGAGTAGGCCCATAGACCGGTTCCCAAAGTTAGAGCAGCCTCTGAATAGAGCTTAATTGTGAGTTGATTAGGCCAGTGGAGAAGAGAGGGTTAGGGGCGAGCTGTTTGTCTCTGTAATTAATCGCCTCCTTGCGCCAAGATTTAGGCGTGGAAACACGCTTGGTATCTTAATACCTTTTTTCCTGTTGCGGTATTTCACTTCTTGAGCCAGAAAGTGGCGAAATGAAGAAATCAGAGTTTAGTCTCAAAGTACTTCCTGAAATGTCCGGGGAATGGGAGCGGTTTATATGGATTGGATTGGTCTGTTTTAATCTAATCTGCCGAGTGTAAATTATAGTGAGGACGATTTTGCCCTCCTTCAGGCAAATATAGTAAGACTTTAATTTTTAAAAGGAATTTAGAGGATAAGCACTGACCAGGTTAAGGTTTTCCAGCATTCCTTAATGATCCAGTTACCGAGATGGAGATCTTTGTTACACGGGAAAATAAATTTCCTTTAAATTGTTGTAGAAAGTATGACTTAGTAAAAACTTAACAAATCATTAATAAATGGCCTAATATATGCTCTTTAAATGACCATGTAGCGTCACTATAGCATTTAGTCAAACTGTTAAACTAGTGTTCGCAGGAATCACCTGGGATTTTGTTGGAAATACAATTTTGATATTAGTAGGCTGGGGTGGAGCGTGAGATTCTACAGTTTTAGCAGGCTCTCAGGTGATACAGATTTTTCTGGTCCAATGAACACCATTCCTCTTCCCTGAATAATCTTTCTTTTGTTCTCTTTTCTAGCTAGCCAAATGCATTAGAAGCACAGGATTTAGGCATGGGATTGAGGGCCAAACCCAAGTTTGAGTTCTTGGTTATTGCTTCCCATTTGTGTCATAGTGGTCTGGTTACTTACCTTCTGAGTCTCTTTCTTCACCATTGAACAGGGTGTAATAATTGTCTTTTCTTACAGGGTTATTGAGAGGTTTAAATGTCATAATGTATGTGAAAGGACATTGTAGACTCTGTAGTGCTTTATACATGGAAGTTATTAAAGTTGCCTGTCAGACATTAACTGGCCACAGCATAAAACAAATTTATAGTAATAAAATAGGTAATATTTGTAGAACTTATCATGTACCAGGTACTGTGCTTATTAGTCTCCTTTATAAATAAAGAAAATGAGGCACATGAGAAGTTACAATTCCAAGGTGACACAGCTAATAAGTGGCAGAAGTAGAATTTGAACCTGCACAGTTAAGTCAGGAGAATGTGGCAGTACCTGTGGCTCAGTGAGTAGGGCTCAGGCCCCATATACTGAGGGTGGCAGGTTCAAACCTGGTCCTGGCCAAACTGCAAACAAAAAATAGTCGGGCGTTGTGGCAGGTTAACTGTAGTCCCAGCTACTCTGGAGGCTGAGGCAAGAGAATCGCCTAAGCCCAAGAGCTGGAGGTTGCTGTGAGCTGTGATCACACAGCACTTTATGGAGGTGACAGAGTACGACTCTGTCTCCGGAAAAAAAAAGTTAGGAGAATGTATCAAATGGAATTTCACATTGTCTCTTAATTTAGAATATAAGAGAGTAGGAGGTTTTATAGTTATACTTTAAGTGCCACATGAATCTAATTTTACTTGACTTATTTCTCCTTCTATTTGTTTTGTTCCTTCAGAAGCCAAAGTACAAGGCTGTGGGAAACTTTCCTGCCTACTGAAAGGGAACTCAATATCCAAGGAGCTACATGAAGCAAAGCCCCAGAGAAGCCAATTTGTATTAACTACCTTCAGTATGAAAGCATATTGGAACATTAACTCTGGATTAACAGAGCACAGTAAAGTGAGATAAATTTAAGATCAGAGTTCTTAACATTTTTGTTTTTTACATTTCTTTTTCTACAAACAACCAGGTCACAATATTTGAATTTGTTAGGTAGAGTCCATCATGTAGTTATGTTCTTCACCCAAAAGGTGTGCCATATATCCCTATATTGTGCTCATTAAGTGGGAGCATAGCCATCCCTCCCTGTCCCTCCAACTTGAATTTTAGTCCTATGTGGGTACATATTAGATCATCTACTGGCTTCATATTAATATTGAGTACATTGGATATTTGCTTTTCCGTTCTTGTGATACTTTAGTAAGAAGAATGAGTTTTGATTCCATCCAGGTTAGAGGTCTTTTTAACCTTTTGTGCCACAAACCACTTTGGCAGTCTAGTAGAGCCATGGACCCTTCGCATAATAATGTTTCTTACAAAATGTTTGAAATGCAGATATCAGAATATTAAGGAAAAATATTTGTGATATAAATATGTATGTGCTTTATTTTTTATTTTTTTATTTTTTTCTTTTGGCCGGGGCTGGGTTTGAACCTGCCACCTCCGGCATATGGGACCGGCGCCCTACTCCTTGAGCCACAGGCGCTGCCCTGTATGTGCTTTATTAACACAAGATCTGGAGGCGGGTCTAATAAAGACCAAAAGTTTGAAATAATGGTGAACATAAATGATGTTCCCAGAGTTGGCATCAATTGTTATGTAATCTATGGTATTTATGCTTTCTATTTGTGATACAGCTTAGAGTAGCTACAACTAATGCTGTTTGTTGCCTACATTTATAATTGAAGGAATGTTAAGTTTTAGTTAGAGATTACTAAAAATAAGATGCAATTTTTTTCTATCCCAATTTATACACCCTCCAATGTATTCAAGGACTTCATGCTTTAAAAAATCTTAGGTGGAGTCTTGAAGGGTTTGTTAAATTTTAACATAGAATTACAGTTGATATTCATAATAGCAGTTCATCAAGAAAAAGTTCACAACCAGTATATTCTCTTTAACAAGGTATGAAGTGGCTGGGTACAGTGGCTCACGCCTGTAATCCCACCCTTGGGAGGCCAAGGCGGGTGGATTGCCTGAGCTCACAAGTTTCAGACCAGCCTGAGCCAGGACGAGACCTTGTCTCTAAAAATAGGCGTGTGGCAGGTGCCTGTAGTCCCAGCTACTCATGAGGCTGAGGCAAGAGGATCACTTGAGCCCGAGAGTTCGAAGTTGCCGTGGGCTGTGACACCATGGCATTCTACTGACGGTGACAAAGTGAGATTCTGTCTCTAAAAAAAAAAAAGAAGGTATGAAGTGTGTAATCAATGGAGGAAATAGTTTGTTACCTTTTTTTTTTCCTTTGGGGGGTATCTATAAAGCTATCCTGTGGAAAATTTATCTAGAATGTTTTCATTTCCTAGGCATTTTGAATAACTTAGATTTTATTGTATCACATTTATTACATGCCTTTGTAAATAAGATATGGTAGAAGAATTACAAAATAAAAACAATCAAGGATGAAAGAAATTACAGTACCATATATTTAAAATGTTTAATAGGTTTTTATAATATTCAAAGTACTTAACTCTGCTGATTTCTTTAATTCATTATTTCATCAAATCCCCATAATACAGCTGAAAACACGCAAAGGTTTTACAGTTAATAAGTAGAGCCAGGATTTAAAACTAAACTGTTTATTTTTAGCCCTTCAACTGTTGGCCAATACTAATTTTCCCATTAATGCAACACATATCTGCTACCTCAAATGTTTATATTTTACTTACTATTCCAGGTAAAATTCCACCCTATGACTAAAAAGGATTTTCCAAATTCTTCCTTTGTAGTAGTATTGATTATACCCACTACCACCTTAAAATAAGGACGATCAGTTGATATTAGAAAATAGTATTGTTTTACAGAAATTTGTTGTAATGGAATTTTTGCTTAAAAAATTGATATCCACCCAGTTTTTCCTGCCTTCCATACTTTGGCATCTGAAATCTAAACCTTAATATCTTAGAATAGTGCTACTGTATTTTTTATATTGACTACTATCAAGGTTATATGTAAGAAATGATGACTCAAATAAATCCTAATAGAGTTCTAGATTAATCCTGTTACGGAGGTAAGGGATTGTATAATCCCAAGTTCATTTTTTTAGGCACTAAAGTGAATTCATTGTTTAATTAGGCTTTGTTTACTGTACTTGTTTGTATTTGCTATTAGTGAGCTTATATTTCTTTTCACATTTTGCTAAGGTTGAAATTAAAAGGAACATAGCCTAGAAGCATTTGATGCCATAGGATGAAACAGGATTAGCTCAAATTTTTTTTAAACATTGTTTACATATCTACTGTTACAAAGAGCTCACTTAACTGTTGAAAATAAAGTTAAAACATTTTCACTCATTTAACTTATTTGAATTATAATGGTAAAAATGTCCGTCTGGAAGAAGAGAGGAAAATAATCTTTTTTTTAATATTACAGTCTGGGATAGGCTAAAAAAGTTTCTGGCTTTAAGTACTGAAAGAAACATTTACATTCAAAAATTAATAAAGGTACAAAAATGTTAAAAGATAACTAAAACCAACCAAGCAAATTACTAGATAATTGTTAAAGTACTAATATGAATAATGAAGATCTGCCATGGTCCTACTACTACGTGAATTCTTCAGTGAGGGTTATTATTATTATTATAGTAACTTTGAGTACAGAGGTTAATTAAAATGTACCTGTGAATAAATATAATCTAGATTAGTATATATATTTATGTTATTAGTGTTGTATCTCAGTTTTTTTTTTGGTTTTTGGCCGGGGCTGGGTTTGAACCCGCCACCTCCGGCATATGGGACCAGCGCCCTACCCCTTGAGCCACAGGCGCCGCCCTGTATCTCAGTTTTTATAAATCTTTGTAACTTCGTCATGGAATTTTATAACATGCCAAGGACATTGCTCCAGTACTGTGTATATATCATTTTACTAGTTTAATCGCATTGTAAATGCTGTTGTCCAGATTTTATATCCAGAATGCACATTTACGTATTCTGCCTGGAATATGTAATTTGGAGCCCAAGTCAACCAAATGTTTGTTATTTTATAATTTTTGCCTAAAAATCAAATTAGTTTCCAAATTTAACCATTTCAGAATCTCACCTTTATTAAGTCAAATTAATGTGGTTTAGGAAACTACTTTATTTCATGTTAAGACCATCATTGTGTCCTTAATAAGATTTTTGGCATGTGATGAACACATAAATCTTTGCATACACAAATCTTTGGAATAAAAATAAAGCATTTTTTCCACATACTTAAAAACTTCCAAATGTTTAGAGTGGCACTATTTACAATAGCCAAAAAGTACAATCAATTTAAATGTTTATCACTGATGAATGGATAAATTAAAAGTGATTATCCCTACAATGGAATAGTATTAAGAACAAAGTACTGATACATATTACAGCATGTATCTTGATACTTGAAAACATTCTGCCAAGTGAAAAAAGCCTGCTGTAGAAGGCCACATAGTGTTTGGTTGCATTTATATGAAATGATCAGAAGAGGCAAATCTTCAAGGACAGGTTGCCAGGAATTAGAGACAGGGGAAATGGGGAATGACTAATGAGTATGGGTTTTTTGAGGGGGAGAGGTGATGAAGTGTTCTAAAATAAGATAATGGCCATGGTAGCACAGCTCTGTGAATATATATGTATCAAAACCTTTAAAAGAGTTAATTTTAAGCTGGGTGCGGTGGCTCACGCCTATAATTCTAACACTTAGGGAAGCCAGGGCAGATGGATTGCTTCAGCTCAGGAGTTCAAGACCAGCCTTTGTCATGGAATTTTATAACATGCCAAAGACATGTTATAAGCAAGATTGAGACCTCCATCTCTACTAAAAATAGAAAAAAACTAGCTGGGCAATTGTGGCAGGCACCTGTAGTTCCAGCTACTTGGGTGGGTGAGGCAAGAGGATCATTCAAGCCCAAGAGTTTGAGGTTGCTGTGAGCTACAATGATGCCATGGCACTCTACGGAGGGTAGACTGTCTCAAAAAAAAAAAAAAATTATGTGATGTGAATTATCTCCGTAAAGGTGCTTTAAAAATAACAAATTGTTATCCAAAATTGGGTAATCAGTCTGGGAGCTTATTAGTAACTATTTTAAATATCTCATAAGAGTTTTCAGGTTACCAATACAGTATCCTTGTGATACTGAAAATGTGGACAATTTATAGCTAATAAGAGGCTTTTCCTTCAGTGTAAACAACAATGTATATATATTGTGTATGTATATATATGTTGTTTTTTTTTTTTTTGAGACAGAACCTCAAGCTATCACCCTGGGTACAGTGCTGTGGTGTCACAGCTCACAGCAACCTCCAGCTCCTGGGCTTAAGCAATTCTCTTGCCTCAGCCTCCCGAGTAGCTGGGACTATAGGCGCCCGCCACAATGCCCGGCTATTTTTTGGTTGTAGTTATCATTGCTGTTTGGCAGGCCCGGGCTGGATTCGAACCCACCAGCTCTGGTGTATGTGGCTGGTGCCTTAGCCGCTTGAGCTGCAGGCGCCACCCTGTAATTTATATTTTGTTTTAATATTATAAATATTTACAGTCAAATAGTCTTTTTTTTTTTAAGACAAGTTGCTCACAGCAACCTCAAACTCTTGGGCTCAAGTAATCCCCTTGCCTCAGACTTTGGGACTACATAGGGCCCGCCACAACACCTGGCTATTTTTAGAGATGAAGTCTCGCTCTGGCTCTTGCTGTTCTTTTTTTTTTTTTTTTTTTTGAGACAGAAGTATCACTATGTTGCCCTGGGAAGAGTGCCGTGGTGTCACAGCTCACATCAACCCCAAACTTGGGCTTAAGCGAGTCTTTTGCCTCAGCCTCCCAACTAGCTGGGACTACAGGCACCCACCACAAAGCCTGGCTGTTTTTTTTGGTTGTAGTTGTCATTGTTTGGCAGGCCAGGCTGGGCTCGAACCCGTCAGGTCTGGTATATGTGGGTGGTGCCCTAGCCGCTTGAGCTACCGGTGCTGAGCCCTCATGCTGGTCTTAAACCTTTAAGCTCAGGCAATCCACCTGCTTCGGCCTCCCAGAGTGCTAGGATTACAGGCATGAGCCCTTGTGCCTGGCCCAAAGGTTACTCACATAGAGGCACCACTGGGATATGTACTGTCAAATCGTCTTAAATAAAATTTGGAGGTACAGTTGACCCTTAAAGAATATAGAGGTTAGGGACACTGACCCCTGTCCAGTAAAAAATCTGGGTATAAGTTTTGACTCCCCAGAAATTTAACTATTAATAGCCTACTGTTGACCAGATGCCTTAATGATAATGTGAACAGTTAACACAAATTTTGTATGATATTGTATACTATATAGTGTATTCTTAAGCTAGAGAAAAAACATGAAGAACAAGAGAAAATATATTACTATTGAGTGAAAGTAGATCATCATAAAGCTGTATATCCTTGCCATCTTTTCATTGAGTAGGCTGAGGTGGAGGGGTTGTTCTTGCTGCTTCAAGGGTGGCAGAGGTGGAAGGGGTGGAGTTCAAACATATTGTTCAAGGGTTGCCTGCATTTTCATCAGTATTATTTGCTGGATAAAACATAGTGATTAAAAGTTAACTTTTAAATAGTATTGTATTTTCCTTGAAAATAAATGTTCATAGTATCTGATTTTGGTATACTATAAATATTAAAAATTTTCTTAAAATTTTACATGAAATAGGTTAAAAATTGAGAAAAAATCATCCAAAGATTTGAGGGATTAGGAACTTTACTAAAAATAAGGAATTAAAATTACTTTCCAACCTAATTGTGATCTTTCATATTTCAATAATGTAAAAAAACTAAATTAAATGGAGGTAGGAGTGATTTTGACTAGAAATGATCACTTATTTTCCAATATTGGATTTGATTTTTTAAATATCTATGTGAGAGGCTCGGCATCTACAGCTCAGCAGCTAGGGCACCAGCCACATATACCAGAGCTGGCGTGCTCGAATCCAGCCCAGGCCTGCCAAACAACAACAACTACAACCGAAAAATAGCTGGGCGTTGTGGCGGGTGCCTGTAGTCCCAGCTACTTGGCACGCTGAGGCAAGAGAATCTCTTGAACTCAAGAGTTTGAGGTTGCTGTGAGCTGTGATGCTACGGCATTCTACCCAGGGTGACATAGTGAGACTGTCTCAAAAAAAAAAAAGTGAGAATTCTTTTAACATAAGAACTGATGATAAATACTAAAATAAAATTTCTTCTCTGGGATCATTGTGGTACATAAAGGATCCATGGTATCTAAGTGACTTGATGGAGCCACTTAATGTGAGGTAATTTTTAGTCTCAGATACATACTATCTAAACTTGTTTTCATTGTACAGAAATGGTAAGTTAAACATACCATAGAAGAACAAATGAAATTTTACTGATAAGTATTCCACTCCATCTAAAAGTGCTTACTTAAAGAATTAGGCTCATCTGGTGGTGAAGAATGATGATTTCAGATACCCGTTTATAAAAGCAAATTAAATTTCAAATCTTGAAGTTAGTGATTAAGTAGTAATGGGACTGAGCTTTCTCATATATACCTAGAAAAGGAATAATGTGACACAGATTTCCCATTTTACAAAAAGAACCACACAAGAACTGTAGGCCTTACAATGCTTGAAATTCAACTCTTCAAGAGAAACCTAGACATGGGAGGCTGATAAAGAGGAATGCAGAAAGAAGTGGGAAGGAAAACATCAAAGGTAAACTTAAACTGTTCTTGGGGTAAGCCCTATAAACCGGGAATGAGAAGCATTTTTCTTCCTCCTTGTCATGAGTATTTCCTCATTTTGTTATCAGTACATCTATGTGTACATACATATTTGGCAAATATCTTTGTTTTCCTCCTCTCATTCCCTTATGTAGCATAAGATGTGTTGTCTTAATATCAGTACTTAAGTATTACTAATTCTACATCATAGTATTTAAATTATGGCATAGCAGGAAAAAAGTAAACTTCACTCAAGGACTTCCATTTCCAGGGAATGGATTAGTGGATTTTCACTTGTACAAAAGACAGTAAATGTGTGCACAGAGCTGTATTAATTTACCTAACTCAGCTGGAGCAGTCAGGGAAATTTTCTCTGAGGAAAGAACGTTATATTAAAATGAAAAAAAAAAAGTGAGGTGAAATAAAAAAGGAGGTGAAGCAGGACAAAAGCCAGGAAGTCTCCAGGCAGTGGGAACAAGCAGCAAAGTCTCAGAGAAGATGACCTGGCTGTTTTGGAAACTGCAAGTAGTTTGGCTGCAGTATTTTGCGTGTGCGTGTGCGTGTAGGGGAAACGGTGGTGGAAATAGAAGGGGAGAAAATAAAAAGACGAGAAAAAATGAAAGACTTCAGTGGAGATGCTGAGGCATTTTACTCTTAAGGGGATAGGATAAGGGAATTGAATTTTTAACATAAAAGCTTCTCATATACCAATTGAAAAAGATAACTATGATAGTAATGTGGAGTATGTATCCCAAGTATATATCGGGGTGGAGACTGGAGACAAGGAGAACAGCTAGGATGCTAATGATGCAATCTAGATGAAATGTGATTGTGAACAAGATCTGAGATAGTTGCACTAAGAGTAGATAGTACAGGGAGAAAATTTAGTGTGTTTACTGTGAGCTTTCCTAAAAAAAATTTTTGAGGATTCCTCCTCCAGTTACTTTTATTAGAATGTTATAATAAAATCATATTTATAAAACATAGTAAAATGTAACATTTTAATAAAAATAAAACATAATCCTTAGCATAAATGCTGTTCTTAAAGAACTATAAAACTAAAGTTTTGTGGAAAAATATAAACTAATAAAATTAGTATCTATTGAGGCATGATTTTTATTTTGTCACCTCTTGAAACAAATGTAGAACTAACTACCACAATTTATTTTCATTTAAATATGGCATGTCTGTACTAACTTCTGTATGGCTCAATTCTCTTACCATTTCACTAGACTCTTTGGGAGACCTTTGTTCATTTTTTGACTAATGGCATTTGGCTGTCACATGGCCAGAAAAATTTATTATCTATTTCTGTTCAGTTAGCTGAAGACAGAGTACTATTATGTGCTGTTAACAAGATTGTAAGCCTAAATACAATATAGGCTTTGAAACCACATGGTAATGCTTATTTGTAAGTGGGAATCAAGGTGATTGGGAACCCATGTATGCTTACAATATTAAAGATTACTGAAATCACAAAATGGAAGAAACTTTTTTTTAAAAGGGAGATAGTGTCTTTTGCTCTGGGCAGAGTGCTGTGATGTCATAGCTCACAGCAACCTTAAACTCTTGGGCTCATGCAATCCTCCTGCCTTAGCCTCCTGTGTAGCTAGGACTACAGGTGCCCACCACAATGCCCAGGTAGTTTTCTTTTCTTATTTTTAGTGCAGACAGGGTCTCCCTTTTGCCCAGGCTGAGCTCAGGCGATCCATCCACTTCAGCCTCCTAAAGTGCTAGTATTACAGTCATGAGCTAGCACTCCCAGGTAGGAAAAAAATTCTCGTAGAGAATATAAAGAATGTAGTTTGAAAAACACCAATGTAGATGGAGGTTATTTAAAAATCTTTTCGTCACATATCTGAAGTGAAATTTATTGAGTATGATCTTGTTACTCGAGTAGTCAAAAAGTGTCAGGCATGTAGGACAGATAAATTGTTAAGTCTGGTTCTACAACAGAAGGAAAAGGATAAAGCCTTTAAAGTCTTTAGTGTATTTTGAGGTTCATTCCTACTCTGGAACTCAGGACATAATTTCTTACAGAAAAGTAGTCTGCAGATCAATTCACAACAGCTTTGAAATCTCCCCTCTCACCCTAATAAAAATAGCCCACACCACGAAACCTTGAAGCTGCAGAAGCTGGCCTGCCTGTGGAGAGAAGGGAACACTTACACTGCTGGTGGGACTGCCTCTGTGGAAAGAAGTATGGAGAGTCTTCAAAGAGCTAAAAGTTGACCTTACATTTGATCCTGCAATCCCATTACTAAGTATCTAGAAGAAAAAGCATTTTGCCACAAGGACATGTGCACTAGAATGTTTATTGCAGCTCAATTCACAACCCCCAAAATGTGCCCATTCAAGTTCGTGAAATACTTGATTTCAGAAAAGGGAAATATTTTTGTTATAGAATAAAGCTTAAAACACCTATTTTCCTTGGCCCTAGATTTTTTTTTTTTCCTTCCAGTATCCCTAGGTTGTGAAAGTCAAAGTCTGACAACTGGACAAGGGAGGATGCCAACACGTTTCTGTGGTCACAAGTAAAAACATAACGTGTATCATTTGAAGTAGAACTAGAAAAGATGTTAAATACATAAAATTGTATTGGTAAAAAAAAAACCCAAAAAGTTCCATGCAAGCATAATTTTATATAACCAAGATTCTATTCATGTGAGGAAAAGATTAAAACGAGAGGAAGATGATATGCTTATAAGAAGAGGGCTTGTTCTAACCTCCAAATCAGCTGCTTTTTTTTTTTTTTGAGACGGTCTCGAGCTGTCACCCTGGGTAGAGTGCTATGGCATCACAGCTCACAGCATCCTCCAACTCTTGGGCTCAAGCGATTCTCCTGCCTCCGTCTCCCAAGTCGCTGGGACTATAGGCGCCCCCCACAACATCTGGCTATTTTTTGGTTGCAGCCATCGTCGTTTGGCAGGCCCAGGCTGGATTTGAACCCACCAGCTCAGATGTATGTGTTAGCCACATCTAACTCAGATGTATGTGTTAGCCGCTGGCGTGTTAGCCGCTTGAGCCACAGGCACCGAGCCCAAATCAGCTTCTTAATGGATGAAGCACTTTTTGACCAGAGTTGCCAAAGATCTTGGATGTTATCGGGAATTCAAGTTCCCAGACAGATTCGGTAAAATACTACAGTAGTCCAGAGAAAAACAACTCTGTGGGAAAAAATTTCAGTGTAAAAGAAACTGTGAGGGTTGAGTGTCCATCACAATTTAATTAAAAATATATTGGGAGAAACTAAGGATTTCAAAAGGTATAAAAATCAACTTACATTTTAGGTTCTTCTAAACAAAAGGCATATACATTTAAAATGTAAAAGAATCATGCATATCACTTTCAACAAGGCATTTGATTATGTCTCTTATGGAATTTGAATAGAAGTTAAATATCTGCCTGCTTTATAATAGGGTACTAGTACCTTAAGATACCAATAGTAACAACTATTAAAGTGATGAACATAAAGAATAGCAGTTTGGTATTAAATTGAAAGGCCCTAACAATCCTTAAGCCAGTCAGTGCCATATGCATTCAGTTTACCAATAAACTGGACAAAACAGATGGAATTTTAGCAGATACAGGTTTGTTCTTATTTCTTCTTTTAAATGAAGAGGGAATACAAACTCTCCCAGGAGAGGGGGAGGAACTCAGGACATAATTTGTCTGAAACTCAGGACATAATTTCTTACAGAAAAGTACTCTGCATTTCAATTCACAACAGCTTTGAGATCTTTAGGAAGTTAAAATTTTATAAAGGATGTTAAATCTCATGAAAAATAAAAATATATGAAATGTGTATATATATATATATAATAGAGAAAAGCCTGCTGAACGTATCAACAATTTAAATAATCACTATTTTTTTCCTAATCATTGTCCTGGTTTTAAAAAATCAGTTTCTCTGACTGACCTACTTAGGTGAATATATTATTCTAGTCACTAAGATTCAATATATTGGAGTAATTGTTGTCTTTTGCCCTCATTAGTCTGTGTCTACTTCTTTAGGCCTTCAATATAGGCCTAAAATTTTAGGCCTTCAAAAAGGCCTAAAAATTTGGGCCTTTAAATTTTATAAATTTTAAAAGATTAAATCATTATTATATGTATATAACCACCCTGTGACTTAAGAAGTTACTACCATTTCATCATCCAAATATTTACTGCAGAACTACAAGGTGAGTAGTATGTCAATAAGGAAGCCCAAGGTGCCAAGATCAGTGATTACTACTGGTCCTGTGACTATAACGTCAACATTCTTTTCATTACACTATGATGCTGCTCGTTAACTCATATTCTGAGTGGTTTCTCTGCCTCTGTTCTTTCTTCTCTAGACTATATTGCATATCACCACCATCAGATTAAACAAAATAATCAGCTTTCAAAATAATGTAGCACAATAAATACTCAATGGTTTCCAGTTGTACAGAAGATAAAAATCAACTTTAACCTCTGGTTCTATACATAAAACCACTTCTCTAATTAGGCTGAGCTCCCCGTGTTCCTTTGAACAGACTTTTGACTACCAACCATACACCTTTGCTTTTAGTTCCATATCCCTAAATAAGTTATTGTAGTGGACTTATGTACAACTCTTACCTGTGTATTTTGACTGAGGGTATAGGGAGCCTCCAGTACAGTTTCTCAAGAGTCCTCTAGATAAGAGTTCTAGGCAATGAAGAACTAGGTAATTTTTTTACCTATGTAGGCTGCAAACAACTAGAAAAGCTTGACCAAGACAAACAGTTCTGTTTAAAGACCTGTGTTTAGTGACAAATTGCTGTATCTTCCACCACAACAAAGAAAAAGGCAAAATATGTGGCAAGTTTCTTTACAATGGAGGCAAACAAATGGTATATTTGGTTAAGCTGTTCTTACCTGTTTTGTGGGTAACTATAAGATTACCTGGTTTTGTTTCTGTTTTTTTGTTTGTTTTTTGAGACAGGGTTTTTCTGTATCGCCTGAGCTATTGTGCAGTGATGTCATCACAGCTTCCTGCAACCTCAAACTCCTGGGCTCAAATGATCATCCTGCCTCAGCCTCCAGAGTAGCTGGGACTACAGGAGCACATTAGCACACAACCAGCTAATTTTTTTCTATTTTTTGTAGAGACAGAGTCTCACTATCTTGTTCAGGCTGGTCTCAAACTCCTGGTCTCAAGCAATCCTCCTGCCTCAGCCACCCAAAGTGCTAGGATTGCAGGTGTGAGCCCCTGCTCCAGCTCAAGACTACCAATTTTGAGCAGAGCCCCCCCCCCCCAAAATTAATTTTCTTGCCATCTGGGCTGTGTGATCCAGCAGATCTAATGGTATCTAGAATTTAATGTGGCAGATTGTTATATGAAGTCTCTGGCAAGTGTCAATATGAGAATTATAACACAAACCCTGTGGTTTTGGAGTAGGGCTGTTTCTTCGTTAGCCAACTTTTTTTTTTTTGGCTGGGGCTGGGTTTGAACCTGCCACCTCTGGTATATGGGGCCAGCACCCTACTCCTTTGAGCCACAGATGCCGCCCTGTTAGCCAACTTTTTTTTTTTTTTTATTTTAAATAGCAGCTCCTGTTTTGCTACTGATACCTGGAAAAGATGGAATGCCTGACTGTGGGACATCAGGTGACTGTGAATCCAACTGTGCATCATGAACTATGTTATCTCATCTATCAAACCATACAACTGGATGAGCAATCCACACTACATGAGAGACTGGGACTGTGAGTTAGCAGGTGACCAAGACTGCTACAGTACCTGCCCTACTCCTTCAGTACTTCCACCTCAACCCACGTAAAGCAGTTCTCTAGGGCTAGTTAATGGAAGAAAAATTATCAATTTGTAGATATTGTAACATGTCTCAGGCCATTGGACTCCTAAAAACTTATGGGTCCTGGAACTTTTAGAGCATTTATCTTGTGCCTCCTAGAATGCAAAGCTATACTACTTCTGCTCATCAGGTTCATTCAACATAATTTTATTACTATAATGGATCAATGTGATGGTCTAGGGCAGTGGTTCTCAACCTTCCTAATGCCACAGCCCTTTAATACAGTTCCTGTGGGTCATGATCCATAGGTTGAGAACCGCTGGTCTAGGGAATAGCAAGATCAAGGTTCCTTCATACCACATAGTGGATAGAACAATTGACATAGCCTGAGAGAAGACATTAAAGCCTTACTGTTCTCCCTGCTGTTTAAATGCAATCTGCTTTTGCCTTTTCTTATGATTGAGGAGGGGAAACATTTCCAGATCAATATCATGTCAATGTATATATTATTTTCCTCCAAAGAAGATAACACACCTAGAATATCAACTGTTAACTGGTCTCCCTACTTTGGTTAAGCTTTGCAGTAATCCATTCTCATTTACTACCAAACTGGATTTTATATTGTCATTCTCTATGACCCATCAGGTGACCACACAGGAAGCTTAAATGAGAATGTGGTATGAATCACCCTGCCTTCATGGTGGCACTAATCTCTGAAATCTTCCCTGGGATATGGTACTGCTTTTCCTTTACTGTCTTGATAAGGCATAGTAGAGAGCAGTCCTAAGCTTCTATGAAGCTCTTCCTATCCTACTCTTAAGTCATTCTGTGGGTCAGGAAACCAAAATGAAGATTGCTTCAGTTATTAAAATATATTTATTTTTATTAAACATCTGTAACTGGAGAAATAAACCACAGTATGGGCTCCTCTGGATCCACTGTTAGCCAGACTGAGGCTGAGACTCCCTCACTTGACTTCTTTACATCTCTATTCTGAGCAGTTGTCTAGGGTGGAGTTTTGTGTCTTTAGGTATTAGTGTAAGTTAAGAGACAGTATGTAATAAACCTCAAGAGGTCTGGATGTTTTCCTTTCTCCAGTAAATGGCAACTGGTCCCTCTGAGGCCTAGGGAAGTCATTCCCTAATGTGTCTACTCGCTGGAATTACCTGGTAAACTTCAAAAAATTTTGATGGCCTGGGTCTCATATGTCCAGACATTATGACTTAATTAGTCAGGTTATAGCCTGGGCTTTAGAATTCTAGGGTGTTCTAATGTGCATACAAGCTTGGGAACTCCACTGGATTAAGGGATGATTCATGGTATACAGCTGCGACTGCACTTTAGCTTGAAAAAGGATACAGTCTCTTTTCATCACTGAAAGAGTCCCAAGTTTGTGAATTGGATGAGATGCTTCAAATTTCGGTACAATTACACGTTAGTTTACTTCCCAGAATTTTTTTTACCTGTTTATGTCAAGCAGCACCTTGGTAGGTTACTTGATCTGTTTTATTTCTAGGGACTTCATGATCATTTTGCTATTACTACCTTTCCCTGTGGGTCAAAGTACTCTGGTTAACATTATGTCCTTTGACTTATTTTGGTGATTGTGCCCACTTCGTCTCAGATGTGGCCTCTTCCACTTTGGGATTTTGTTATTCCCATTGAGATCAGAGAACCCAGTTCCACCACAGCATTTGACCTTCACCTCTGTCAAACAAACATAGCCACGTCAGAGCTCTTTGGGAATCATTGTGACCTGGCAAATGGTGATGGCTAAGGAGGCTTTATATTCCTTCATATATAGTATACCAGGGAAATTCTGGCATTATTATCATTTTATTTGTAGGCTATTACTGAGTTCAAGTCTCACCCTAGCAAACTATTAATACCAACCTATTAAATCTTGATTCTCAGGTGAATGCACCTACGCCAATAAATTTGCCAAGATCTAACCTTATATTCTCCCTTGGTATAAAACCCTTCAAACCCACTTTCATGTATGCTTTCCGGGTCTCTGATTGCTCTGATTTCCGGTTGCTGATTAAAAGGGCAAAGCCTTTCACTCTCCTGTGTAGGCTCTCTCTTTCTAAAGCAGGCTTCACAATTCTCTGATTAGGCTACTGGGACATAACTGGAGGCAATGGAAGGTAATAGGGTAAGTTCTGAGGACAGGATGTATCAGCTTGTAAGGGAGCTTCCCCTTTGATGCCTTCAAAGCTGCAGTGGAGGGATTCTGATTCTTCCCCATCACCAAAAGCCTCCATGTGGAGGTGGCTGGTTTCCTTATACAGCAAGAGAGGTTTAGGGGACAATATAGAGATTTAAAGCTCTCAGCTTCATTCTTGTCTGCCCAAATGTCCCTATCCCATGACAGGACCTCACTCCTTTCCCATCTATGCTCTAGCCTTAGAGTAGGAAATGGAAAAATTGACCACTAAATTGGTGCTACAAATCTACCACTATCTGCCCAGTGATTACAGATTAGAGATGACTTCAAAGCTGCAGTGGAGGGATTCTGATTATCCACGTGCATTCTTATACGTATTCTTAGTTTTTTATGTTTTTCTTATGTCCTTTTCTGTGTAGGACTGTAAGAGAAGCCAAGTAGAGCCACAATCTTCATAGTTACTATGGTTACATGGGGATATATTCTTCCCCTTATCTTCACTCCACCTGTTTTTACTGCTGGTATTTGGAATAATACTGTAAACCACACATGACCTGTGGTCTCTTTCCCTACAGCAATGAGGTTATCACTGATTAATTTTATGATGCACGCGTGCGTGTGTGTATCCAATGTAACCCTAAAATTCTTTTTTTTTTTCTGTTTTTAATTAAAAGAAAAATTTTCTTTGAGATGAGAGTCCTGCTGTGTTGCCTAGGCTAGAGTACAGCGGCAGTTCACTGACAATATCAGTGTGCTGGAGCCTCAAACTCTTGCCCTCAAGTGATCCTCCTAGACTGGGCGCGGTGGCTCATGCCTTAATATGAGCACTCCTGGTACTAATTACTGTATCAGATAAGGTCATAAGAAATAAAAGACACACTCAAAAAAACTGGAGAGGGGGCGGCGCCTGTGGCTCAGTCGGTAAGGTGCAGGCCCCATATACCGAGGGTGGCGGGTTCAAACCCGGCCCCGGCTGAACTGCAACCAAAAAATAGCTGGGTGTTGTGGCGGGCACCTGTAGTCCCAGCTACTTGGGAGGCTGAGGCAAGAGAATCGCTTCAGCCCAGGAGTTGGAGGTTGCTGTGAGCTGTGTGATGCCATGGCACTCTACCGAGGGCAATAAAGTGAGACTCTGTCTCTACAAAAAAAAAAAAAAAAAAAAAAAACTGGAGAGGAAAATATTGGTATAAAATTCATTACCTTAAAATTAATTTCTGTTTGTCAAAAGATACCATTAAGAAAAAGACAAACCACAATATATTTAACACACATATATTTGACCAAGAATTCATGTCCAAATATAGAATTTCTAAAACTCAGTAAGAAAAAGAATGACAGCCCAATAGAAATACGAGGAAGTGATTTGAACGAGAACTTCAGAAAAGGTCTCCAAATGGTAAGTAGCATAAAATGCTGCTCAACCTCAGTGGTCATCAGGAAAAAAGTTAATGTCAAAAAGAAATACTACTACATATCTATCAGAATGACTAAAATTAATATCAAGTTTTGGCCAGGATATAAAAAAAATGAAATTTTATACATCGTTGATGTGGACATAAATGAGGAAAATTGGGGAAAATGTCATTCTTTTACAAAATATGAACATGTATCAATGACAAAGAAATTTTAATCCTAAGTTTATGTACTCAACAGGTGTGGTCCCCAACTCCAGGGCCATGGACCAGTACCCGTGAGTGGCCTATTGAGAACCGGGCAGCACAGCAGGTAAGCAGAGGGCAAGCCAGTGAGGGAGCAAAGCTTCATCTGGGTTTTGAGCCATTTGGCATTGCTCACGTCACCACCTGAGCTCTGCCTCCTGTCAGATCAGCAGCAGCAGTAGGGTCTCCTTGAATAGGAACTCTACTTAAAGTGTGCATGTGAGGGATCTAGGTTGTGTGCTCCTTCTAAGAATCTAATGCTGGGGAGGGGCTGCAAATACAGATACATGATCAGTAGCAGAGAGGTTTTACAGAGAGACCATAACAAATCAATTGCTTGCAGATTTGTATCAAAACCGTATCAGTGAGTGGCAAGTGAGTGCATGGCCTGTCCTTTATTTATTTACTGCTTCCATCTGTGTCTCTTTCTTGCACTGCACACTTGTCTCAGTCAATTTCGGTAAGCCCACAAGCTAACCCTAGCAAAAATCAGTAAAAAACAAAGGTCGCTGGAGAGCTTCTTTGAAAGACCCAATGATGAGACAGCAGAAGACTCCAAGATGCCAGCAAAATGAAAACTGCATTCGAAAGGAAACTACAAGAGTCCTACTTAAATTCTGGGTTCATTGTAACAGGTGACTAACAATGTGCAAGCTCGCTTTGTATATAGTATGTGGTGACTGGCTATCCAACAAAGCCATGAACCTTCCAAAACTGCTTCACCACATAGAGACCTTGAAGCATCTGCATTAAAAGACAAACCTTTAGTTTTTCAAGAGAAAAAAAATGTGAACACAAAGAACAGAAGCAATTGTGGAAGGCTACCACTTCAATTGTGTCTGCACTGACAGATCATTCTTGGTGGCTAACCGCACTGCTAACACTAAGAAGCCCTTTACAATTGAAAGGTTGATCCTGTCTGCTGCTAAGGACATCTGCCATGAACTTTAGCAGAGGCTGCATTTCAAAAAGAGGCATGTGTTCCTCTGTTGGCTAGCACCATAACTGCATGAACTGATGAAATAGCAGAGTACATAATCCAGGTTGATGAGTCTTGATGTTGACAAGGCAGCAATGCTTGTTTTTGTGTGATATATTTTTCAGGAGGATGTACATGAGGATATGTTATGTATACTTTTGCTATCAACCACCACCATAGCTGCAGAAGTAAACTGTATCGGTCATTTTGTGTTGGTACGTGCATGGATGGGGCACCTGCTATGACTAGACTGCTTTCTGGATTCACTACTTGGGTTAAAGAGGTTGCTTCTGAATGTGAGTCTACACACTGTCATCCGTAGAGAAATGCTGAAAAATGTCACCCAAACTAAACGTTTGCACAATGGGATTAAAATTATCAACCACATTAGAGCATATCCTCTCAACTCATGTCTGTTAATGTGGCTGTACAAGGAGATGGACACAAAGCACACGTCTTCTCTCTCACACAGAAGTGAGATGGCTTTCTAAAGGTAGATCATTGGTCAGAGGCTCTGAGTTACATGAGCCACTCCAGAGATTTCTTTTAGAAAAACAGTCACTACTGGCAGCACTTTTCAGTGACCCAGAGTGACCCACTTGCTTACATACTTAATCCGCTCAACGAACTCAATTTGTCACTCCAACTTGACAACTCTGTTCAAATTGGAAGATAAAGTGGCTACATCAAAACCAAACTGGAATTATGGGGGCTATGAGTGAACACTGGGATTTTTGACATGTTTCAAACATTACTAGTAGAGTTTTTTTTTAAAGATAGAGTCTCATTATGTCACCTTCGGTAGAGTGCCGTGGCAGCATCACAGCTCACAGCAACCTCAAACTCTTGGGCTCACACGATTCTCTTGCTTCAGCTTCCCGAGTAGCTGGGACTACAGGCGCCTGCCACAATGTCCAGCTATTTTTTGGTTGCAGTTGTCATTGTTGTTTAGTAGGCCTGGACTGGGCTTAAACCCACCAGCTTTGGTGTATGTGGCTGGCACCCTACTCTCTGAGTTATAGGTGCCAAGCCAATTAGTAGAGACTTTTTAAGAGACTGAGCCAGGGCTTGCTTTCTTCCTGCTGGTGCATGATCACCTATGTTTCAGTTTTAAAAAGAGTTTGAACATTATTTCCCAACCACCAAAGACCCCCAAACTGGTGAGGAATTGATCCGTGACCTATTTATGAATGAGCCAGATGAACTGACTTTGTGATAGTAGAGAGTCAGCTGCTTAAAACTGCAAATGATGGTGGACTTAAAATTGTTTGAGACAACTTCAGATCTCCATACATTCTGGATTAAAGTCGAGATTGCCACAAAAGCTCTAAAAAGCCTACTTCCATTTCCAATGTTCTATCTTTGTGAAGCAAGGTGTTTTGCAGTGACAGCAATGAAAGCGAGATTATGGCATAGAAGGACATAAGCAACACACTTTGGGTGTCACTGTCTCCCATCACCCCAGAGGGGACTGTCTAGTTGCAGGAAAATAGGCTCAGGGCTCCCATTGATTCTGCACTACAGCAAGTTGCATAATTATTTCATTATATATTACAATGTAATAATAATAATAATAGAAATAAAATGCACAATAAATGTAATATGCTTGAATCATCTCCAAACCATCCCCCCACCTGCCAAAAACTGTCTTCCATGAAACTGATCCCTGGTGCCAAAAATGTTGGGGACCACTGGTCTATAGAATGTCGGCATGCACATGCCTAGAGATACATAAAAGAATGGTCACAGCACCAATAATTCATTAATATGTGTAGTTTTAAAATGGAAACAACCCAAATATCAGTAATACAATGGATACTTATATTTGGTTTATCCATATAATGGAATATAGCAATGAATGGGAACAAACTACCTCTAGGATCAACACAGATGATCCTCACAAATATAATGGTAAAAATACACATATAACTTCATTTATGTTGTATTCAAACATAGCAGAACGGAACTGTGATTAGAAGTAAGATGAATGGTTTCATTTGGGGAGGAGTGATGGGCTAGTTATTGGGAAGTTTCATAAGAGGGGTTTCTTGTAACTGGTAATATTCTATTTCCTGGCTGGTGGGCACAGAGATATTTTTACTTTGTGATTGATCGTTCATTCATTTCTTCGTATTTGCTGTATCTCAACTTTTTTAAAGGGAGGTCCTAAAAAGATTCAGGACATTAAGGGTAACACAGACAGCTTTCATGGCCATTCCAGAAAAAAGAGCTCCAAAATTGCTTTGAAGGGTGGACTAGGCACTGGTGTAGGTGCATAGTTTCCCAAGGGAAGTACTTTGAAGGTGACTATAATGATATTCAGCAATAAGGTATGCAGCACTTTTTCTAGGATGAGTTCACAAATTTAATTGTCTGACCTCATGGATCTGGTGTCTCTGGGAAGCATCAGATGAAGATGTTCAGAACTAGACAAGATGAGTTCATTTTCAAAAAAGCTGCTTGTCTATGATTGCAAAAGTGGCATGTCAGTATACACCCAGAATTATAGTTTTTTCAAAGCTCACTCTATTTTATCATCTATCTCCAAGAATTTTATAAAGATAATTCTATATACTGCTTGTTTTTAGCAATGCAAAGTATTAAGAAAGATGATCTTAAAATAGTCTTACCACGTTACTGATTGACAGATCTCAGTTTTGTTTCTTTAATTTTGCTTTTATTTCCAGTTTGCTGTACTTCCTCTCAAAACTATGGTTAAGACAAAGCAGTTCAAACGTGGTTCCTCAAATAAAGGGGAAGTATAATGTAAGAACCTAAATACCAAAGTTAAAAATATTCTTACTCAGTTTGTTTATTCCTTAAAAATGTTTGAATAGATTTAATAATTCCTTTTAAAAATGTGCTTAGTTTCTCATTAGTAATCATTATAGCTCAGACCATGTTCTCTCAATTTATAATTTATTAAAACATATTACTTGCTCCATTAATTTCATTGACTCTTCCAAACCATTAATTTGATTCCTTTTATCTTTCCCTTATTTTGGGTTTCTCCTTTCTTTGATCATATATTCTACTTTTTCTTAGTTTATTCCTCATTTGGGTAGAACACATCCTCCATTAGCTTCTTGAGGAAGGATGCATAGAATGTATATATTTTACAGGCCTTTTACATTAAAAAATGACTTTATTCTAGTCTCATAATTGGATGATATTTGGCATTGTATAGAATTCTAAATTATAAGTAATTTTTCTTCAAAATTTTGAACTCACTCCATTATCCTTTAACTTCCAGAGTTCTTGGTCAGAAGTTCAGTATATTCACTTTTGTACACATTGTATGAAACCTTTTTTTTTTTTGTCTAACTTATGCAATCTATTCTTTATAGGGCAGAGAAATGGGAGGAGATCCATAGAGAAAGAGCTACAGAAATCTGCATGGGGTTCCCTTAAGCATTTTATATTTTTATTTTATTTATTTTTTTGAGACAGAGTCTGTGTTGCCCTTGGTAGAGTGCCGCGGCATCATAGCTCACAGCAACCTTAAACTCTTGGGCTTAAGCGATTCTCTTGCCTCAGCCTCCCAAGTAGCTGGGTCTACAGGTGCCACCATGATGCCTGGCTATTTTTGGATGCAATTGTCATTGTTGTTCAGCAGGCCCAGGCCAGGCTTGAACTCGCCACCCTTAGTGTATATGTCTGGCGCCTTTACTCACTGAGCTACGTGCACCGAGCTTATACTTTTAATTAAGCACTTGGTAGCTGTATGTGATTAGAACTGATACATTACGCTACCAAACCGACCATGTGACCCTACCCCAACTACAGTAAAAAACAAAATGAGGTACAGGTAATAATAAAGAAGATGTGTTGATAGTGATGTAAAAAATAATAATTATGACGATGGTAAAAGAAAACACTAACTGTATATGTGTATGTGCCAGATACTGTAATTGCTTTATATGTTTTAATTCACTGAATTAGTATGTAGAATACAACCTTAAGAGGTAGGTATTATCCACGTTTTTATAGGTTATATAATTTACCCTGGGAGGGTCAGAATTGGAGTCTAGTCTGGCTCCAAAGTCTCTAGTCTTAAGTATTATGCTATTATGCTATACTTCCTTGCAGTTTTTTGTTTGTTTTATTGATTTTAAATGCCCTTTCTTGAGAAAATAAAAACTTGCCAAACCTAAATTAATTTTCCTAATTAAAAAATGTATTGGCTGGTAAAATGTAAATGCCTGGATATCATCAGTGTATAAGACCAGTAAAGAACAAGAAAATGAAAATTTGAGAAGATAACCAATGGAGTAAGGTCTTAGAAGAACTGAAGGCTAGAATGCAGGAAGCAATTAGAGGATGGATTAGAAGCTAAGTACGGGAAGAATTATGACCACGTATAGAGATAATGGCAAGGAAAGCTTCCTATGTAACTAAAAATCAGGGTCATCTGACCTCAAAAGAAGCCTGATGGCATTAACAGGAGGTTTGATTATTAACTAATGTAGATTAATGAAGCAACTTTTGTGAGAAATGGGAAAACAAATAAATCCAAGAATAGTTTGACATGGTAGGGAAAACAGAGATGATTTCAACATTAAATTATTTTGAAGTCAAAGAGTAAGTTTAGTGGCAGTAGGGTGGGGGAAAATGTTCAAGAATCTTAGATTGTGGTTAGAGGTAGGTTTTCTGAATTTGAGACCTCAAAGCTAAAGGTTCACTAATTGATGATAAAGGTAATAATGATAATCTTTCATTGAGCACATGAGAAAATTAACTGTAGCTAGTCGTAATAACCATATAGTAAAACTATATTACAGAAAAGTGAGGCCCTAATGAATTTTCAATAAATACCTTAAGATCTTCCATACAACTTGACAAGATGACCCTGAAATTCACATAATAGTAGTAAAGGCAAGGCATTCTCAAGGCAATTTTGAAGAAAACAAATTGCTAAATTATACAAATTTAGCAATGGAAGAGAATAAGCAACCCACAGATGTATGGAAACTTGATTTGTGATAGGTGACATGACAAAAGAGTTAAACTACTCAATAAATGGTGCTAGAACAATTAGTTGTTTGTATGTAAAATAAAAAATAGAAGCAGATCTGTATTTCACCTGCAAAATATAAATACTAAGTGACAAAAACACAAATATAAAGAATAAAAGTTTAAAACTTTTAGCAAAAAGTAGACAGGGGTAGGAAAGAAAATCCCCAGAGCAAATTATAAAGGAAAAGGGAAATAAGTTTGACTACATTCAGAATAAATTTTGCCATGAGAAAAGATACCATAAACAAAGGTAAAAGAAAAGACATATGGCTCAGCACCCGCAGCACAGTGTTTATGGCACCAGACACATATACCAAGGGTGGCAGGTTCGAACCCAGCCCGGGGTCAGCTAAACAACGACAACTGCAACAAAAAATAGCAGGGTGTGTGGCGTGCACCTGTAGTCCCAGCTACTTTGGAGGCTGAGACAAGAGAATCACTTAAGCCCAAGAATTTGAGGTTGTTGTGAGCTGCGATGCCACCACACTCTACCAACCGTGACATAGTGAGACTCTGTCTCACAAAAAAAAAAATAAATAAATAAAAGACACATACTGGGAGAAGACAGGCAACCAAAATAACCAGTGAAGGGGACATAAATCAGTGACAAAGATGAACAAAGCAATAGCAAAATGAGGAAAGATGTCAAGACGTCCAGTCAGCATTTGGGATTAGTAGTACTAAAGAAGTCTGGGCTGGGCAGCGCCTGTGGCTTAAAGGAGCAGGGCGTTGGCCCCATGTACCAGAGGTGGTGGGTTCAAACCTGGCCCCAGCCAAAAACTTCAAAAAAAAAAAAAGAAGTCTGGGCTGGAAATAGAGATCTGTGCTATATCAAATTATTGATGTTATTTGTATTTGTGGACTAGATGAACTATTGGGAAGAAAGTATATAAAGAAAGGAGATTTGGGCCTAGCTAGGCCACAAAGATTATACGAGTACAGGATTTTTTTTAAGAGTCTTACTTTGTCGTCCTTGGTAGTGTCCGTAGCATCACAGCTCACAGCAACCCCCAGCTTAGGCTATTCTCTTACCTCAACCACCCGGGTAGCTGGGACTACAGGTGTTGCCACAACACCCAGCTACTTTTTTTGTTGCCGTTTGGCCGCGCCGGGTTCAAACCTGCCACTCTCTATATGGGGCCAGTGCCCTGGTCACTGAGCCACAGGTGCCACCCACAAGTACAGGATTAATGATCCTCCCTCAAGTGCTTAAAACTAGATATTCCTCTAACTATATTTGCATATTATTTTATCTTCACTTTTATGACCACAAAGTTTCTTCATGTATATTTTTTTAGGCTCTCTGTGGCACAGGCTGAGTGCAGTGGCTCAATCATGCATAGTTCACTGTAACCCTGAACTCTCTGCTCAAGGAATCCTCCTGCTTTAGCTTTCAAAGTTCTGGGATTACAGGAATGAGCCACCACACCAGGCCTCTATGTCTTTTAAAGATGGAGTCTAAAAAGAAGAAATGCTAATAAAACCAGAATTTGTTGGACAGTGCACCCTAAGGTGGTCAGATATCTATCATTTCCATTTAGAACAATATTATCTTCAGGCCTGGTGCAGCCTGATTGCAGTGGCATAAGTGTTAATCCTAGCACTTTGGGAGGCTGAGGCAGGATGGGTTGGGGCCAGGAATTTGAAACCAGCTTGAGCAACATAGTGTGACTGTGTCTCTCCAAAATATTTTTAAAAATTGGCCAGGTGGGTGGTATGTGCCTGTATCATCAGCTACTCCAGAAGGTAAGGCAAGAGAACTGCTTGAGCCCAGTAATTTGAGGTTGTAGTTAGCTATGATGATGCTACTGTACTCTAGCCTAGGCAACAGAGCAATATTTTGTCTCAAAAAATATACGGTATACATATTATCTTCAGACCCTCTGTTTCATGTACTGTGAAGAAAGCAAAGTTGAAGAAATGAAATACAAATTTAAAAATATGAATGAAAACAGGATTTAAAGGGAAAAAAGCCCTTATAAATGCACAATAAGGATTTTTTTTATTGGTGGAGTTAGGACTATCTCCTTTTATACATTGATATATCTCATATAATGCATCAGAATAGCAAATATATGAGGTATACCTCTTTAAAAAATTATATACATAGTCTATGATAGACATACTGTTTGACAATGTGAATGTTGCTTTCTTTGCATTGTTATTATTGCTTAATATTTCGATGCAGCAACCATCTGATTGCTTTTCTGAATGTATTTATCTTTGTTCGTTCTTTACGAGGTTTCTTGTCCTTATCTTAAACATTGTTATTGTTATTTTTAAGCCTTTTCAATTTTGTGAAGGCAAAAAGTAGAAACCTAATAAACACATGTATATGTAAAAAAATTATATACATGTATTTTTATATTTTTAAATTTCAGATTAATATGAGGGTACAAACAATTAGGTTACAATATTTACATTTGTTAGGTGAAGTCCCTTTTGTAGTTGTGTCCCACATCCAGGAGGTGTGCCATATACCCTTACATTGTGCCCATTAGGTGGGGGCATACCAATCCCCCTCGCCCCAACTTGAATTAAACTGAATTTATCTCTTGTGTGGGTGTGTATTAGTTCATCTACTGGTTTCATTATTAGTAATGTGTACACTGGATTCTTGCTTTTCCATTCTTCTTCTTCTTTTTTTTTTGGAGACAGCATCTAACTATGTCACCTTGGGTAGAGTTCTGTGGTGTCACAGCTCACAGCAACCTCAAACTCTTGGGCTTAAGTAATTCTCTTGCCTCAGCCTCCCAGGTACTTGGGACTATAGGTGCCTGCCACAAGGCCCGGCTATATATATATATATATATATATACACATACATACACACACACACACACATATATATATATATATATATATATATATATACACATATATATTTTTTTGTAGTTGTCATTGCTGTTTAGCAGGCTCAGGCTGGTTCAAACCCACCAGCCTGGGTGTATGTGGCTGGTGCTCTAACCACTTGGCTACAGGTGCCAAGCCTCCTTTTTCATTCTTGTGATACTTTACTATGTAGAATGTGTTTCAACTCCATCCTGGTTAATACAAAAGATGCAAACTCTCCATCTTTTTATGGCTGAACAGTATTTCATAGTATACATACGCCACCATTTATTAATCCATTCCTGGGTTGATGAGCACTTGGGTTGTTTCCACATCTTGGCAATTATAAATTGAGTTGTGATAAACAATCTAGAGCAAGTATCCTTATGATAAAATGCCTTTTTTTTTTCTTCTGGGTAGATGCCTAGAAATGGGATTGTGGGATCAAAGGGAAGGTCTATCTTGAGCACTTACAGGATTCTCCATACTTCTTTCCAAAGAGGCTGTATTAGTTTGCAGTCCCACCAACAGTGTGAAAGTGTTCCCTTCTCTCCACATCCGTCCATAATAGCTAGTCTATGAGCTATACCTCGTCTTTAAATTTTAAGCATCTCCCTCCAAAAAAATTTTATTCATACAGATTTCTATTCACTACATATCTTCTACTTAAAAATAGTAAGCTGGCTATACTATCCATATAAACTGCTGAGGGGAAGGTAGCCAGGCATAAGAAACTATATACTGCGTAATTCCTCTTTTATGAAGTTCAAAAACATGCAAAACAAGACAAATGTCGGTGGTGGTAGTGGACTAGGTTAGAAAGGGCATAAAAAACCCTTCTGGAGTACTGAACAGATTCTCTATATTGATGTAGGTGGTGATTACATGGAATCATATATTTTGGTACTTGAGCATTTTACTGTTTTATATATGTATGTACCTCTAAGTAGAGGTTATTTTTTAATTCTTTGAAGAAAAACTGCTTAGCAGCCTTAAGAATATTACTGAAGGTTTGGTGCTTGTAGCTCAGTGGCTAGGGCACCAGCCACATACACGGGGCTGGTGGGTTTGAGCCTGGCCAGGGCCTGCTAAACAGCAATGACAACTACAATAAAAAAAATAGCTGGGTGTTGTGGTGGGCGCCTGTAGTCCCAGCTACTTGGGAGGCTCAGGCAAAAGAATTAAGCCCAAGAGTGTGAGGTTGCTGTGAGCTGTGACACCATGACACTCTACTGAGGGCGACATAGTGAGACTCTGTCTAAAAAAAAAAAGAGTATTACTCAACCACATTTTGCCCATGTCAAGATGGGCCTCTAATTAAGAGAAGATACAAATAGTAATGACCTTTTCCAAGCTTTTCTTTCCATAATGCACCCAATTCCAACCTACCTCTACCACAACCGTCTTCCCAAGGGTGCCTCTACACTCAATCATTAAAGATTTAAGAAAACAGCCTTCTGAATAGTCCAGAGGACAAGGATATTCCTGTTCTCTCATTTTCAGGAAAAACAAGCTCCAGGGTCCATCTCCCCCCCAACCCAAAAATAAGCTCCCAAAAGGAAACTGAAAGGAAACCTTAATGTAAACACCAACTTTTTAATCATCACTTTGTATTTTAAAGGTCATCTTCATATTGCCCTAGTTCACACAAATCTGTATTGCAATCTTACTCAGAACAAGTTAAAATGATAATCGCGGGGGGCGCCTGTGGCTCAGAGGAGTAGGGTGCTGGCCCCATATACCGGAGGTGGCAGGTTCAAACCTGGCCTCGGCCAAAAACTGTAAAATGATAATCATTTTATTTAGATTTTTATTAACTATTATGATTGATCGTGGTTATTTTTTTCAGTGAAAGATAATCTCAAACATTAAATTTACACAGTCCAGAGAATTAGTTTGCTTTCAAAAAATTCCTTTTCTAATTTTAAAAAAGCCAAGAGAAAAATAAAAAATAAAACGCATTTATTCCAAGTGTCTGCTTTTTGTAGTTAAGTCACTCTACCGAGGGCCATAAAGTTAGACTGTCTCTACAAAACAAAAAAAAAATGAAATAGCGGACCATGCACAGTTCGTTGTTACATGTTGTTGGCCAAGTCAAAGAACTAAATAATTCAAGATATGGTATGCATACATACCATGCAACCATCAAGTGCTGGTTTGATATTTTGACTTCAGCCAAACTATAAAACAAAGCCATGGCAAGAAAGGTTTCAAGGGGCTCAGCGCTTGTAGCTCAGTGAATAAGGTGCCGGCCACATACACCAAAGCTGGCGGGGCCGGGGCCTGCTAACAACGACAACTGCAACCAAAAAATAGCTGGGCGTTGTGGCGGGCGCCTGTAGTCCCAGCTCGGGAGGCTGAGGCAAAAGAATCGCTTAGAACCCAAGAGCTGGAGGTTGCTGTGAGCTGTGACGTGACAGCACTCTATAGAGGGTGACTGGTGACCCTATCTCAAAAAAAAAAAGTTTCAAGGGACTGAAACATCGTAATAAAAATAAGTACAATTTAAAAACCTTCAAGAATACTTGAGATTTTAACAGAATCTCTGCACCATAAAGAAAACTTTAAAAATTCTTTTATCACTTTTGGAAAGAACAAAATATCTAAGGAAGGACTACTACAGATCTGAGTGGCAGAAACCTCTGGACCTTGAAGCAAGGACTGCTCTAAGTTGCTGAGCAGCAAAATTGTAACCAGGCGTCCTGAAACTACGGCCCGCGGGCCATATAAGACGGTGTGATTGTATTTGTTCCTGTTTTGTTTTTTTACTTCAAAATAAGATATGTGCAGTGTGCATAGGAATTTGTTCATAGTTTTTTTTTAACTATAGTCTGGCCCTCCAACAGTCTGAGATACAGTGAACTGGCCCCCCGTTTAAAAGGTCTGAGGACCCCTGCCTGAGCAGTTACTGGTTTAGGCAGTTTTAATTGTTCTTTTCTTTAAAAACAAACAAAAAACCCTGGCCTGTGAGGTGAAGGGGCAGTACTAGGTAGAGGTGGCTCTTCGGTGAATATACAACGGTGTGGCCAAACAAAAGGGGCAGAAAAGAGACAGCAAGGGAAACTCACTTTTGAAAGGTATTTTCCGGTGAGAAAGCACTCTCACACGCTTTATCTCATCGCAACAGTATCCTTTCCGTTGGTCTCCAGCGCTTACAGATGTAAAATGCCCAACCTGAGGGCCATCTTCAAAACCAAGATTCCAAGGACAGCCGCGCTACCCAACGTCCCTCCGGCTCGGCAGCTCGCGGGACGTACGCGTCACTCGCGCGCCGCCAATCGGCGCTGGGCAGGTCACCTCCCAGGCTCAGCCCCGCCCGCCGCCCGGACCCAGGCGGCGAGCGTCCTCCGGCCGCTTCCGCTCTCGGCGCAGGCGCGGCAGCGTGGCCGGCCAGCGGAGGGGGCCTGGGAGAGGAGCGGACGCCGCCGGCCAGGATGGTGCTGGAGAGCGTCGCCCGCATCGTGAAGGTGCAACTGCCCGCGTATCTTAAGCGGCTCCCAGTCCCCGAGAGCATTACCGGGTTCGCCAGGCTTACAGGTAATCGTCCCCATCAGCCTGTCCTTGCCCTAGCACTCGCCCCAAACCGGGAAGGAGGTGTAAAAAGCCTCAGGCAAGGGGCGGAGCCGAGCTGGGCGATTGGCAAGTGACCCCGTGCCCCGCGCGCGCGGTGAGGTGGACGCGCGCCGGCGCAGCAGCTTCCAGGCGCGCGGGCGGCCGCCTCCGCGGGTGCGTGGTTTCCATCATCTTTGGCCTCGCAGTCGTCTTTGGGGTCGGTCGGTGGCGAGAGGGTTCTGAGTTGGGCGGAGGCCAGTCTGTTTCATCTGTTGCTCTATTTGTCACTTTTAAAGCAGGATAAGCCATCGTTATCTAAGGCGCCATGTAACAAGCATTTCCAGTTACTGGCTGTTTTCACCCTCAGCGGGTGGGTGAAGTGTGTGGGAGAGAAATACAGACACGTAACATGTATGTGGCTGTTTTATTTAGTAACGAAATTAGGACATAACCTCCTTTCTCCAGGGTGGAGTTGACCTGTTACCGGGACATCCGAGGTCACCTGTGTTACTACAGTAGCGGAGGCAATTGAAGTAGCCGTAGTTGGAGGAGAGATACCTAGAAAATGAAATTTAATGAGTATATGTAACATTATGTGCTTATGAGCCCTCCTTTACATAAAAGAACCCTCACCTCAGGAATTAACGTCTAAAGGATGAAAGTCTCCAGAATGCAGCCAACAGTTGGAAGGTTCTGTTGGGTTCTAGGAGCCTTTCTTTGTAGGAGATATTTCTAAACCAGACTCAGAGACTTGCGTAGGGAACCAGCAAACACTGAGCTCCTGTGTTCTGGGTATCAAGGAAGGGAAGCTCACTTTTGAAAGGTACTTTAAAAGGAGGAATTCTGAGGTGGCTCGGCGCCCATGGCACAGTGGTTGCGGCGCTGGGCACATACACCGAGAGTGGCGGGTTCAAACCCAGCTCGGGCCAGCTAAACAACAGTGACAAGGGCAACAAAAAAATAGCTGGGCGTTGTGGCGGGCGCCTGTAGTTCCAGCTATTCGGGAGGCTGAGGCAGGAGACTCACTTGAGCTCAAGAGTTGGAGGTTGCTGTGAGCTGTGATGCTGCGGCACTCTACCGAGGGTGACACAATAAGACTCTGTCTCAGATTGTAATAGTTAATGACGTGGTTTTCATGAATGAGCTACTTGTAGAATCCATAATGTAGACTTTTGTTGAAACAAGAACCTGGAAGATGGGCGGCGCCTGTGGCTCAAGGAGTAGGGCGCCGGTCCCATATGCCGGAGGCGGCGGGTTCAAACCCAGCTCCGGCCAAAAAAAAAAAAAAAAAACAACAAAAGAACCTGGAAGATAACTTTTCAGTAATTAAGTTTTTAAAATGTCTAGGAGACCAAAAAGTATTTTTATTTTCTCCTATGAAAATTAGCAGAAAATTAGAGCACAATATTGTTGCCTGTATTTCCTTCCCTATTTAGATCTAGCTGTTTTTTAAAGCAATTGACTTTCTCATGATGACTTTGCATTCTTAGAAAACACATATTCTTAATTACCACATACTAGTTAAATATAGATAATTCTTATCTATCAGAAAAAACCTACTTATCGTTGTTTATGTCTCATTTTCTAGATTGAGACTTCTCAAGATAAATTAGTATGTTTCTGTCCTAAGTACATTTGCCCCTCTGTGTCTGTGGATTCAGCCAAATTCATGAAAAATGTAGTTAGACCTAAGATGGTTCCATCTGTATTGAACACGTACACATTTTTTTCAGGTCATTATTCCTTAAAGTTATGGTCTAACAGCTATTTAGAGAGCCTTTACATTGTATTAGGTACTGTGAACAATTAGAGAGGATTTAAAGTACCTCGGAGGATGTGTGTAGTTTATTTTAAAGACAAAGGAGTATCTGAGGCTTTGATATTATATTTCCCAGAATAACACAAACATGGTGGAGTTGGCAGCTATAAGGGCATTCGTTTTATTTTTTAAGAAGAGGCCAGTTTTGAACTGAGATTTAAAAAGTGGAACACAATTGAAAACATCCACAAAAAGATTAGTACAAGCATGTTCAGAGCAGCCTTATTTATAATAGCCCCCAAAGTGGAAGCAACTCAGTTATCTATGGGAGACTAGGTAAACAAATTGTGGGATATTCATAGAGTAGAATATTAAGAATGAGAAGGAACAGGTTACTAGTTAAATAAGTCTTGGGAAGTTTATGTGGAGTGAAGACTTTGGTTAATCAGTGGTGGGGCCAATATGGTGGGTTATACCTGTAATCCCAGTGCTTCAGAAGAATTGCTTGAAGCCAGAAGTTTGAGTCCAGCGTGAGCAACACAGCCAGATCCTGGCTTTACCAAAAAATTCAAAAAAATTAGCTCCATGGGATGGTATGTACCTATAGTTCTAGCTACTTGGGAGGCTGAAGTGGGAGGATTACTTGAGCTCACAAGTTCGAGATTACAGTGAGCCATGATTGTGCTGCCATTGCACTCCAGCCTGGATGAAAGAGCCAGACCCTGTCTGAAAATAGAATAGAGGTGGGGGAATGAGGTAGAAAAGATCAGGAGAATACTTTCTGTGGTGACCCAAATATTTTACATATTGTTCTGTATACATCTATTTATACATTTCCAGTAGAGGCTACAGGGATGTATTTATTTGTCACAGGTCAGAACTAGGCACTTATGATCCCATTCATTTTATTGTATGTAAATTGTACCTAAATTTTTTTTTGAAAGAAAGAAATGGAACAAAAATGGGGTTCTGGATAGGAAACCATAATAAATAATTAAAATCAAATGAAAGTTGTATTTATTAACATGAAAATAATAAAGATTATTTCTGAAAGACTTTATTTTAGAAAACTTTTTTTGAAATTTGGAAAAAATGCGTAATTTTTCTACATTATAATAATTTTTTCTTCTTAGTTCAACTATAAAACTCAACTATAAAACTAAAAACTCAACTATAAAACTCAACTGTAAAACTCAAACTTAGTTCAACTATAAAACTCAATGTAATTAAGGATTATATTACCCTTTGTGAAGAATAGTTTTGGTCTTGTTTAAACTTTCTTCCAAATAGGTATTTTGCATTTCAAGATTCATAAGTCAGCAAGTTTGAATTAATTGAGCACCTACTATGGGGCCAGGTAATGTTCTAGGTACCAGGACATTGTTCATAATAATGAGAAGAAAAAAGATTTTAAAATTGATCACTAATTTCATTTCATCAGTCTTTCAGTCCTGAACACAATTTATGTTAGATTTCAAGTGGTGATATTAAGGCCAATCCATTGAAAGTAATTTATTTCATCTTTTCTATAGTTGAGAAATAGAAATCATTTTTGTCTTAGCTGTAAATAATACATAAGAAAATATGTTATAAAATTAATAGCAAGCGAGTTGCCAATATCATTTTTATGGTAGCATTACCTTAACCTTTTACAAATTTGAAATGGAAAAATTCTATTCTAGTTCTATAGAATAGAATTCCTCATTGAGCTACATCTGTGTATGTGTACTTAAAAAAATGTTTTTTTATAGGCCGGCTCAGTGGCTCACACCTGTAATCCTAGCACTCTGGGAGTCCAAGGCAGGTGGATTGCTTGAGTTCAGGAGTTCAAGACCAGCCTAAGCAAGAGCAAGACCTCATCTCTAAAAATAGCTGGGCATTGTGTTGGGCGCCTGTAATCCCAGATACTTGGGATGCTGAGGTGGGAGGATTGCTTGAACCCAAGAATTTAAGGTTGCTGTGAGCTATGATGCTAGGGCACTCTACCTACCCAGGGAAACAAAGTGAGACTCTGTCTCAAAAGAAAAAAAAAGGTTTTTTTATGATAGCAGAGAGCTTATATATCTTGATTGGAAACAGGAGCATAGCCAGTCAAAAATACACTATTTAAACGGTTAAATCTTCCCCTTCTATTTCCATAAGACGATACTTTCTTTTTAATAGTATCTAAACTTTAAGAAAATTGATGTGAAAATTGCTTGCTGCTTAAGTTGCTTTAAAATGTTTTCTGTGACTATTTTGTTACTCTAATGGTGGTGGTTCTTTTTACTTTCTCAATCTTATTATTTATCTTAATAATGGAACACAAAAATCCATATGAATATTAGGAACCTGTTCAGTATGAATTGTGTAAATGTGGTTTGATTTTTGTTTTAATTAGAAAAAGGTGGTTTTCTTCTTTAAATTAGAAACAGGAAATCTTCACTGACAGAGGAATAAAGTCTATCAGAAGTGAAGATTTTTCATTAAGGAAAAAAATTCAAGAAAGTGTAACTCTTTGGGCTGGGTGCAGTGGCTCATGCCTGTAATCCTAGCATTCTGGGAGGCCAAGGCGGGTGGATTGCCTGAGCTCATGAGTTTGAGACTAGCCTGAGCCAGAGCGAAGCCTCATCTCTAAAAGAAGCTGGGCACCGTGACAGGTGCCTGTAGTCCCAGTTACTTGGGAGTCTGAGGCAAGAGAATTGATTAAGCCTAAGAGTTCGAGGTTGCTGTAAGCTTGAGGCAGCGCCACTCTATCGAGGGTGATAAAGTGAGACTTTGTCTCAAAAAAAAAAAAAGAAAGTAAGTTTAACTCTTTTACATTCAGGTGGATAAACAAAATGCTGCTGAACTGGGTGCTTTTAAAAATGGTTTGAATGTTGAGGACATCCGGTTCCATCTGGAGATAACGATACCTCAAAATGTGTATTTCTCCAACCTTTAATCATCCCTCAAATTTGCATCTTCTAGTCATGGCTTGGCTCTTAAAACCCTTGATGTTTCTCATAGGGAATCTTTCCTGCACTGAATGAAACAGAACTCTTCCTGAGGAAACCATTTCTTCGATAGCTTTCTTAGTGGTATCTTTTTTCTTTCCCTCATATTTCTGAGACAGGGAAGCAGAGGGCGTCTTACAGGCTCTCCACTGCTCTTTCCACCCCAGAAAGCTAGGTCTACCTTTAAACTTTGGCCATCCGTCAGTATAAACCTCCTGCCCCCTGCACTTTAGTGTTAACTGTTGATCTTTAGTCTTTCCCCAACATTCTTTTTCTCTTTATCCTATAACACTGTACTGTCCTTTTTCCGCTTAAGCTGCCCTTCTTCTTGTATGCTTTTTTTGGTGGGTTGTTTTTGTTTTTATTAGAGACCAGTACCTCTATTCATCTGCATAATGAAACCAAAGACCTGGTTTCATGAAGGAGCTTCACTCCCTTTATTTATCTCATGTTGCACACCTAATCAAGCACCCAAGCCTATTGATTTTATTACTTGGTTAGTGGCTCTTAAATTCAAGGGGTGGGGATTGATTACACTGAGATCCTAGTGAAAGCTATGAACTATCTTTTCAGAAAATATAATCACATATACATTGTATTAGGCAGTTTCACGGAATCACGGTAGAGACTATTTCTTACACTTGACCTCTCTTTGCTACTTGAATGGCCGCTGCCTCAGTTTAAGCCCAGTTTATTTTCTGCAGGGTTATTTCAGTGAACTTCCAACAGGTTGTCTTGCCTTTTGTTCTCCTACACAAACCCTCTTTGTTATTCCTATGGCCCTCCTTTAACCCGTCTAGTCATCTGATGTTAGAGTGATTTCATAAGTGAACAATTTTCCAGTTCCTTTAATGTTCAAATATTCAATGGTTTCCTATTATGCACAGGGTAGAATCCTACCTACCTGTTGCATATCAGAGCTTTTTGTCATATGACAACTGCTTCACTTCTATAGTCTCCTCTCCTGGTTCATTATATCCTAGCAATACCATGGTGCTTAGTTTCCCAAGCCTTTCATGTATGCCATGCCTCTGTGCTTTAGCCTTTGCGTTTTGCTCTGCATGGAATGCAGCTCCTTCTCTCACCTGTCTGTGAACTCCAGTACTCCACTCTTCTTTCAAACACCTGATTAATTATCCAGACCTGTCAAGTTTTTGCTCATCTCATCAGAGAGTTAATCATGTCTACCTCTTTTTTTCCTGTATGATTGGTCATACCACACAGCACTGTAATAATTTTTTGTAAGTCTGTATTCCTTACTAGATGGGAAGCTCCTTTGTGGTAGGGACTGTGTCTTGTAACTTGGGTATCTTTAATACCTGTCACATCACCTGACATGGGTCAGTGAGGTATTATAGTTTTGGAGGGTGGTGCTGTAGATTTTTTTCTTAAATATTTTAAAGTGTCTTCCCGTATTTTAACTTACACTGTTACCATTCACCAGCCATGAACAAAGGCAAACAAGTCCAGACCTTATAGGGGAGTTATCTTAAAGGTCATTTTAATGGAGTACAAACTCAATTCAGCTAAAATTTTTTGAAATCTTATGTTAAGTCTCTGTTAAAGGGTATGGTGTTAGGGATCTTTTTGTTTAGTGAGGGTGAAGACAGGTATTTACATAACTGTAGCTTTAAGGCAGAATGCATTAATAGTTTCCTTTTGAATAGTGTTCTATAGTGGTTTTACAGAGTGGATTCCTACTTTATCCATTTGTTTCTGGCAATCCTGTGAAGTTGGAAGGTTCTTTGCATATACTCTTCCCATTGCCTTGAAAGTTATTCTCTCATGTTTTTCAACTACCAGCTTCTCCTCATTCTTTAGGTCTCTGCTTAATGGTCCTTTTTTCAGAATCCTTCCCTCATCTCTTACTTAAAGCCAACCCTCTTCTCCTAGGGTAGTCTCTTTTTCTCTTCCTTCATAGCTCTTACTACAATCTATGTTTATCTTGTTTATTTGTTCACTTGTTCAATGTCTCCTCTTCTGAAAGGTGTACTGTATGAGAGCAGGACTATCAGCCTCTATCCTCACTTAGTGCAAAGTCTAGAATGTGGTGGGGACTTAGTAAATGTGATTGTACAAATGAATGAATAATTGTAATTCCTGTTTGCAGACAAAAGAAAGCTAACTCCAAGTATATGAAAATCTGGATTTATACCATAGATAATTTGTGAATTGGTTACTTACTGAGATCTTACTCTATGCAAGGCACTGGAGTGAGCACTGAGTATATAGAGACAAGTAAGACGGCTCCTGTACTTGAATTTAACATAGTATTTACTTAATTATATAGTAAAAAATTGAAAAATTGTTTAACAATAGGAAATTGATCAGATTTCATTTTCCAGAAAATGTTTAAGCACTTAATGATAAAAATCAGAAAGGGGAGTTGATGGGAAAGTTGCAAGTGCAAACTTTCTGGAATGATGGAAATAACTTCTGGTTTGAGGTGGTATATTTATAGGAACACGTAGTTTCAAAACTCATCAAATTAAACACTTAACACAAAGCTCAACAAGTTGAACTGTAAATTATACCTCAATAAATAGTAAATTATAGAACTTGAGCCAGGCATTATTTAGGCACTGGGGACACAGTGGTGACCCAGACAAATAAGATCCCTGCCCTTGTATATCTTATATTGTGATGGGAGGGCGTAATACAGCAGTTCTCAACCTGTGGGTTGCGACCCCTTTTTAACAATGAAAGTACATTGCGTCATTAGGAAGGTTGAGAACCCCTGAGAAGGTTGAGAACGTACTAAGTGGATATAGCCATTAAAATTCATGTTTCAAAATGGTTTTAAGGAAAGTTGGGAAAATGCTGTGATATAATAATCTGATACAAAAGGTAGGATATAGACTATTATATACAATAAAGTGTTTTTTTTTTTTTTTTAACAGACAAGATCTTGCTCTGTTTCCTAGGCCAGAGCGCAGTGGTACACTTATAACTCACTGCAACCTTAAACTCCAGTGTTCAAGCAAGCCTCCCTCCACAGCCTTCCGAGGAGTGAGGACTAACGTACATACTCCCATGCCTGGCTAATTTCTAAAATCTTATAGAGACAGGGTCTTGCTATGTTGCCCAGATTGGTGTTAAACTCCTGGCCTTGAGCAGTCTTGCCTCAGCTTCCCAAAGTGGTAAGATTACAGGTATGAGCCACCATACCCAGCCTGTAATCTTTTCTTTAAAGCATTTTACAGCATATATATTTACATACCCCCCCAAAGACCTATTAATAAAGGTATCAAAATCTTATCTTTTGCTGGTAGAATTATAAGTAGCTTTGTTTTTTATAATTTTCTAAATTTTATATGATGTTATTTTTATCTTAAAACAATAAAAGGTCTGCTTTATTAAATGCATTATTTAAATTTATTTTATATTATACATTATTTACAGTTAGTAGGTAATGTTTTTCCCTCCAGAGTATCTAAAGTATCAATAATGACTGAACATGGACAAGTTCATAGGAAATAACCTCTCTTAAATGATTTTTAAAAAATTCTTGGTTGATTCTTCTGTGTTTAGTATTTCTTCACTAAAAATCAGCCTTGCTTGATTCATAGAAAGACAACTATTACATGTACTTACACATATGCCAAGCTAAAAAAGTGGATCTCATGGAAGCGGAGAGTAGAATGATAGGATAGGCTGGGAATGCTAATAGAGGAGGAGAGAATGAGAAGAGGTTGGTCAGGGGATCCAAAAATATCATTACAGGCTGGTGCTTGTAGCTGGCCACATACATCGGGGCTGGTAGTTCGAACCCAGCCCAGCCCTGCCAAACAACAATAGCAATTACAACAACAACAACAACAAAAATAGCCAGGCGTTGTGGCGGGCACCTGTAGTCGCAGGTACTTAGGAGGCTGAGGGAGGAGAATCGCTTAAGCCCAGGAGTTTCAGGTTGCTGTCAGCTGTGATGCTACAGCACTCTGCTGAGGGCAACATAATGAGACTCTGTCTTAAAAGAAAAAAAATCATTACAAGGAAGAAATTCTAGTGTTTGGTAGCATAGTAGGGTGACTAATTAATAATCTATGTGTATTTCAAAGTAGTTAGAAGATTTAGATGTTCTTAGCACAAAGAAATGCTACATGTTTGAAGTTATGGATATCTCATTACCTTGATTTAATCATCATACATTGTGTGCATGTAACAAAATATCACATGTACCCCACAAATATGTATAATTGTTATTAATAAAAATCAGTGTTACTAAATACACTTCAAAGTTATTTGAACTGAGATTTGCAGGCTGTATTGCTTTCATTTATGCTTTTCATTAGTTAAATTATAGTTGATCATCTTTAAAAAATAGATTACACTAAGGCTTTTATAAGTTATTACTTTGTTGGAGGAAGTACCAATAAATACCAAGAGGTTGGTTAGTGGGTCTTAAATTGATGTCTTTATCTTTATATTTCTATTCATTTACTTTTTTGATAATTTAATCTCTTACAACTTTTAATATTATAATGTGTACAATAATACTTAATGGTATTCTGTATTTAATAAATATTGAATGGCTATTATTTCTAGATACATACGGGATGCTGGGGCCAATTGCAAGCTAAGACATTCATTCCCTGATCTAGAAGATAAGTGTTAATAAAATTTACAGAATAATGTGGCTTTACAAAAGGGACATTTGTGCTCATTCATTCATTAAGTCACTCATTAAAGTAGAGGGATCTACTTGTGCCAAGAAGAGAAGAACACAGCCCCTTTCTACAGCCTTATGAAGTAGCAAGTATAGGAAAAAATAATTACAGTAGTATGATAGCCCAAATGTGAGGAAGGGCCTTGGAAGCACAGGAGGAACTGAGTAATTCTGCTTTGTGAAATCAAGGAAGACTTCAGGAAAAGGCAATATTTGACCCTAGTCTTGAAGTGTCCCTACAAATTAGTCAGATAAACCAGAGGTAGAAAAGGCATTGCAGATAGAAGGAACTCCATATTCAAAGAACTCAGGAAGGCAGTAGCTTTCGCTGACTTCAGATCATGAGGAGGGGATGTTTGTAGGAGCTAAAGCCGGAAAGGTGGCCTTGCCATGCTATGGAGATCATTATATAAACAACCTGTAGTGATCTACAGCAGCACTGTCCAGTAACCTTTGTGGTTGTGGAAATGTTCTCTATGCTGCCAAATATGGTACCCATATGCGGCTGTTGAGCCCTTGAAAGGTGACAGGTATGTCTCAGAAATGGAATTTTGACTTTAACTTAATTTTTTTACATGTAAATAGCCACCTGTATATATCAATCATGTTTTTTATTTTCTGTGTTTTATGATGCTTTGATATCTTTGGGGTCTTGCTGGCTGTGGAGAAATTGTTCTTCCTAAGACTAGCTAATTTGATTTCTAGAGATCAAACAACTTTCCTATAAGCATGCCTTTCATATTGCAGACCAACCAATTCAAAGTCCTTACTCCGTAACCACCTCCTTTATCTGACTCTTACACACCAAGCCAATATTTCACCCCAGGGGGTAGGTAACCAGTAACCAGAAACCACTCCTTTATCCCGGAACCCACTGAAATTATTCAAGCTACCCAATACTAAAGCCTTTACCCTTCCCTGCCTTGCTTTTTCCATTGAAACCACAATAAAGGCCTGTACCCATGATTTTCTTTTGCTTCTTGCTTCCTCTTGATCCCTTGTGTCCCTTTGTTGAAATGGTGTACCCCTTCTCTTGAGAACTGTAAGTGGTGAACTCTCCTTTTAAGGCAATTGTCTACATGTCTGTCATCCTTAGCATACCTGATTAAAAGAAAATCTTGGTATATATCTAAACAATGGCTAGTTGCTCCCATATTTAATAGCATAGATCTATACGCAGTCCACTTCTCTCCCAAGAAACAATTCTGCCTCGTCTCCAGTACTTAATTCATTCAAAGAATCTGTATAGGTGTTTCCACTTTGGTTGTGAGAATGTAACATCCAAAATGACAGACAAGGTCCTTATCATTACAGAGTTTCATTCTGATGACTAAAAGATTACATCTCCAAAGATTTCTACCTAATAGCATTGTTAAGTTGATTTGGCAAAATATTTTTCGAAGGAGTTGGTACTGCTTCCTCACCAATCTTCATAATCTCTTAATAAAAACTACTGTTCATTGCGTATTTGTGTATCTTCTCTGCAGCAGGCACTCTTACAGGTGCTATGTGGTATATAAATAGGTTGCTTCTTTTTAGATCTCTTTGGCATGGTATTACATCAATAATAATTTCATTTTGGAAGAGTTAAGTCTTACCGCTTTCTTTCAATAGTTGGAAGGGGAAGAACAATTATCTCTTGAGAGCAATTTTACCAAGAGAGGAACAGATTGATTTTAGATCTGTGGATTTTATTCAGGATTAATCCAGATCTGTGGATTTAGGCTGTTCTGGACTAAACCTGCACATGTAAAGTAAGAATAATAATGATACTACCAAATACAGTTGTACACTGAGCTTAGTTTATTCATTTATCTCTAATATACTAAGAGTACAACTAAACTATCTCAACACTGTTAGCTTAAACGACTGTATGTGGTAGGTATCAATATTATTACTATTTTACATTTATTTTTAACATTTATTACCATGCTTTGGCACATTACCTTCTGTTTCTCTCTTTTTCTCAGCTAAGCTATTTCTACATAGTGCACAGCTAGGTTTTAGGTACTCAGTGAAGGAAGTTAAATGCTAACTCTTTAAGAACAGAAGATATTCCCTACAGAGCCCAGCAGAGCCAGGGCACTAGCAGACATTTGATAAATATTGAAATGTTTATCTTGCTTTTCTGGCATGTTTGTCTCATGGGCATAGGGATCATTTTGTGCATATCACTTGTATTTTCTATCCTCTAAAGACAAGCTGGGTGTGGTGGCTTGTACCTGTAATCCTAGCACTCTGGGAGGCCAAGGTGGATGGATTGCCTGAGCTCACGGGTTTGAGACCAGCCTGATTCAGAGCGAGACCTCATCTCTAAAAATAGCCGGGCATTGTGGCAGGCGCCTGTAGTCCCAGCTACTCGGGAGGCTGAGGCAAGAGAATAGCTTGAGCCCAAGAGTTTGAGGTTGCTGTGAGCTGTCATGCCACAGCACTCTACCAAGGGCAACAAAATGAGACTCTGTCTCTCAAAAAAAAAGACAGACTGAATACTCTAAAAGACTTTTAATGAATGCTTTTGGAATGATCTTAAAGTTAGGACATTAAGTATATGAAAGTTTCAATTTATTCTTTAAAACAGTAGCTTTTACATAACATTGTGGTGTTCTTTAGGAATAGTTATCAAAAAATGTAAATTAAAGCATCGAAGATGTGCTATCGGAAATTATAAATCAGTGGTAAAAATTTTATAGATATTCTGTTAGATCATTTTAGACATGGTATTAAGGAGAAAAGAATGAAAAATGGGAACTACATCACACATTGAATTTTGTTTATAATTGTAGTGGATCATAACTCTTGAAAGTAGACAAGTAGACTCGATGTGGATAATAGATAGGTGAGTCACTATGGAAGTTTTGAGGTACACAAAAATCAAGAAATGTAAGATCTGTGTTGACAGAAACAAATGAAACCCTCCCAGCAACAGTGATAGGGCATGTTGGAACTTGCACAGGTCAGTCAGAAAGGACGCTGTCCACTATGTTTCTTGGAAGTGAAATAATGACCATAATACAGTCTGCCTCAAAACTTTTGTAGTGACTCACATGTTTAAAATAGGACCTATTTCTGAAAATTTAGGTTTCTAGTTTCGTAAGTTTTAACCCCAAAATGAGGCGGTCCTAGGTATAGCTGACTTAATTGTGTTACTGACTCATAGTTTTATAGGTAAGTTAAAAAGGAATTAATGTGGGCGGCGCCTATGGCTCAAAGGAGTAGGGCGCCAGCCCCATGTGCCGGAGATGGCGTGTTCAAACCCAGCCGTGGCCAAAAACCGCAAAAAAGAAAAAAGGAATTAATGTGAGAAGTGACAGATAAAGAATAAACTAACGGATGAAACCAGACATGCTATTTTTCTTTTAAATTAAATTAATTATTATTTTTTTTTTGCGAGAGCCCCACAGATTCTAACATGTACATGTTCAGTTTCAGAGTGGCTTCGGTTACTACCTTTCCTTGGTGTGCTTGCACTACTTGGCTACCTTGCGGTTCGTCCATTCCTTCCGAAGAAAAAACAACAAAAGGATAGCTTGATTAATCTTAAAATACAAAAGGAAAATCCAAAAGTGGTGAATGAAATAAACATTGAAGATTTGTGTCTTACTAAAGCAGCTTATTGTAGGTGTTGGCGTTCTAAGACGGTAAGGTATTTGCTTACACATACACTAAAATTTTGTGGTGGTTGGAACTGTGCTTCTTAAATCTCCAGTTTTGAGGTTCTGTGTGATGAGAGATTTTTCCATAGCACTCAGTATTGGAAGTCCATATTCTTAAATTATTAAGTTTAAATTTCATGATTGACACTACTTGCATTAGAAAAGTAAGAACAGCAAGGAGGGTAGAAATCTCCTGCTTTCATAATGTTCAGCATTTGTCTAGAGGACTATGTATTTTAAAATACACTTATTTTTTCACAGGACATGAGGATTAGTGGAAAGAACTTTGGATGCAGAATAGTGTTAAAATCTGATGCCTGTCACAGTATGAGTTTGGTTAAGCAAGTTACTTAAATTTTTAATTTCTGATCTTCAGATTTTTGTTTTGATTTGTTTTCAGACAGGGTCTCACTCTGTCTCCCTGGCTAGAGTGCAGTGGTGTCATCATAGTTCACTGCAATCTCAAACTTCTGGGCTTAAGTGATCCTCCTATCTCAACCTCCCAAGTAGCTGGGATTACAGACTTCTTTGAAGTTTTAAGTACAATATTGTTCATCACAGCATCCTTTGTAATAGCATAGTTTTAGAAACTGTGTGTCTGATAGAGGAATGATTAAAGTATAATACAAGTGATGCGTTCTTAGGAACCCATTACAAATCATGTTTTTAAAGAATATTTAATGACAGGCGGCGCCTGTGGCTCAGTCGGTAAGGCGCCGGCCCCATATACCGAGGGTGGCGGGTTCAAACCCGGCCCCGGCCAAACTGCAACCAAAAAATAGCCGGACGTTGTGGCGGGCGCCTGTAGTCCCAGCTACTTGGGAGGCTGAGGCAAGAGAATCACTTGAGCCCAGGAGTTGGAGGTTGCTGTGAGCTGTATGAAAAACAAAAACAAAAAAGAATATTTAATGACATGAGATCCTAATATAATACAGAGGGTGCCAAAAGAAATATATAAGGAAGAAACTGTATTAAAATTGTAATACTCCTAGAGTAGAGAGGCCAGGCAACCTCCCTGTGGGAGAGGCATTCAAGTAAGGGGCCTCACCTGGGCTTTCCAAGCCTCACATTGAAAAAAAAAAAAAAAAAAAAATTGTAATACTCAAGTCACGTTTGACTTCTGCAATTATAAGAGATGCTTGGTGTGACTTTTATTCATCTTTTGTTACTGATATATATTTAGTATAGCAATCTTAATACAATTTTTTCTTTTCTTAAAATGTGTATACTTTTTTTGGTACCTTCTGTACAAGTAAGAAAAGTATAATACAACATGATCCCAATTTTGTTTTTTAAAAATGAATACACACAGTAAATGCATAGGAAAAAATATATCAAAATAGTAGTTGTTACCTATATCTGGATGGGTTATGAATGAATTTTTAAAGATGTTTTTCAAAAATTTTATAGTATACATGAGTTTTATAGTAAAAAATTATAAAATAATTTATCTTGAACTTAAATTCTTTTCTTTTAAAATTTAAACAAGTTAAGAGATGTGCTAGAATTTAGAGCTCCACAAAAGACTAAGACTTTATTTGATTCCCTTTTAAACTCATAGTCACTCAAAAATTTTTATTTAAAATCTAACCCAGGGGGGTGCCTGTGGCTCACTGGGTAGGGTGCCAGCCCCATATGCCGAGGTGGCAGGTTTGAACTCACCCCAGCCAAACTGCAACAAAAAAATAGCTGGGCATTGTGGTGGTCACCTGTGGTCCCAGCTACTTGGGAGGCTGAGGCAAGAGAATCACTTAAGCCCAGGAGTTGGATGTTGCTGTGAGCTGTGATGCTACGGTACTCTACTGAAGGTGATAAAGTGAGACTCTGTCTCTAAAAAAAAAAAAAATCTAACCCAAATAATAAAGTAACTATTTAAATTGTTAGATTTCCTGCGGTATCATAATATGGTTGGGTTAGATGTAGAATATATATCTATTACTCAGGAAAGTTATCTGATGAATTTATTTTTAGCAAGTATTATGCTGTCTTTATGACAGCATTGTACAAATATTTATATTTTATGAATCATTTTTTAACATAGTAATTATTCTTTTTTTTTTCTTTTAGTTTCCTGCCTGTGATGGTTCACATAACAAACACAACGAATTGACAGGAGATAATGTTGGCCCCCTAATACTGAAGAAGAAGGAAGTATAATAGTAATGAATTAGGGCGCCTGTAGCACAGTGGTTATGGCGCCAGCTACATACACCCAGGCTGGAGGGTTTGAACCCAGCCCGGGCCTGCTAAAACAACAATGACAACTGCAACAACAAAGTAAATAGCCGGGCGTTGTGGTGGGCGCCTGTAGTCCCAGCTATTTGGGAGGCTGAGGCAAGAGAATCACTTAAGCCCAAGAGTTTGAGGTTGCTGTGAGCTGTGATGCCATGGCACTGTACTCAGGGCAATAGCTTTGAGACTCTGTCTCAAAAAAAAAAAAAAAAAATAGTAATAGGATTGAATTCAATTGTATAAAGTCTTACAACAATATTTTCTTATTGTGTACAGTAATTATTAGTACTAGTTGAATAATTATTTGTCAGTTTATTTTCTTGCTACACTACTGTTTATATTTGATACTTTTGTATATTCAAATAAGCACTTAATAGAAATTAAATTGTCAAGCCTCTTATTTTGACTTCAAAGAATTAATGTATCTTCCGACACAAATTTAATTGAGAAAAATATAAATTTTGGCAGTGAGTCAAAAGATGTTTCTTTGAATATCACTATTTTCAACAGAATCCCTTTTTATGAAAATTTCCTTCCACATCGTTAAATATATTTTTCATATCTTTTTTATTTTGATAATTTCAAGTGTTTTTTTTTTCCTTTTGGCCTTTTGCACTCCACTTAGACGAATTAAGAAAACTATTGCCATCAAGAATTACTTGAGTTTTCACACACATAAACTCTTTGATACGTAGAGATTGTTGCCTAATTAATTTGAATATCATTTCAGAAAGAGAAGTAAAGGATATAAAGAGTTCCATTGAGAATAGTTATTTATCTTATAAAGATTTATTTACTTTACAAAAGATGTGTGTGTGTATCTTGAACCATTTGGCTCAGCAACAGCTGGGGTGGAATGGCAAGAATACAGTTGAACTTACGGGCTGTTGCAGTTTAAAGTATATCTGAATTCATATTAAATTGATAAATTAATGTGTTTAAAATGGTGTGTATATGAAAGTTTTTCTCCTTTTAACATTTTAACCATGAATATAAAATTAACAGTTGTCCTTTAGTATTCAAGGGGGGATTGGTTCCAGGGTTGCATGTGAATACCAGAATCTGTGCATGATCAAGTCCCTCAGGGCTGTAACCTACATAAGTTATATGAAGAAGGTATAAGAGGCAGTCATATTTTATCCATTAATATACCATACTTATATGGTACCAGACCCTACAGTAAGCATGGTACTTGTTATTTTTAAGTTTTACGTATAATTTTAATATGTTGTACTACATGATCTTTACCTTATCATGACCAATCACATGAATTTTAAAAGCTGGAGTTAGAAATGTAGTCTACATTTTTTTGAGATGTCTTACAAGGTGTATGTACAAGATTGTTGTCCTTTCCTCCACCTGTTAATGGATAGAAATACAATGTAGCTCTCACTTCTTTAGGCTCTGGGTGTTTTGTCAGAGACTGTTTCTTCAACACTCTTCAGGGACACAATGTCAGATTAACTAGTTACATTTACACAGTTGCTTACAAGACTTGAGACAAATCCTCCTCTACAAAAGTTTGGCTATCTTGATCTGCGGTTATGAAATACTTTTCTTTTTATAAAATCATTGATCGCAGATCAGCAACATGTTTTTATACATGTTCTAGTGCAGTGGTTCTCAACCCGTGGGTCGCGACCCACAGGAACTGTATTAAAGGGCCATGGCATTAGGAAGGTTCCAGTGGTTCCTGTACTTAGTGTTTTTGTTTTTTGAGAGAGAGTCTCACTTTGTCACCCTTGGTAGAGTGCCATGGCGTCATAGGTCACAGTAACCTCAAACTCTTGGGCTCAAGCAACCCTCTTGCCTCAGTCTCCCAAATAGCGGGGGACTACAGGCACCTGCCCCAATGCCTGGCTATTTTTTTTTTTTTCCCCAGAGACAGGGTCTCTCTCTTGCTCAGGCTGGTCTCATGTTCCACAGCTCAAGCAATCCACTTGCCTTGGCCTCAGAGGACTAGGATTACAGGAGTGAGCCACCAAGCCTTTGTTTTTTTTCGTAGAGACAGAGTCTCACTTATGGCCCTTGGTAGAGTGCCGTGGCATCACACAGCTCACAGCAACCTCCAACTCCGGGGCTTAAGCGATTCTCTTGCCTCAGCCTCCCTTGTAGCTGGGACTACAGGCGCCCGCCACAACGCCCGGCTATTTTTTGGTTGCAGTTCGGCCAGGGCCGGGTTTGAACCTGCCACCCTCGGTATATGGGGCCGGTGCCTTACTGACTGAGCCACAGGCGCCGCCCTTTTTTTTTTTTTTGAGGCAGAGTCTCACTCTGTTAACTCTAGGCTAGAGTACTGTGGCATCACTTTACCTCACTGCAACCTCAAACTCTGGACTCAAGTGATTTTTCTGCCTCAGTCTTCTGAGTAGCTAGGACTATAGGTGCACAACACTATACATGGCTAATTTTTCCTATTTTTTAGAGATGGGGTCTCACTCTTCCTCAGGCTGGTCTTGAACTTTTGAGCTCAAGGAATCCTCCCACCTCAGCCTCCCAGAGTGCTAGGATTACAGTGAGTCACCATGCCTGGCTCCCATACTTAGATTTCACAGGAGGTAAATTTACTAAAAAATGGGGAGACTAAAATGAAATTATTAACTTTTAATTTTGTCAAGTAAGAACACTTAAAAAATTGAAAATGAATTCTCTCATAAAAGGTTTTTTTTTTTTGAGACGGTCTTATTCTATCATCTGGGCTAGCATGCCATGGCTTCAGCCTAGCTCACAGGAACCTCAAACTCCTGGGCTCAAGCAATCTTCTTGCATCAGCCTCCTGAGTAGCTGGGACAACAGGAGCACGCGACCATACCCAGCTAATTTTTCTTTTTTTAGAGACAGGTCTAGCTTTGTTCAGATTGGTCTCAACTCCTGACCTCAAGTGATCCTCTGAGGTCAGCCTCCCGGAGTACTAGGTTTGCAGGATGAGCCTTTGCCTATGGCCCATAAAAGGTAATATCCCCCAAATAAAATGATTATACTCTCAATGTTTTTCACCCCTCACATTTTCAGCTGTTAAAATATGTTAAAGAGCTATGCCCATATATTTTCCCACTTGTGCAAATTTTTTAGAAGCCTAGGTTTGATGGTAAACTTTTTTTTTTTTTTTTTTTTGTGGTTTTTTGGCCGGGACTGGGTTTGAACCCGCCACCTCCGGCATATGGGACCAGCGCCCTACTCCTTGAGCCACAGGCGCCGCCCTTGATGGTAAACTTTTAATAATTTTTTTACATTACCATTATTATCAGTTGCCATCACTTCTTGTAAACTCAAAGAGTTTTATCAGTCTGCTTTAAAAAGTAGACACATAACCAAATGCATCTGAACTGACACAAGAGAAGTAACTTAGCTTTTCAAATGCATGTCATGAGTTTCTAGAGCCTTCAAGTAACAACCCTGTTACCACAGTGTCACACGATTGTTCTGAGGGTTGCTTCTCTTGCCTACCTAGGAAACTACTCATGTGTTACTCAGCAAATGAGCATCACCATTACGTAAATAATCAGGTATCCAAGCAGGCTTGATTCATTCATGTGAGTAATTAAGCAAGTTGTATTATGAAAAGTACATTGCAATTCAGCTTTAAGTTCAGTGTCTCACAGATGATTCATTAGATTGCATTTGTAACCGAATTTGTTAATAAGTTTATGGGAAGCCAATTAAGCCAACTGCTGATCTATATTGTTCTACCTTCCTCCTCGTGATCCCATGCTTCCATTAGAAGAAACATGTCAGACTCTCTTCCTCCACAAAGAGAGTTTTAAAATTCACTGTTCAATAGGCTCCTCAGAAGTTGTGGTCTGTATTAATTATTTGATACCTACCAGAAACACCTAAGTCTTTGCACTTCATCCATTTAGAATTCAGTTGTGGCAGCATTACCAATCTAGAGAAAACCAGCGGAGATGTTACTAATGTTTGTCCTTCATTCAGCAGGGAGTTCCTCAGGTCCCCATTTTCAGAGTCTACTTATTCTTATTTCATCCCAGTTCTAACAAGCTTAGCTATCTGGTTTCTGCTCCTGAGCAAACCACAAGTATTGAGAAGTCCTATAGGAGGCACCCATAGGTCAGTGGGTAGGGCGCTGGCCACATACACCAAGGCTGGCTGGTTCGAACTAGGCCTGCGCCAGCTAAAACAATGGCATAAAAAGAAAAGTCCTGCAGAGGTAGGTAAACAATAAAATACGATAGGGAACAGCAGAGGGGGGAACTAAAAATAAATTTAAAAGGGAACATTAAAAGCATAGCAGCTTGAGACAATTTAATACCTAGGAAACAATAGCCTCTGAGCATAACTGTGATCAAATTACACAAGTGATTTGTAGTGGTGAATTTGAATCAACTAGTATGTGACAGAATATGTGTTGCATTCAGTGATACCAGTTCCCACTTTAATTAGTTAAAAGCTTGGTGGTTAACATGGTATATGCAGATGGAAATTTTATGTAGAAAATGTCTCCACTCATTTCTTGAGATTTGGAGGCTTTATGACAGGAAGTTTTTCCATTCAATTGAGACAAGTTTTCAAGTTTTATAGCTAACTACATAATTTAATTTGTTAAAGTATGAAGAAAACGAAATAAAGCAAGAGTGGTTTAATGTCAGGAAACAATTTCCTACATTTTAAAATTTCCTGTAATTTTCTTATTTATTTATTTGGGGGGATTCATTGAGGGTACAAAAAACCAGGTTACACTGATTGCATTTGTTAGGCAAGGTCCCTCTTACAATTGTGTCTTGCCCCCAAAAGGTGTGGCACACACCCAGGCCCAACCCCCTCCCTCCTTCCCTCTCTTTGCTCTTCCTTTCCCCACCCTTCCCTCCTTTTTCTCCCTACTGTGTCATTGTCCTCATATCAAAATTGAGTACATAGGATTGATTCATGCTTCTCCATTCTTGTGATGCTTTACTAAGAATAATGTCTTCCATTTCCATCCAGGTTAATACAAAGGATGTAAAGTCTCCATTTTTTTAATAGCTGAATAGTATTCCATGGTATACATATACCACAGCTTGTTAATCCATTCCTGGGTTGGTGGGCATTTAGGCTGTTTCCACATTTTGGCGATTGTAAATTGAGCTGCAATAAAGAGTCTAGTGCAAGCTAGACTTATGATAAAAGGATTTTTTTCCTTCTGGGTAGATGCCCAGTAATGGGATTGCAGGATCAAATGGGAGGTCTAGCTCGAGTTCTTTGAGGGTTCTCCATACTTCCTTCCAAAAAGGTTGTACTAGTTTGCAGTCCCACCAGCAGTGTAAAAGTGTTCCCTTCTCTCCACATCCACGCCAGCATCTGCAGTTTTGAGATTTTGTGATGTGGGCCATTCTCACTGGGGTTAGATGATATCTCAGGGTGGTTTTGATTTGCATTTCTCTAATAATTAGGGATGATGAGCATTTTTTATGTGTTTGTTAGCCATTCGTCTGTCTTCTTTAGAGAAGTTTCTATTCATGTCTCTTGCCCATTGATATATGGGATTGTTGGTTTTCTTCATGTGGATTAATTTGAGTTCTCTATAGATCTTATCAAGCTTTTGTCTGATTGAAAATATGCAAATATCCTTTCCCATTGTGTAGGTTGTCTATTTGCTTTGGTTGTTGTCTCCTCACCTGTTCAGAAGCTTTTCAGTTTAATGAAGTCCCATTTGTTTATTTATTTATTTTTTTTGGCCGGGGCTGGGTTTGAACCCGCCACCTCCGGCATATGGGACCGGCGCCCTACTCCTTGAGCCACAGGTGCCGCCCCCCATTTGTTTATTTTTGTTGTTGCAATTGCCACAGCAGTTTTCTTTATGAAGTCTTTCCCCAGGCTGCTATCTTCCAATGTTTTTCTTATGCTTTCTTTGAGGATTTTTATCATTCCATGCCTTAAATTTAAGTCCTTTATCCATTTCAAATCAATTTTTGTGAGTGGAGAGAGGTGTAGGTCCAGTTTTAGTCTTTTACATATGGATATCCAGTTCTTCTAGCACCATTTATTGAATAGGGGAGTCTTTTCCCCCAAGGTATGTTCTTGTTTGGTTTATGGAAGATTAGATGGTTGTAAGATGTTAGTTTCATTTCCTGGTTTTCTATTCAATTCCAAACGTCTATGTCTCTATTTTTATGCCAGTACCATGCTGTCTTGACCACTATGACTTTGTAGCACAGCCTAAAATCTGGTATGCTGATGCCCATGGCTTTGTTTTTATTACTAAGAACTGCCTTAGCTATATGGGGTTTTTTTCTGGTTCCATACAAAATGCAGAATAATTTTTTCCATCGTGTCTTGAAAGTACAATGTTGGTATTTTAATAGGGACGGCATTGATCGATAGATTGCTTTGAGAAGTATAGACATTTTAACAATGTTGATTCTTCCCAGCCAAGAGCATGGTATGCTCTTCCATTTGTTAATATCCTCTGCTATTTCCCTTCTTAGGGTTTTATAATTTTCTTTATAGAGGTCCTTTACCTCTTTTGTTAGGTATATTCTTAGGTATTTCATTTTATTTGAAGCTATGGTGAAGGGAGTTGTGTCCTTAATTAGCCTCTCATCTTGACTGTTATTGCTGTATACAAAGGCTACTGACTTGTGGACGTTGATTTTATATCCTGAAACATTACTGTATTTTTTGATGACTTCTAGGAGTCTTGTGGTTGAGTCTTTGGGGTTCTCTAAGTATAAGATAATATCGTCAGCATGAGGAAGAGTTTGACCGCCTCTGCTCCCATTTGGATTCCCTTTATTTCCTTGTCTTGCCTAATTGTATTGGCTAGAACTTCCAGCACTGTGTTGAATAGTAAAGGTGACAGAGGACAACCTTGTCTGGTTCCAGTTCTAAGAGGAAAAGCTTTCAGTTTTATTCCATTCAGTAAAATATTAGCTGTGGGTTTGTCATAGATAGCTTCAATCAGTTTTAGAAATGTGCCACCTATGCCTATACTCTTCAGTGTTCTAATTAGAAAAGGATGCTGGATTTTATCGAATGCTTTTTTCTGCATCTGTTGAGAGGATCGCATGGTCAAATTTCCTGTAATTTTTCATCATAGTTCTTTGTCTGATCACACTGAAAATATGAATTAATCACATCCTTTCAACAAGTTTAAGAAATACGAACTTTAGAAGTTAGGAGTCTTCAACTTTATGCTACCAAGAAGTTAAGTAAGATGAAGATACAAAGATGTTCACTTTAAAATGCTGCATGCAACTGTTTAGCAACACATTGGAAACTCTAGAAGAAATGGATAATTTCCTAGAGAAACATGATCAAAACTGACCCAAGAAGAAATTAAAAATGTTAATAGACCAATTACAAAGAAAACAATGGAAAGTCATTTTTTAAATTCCTTATTTATTTATTTACTTTTTCACTTTATCGCCCTCAGTAGAGGGCTGTGACATCACAGCTCACAGCAACCTCCAACTCCTGGGCTTAAGCGATTATCTTGCCTCAGTCTCCCAAGTAGCTGGGACTACAGGTGCCCACCAGAACACCCGGCTATTTTTTCTGTAGCCATTTGGCCAGGGCCGGGTTCAAACCGGCCACCCTTGGTATACAGGGCCGGTGCCCTACCCACTGAGAAACAGGTGCCACCCTTTAATTCCCAATTTAAAAATCACTAGGGTTGCAAAAAGCATAATTCCAGGGTGATTTAAATTATCCCAAATTTTTAAAAAAGGCTAACTCCGGGGCTAGGTGAGGTGGCTCACGTCTGTAATCCCAACACTCTGGGAGGCTGAGATAAGTGGATTGCTAGCTCGAGAGTTGGAGACCAGTGTGAGCAACAGCAAGACTCCATCTCTAAAAATAGCTGGCCATTGTAGGCGCCTGTAATTCCAGCTACTCAGGAGACTGAGGCAAGAAGATCTCTTGAGTCCCAAGAGTTTGAGGTTGCTGTGAGCTTTCATGCCAGGGCACTCTACTGAGGGTGACAAAGTGAATATCTGTCTCAAAAAAAAAAAAAAAAAAGCAAACTCCGTAATTTATTTCTTACAGCCAGCATAGCATTAATATAACACCTGATAAACAAAACAAAATGAAGCCATAAACCAATCTGTATGAATGATTATTCTAAATAAAAATCTGCACTGTTAAAAAAAATAAGTAATATGCCAGGTATGGTGGCACATGCCTGTAGTCCCAGCTACTTAGGAGGCTAATGAAGGATGGCTTTTGTCCAAGAGTTTGAGGCTGTAGTGAGTTATGATTGAGTCACTGCACTCTAGCTTGGATGACTCAGCAAGACTGTGTCAAAACAAACAAACAAAAAGGATAATAATACACGATGGCAAAAAGCATTTTATTTCAGGACTTTAAGGGTGTTTCAGTATCAGTTAATATATTAACATAATTACATGAATGAATGAATTAAAGAAGAAAACATGATCTTATCAATAGATAATGAGAAGGTTATTGCTAAGATTTAAAACCACTCCTAATGAAGATTTGTGAGTAAAATAAAAATTGAAGGAAAATATTTATACGTAATGGTTAATTATGAAAAAGTCTACAACAAATATTTTAAGTTGTAGAAGAAACATTTCAATTAAAATTGAGAACTGGGAATGACTTGTTATTATTTGATATAAAAGATTATCTTCAAGGATCTACAAATGTAACAAGGTTTTAAATTGAAATAATCAGTGCAAATATAGGAAAATAAAAAACTCTTTGCTGTTCGGATTTTTATGCCAAGGAAACTATAGAAATTAGGAAAAGCAGAATTTTTTTTAAGTTTTTAAGAGGGATTTTGGTAAGCTACTTGGAACAAGATGAATATATAAAATTTAGCACCTTGAAGTGTTAACAGAAAAAATATCTCATTTGCAATAGCAAAAATAATAAAGGTAAAATAAACTTACCAAGAAAGGTATGAGACTTACAAGAAAAAAAAAAACCCTACTATGTATAAAAATGTTACCAAAAACAATTGAATAAAATTTAAACCATGAAAAGAATACTTGCTATTGTAAAAACATTAATCTCCTAAAATGATATATAGTCAATAAAACACATTAGAATCACAAAACATTTAAAAATTGCATTAAATTATCTTAAAATACGTGTGGAAGAATAATCACAAAATTGTACCAAAAAAGACGACTACGGGGAGGAATCGTTCTCACCAGATGTCGGCACTTACTAAAAAGTTATTGGAATCAAGGCAATATAAGAAAAATAATTGTGTTAATTAAGAATAAGCAGGAATGGCAGAAAAGAACTGAGAATCTAGAAGTAGATGAAAATTTAATAGATGATAAATGTGCTGTTGTGTTGATGCTAGAAGGGGGCTGCCCAGTAGGAGGTGAGGGGCGTCATCTGTATCATGAACTGCCCCTCCTGAGCCCTGCCCCTGTCACATCAGGGCGGCATTCAATTCTCATGGGAGTGCAAACACTACTGTAAACTGCACATGTTGTGCACACATTATAAGAATCTAATGCCCGATGATCTGAGGGTAGAGGTGAGGCAGTGATGCTAGAGCTTTTGGGAGCACCTGTAGATACCGATTATCATTAGCAAGAGGCCATGATAAGTCAATTGCTTGACTGAATATCAAAACCATCCTACCTCCCCTATCCATGGAAAAATTATCTTCCATGAAACTGGTCCCTGGTGCTAAAATGTTTGGGGACTGCTGAGTTAGGAAACCAAAAAGAAAAAGTTAAATATCAGTAATACATAGTAAATACTGAGGTGATTGCTCTGTGGGTTACAACAAAGGGTCAATAATACATGAAAAAGGAAAGAAAATACTGAATTCTATGTGTGTTATCCCATTTTGATTTTTTAAAAATGTGTACATATCATAAGGAAATTTAAAACACTAATTAGATTTGATAACACAAAGGTCATCGGTAAGCATACCTAGGGCAATTTTGTTTAAATGGGGACAAAGAATGGAGTGAAATTCATATTTGAGCAGTTGAATATTATTGCTGACTATAATAAACTGAAATATTACCTACCAAATAATATCAGTAAAAAACCTAAAAAATGAGCAAAATATAAAAAAACAATTGTGAACACAAAAGGATAAAAAGAGTCACTACATGTTATGTAAAGGAGACAAGGACGGCCTCTGTACATTGGCCCCTAGGTTGGTTATTTCTTCACAGCAGGCTAAGATCTATTGGCTCAAAAACCCACTGGCTCCAAACTTAAGTACACATCCAATTGTGTTAAACATAGCCCAAACAAGCCTATTTTTAGCCATTTAGAGCCTGCCTGCTTTGCATATGCTGTGGAACTGTGCCCAAATCTGCTTGCCACCCATGAAATAAACCCTGGGCCATTAAGACCCCAAGCCATAGCTGCCCTTAGGACTCCTCTGCCCCAGAGACACATGCCATGCTGCTGAGTGGCATCACTGAGAAACACAAGCACCCTTGCTGATCCTCCTTTCCCCTAGGAGTTCCCTTGCCCTCCTCCCCTCCTGGGTGGCACCCTCCTTGCCTCAAGCCTCTGATTCATCTCTTGCCATGACTTCCCTGGCAAACCTGTCAACAGATAGCCCAATAAAGCATATGTACTCTACTGCCATCTCATGGTCTGTCTTTTTCCCTGATCAGCACTGAAATCCTTACAGAGTAACCCTTACACTGCATAATAATATAAATGAAAATTCACCAAGAAAATATATCAATTCTAAAATTGTAGATAGCCTAATAATATGTCCTTAGAAAACCAAAATTAATAGAATTTCTAAGAGTAATAAATCCACACATACAGTGAGAGATTTAAAAAAATTATTTATTTTTATTTATTTATTTATTTATTTGTGCTTTTTGGCCAGGGCTGGGTTTGAACCTGCCACCTCTGGCATATGGGACTGGTGCCCTACTCCTTGAGCCACAGGCGCCACCCTTAAAAAATTTATTTATTTATTTATTTAGACAGAGTCTTATTTTATTGTCCTTGGTAGAGTGCCAGGGCTTCATAGCTTACAGCAACCTTACACTCTTGGGTTCAAGTGATCCTTATGCCTCAGCCTCCCAAGTAGGGAGGGCCTAACACAACCACTGGCTATTTTTAGAGATGGGGTCTTGCTCTTTGCTCAGGCTGGTCTCAAACTCCTGAGCTCAAGCAATCCACCTGTGTCGGCCTCCCGGAGTGCTAGGTTTATAGTTGTGAGCCACTGTGACTGGCCCTAACATTTTATTGTTTTTTGTTTTTTGAGACAGAGTTTTATCTTGTTGCCCTCGGTAGAGTGCTGTGGCATCACAGCTTACAGTAACCTCCAACTCTTGGGCATAGGCGATTCTCTTGCCTCAACCTCCCGAGTAGCTGGGACTACAGGTGCCCAACTAAAGGCCTGGCTATTTTTTGTTGCAGTTTGGCTGGGGCTGTGTTTGAATCCACCATGCTTGGTATATGGGGCTGGCGCCCTACCCACTGAGCCACAGGTGCCCCCCTAAAATTTTATTCTTAATAATTGAGTAAGTGGACATAAAATCAGTAAAATGAACCAATAATTAAAGAATTCCTAGCACAGTTGATATGTTTATAAAAATTGACCAGATGTTAGGCGAATGTAGTCCTTTTCAAATTTTTACATTGGTGACAGAATAGAAGGCACTATTAGAAATTAATAACAAACAAGGGTGCATGTGAAATTTACTAAATGTAGAATATAAATGTCTTACACAGTAACTAAGAAAATGCCGTGAAGGCTATGTTAACCAGTTTGATGAAAACATTTCAAATTGTATATAAAACCAGCACATTGTACCCCCACAAAATACATGCATGAAAATATAAGACATATTAAATATTCAAATATATATGAACAATTTTCTAACTCATTGGTATTCACATAATAATAGACACATAGCTCAATGAAATAAGGAACTAGTCTATAGACCTTACTATATATATGTGTGTGTGTATATATGTGTAAGTACACATATATATATAAAAGATCTTAATAAGTAGTAGTATATGACAGAGAAGAATGGTTTATAAAAATGGTGTTGCAAAATTGTCAGTAGGTAAAAAAAGGATAAAGAAGAATCAAACCTGGCACCAAATGCCAAAAAAAAAAAAAACCAGATTAATGTAAATTTTTATATAAAATGAAATTATAAAAACTTATAAGAAAAGTTAAGCCAATATTGCTTACAAGCATGGAATAAATCTCAAATGAAGAGAGCAATAAATTTGACTATTATCAAAGAAAAAAAAAGAAATCAATAATAAAAAGTTACCCCAGAGAAATCCATAAACTTTAGAAGTTACAAACTGTTTTCTAAATACTTCATAGAACCAAGAAGAAATTATAATAAAAATCAGAATATATTTAAAATAGAAGAAAATGAAAAATTTACTAATCAGGATGTATTTAAAATAGCTGAAGCAGTACTTAGAGGGAAATTTGTCAGAAGCAATTCATACTCATGGTGAGGACAATAGCATACATTTCAAGTCTTGTCCAAATTCTGTAATAGTTCTACCTTCTGTCATAATATAGTCCAGAGATGTGGGTTATCTGCACATTCTGTAGAACACCACATTTGTCCATTATATTTATCAGTTAAAATAAATGGCACGAGTAGGAAGTGCCATGTTGGACATCCTGGTTAGACACTTGCTTCCCCATGAGTGAGAGAAAAATCCTCTGAAGGACCTGCTACAACAATCACGATTTTAGTGGGGGCAGTGGCCTGGTGTATGTCTAAAATAAAGGTCAACTTGGAGGCTTTGGTGAGTGGATTGCTTAAGCTCACCAGTTCAAGCAAAAGTGAGACCTTGTCTCTACTAAAAGTAGAAAAACTGAGGCAAGAGGATCGCTTGAGCCCAACCGTTGGAGGTAGCTGTGAGCTGTGATGCCACAGCACTGTATCCAGGATGAGACTCTGTCTCAAAAAATAAGATAAAGGCCAAATTATTGCATCTCACATTCCCACCACAAAAAAATAAGCGCAATGCTTCATAGTCCTCTTTGGGTTTTGGAAGCAGTACATTTCAGGAAATGTACTGAAATGGAAAAAACACCATGTAGAGTTTATGGCAACCCCAATAGGAGAGTCACAACATAGTCCTATGGAGTTCTCTAGCAAGGCCATGCTACTATAAATTATATGCCATGCAACTATATAGCATAATGTAATTTAATAGCTCCTGGAATGCTACTAGACCCAGGTAGAGGTGGACTACCTGCCAAGGGATATTAAGTGACTATGTGTCTAGAAATTCCTATCATGAGCTTGGTTTTGTTAGACCTAGAAGGTCATAAGGATAGGCTGGCCCAGCAACAATCTATATAATAAGAAGTACCACATGAAGTGCCAAATTTGGCATGAGAAGGACTAGAGGACAGAATTAAGCAATGTAAGCAGGTGGTTCAGGTCCCCCTGTCCTCAAACACTGTGACACTAGATTCTCTCCCTTAGCTTACAATTATGGCTGTGTGGGAGTTCCCATATTGCCAAAGGAGAAAAAAGGCTGAGTTTGGTTCATTGAAAGGTTAGCTCAGGAAGCAGATGTGAGCCAAAATTGGATGGCTGCCTACTTCAGCTTTTGAAAAGGCATCAATAGATTAAATCCTTCTAGGGATAGTTCAATATATGCAAATCAATAAATATGACACACCTCATTAACAGAATGAAGGACAAAAATCATATCAATATCTTTAGAGATGCAGAAAAAGCATTTGACAAAAGGTAACATCCTTTCATGATAAAAACTCTTAACAAATTAGTTATAGAAAGCATGTACCTCAACACAATAAAGGCCATATACGACAGACCCAGAGCTGGCATCATATTCAATAGTGAATAGTAATCTTTTACTGTAAGATCAGGAACAAGACAAGATGTCCATTCCTGCTACTTCTATTCAACACTGTACTAGAACTAGAGGTTCTAGCCAGAGCAGTTAGGCAAGAGAATGAAGTGAAAGGCATTCAAATTAGAAAGGAAGAAGGGAAATTGTCTCTGTCTGCAGGTAACATGATCTTATATAGAGAAAACACTAAATATTCTACAAAAAAAAAACTATTAGAGCCACTAAATAAATTCAGTAAAGTTGCAGGATACAAAATCAGCATATGAAAACAATAGCATTAGTATGCACTCATAATACACTATCTGAAAAGAAATCACGAAAAGAATCCTATTTATGATGGCTAAAAAAAAATACTTAGAAATGTATTTAACCAAAGAAGTGAAAGATCTGTACACTGAAAATTATAAGATAGTGATGAAAGAAATTGAAGACACAAATACATGGCAAGTAGCCCATCATTGTGACTTGGAGGAATTAATATTGTTCAAATGTCCATAGTGATCTACAGATTCAATCAATGTAATTCCTATCAAAATTCCAATCACATTTTTAAGAAGTATAAAAAGTAATCCTAAAATTCATTTGGAACCATGAAAAATCTAAATAGCAAATCATCAGCAGTGATACTCCAGAAACAATGAGCATCCCTAACATCTAGATTTTAGCTTCAAAATACCTATCCTTGTGAAAGGTACTGGTATTTTCTAGAGTTGGCTGATTACAGGCAGGTCTGGGGTTGGGAAAATACAATATGAACTTGAGACAGCTTGTTGGGTTGTAAAGGAAGGAGGTATTCAGACACTAAGGCATCATGTCCACATAGTACAGAAACAAACATGAAAGGAATCCAAGGGCCATACCTGGGACAATTTGAGAATCAAAAAATAATGTTGGGCTGAAACACATTGCCTATTAAAAAAAAAAAAAGTGAGTTGTCAGTAAAAGAATTCAGGGGACTTCTGGCTCTGGTGATGATGTATAATAGCTAAAATCAAACTTAATTTTCAGCCACAAACAACTATAGAACCTGTACACAATATATAAAATAACTATTTGCAGGTTTGGGAATACAACCAGTGTAGAGCTGCAATCTGCGCGGGAGAGGAGACAATACAGTGAACTCCACATTTACCCAGGCTTTATCTTTATGAACATTTTCAGGGTTGTGATGCAGAGAGGAAGGTTGTGGTGCAAGTTGCATCGAAATTGCTGGGGAATGTGGGCGAAGTGGAGAAGAATTTAGGTCTGCTAAGGCATTTGGGTTTTCACAGAAAGCTGCTGAAGCGAAAGGAGCAGTGGAGAGAAATCCAGAAGTCAGTATGAAATTTACTTTGGTCTTTGACTTGTGTGAGCAAGAGACAAGACTCTGGGAGACCTGGCAGAGAGCGCCTGGTGTGTGTGTGTGTGTCTGAAGGAAGATAATGATGAAATGTGCACAGAGAACAGGGAGCTTGCACAGTGTTGCAGTTTGTACAGACCACAGTGAATAATTCAGTTGAGATCTCAAGATGGTCATGCTCTAGGAATAAGAATCATATCCATGGGAAAAGAGTTGCATTCTAGAAGTACCAAAAAACTAAATTAGATATGCACTAGCAAAACTTAAAACCATCACATACAGGATTAAGGTAATCTACCTTTAACTGAACTGTTTTCCAGAACAAAATAAACACTCCATAAAAGAAAATAACAGTTAAAAAGCTCCTAAATATACCACTTACAATGTCCAGCATACAATAAAAGATTACTGGGTGGGCAGCGCCTGTGGCTCAGTCGGTAAGGCGCTGGCCCCATATACCGAGGGTGGCGGGTTCAAACCCGGCCCCGGCCAAACTGCAACCAAAAAATAGCCGGGCGTTGTGGTGGGCGTCTGTAGTCCCAGCTACTCGGGAGGCTGAATCGCTTAAGTTCAGGAGTTGGAGATTGCTGTGAGCTGTGTGAGGCCACGGCACTCTACCGAGGGCCATAAAGTGAGACTCTGTCTCTACAAAAAAAAAAAGAAAAAAAGATTACTAGGCATGGTAGGTTTGGAAATGGTGAAGGCTGATTTTGAATCTTCTCAACCTTGCCAACCACCCCTCCACCAATCAACAAATAGAACAAATAAAACCACACAGGATCCACATTTTCAGGATCCCTGGGAGACAGAACGTGTATGTAACTTCCAAATTATATGAAAGTAGAGAAAGAAATTCCAACAGAGCTCCATTTCCATCCCCGTAAGCCTGTGGTGCAAAGACTGGGAGAAGGGAGGCTTAAAAGATAAAAGGATTTATAGGAAAGCACAGATAATAGTAACCCTCACAAAGAGAAATTGCAACAAAAAGCCAAAATATTGAACAAGATTGGAATTTGGTAGTTTAGAGTCTTGGCTGAGGGAGAAGCTTTAAAGTATCTAGGACCAGAATCAGCAAGCAGCAGTGTTTATATATATAGCAATGTATATATATATAATTATATATATATATATCCCATGTATATATAAGATGGTGCCCCTGGAAATAAGGGAATGAAGAAAAAAGTTAGGCAGTGAAGAGGAGGACCCCCCAGGCAATTGAAGCAACACCAAAAATACATTACTGGGATCTGATCAAACTAAAAAGCTTTTGCACAGCTAAGAGCACAGTAAGTAAAGCAAACAGGTAACCTTCAGAATGGGAGAAGATTTTTACAGGTTATGCTTCCAACAAAGGTCTGATAACTAGAATCTACAGAGAACTCGAACTATTCAATAAGAAAAGAATAAATAACCCCATGTCTATGTGGGCAAGAGACTTGAACAGAAACTTCTCTGATGAAGACAGGTGCATGACCTATAAACACATGAAAAAATGCTCATCATCCTTAATCATCAGAGAAATGTGAATCAAAACCACTTTGAGATATCCTCTAACTCCAGTAAGATTAGCCCACATCATTACAAAATCCCAAACAGATGTTGGTGTGGATGCAGAGAGAAGGGAACACTTCTACACTGCTGGTGGGAATGCAAGCTAATATGACCTTTTAGGAAAGAAGTTTGGAGCACACCCAAGGAACTAAAAGTAGACCTACCATTCAATCCTGCAATTCCTTTATTAGGTATCTACCCACATGATCGAAAATCATTTTACAACAAAGACATTTACACCAGAATGTTTATTGCAGCCCAATTCATAATAGCCAAGACATGGAAACAGCCCAAGTGCCCATTGACCCATGAATGGATTAACAAATTGTGGTATATGTACACCATGGAATACTATGCAGCCATAAAAAAGATGGAGACTTTGCATCTTTTATGTTTACCTGGATGGAGCTGGAACATATTCTTCTTAGTAAAGTATCTCAATAATGGAAAAAAAAGTATCCAATGTACTCGATATTACTATGAAATCAATATATAACCACCAACACACTCATACGAATGGCAAAACATAACTATAGTACAGAAAGTAGGGGAGAGGAGAGGGAGAGGAGGGGAGGGGGATATGGGAGGAGGGAGGGTATTTGGGGGGACCACGCCTAATGTGCATGATGCAATGGAACATTTCAAAACTATTAAGAAATTAGTATAATTGTGATGGATGTGTTACTTAGTTCAATGTAAGCATTTCACATTGTATATCAAAGCAGTACTCTGAACCCCATAAATGCATCAATGTACAAAGTTATGATTTATTAAAAAATAATTTAAAAAAAGAAAAAAGAAATCGGGGAGGGAATAACATTCTGTGGAATGAAAGAGAAATGAAACATCACACCTTCTCTCTCCTGCTTCACCACTAATACATGTATCAGCTATAAAAGAAACAGAAAGGTCTAGAACTCACAAAAGAGGGCACTCTCTAGGAATCCTATCCATAAAATGAATAAGAATGGTTTTTTTAATACACAATATTTATTTAATTCTACAATGAAAAAAATTCAGAAAATGCTTTTGGAAAGTCTAACGTTCCTTGTACCCTCCCATCAAAAAACAATAGGAGTAGGGCGCCAGTCCCATATGCCAGAGGTGGCAGGTTCAAACCCAGCCCCCGCCAAGAACCAAAAAAAAAAAACAAAACAATCACTAACTTAGAAACTGTAACATGACTGACACTCCAGAGTTAAATGACCTAAAATAAATATTTTGTGATATGAAAAAGTAGCTTGAAAGAAATACAAAAATTAAGAACAGAATGGATAAAATTAGGAAGAAATAAAGATTAAATTGGCTGGGCGGTGCCCATGGCTCAGTTGCTAAGGCGCCAGCCCCATATACCGAGGATGGCGGGTTCAAACCCGGCCCCGGCCAAACTGCAACCAAAAAATAGCTGGGCGTTGTGGCGGGCGCCTGTAGTCCCAGCTACTTGGGAGGCTGAGGCAAGAGAATCGCTTAAGCCCAGGAGTTGGAGGTTGCTGTGAGCTGTGTGAGGCCACGGCACTTTACCGAGGGCCATAAAGTGAGACTCTGTCTCTACAAAAAAAAAAAAAAAAAAAAAGATTAAATTGGCTGACTCAGGAAAGAAATAAAACAAAAAGAAACAAAATAATATCAGAAATCAAGACGAAACCACAAACTGCCATATGGAGAATAAATTTAAACAAAAACTGAGAGAGAGGGAGAGCAAGAGGCAAGAGAAATGAAAGGGAAAGAGAAGGAAAGAGAGAAAGGGAGGAGAGAGAGAGAATGAGAGGGGGAAAAAACCAGAAATTCAAATGAAAACTGAATAAAGGCCACTAAAGATTAGTAGAAAAATGACCAAGAAAATGGAAACGATCAAAAAAAGAAAGAAAGAATCAGAAAGGAAGTGGTTGAGTGGAAGACAGGCAGATGAAGCTGAACATATGTTAATAAAATGGTGGAATGGACAAAAATTTAAAATTACAATGCAAAGAAATGTTAGAGACAAAAGTGAGACCTGACTATATATTGAAAGGGCCTATTGCATATCAAGGAAAATTATCCTAGAACAATGAAGTCCAATATATAACCTGGAAAAACTATTAGATTTTGAAGATAAAAAACAATGTCCTTATAGTCCGTGGTCAAAATGATTAAAATCAAAACTTAGAAAGGAAAGAAAATTAGATTACCACCAGATTTCTCAAAAATATTATACAAAGCAAGGCAGCAATCAACTAGTACAGTATTTTCAGGAATTTTGGAGAAAGTGTAAATGGAGGATTTTATATCTAATCAAGCTCAGTTTCAGGTATCAAAACCATAGAAAAACGATGTTGAAAGTGCCAGAACTCAGGAAATAGTGTATAAATAGGAATACTAAAGAATGAACTTCTTCTAAATATTGCCAGAGAAACTTCACAAAAGGACTTACAACAAACAGTGCATATATGTATTTCATTATACCCTTAGGCCCAAACAAGGGTAGGATCATGGGTTGAAGAATGATGTGTAAACATTACATATGTTGAAAAAAATTTAAACCCCCAACTAAAACTGGGAGAAGGGAGGAGAACAAGAAACAAAGTAAAATAAAATCACTGACTGTTGTATAGGTAATTGGTTAGAATTATTTAAAATTAAAATGCTATCATTTAAATATCACTCAAAATTGACAGTAAAAGGGTAAGCAAGAAAAAAAAGAGGGAGATTAAGGATGCTAAAAAGGGTATTAATACAAAGGTAACGCTCAGACCCAAACCTTCTTAAATACTAAAAGAAGTCTTTTAAAAAGCAAAAAGGACACACTGAATAATGGAAAAGAAAAAAAAAGAAAAGAAAAAAAAGGTAAGAAAGAAAGAAAAGCTAACATTATACAGTGTAATTCCATCGCCAGATATTATGACAGAAGTGAGATCTAACATAATTGTTATGTCAGTAAATTTGTATTGGCTTAGTTGGTCTATTACAGGAAACAAAATCTCAAATAGTCTCATAAATAGAGTTGCCAGGCATCCTGTATATTCAAGACTACATTTAATGATTTTGTCCTCTATCCTGTATTGACTTTTTCAGAACTCTCTAAAGTCCTACATTCACCCTTACTTAACAAATTACAAAAATTCAGCAGTTAGGGCTATTTTTCTGCCACAGTAATTGGCACGAAAATCACTTAAAAGGCAATGCAAACCAAAAAACGTACCTCCACAGATAAGTATTTCTTACGTTCTCTCCTGTAGTTTGGCTGAAGGAAGACAAAGACCAAAAGGGGGATTGAGAATTTAAAGTACTTAATCTTTATATTCAAGAAAGGAAAAGATTGTTCTTTGCCAAAATCCCAAGTCCGGGTGAAGTAACCACTGTTAATCAGAGGCGACTCTGGATCCACACATATGTTCTGAAAATCAGCAGTCAACAAAGCCTCACTCAGTAACTACTTCCCAAAGTTAGCAAATTACCCATAATGCCCAGTTTCTAAAAGTCAGCCTATCAGAGACAGCCTCCCTGGTTTAAAAGCCAATCAGTGGCACGGTTCTATATAACAGCCAATCAGAAAGAGCTTCACTCCAGCAACCATATCTTTGGAAGTGGGTGGGTCAATAGCTGTCCCAGTGATCACACTAACGTAGACTGATGTCTTTCCATCAATCCCTAAACATTTCCACTTTTGAAAATCCACCAGTTCCTGAATATTAGGCTACCCAATAGTTTATGTACGACCAGCTCAGACTTTATTCAGGAAATTCGTTATTTTTTTCCACCGGGTACTAAGTACAGTTAATTGCTAGTTTGCAAGTTTGCAGCCCTTTTCAAGGGCTGTATGAGGTTATTAATTCCAATCTTTTACATTCTTGTGGTGGTTGCTATTACTGTGTCTAATTTTTTTTTTTTTTTGAGAAAGAGTCTCACTACATCACCCTTGGTAGTGTGCAGTGGTGTCACAACTCACAGCAACCTCAAACTCTTGGGCTTAAGGGATTCTCTTGCCTCAGCCTCTCAAGTAGCTGGAACTATAGGTGCCGGTCACAACACCCGGCTATTTTTTTGTTGGAGTTGTCATTGTTGTTTAGTCAACCTGGGCTGGGTTCAAACCCACCAGCCTCGGTATATGTGGCCGCCACTAATTTTTATTTGCATATGTTTGAAACCCCAAATGCAAGTGTAAAATTAGTAATGAATTTTCTGAATGTTGAATCAATGAAATTTAAAGATTCATGAAATCATATTTAAAAGGCATGGGAGTCAGTATAAAGAGGAGTTTGGTGCCCGAATTTGGGATAATTTGAATAACACAAAAGTAATGACAACAGGATACATGTCATGACACATACGTACCTTGAAAACAATATATTAAGTGAAAATAACCAGTCACAAAAGACCACATTTTTGTATGATTCTATTTATATGAAATGTCCAGGGAGCACCTTTGGCTCAGTGGGTAGGGCACTGGCCCCATATACTGAGGGTGTCATGTACAAACCCGGCCCTGGCCAAATTGCAACAATAACAACAAGAACAGGTGGTGGACTCCTGTAGTCCCAGCTACTGGTGAGGCTGAGGCAAGAGAATCGCCTAAACCCAGGAGTTGGAGGTTGCTGTGAGCTGTGATGCCAAAGCACTCTGAGGATGATAAAGTGAGACTCTATCTCTACAAAAAAAAAAAGAAAGAAAGAAAGTTCCAAAATGGGCAATACTATAAGAGACAAAAAGTAGATTAGAGAGGTTGCGGGGGATGGGGGGGAGGACAGTGATTGCTTAGTGGGTAAGAAGTTCTTTGGGGGGGGGTTATAGAAATGTTCTAAAATTGATTGGTGATGGTTTCCAACTCAGTGAGTATACTAAAAACCATTGAATTATATGCTCAAAATAGATGAATTGTATGATAGACAACATATACCTCAATGAAAATATTAAAAAACACAATGAACTTCTTAATACGACTCTAAAAAATTATTACTGCAATCAATTGAAAAATCATGAATATTTAGGGGGTTATGTGAGCAGATGAACACCGTTGCCTTGTTCCTTTTTTGTTTGTTTGAGACAGAGTCTTACTCTGTTGCCCTGAGTAGAGTGCACTGGTGTGATCATACCTCATTGCAATCTCAGACTTCTAGGATCTAGCGATCCTCCTGACACAGCCTCCTGAGTAGCTGGGATACAGGCTTGCACTATAATGCCCCTTTAGGTTTTTTAATTTTTTGTGGGGATGGGGTCTCACTCTTGCTCAGGCAAGTCTGGAACTCTTGAGCTCAAGCAAATCCTCCTGCTCAGCCTCCCAGAGTGCTTGGATCATAGGCATGAGCCACTGCACCCAGCAATAATGGATATTTTAAAATGGGCCTGGCATGGTGGCTCATGCCTATAATCCCAGCACTCTGGGAGGCTGAGGCAGGAGGATCACTTGAGCCCAAAAGTTTGAGGTTGATGTGAACTGTGATGCCACAGCTTTCTACCAAGGGTGACAATGTGAGACCTATTTCAAAAAAGAAAAGAAAGGAAAAGAAGAAGAAAAGAAAAAGAGTTGGAGACCAGCCTGATCAACATAGCAAGATCGTGTCTCTGCAAAAAATTCAAAAATTAACAGGTGTGGCCAGCACAACTACTCAGGAGGCAGAGACGAGAGGATCACTTGAGCCCAAGAGTTTAAGGTTTCAGTGAGCTATGATGGGGTTGATACAGGACAAGTGGCGTCCCAGCCCGCTCAGTGGACCTGGGCGGGTAGGGGGTGGACCGGCTGCCTCGCCTTTGCGGTGTTGGTGCGATGAGAAAACATACTCAGTTAATACCTGACTTCTTAGAGGGCCAAATTATTTTAAAAGATAAATTTATCGCTCAGGTGGCCCCAGACATAGGAAGAAAACTCCAGAAATTGGCTCTAGGTCCAGATCATAACCTGGAGAATCTTCTTAAAACAGCCACTGTGGTCTTTTATAACTGAGATCAGGAGAAAGAGGAGGAAAAAGAGAGAAGGGATAAGAAAAGAATGACGGCTCTAGTAATGGCACTCCGACAAACAAGCACCTTTCAGGGGCAGAGGGAAGCCAGAGGAGCTAAGAACAAGTGCTTCCAAAGTGGTTAGGGTGGCCACTTCAGAAAGAACTGCCCCCCAGCAGCACCACCAGCTGGACAAGCCATCTGGCCCCTGTCCGGAATGCAAGGGTGACCACTGGAGGGTGGCCCGTCAGAGGCAAAGGCCTCTGGGGACAGTGATCCCATCAGCACCCATACTGAACTGAGGGTACCTGGGGCAGATTCTCATGGCTCACCCCTCAGGAGCCCCAGGTTTGCCTTATAGTGGAGGGCCAGGAGATAAAATTTCTTCTGGACACTGGAGCAAACTTTTCTGTACTTCTCTCTAACCCTGGTTTTTTATCCCCCAAATCTGTGACTATACAGGGAGTGTCTAGAAAGCTGGTTACCAAATTTTTCTCTCAGCCTTTAAGCTGCAATTGGGATGACTGGCTGTTCTCTCATGCCTTCCTAAACCTGCCTGAAAGTCCTGCTCCCCTTTTGGGGAGGGACCTACTTCAACACCCAGCTCACATGGACTGTGTTACCCCGGGGATTTACAGACAGCCCTCACTTGTTTGGACAAGCCTTAGCCAAAGACTTGAATCATTTTTCATTTTTCGTTTTCATTCACTCTTATTCAGTATGTAGATGACATTCTTTTGGGAGCACCAGATGCAGAGGAATGCCACAAAGCTACACAACCTCTATTAAACTTTCTAGCTGATTTTGGGTACAAAATTTCCAAGCTAAAGCCCAATTATGTGTCCCTGAAGTTCACTATTTGGATCTCCAGCTTTCACAGGGGAAGAGAGCCTTGGGCAAAGAAAGAATACAACTAATATTGGCTCACCCTAAACCTCAAACTCTCAGACGGCTTTGAGGCTTCTTAACAATTACAAGCTTTTTCAGACTCTGGATTCCTGGATATAGTGAAATAGCTAGACCACTCTATTCTTTAATAAAAATGCTCAAAAACAGGGCCTAGTTGCTCTAGAATGGGAACTATAAAACAGATAATAAGGACTTGTGAGGTATGTCAGAGAAAAAATCCTTTAACTCACCATCTAGCTCCCTCAGGTTTACAGAAACAAGGTAAATATCCAGGTGAAGATTGGTAAATGGATTTCACTCATCTTCCTAAGGTACGTGGTATACAATATTTGCTGGTATTTGTGGATACTTTTACTAATTGGGTTGAAGCATTCCTTTGAAGGACAGAAAAGGCCCAGGAAGTTGTAAAGGCTTTAGTACATGAGATTATTCCCAGGTTTGGACTCCCTCCAAGTTTGCAAAGTGATTAATGGGCCAGCCTTCAAGGCAGCTGTGACACAGGAACTATCTAAAGTGCTAGGCATAAAATACCATCTATACTGCTCTTGGAGGCCCCAGGCCTCTGGGAAGGTAGAAAAAATGAATGATGTTGATACAGGACAAGTGGCATCCCAGCCAGCTCATGGAGCTGGGGGGTGCAGGCTGGGTGCCTCCTCATTAGTGATGTTGGTGTGGCAGCAAGCAGTGAAACCAGCGGCTGGAGGGTGGGCAGGGGGGCCCCATTTCCTAGGCCTGGGAATGAAAGTGATTGTAGCCATTCATTTGCGACCCAGACGCGACCCAGACATGTCCCAGACACAACCAGACATGTCCCAGACATGTCCCAGACACAATGTCCTAGACACACTAAATGTAACTACCAAGCCCAGCTGCTAAATGTGCTAAATGTAACCACGGAGGGCCAGACATGTCCCAGACAGGTTGTTCCAGACATGACCCAGACATGTCCCAGACACACTAAATGTAACTACCAAGCCCTGCTAAATGTAACTACACTACTGAGGGCCCTATGCTACTATATACACCCCTAGACAAAGAACCCAGACACAGAGAGACAGACAGAGAGAGAGAGAGAGCTTTTCTCTCCTGACTTGGGTTTTTTTTCTCTCTGCCAGGAGCTCTGGTGCTTCTGTATTATTTTCTGTAAATAAATCCTATCTTACCATTGATCTGTGGTCTGCGGATTCATTCTTCGAATCACTGAGACTAAGAACCTATTGAAGAGCGAAATTCCGGTATCTGTAAACTTAAAGGACAGTTACGAAAGCTACGAGACACTCAGCTCCCTTGGACTAAATTGCTTTCCATTGTTCTCCTTAGACTAAGAAATTTACCTCAGAAACTTGGTTGTAGCCCATTCGAATTATTATATGAAAGACCCTTTTTAACTAACGATTTATTATTAGATCAATAAACCACAGAATTAGTATTTCCTCTTTAGCTAAATTTCAACAAATCTTTAAAAACATCCCAACTACATTTCCACATTCAACACTAAAGGAGCTTTTCTTTCCTGGAGATCTAGTCATGATCAAAACTCTTCCCTCTAATTCACCTTCCCTAACCCCAACGTGGGAAGGTCCCTTTTCTTTTATCTTGTCTTCTTCTACAGCTGTTAAAGTTATGGGAATAGATTCCTGGATACATCATTCACGAGTAAAATCCTGGAACCCACCACCTTCTACAGAAGCAGACCACGAAGAGAATCAACCACAGTTCACCTACACTTGTGAGCCTAAAGAAATTTTTTTTCATTTTTTTTATTATATTAAATCCTAGCTGTGTACATTAATGCAATCATGGGGCACCATACACTGGTTTAGCCTAAAGAAAATTTAAAGTTATTGTTTAGGAGACAGCAAGAAAAGTGTTAACATAGTTTTCTTTTTAACATCACTTACATTGCTCTTCTAATCTGACACTGTAGTTAACCCCCTCCTCTCACTGTTCTACCCTTGCCTTTTAATGTGCTAATCAGATTTGTGTCTTCCAGAAATATCATCAAGCCATACACAGTAAAGACTGTTCTAGTCCAAGACCTGATTCTATGGTGGACCCCTGGATCTCTTTCCCTCCAGAGAAACCTTAACTGCCCCCTTCTATCATTGCCTGACTCAGCAGGAAGCAGTTACATAGAGTCTTTGTCCTTTTTCTCAAGAGCCCTTAGAGTTTCTACTCAAAGAGGGAGAGTTGATGCAGGACAAGTGGTGTCCTAGCCAGCTCAGTGGACCTGGTGGGGGGAGCATACTGGCTGCTAGCCTTGGGTAGAACAGTGAGAGGAGGGGGTTGGTGCGGTGTCAGTGGGCAGAGGAACCAGCAGGCTGGAGGGGTAGGTTGGGGGGGGCGCAGGAGGCCCCTTAGGTTTCCCTTGCACTTAAGGCTGAACAAGGAACACCCCATTTCCTAGGCCTGGTCAATTTCATATAAGTTTCCTAGGCCTGAGAATGAACAAACCTTCCCAAACATGCCTTCCCAGACCTGCTGTCCCAGACATGCTAATTGTAACTACAGAGGGTCCCAAGTGATTATATATACCCCTAGACAAAGAGGAGAGAGAGAGAGAGTGAGAGAGCGCATGAGAGAGCGCGTGAGCGAGCTTTTTTCTCCCAACTTGGGTTTTCTCTCCCTGCCAGGAGCTTTGGTGTTTTTGTATTCTTTTCTGTAAATAAATCCTGTCTTACCACTGAGCTGTGATCCGTGGATTCATTCTTTGAATCATCGAGACCAAGAACCTACTGAAGACCAAATTCTGGTGTCAGTGTCACTGCACTTTAGCCAAGAGTGAGACACTATCTCAAAACAAACCAAAACAAGATTAAGTCTTTGCTTACATTTAGAAAAGAAAGCCTGCCTTGGTGCCTGTGGCTCAAGCAGCTAAGGCACCAGCCACATATGCCTGAGCTGGGGGTTCGAATCCAGCCCTGGCCTGCCAAACAACAATGAGGGCTGCTACCAAAAAATAGCCAAGCATTGCAGTGGGCACCTGTAGTCCCAGCTACTTGGGAGGCTGAGGCAAGAGAATCGCTTAAGCCCAGGAGTTGGAGGTTGCTGTGAGCTGTGATGCCACACCACTCTACTGAGGGCGACAGCTTGAGGCTCTGTCTCAAAAAAATAAAAATAAAATAAAATAAAATAAATAAAACACACTACTTCAAAAAAAAAAAAGAAAAGAAAGCCAAGGAAAACAAAAAGAAAACATTTATCTCTAGAAACAGCAAACAACAAGGATATAAACTTTATTTAACAGTTTTGTGTTCCCAACACACACTAAATTTTTTTTTTTTGAGACAGAGTCTCACTTTGTGGCCCTGAGTAGAGTGCCATGGTGTCATAGCTCACAGCAACCTCAAATTCTTGGGCTCAAGTAATCCTCTTGCCTCAGCCTCCCAAGAGGCTGGGACTACAGGTGCCTACCATAACACCTGGCTATTTTTTGAGAGACAGGGTTTGCACTTGCTCAGGCTGGTCTCGAACTCCTGAGCTCAGGTAATCCAGCTGCCTTAGCCTCCCAAAGTGCTGGGATTACAGGTGTGAGCCACTGCACTTGGCCCTTAAATTCTTACAATGAAAATTGGTTATTAAAAAGGAAGAATATTGCATTTATCCTGTCTTTTCTGGAGGAAATGGAACTCAGGATAACCACATAGCTCCAGCTGACTAAAAACACAATGCTGTTTACATCAGAGTTGGTATAGCTCTTACAAAATATGTATAAGATCTATAGGAGATCTATATATCTCTATATGAGATCTATATGATATATAGATCATATATAGAGCAGCAGTATAGATATATAGTGCTTCGATTTATATCAGTGAAGAGATATTACATGTTCATGCATAGGAAGACTCAACATTGTTAAGATCTCAGTTCATCCCAAATTGACCTACAAATTCAATGCAATTCCAGTCAAAATTCTAGAAATTAATTTTGTTGATATAGACAACTGGTTCAAAAGTTTATATGGAAAGGCAAAGATCCAACCAACACAATATGAAGAAAAAGAACACTTTGTTGAATTGAAAGAATTAACTATGTGACTTCAAGACTTGTTAAAAAGCTATGATAATCTAGCCATTTGTTCATGAAAGAATAGATCAACAGAAAGAACAGAGAGCTGTTGCACTTTGAACTTAATGTTTTCAGTTTTTTCAGCTCATTAGTAAACCTGTTTCTATCAATATTTCTGTCAGCACATATGCTATATGCCATATGCTTGAAATAGGGAGCCCTTATCATCATTCATTTCTAAGTCAGTATTTCCCATTTTGATTTCACGGACTAAAAATTTTTTTAACATTGTTATATGTGGTACGTGACGAATTTATTTCATTCCATTGTTGGAAGAAAGCCTTTGTAATTTCTGCATTTTTAGAATATGAAGGTCTGTCTGGAAAGTATCCAGCCATGGATGTTGTGCAAACTGTTCTTATTATATTCATAATGGCTGGATACTTTGTGGACAGATACTGTATATTAAAAAAATTTTTTAAGCCCGGGAGCTGGAGGTTGCTATGAGCTGTGTGAGCCACGGCACTCTACTGAGGGCCATAAAGTGAGACTCTGTCTCTACAAAAAAAAAATTTTTGGTGGCATAAATGAATTAATTTCTTTTAGTTCTTTGAAGTTTTAGAACAATATATGAATGCATAGATAAACAAAGCAGAATAGAAAGTTCAGAAATAGACCTACACAAATACATTCAACTGATCTTTGACATGACAGCAATGACAATTCAAGGGAGAAAGGATAGGTCTTTTTGACTAATGGTACAGAGTAGCTGAGCATTCATGTACAAATAAATGGATCCTGACAGAGAGCTTACACCTTTCACACAAATTAACTCAAAATGGATCATAGTCCTAAATGTAAAATGCAAAACCAGAAAACTCCATAAAGAAAACATAAAGGAAAATCAAGGTAACCTTGGGTTTGGTGATGACTTTTTTAAGTACAGGATCAAAAACATAGTCTATGAAAGAAAAAAATATTAAGTTGGACTTAATGAAAATTAAAAACTTCTGCTCTGTGAAAGACACTGTCAAAAGAAAAGACAAGCCATAGACTGAGAGAAAATCTTTGCAAAACATACATCTGATAAAAGACTGATATTCAAAATATACAGAGAACTCATAAAACTCTAGAGAACAAATAACTCAATCAAAAAAATGGGCAAAATATCAGAACACATACCTCACTAAGGAAGATATACAGATGGAAAATAAGCATATGAAAAGATGTTCTACATCATATGTTATTAGGGAAATAAAAATTAAAATGACAATGAATACCACTACACATCTGTTAGACTGGCCAAAATCCAAGGTACTGACAACACCAAATGTTCCCAAGTAGGTGGAGGAACAGAAATTCTCATTTGTTGTTGGTGGGAATGCAAAATGGCATGGCTATTTTGAAAGATAATTTGGCAGTTTCTCACCAAACTAAGTATACTGTTTTTTTTTTTTGAGACATAGTCTCAAGCTGTCACCCTGGGTAGAGTGCTGTGGCCTCACAGCTCACAGCAATCTCAAACTCTTGGGCTTAAGTGATTCTCTTGCCTCAGCCTCCCCAGTAGCTGGGACTACAGGTGCCAGCCACAATGTCCGGCTATTTTTGTGTTGCAGTTGTCATTGTTGTTTTAGCTTGCCCTGGGCTAGCTGGCGCCCTGCTGACTGAGCTAGGGATGACGCCAAAACTAAGTATACTCTTATTATACAATTCAGTATTTATACTCCTTGAAAATTTACTCAAAAGAACTGAAAACTTATATCCACACAAAACCCTGTACATGGGTGTTTATAGCAGTTTTATTCATAATTGTCCAAACTTAGAAGCAACCAAAATGTTCTTCAGTAGGTGAATGGAAAAACAACCCGGTACGTCCAGACAAGGGAATAGTATTACTCGGTGCTAAAAATAAATGAGCTATTAACCTAAGAAAAGATGTGGAAGAACCTTAAACACACATATATTGCTAAGTAAAAGAAGCCCACCTGAAAAGGCTACATATTCTATGGTTCTAATGTGTATGACATTCTGGAAGAAGCAATACAATAGAGTAGAAAGACCAGTGGTGTCCAGCAGTTTGAGGGGAGTGGAAGAGACCTACATAACTGGAGCAGAGGGGATTTTTATATTGATGAAATTAATCTGTATGATACTGGTGGATACGCGTATATCCCCTTATACATTTGTAAAAATTCATAGACTTGTACAACAGGAAGAGTAAATGCTAATGTAAACTATGGATTTTAGTTATAATTATGTATCAATATTTAATTGTAACAAATATATCAGATTAATGCTTGCTGTTAATAGTAGGGGAAATTATGAGCAGAGATAGGACACTGGGGGAAGGTGAGATGGGTAAGCAGGGGTATGTGGGAACTCTGTGTACTTTCTGTATTTTTTTATTTTTGGTAAAATTTTCTCTAAAAACCAAAGTCTAATAATTAATAATAATAATAAAAAAAACCTTGAAGAGGGCAGCGCCTGTGGCTCACGGAGTACAGTACCGGCCCCATATAACGGGGGTGGTGGGTTCAGGCCCAGCCCCAGCCAAAACTGAAAAAAAAAAAAAAAACCTTGAAGAACTGCACAATCCTCCTGCTTCAGCATCCCGAGTTATATTTTTACTTACTTTTTCACATGGAAAACCAAATGTCCTGGTACCATTATTATTTTTTTTTAGCTTTATATATATATTTTTAAATTTATTTCTTTTTTATTTTTAAATCATAGCTGTGTACATTAGTGCAATCAAGGGGTACAATGTGCTGGTTTCATATACAATCTGAACTATTCTCATCAAACTGTTCAACGTAGCCTTCATGGCATTTTCTTAGTTATTGTATGTAGACATTTGTATTCTGCATTTAGTAGGTTTCTCCTGTATCCATTCTAAGATGCACCGTAGGTGTGGCCCCACCCATTACCCTCCCTCAACCCTAACCTCCCCCCTCCCCCAGTACCATTATTGACTATCAGCGATTTCTTCTACTTGATTTGCAATGCCAATATCAAGTGCGACATCCTATATATCAGGTTTCTATACATACGCACCGGTATAATTTTATGGGATCACCTGCACATAGTCCGTAGTTCACAAAAAACGCATTTGTGCAATGCTCGGCTGGATATACATATTTGAAATATTCGGAAATTAAATAATTTTAATTACTGATAATTTGGTGTGAAGGGATACTGGAATTGTGGTTATGCAAGAAAATGTCCTTAGTTTTGTGACATGCATGCATGCATAAGAATGTAGGGGCAAATTAGCATAATATCTATAATTTGCTTTAGCACAAATTTACGAATTATGTATGTAGGAAATCTGGCAAAATAATTACTGAATTTAGGCGGTAGTTATGTGGGAGCTTGTCCTCCTCGCCGTTCTCTAGGTTTAAAATTTTTCATAATTAAAAGGGGGAAAAAATGAGGTTACTTGAGAGTAGATACAAACCTTCGCCCCGTGAGTGCTGAGCGCGGACTGAGCGCGCCGGGAGGCGAACACACGTTAATCATTAAAGCAAACCAAACCACCACCACCGTCAAACCCACCAAAGACCTTAAAAAACCCAAAACGTTACTATCTCCTCCCCCCAGTTTTACCAAGATATCCGCTTCTGCACTGCTGGAGACTCCCCCTCTTTCTCTTGTTATAAAATACCCGGGGAAGCGCCGAGACCACTCGCCGGCTGCGGCTCCGAAGCCGCTGGGGAAAGAGCCGAGATCCCGGGGCCGCGGGGCCGCCTCCGCTCGCTCCCGGCCAGCAGCTGCGGCAGGGAGGCTCTGTGAGGAGAACCCGGGTCCCAGCCAGCCCCGGGCCCGCCCCAGGGGCTGCGCTCCACCTGACCCAGCCGCCGGCGGCCCTCCTCTCCGTCGGGGTCTGCGGGGACGCGGCGGCCCTCCTCTCCTCAGGGTCTGCGGGGACGCGGCGGCCCTCCTCTCCTCAGGGTCTGCGGGGACGCGGCGGCCCTCCTCTCCTCAGGGTCTGCGGGGACGCGGCGGCCCTCCTCTCCTCAGGGTCTGCGGGGACGCGGCGGCCCTCCTCTCCTCAGGGTCTGCGGGGACGCGGCGGCCCTCCTCTCCTCAGGGTCTGCGGGGACGCGGCGGCCCTCCTCTCCTCAGGGTCTGGGGGGACGCGGCGGCCCTCCTCTCCTCAGGGTCTGGGGGGACGCGGCGGCCCTCCTCTCCTCAGGGTCTGGGGGGACGCGGCGGCCCTCCTCTCCTCAGGGTCTGCGGGGACGCGGCGGCCCTCCTCTCCTCAGGGTCTGGGGGGACGCGGCGGCCCTCCTCTCCGTCGGGGTCTGGGGGGACGCGGCGGCCCTCCTCTCCTCAGGGTCTGGGGGGACGCGGCGGCCCTCCTCTCCGTCGGAGTCTGGGGGGACGCGGCGGCTCTCCTCTCCGTCGGAGTCTGGGGGGACGCGGCGGCCCTCCTCTCCGTCGGAGTCTGCGGGGACACGGGGGCCCTCCTCTCCTCAGGGTCTGGGGGGACGGGGCGGCCCTCCTCTCCTCAGGGTCTGGGGGGACGCGGCGGCTCTCCTCTCCGTCGGAGTCTGGGGGGACGCGGCGGCTCTCCTCTCCGTCGGAGTCTGGGGGGACGCGGCGGCCCTCCTCTCCGTCGGAGTCTGCGGGGACACGGGGGCCCTCCTCTCCTCAGGGTCTGGGGGGACGCGGCGGCCCTCCTCTCCTCAGGGTCTGGGGGGACGCGGCGGCCCTCCTCTCCGTCGGGGTCTGGGGGGACGCGGCGGCCCTCCTCTCCTCAGGGTCTGCGGGGACGCGGCGGCCCTCCTCTCCTCAGGGTCTGGGGGGACGCGGCGGCCCTCCTCTCCGTCGGGGTCTGGGGGGACGCGGCGGCCCTCCTCTCCTCAGGGTCTGGGGGGACGCGGCGGCTCTCCTCTCCGTCGGAGTCTGGGGGGACGCGGCGGCCCTCCTCTCCTCAGAGTCTGCGGGGACACGGGGGCCCTCCTCTCCTTAGGGTCTGGGGGGACGCGGTGGCCCTCCTCTCCTCAGGGTCTGGGGGGACGCAGCGGCTCTCCTCTCCGTCGGAGTCTGGGGGGACGCGGCGGCCCTCCTCTCCTCAGAGTCTGCGGGGACACGGGGGCCCTCCTCTCCTTAGGGTCTGGGGGGACGCGGCGGCCCTCCTCTCCTCAGGGTCTGCGGGGACGCGGCGGCCCTCCTCTCCTCAGGGTCTGGGGGGACGCGGCGGCCCTCCTCTCCGTCGGGGTCTGGGGGGACGCGGCGGCCCTCCTCTCCTCAGGGTCTGGGGGGACGCGGCGGCTCTCCTCTCCGTCGGAGTCTGGGGGGACGCGGCGGCCCTCCTCTCCTCAGAGTCTGCGGGGACACGGGGGCCCTCCTCTCCTTAGGGTCTGGGGGGACGCGGTGGCCCTCCTCTCCTCAGGGTCTGGGGGGACGCAGCGGCTCTCCTCTCCGTCGGAGTCTGGGGGGACGCGGCGGCCCTCCTCTCCTCAGAGTCTGCGGGGACACGGGGGCCCTCCTCTCCTTAGGGTCTGGGGGGACGCGGCGGCCCTCCTCTCCTCAGGGTCTGCGGGGACGCGGCGGCCCTCCTCTCCTCAGGGTCTGGGGGGACGCGGCGGCCCTCCTCTCCGTCGGGGTCTGGGGGGACGCGGCGGCCCTCCTCTCCTCAGGGTCTGGGGGGACGCGGCGGCTCTCCTCTCCGTCGGAGTCTGGGGGGACGCGGCGGCCCTCCTCTCCTCAGAGTCTGCGGGGACACGGGGGCCCTCCTCTCCTTAGGGTCTGGGGGGACGCGGTGGCCCTCCTCTCCTCAGGGTCTGGGGGGACGCAGCGGCTCTCCTCTCCGTCGGAGTCTGGGGGGACGCGGCGGCCCTCCTCTCCTCAGAGTCTGCGGGGACACGGGGGCCCTCCTCTCCTCAGGGTCTGGGGGGACGCGGCGGCCCTCCTCTCCTCAGGGTCTGCGGGGACGCGGCGGCCCTCCTCTCCTCAGGGTCTGGGGGGACGCGGCGGCCCTCCTCTCCTCAGGGTCTGGGGGGACGCGGCGGCCCTCCTCTCCTCAGGGTCTGGGGGGACGCGGCGGCCCTCCTCTCCTCAGGGTCTGCGGGGACGCGGCGGCCCTCCTCTCCTCAGGGTCTGCGGGGACGCGGCGGCCCTCCTCTCCTCAGGGTCTGCGGGGACGCGGCGGCCCTCCTCTCCTCAGGGTCTGGGGGGACGCGGCGGCCCTCCTCTCCGTCGGGGTCTGGGGGGACGCGGCGGCCCTCCTCTCCTCAGGGTCTGCGGGGACGCGGCGGCCCTCCTCTCCGTCGGGGTCTGGGGGGACGCGGCGGCCCTCCTCTCCTCAGGGTCTGGGGGGACGCGGCGGCTCTCCTCTCCGTCGGAGTCTGGGGGGACGCGGCGGCCCTCCTCTCCTCAGAGTCTGCGGGGACACGGGGGCCCTCCTCTCCTTAGGGTCTGGGGGGACGCGGTGGCCCTCCTCTCCTCAGGGTCTGGGGGGACGCAGCGGCTCTCCTCTCCGTCGGAGTCTGGGGGGACGCGGCGGCCCTCCTCTCCTCAGAGTCTGCGGGGACACGGGGGCCCTCCTCTCCTTAGGGTCTGGGGGGACGCGGCGGCCCTCCTCTCCTCAGGGTCTGCGGGGACGCGGCGGCCCTCCTCTCCTCAGGGTCTGGGGGGACGCGGCGGCCCTCCTCTCCGTCGGGGTCTGGGGGGACGCGGCGGCCCTCCTCTCCTCAGGGTCTGGGGGGACGCGGCGGCTCTCCTCTCCGTCGGAGTCTGGGGGGACGCGGCGGCCCTCCTCTCCTCAGAGTCTGCGGGGACACGGGGGCCCTCCTCTCCTTAGGGTCTGGGGGGACGCGGTGGCCCTCCTCTCCTCAGGGTCTGGGGGGACGCAGCGGCTCTCCTCTCCGTCGGAGTCTGGGGGGACGCGGCGGCCCTCCTCTCCTCAGAGTCTGGGGGGACACGGGGGCCCTCCTCTCCTCAGGGTCTGGGGGGACGCGGCGGCCCTCCTCTCCTCAGGGTCTGCGGGGACGCGGCGGCCCTCCTCTCCTCAGGGTCTGGGGGGACGCGGCGGCCCTCCTCTCCTCAGGGTCTGGGGGGACGCGGCGGCCCTCCTCTCCTCAGGGTCTGGGGGGACGCGGCGGCCCTCCTCTCCTCAGGGTCTGCGGGGACGCGGCGGCCCTCCTCTCCTCAGGGTCTGCGGGGACGCGGCGGCCCTCCTCTCCTCAGGGTCTGCGGGGACGCGGCGGCCCTCCTCTCCTCAGGGTCTGGGGGGACGCGGCGGCCCTCCTCTCCGTCGGGGTCTGGGGGGACGCGGCGGCCCTCCTCTCCTCAGGGTCTGCGGGGACGCGGCGGCCCTCCTCTCCGTCGGGGTCTGGGGGGACGCGGCGGCCCTCTTCTCCGTCGGGGTCTGGGGGGACGCGGCGGCCCTCCTCTCCTCAGGGTCTGGGGGGACGCAGCGGCTCTCCTCTCCGTCGGAGTCTGGGGGGACGCGGCGGCCCTCCTCTCTTCAGAGTCTGCGGGGACACGGGGGCCCTCCTTTCCTTAGGGTCTGGGGGGACGCGGTGGCCCTCCTCTCCTCAGGGTCTGGGGGGACGCAGCTGCTCTCCTCTCCGTCGGAGTCTGGGGGGACGCGGCGGCCCTCCTCTCCTCAGAGTCTGCGGGGACACGGGGGCCCTCCTCTCCTTAGGGTCTGGGGGGACGCGGTGGCCCTCCTCTCCTCAGGGTCTGGGGGGACGCAGCGGCTCTCCTCTCCGTCGGAGTCTGGGGGGACGCGGCGGCCCTCCTCTCCTCAGAGTCTGTGGGGACACGGGGGCCCTCCTCTCCTCAGGGTCTGGGGGGACGCGGTGGCCCTCCTCTCCTCAGGGTCTGGGGGGACGCGGCGGCCCTCCTCTCCGTCGGGGTCTGGGGGGACGCGGCGGCCCTCCTCTCCGTCGGGGTCTGGGGGGACGCGGCGGCCCTCCTCTCCGTCGGGGTCTGGGGGGACGCGGCGGCCCTCCTCTCCTCAGGGTCTGGGGGGACGCGGTGGCCCTCCACTCCTCAGGGTCTGGGGGGACGCGGCGGCCCTCCTCTCCGTCGGGGTCTGGGGGGACGCGGCGGCCCTCCTCTCCGTCGGGGTCTGGGGGGACGCGGCGGCCCTCCTCTCCGTCGGGGTCTGGGGGGACGCGGCGGCCCTCCTCTCCGTCGGGGTCTGGGGGGACGCGGCGGCCCTCCTCTCCTCAGGGTCTGCGGGGACACGGGGGCCCTCCTCTCCGTAGGGGTCTGCGGGGACACGGCGGCCCTCCTGTCCTCAGGGTCTGCGGGGACACTGGCGGCTCTCCTTTCTGTTAGGGTCTGCAGGGACACGGTCACCCACGAATTTCTTCTGCGGAACCCATTAGTTTTGTGTTATAATGGGCAACCCGGTACACAACATGCCATGTGGTCGCAGGGTGTCCATCGATGCACTTCGCGCCTGTGGCTCAGTCAGTAAGGCGCCGGCCCCATATGCCGAGGGTGGCGGGTTCAAACCCGCCCCGGCCAAACTGCAACAAAAAAATAGCCGGGCGTTGTGGCGGGCGCCTGTAGTCCCAGCTGCTCGGGAGGCTGAGGCAAGAGAATCGCGGAAGCCCAAGAGTTAGAGGTTGGTGTGAGCCGTGTGACACCACGGCACTCTACCCGAGGGCGGTACAGTGAGACTCTGTCTCTACAAAAAAAAATTGATCCGTTGATAGTAAAGCATTGTATGATACATTTTCTGCTTTTGGTAATATCCTTTCATGTAAGGCTTTGTGGTGAAAAGCTTTCTAGGGTTATTGATTTGTACATTTTGAGACAAACAACTACTGATTTTTATTTATTTATTTATTTGTAGAGACAGAGTCTCACTTTAACGCCCTTGGTAGAGTGCCGTGATGTCACAGGACTCACAGCAACCTCCAGGTCTTGGGCTTCCGCGTTTCTCCTGCCTCAGCCTCCCGAGCAGCTGGGACCACAGGCGCCCGCCACAACGCCCGGCCATTTACAAACAATTACTGAAAAAGGAAACTGATGCTTCTCTTGCACTCTCTCTGTCTTTTTTTTTCTTTTTTAGAGACAGAGTCTCACTGTACCGCCCTCGGGTAGAGTGCCGTGGCGTCACACAGCTCACAGCAACCTCTAACTCTTGGGCGTATGCGATTTTCCTGCCTCAGCCTCTGGAGCAGCTGGGACTACAGGCGCCTGCCACAACGCCCGGCCATTTTTTGATTGCAGTTTGGCCGGGGCTGGGTTTGAACTCGCCACCCTCGGCATATGGGGCCGGCGCCCTACTCACTGAGCCACAGGCGGGTCTCACTATGTTGCCCTGGGTAGAGGATGTGATGTCACAGCTCACAGCAACCTCAAACTCTTGGGCTCAAGTGATCCTCTTGCCTCAGCCTTCCAAGTAGCTGGGACTACAGGCACCAGCCACAATGCCTGGCTATTTTTTTTTTTTAATTAAATCATAAAGAGGTAGATCATGTATACTTTAATGCATTTATGGGACACAACGTGCTAATTTCATATACAATTTGGAATGCATGCATCATACTGGTTAATATATCCCACACCTCATTTACTTAACGTGTTAAGACATTTATACTCTATACATAATAGATCTGACATGTATCCTTACAATATGCACCATATGTGTGATCCCACCATTCACCCTCCCTCCATCTGACCTCTCCCGCTCCCTTCCCATCCCCTCCTTCATCCTGGGCCATAGTTGTGATCTAGTCTTCATATGAAAGTGTGAATGATTGTAAATTAGTTTCATAATAGTACTGAGTACACTGGACACTTTTCCCTCCATTCTTCGGATACTTTACTAAGTAGGGTATGTTCCAGCTCCATCCATAGGTAAACATAAAAGAGGTAAAGTCTCTATCTTTTTTAAGGCTGCATAATATTCCATGGTATACATATACCACAATTTATTAATCCATTCATGGGTCACTGGGCACTTGGGCTTCTTCCAGGACTTGGCTATTATGAATTGAGCTTCAGTGAACAATCGGTGCAAGTATCTTTGTTATAAAGTGATTTTTGGATATACTCCTAGTAGAGGAATTGCAGGATTGAACGGCAGGTCTACTTTGAGATCCTTGAGTATTCTCCATACTTCTTTCCAAAAGGGACATATCAGCTTGCACTCCCATCAGCAGTGCTGAAGTGTTCCCTTTTCTCCACATCCACGCCAACATCTGTAATTTTGGGATTTTGTGATGTAAGATATCTCAAAGTGGTTTTGATTTGCATTTCTCTGATGATTAACCATGATGAGCATTTTTTCATGTGTCTGTGGGCCACACACCTGTCTTCTTCAGAGAAGCTTCTGTTCAAATCCCTTGCCCACAATGAAATGGGATTATTTTTTTCTTATTAATAAGTTTGAGTTCTCTGTGGTTTCTGGTTATCATACCTTTGTCAGAAACATAACCTGCAAATATCTTCTCCCATTCTGAGGGCTATCTGCTTGCTTTATTTACTGTGTTCTTGGCTGTGCAGAGCTTTTTAGTTTGATCAGATCCCAGTTGTGTATTTTTGGTGTTGCTTCAATTTCCTGGGAGGGGTGTGTGTCCTCCTCATAAAGTATTCTTCCAGGCCAATTTCTTCAAGTGTTTCCCCTGCACTCTCTCCAAGACTCTTTACAGTTTCATGTCTTAAGTTTAAATCTTTTATTCAGTGAAGAGTTAATTTTTGTTAATGGTGAAAGGTGTGGGTCAAGTTTCAATCTTCTACAAGTCGCCAGTCAGTTCTCCCAGCACCATTTGTTACAGAATCTTTCCCCCTATTTATATTTTTGATAGGCTTATCAAAGATCAAATGATGATAAGTGTCTGGGTTCATCTCTTGGTTCTCAATTCTGTTCCACATGTCTACCTCTCTACTTTTGTGCCAGTACCATGCTGTTTTGATCACTATAGATTTATAATATAGATTGAAGTCTGGTAGCATGATTCCTCTTGCTTCGTTTTTATTTCTGAGTAATGTCTTGGCTATTCAAGGTTTTTTCTGGTTCCATATAAAACAAAGTACTATTTTTTCCCAGATCTTTAAAGTATGACCGTGGTGCTTTGATAGAGATTGCATTAAATTTGTATATTGCTTTTGGTAATATGGACATTTTAACAATGTTGATTCTTCCCAGCCATGAGCATGGTATGTTTTTCCATTTGTTAACATCTTCAGCTATTTCTTTTCTCAGAGTTTCATAATTCTTTTTATAGAGATCTTTCACACCCTTTGTTAGGTAAATTCCCAAATATTTCATCTTCTTTGGCACTACTGTAAAAGGAATAGAGTCCTTGACTTTTTTTTTCAGCTTGACTGTTATTAGTATATATAAAAGCTACTGATTTGTGAGTATTGATTTGTTGTTGTTGCAGTTGTCATTGTTGTTTAGCTGGCCCAGGCCAGTTCCAACTCGCCAGCCCCAGTGCATGCGGCCGGCACCCTAATCACTGAGCTAGGGGGGCCGAACAGAAATGGATACTTCTAAATGATGGCAAAGTATTCGGTGGGTGATTTCAGAACAACAAGAACTCAAAGTTAGGCAAGAGTTCATCAATGACTACATCTAGTTCCGGATTTTTGGAAAAAACGTGCATGGTGAGAGCATTAAGGACCTCTCGGCAAGTTTGGACCTGCCTCAAAGTGGGAGAGTAATGACCAATGGAAGGGAAAACCCAAAGGTTTTGGATCTGTGAGGATGGGAAGGCACGAAGATGCACAGAAAGCTGTAGATGAGATGAACAGAAAGAAGCTCAGTGGAAAACAAATTCACATCGGTTGAGCTCTGAAAAAAGTGGAAAAGCAGACAGAAGATGAAGGCAAATTTGAACAGATCAAGCAATATAGGATCAGCAGATACAGAGTGTTAACATTTATGTGAAAAGCCTCCACAGTATTGATGAACATCTCCAGAAAAAATTTTCTCCATTTGGTACTATCACTAGTGATGGAAGGTGGTGGCAACAAAGGGTTTGATTTTGTCTGATTCTCCTTTCCAGAGGAAGCAACTAAAGCAGTTACAGAAATGAACAGCAGAATTGTGGCCACAGAGCCATTGCATGTTGCCAGCAGGTAGTGCAAGGGAAAGAGCTGTGCACAGCCTGGTGATCTGTCTCTAGCAACCAACACCTCCTCAGGTTCCTTCAGGCAGCTCTCCCACAGACTAAAAATTAGGGAGCCAGGTATCCCAGTCAAATCACTCAACTAAGATCAAGTCCTCTCTAGACTACTTAGAGTGCCAGACCTAAACCCACCCAGCCACTCCTAGACCAACACATTTGGTACTTTCAGACCAGCCTCTTCACAGGTTCCACGAGTCTTGTCGAGGCAGCATGTTACACCACATCAACACAGCAATGGGACTATATCCTGCAGTTGCTGCTGCTGCTTCAGATGCTCCTGCTGTTTGCACTATTTCACAGTATAAATATGGAGAGTGGGGGTTCACTGTCTTCAACATCTTAACGTATAGCTACAGGTTACCATTCAGCAGCCTGCTGTTCAAGGAATCTGGCACCAATTCCAGGTTGGCATCTGCCCCTGTCAAGAGCAAAAGTACATGTTGGGTGATGGCTGTTTCCTCTTACTGAAGCCATGCACGCTACTCTTGCTGTCGAAGTCATTGGCATGTTGTTGGAAATGGGTAATTCAGAACTTCTTCATATGCTTGAGTATCCAGAGTCTTTCTGTATTAAAATTGATGAAGCTGTTGTATTACCAGCTCATCAACTTAAAGAGGCTGGGCAGAAAGCAGTTAACAGTGCCACTGGCTTTCTAACTGTTTACTTTGGCCAGAGACCACAAAAAATTACAAAGTATAACATAAAATTTAAAAGGAAAGGAAACTTTGAACCTATGTACTGACGGAACATCAGTCCTAGTAAACATAATGCTAGTCCTAGGTTACTTACTGATGAGAAAACAAAAAATTCCCCCCAAATAGTCAAATATAAACACATCTTAATGTTTTATTACAGAATCTGGAAAAAAGAAAATTTCAGCAAGGTATAAAAATTTAAAGCATTCTTTTCTTTTTGTAATTCTTTACTAGGAAGAGATGTTTTAAATTACAGAATTGATATATAATTTGGGTTATAACATTTTGCTTTTAATAAAAATTACTTAAAGAATAAAGAAATTAATGGGTAAACAAAGACACAGTTGATAAATTTATAAGGAACCTTGTATTTATTTCTTTAAATACTAAGAACACTCAAATATTATATACAAGGTTAATGGGTCATAATTTTTAAGTGATATTAATAAAGATAATTTTTACAAAAATTTTTTATAAATAGAAAGCTTTAAATTTAAATTAAGTAGCAACACCTGCATTACTAACTTAAAAAGGAAAGTATTTCTGTATAATGAACATATAAAACATTACATTTACTTCTTAGAGAAAATTCTATAAAGCACAAAAAGAATAGGTAAAACTTTTCTCCTATCAGAAGCACAATTGCCTTTATTAAGATCAATTTTAAGGCCAGGCACCATGGCTTATGCCCGTAATCCTAGCACTTTGGGAAGCCGAGGAAGGTAGACGGTTTGAGCCTAGGAGTTCAAGATCAGCCTGAGCAAGAATGAGACCCCGTCTCTTCAAAAAATAGAAAAACTAGCTAGGTGTTGTGGCAGGTGCCTGTAGTCTCAGGTACTTAGAAGGCTGAGGCAAGAGGGTTGCTTGAGCCCAAGAGTTTGAGGTTGCTGTGAGCTATAATGTGTCATGGCACTCTATCTCAAAAAAAAAAAAAATTTTTTTTTATATTTTAAAATTTAATTCTCTTAATATAAAATACCACCTTTTGAATAGAAATGTATTTTTATTTTCTTTTAAGTGACTATGATAAACCCTCATTTAAATTAGTCAAAACACTGGCACAATATAAAAATTTTTAGAATTTGAATGCTAGCATTATAAAGTTGAAAATGAGGCACAGAGTCTGTGATATGTAGTAAAGTATGTAAGAAAATGCCATTAGAAGAGTAGCTGTTTTATCTTTTCCCAGAGTTATTAGCAGTTTTAGCAGTTTTGTTGATAAATTTTGTGAAAGGTCTCAGTCTTCATAGGAATGATACATAGTTTTGATTGCCTTAAATTTTAGTCGTGTACCTTGGAAAATTTATGTATAAATTTCATATTCTGTGCTTATTTTGCTATGTAGATGTTACACACTATTACATTTGTTTCCTCTTTTTAAATTTCTAAATATTAAGTGGGTACAGAAGATTTTGTTACATAGAACACTCTGTAATGCGGAAGCCAAGGCTTTCAGTGTGCCTGCCACCGGGACCGAGTTCATTGTACCCCATGGGTAAATTTTTATGACTCAGCTCTCTCCTTCCCTCCCCCTTCTTAGTTTTCTTTTTTTTTTTTTTTGTAGAGACAGAGTCTCACTTTATGGCCCTGGGTAGAGTGCCGTGGCCTCACACAGCTCACAGCAACCTCCAACTCCTGGGCTTAAGCGATTCTCTTGCCTCAGCCTCCCGAGTGGCTGGGACTACAGGCGCCCGCCACAACGCCCGGCTATTTTTTTGTTTTTTTTTGCAGTTTGGCCAGGGCCGGGTTTGAACCCGCCGCCCTCGGTATATGGGGCCGGCGCCCTACCGACTGAGCCACAGGCGCCGCCCCCCCTTCTTAGTTTTCAATGTCCTTTATGTCTTCTTGTGCCCAGGTGCACCCATTGTTTAGCTTCCATTTATTACTGAGAACATATGGTATTGTTTTTCCATTCCTGAGGTATTTTGCTTAAAATAATGATCTCCAGTTCCATCCAAGTTGCTGCAAAGAACATCATTTTATTTCTTATGCCTGAGTATAGTACTCCATCATACACACACACACATATGGAATATATATAGTGTATATTACACAGTGTATATATATATATATACACACACACACACACATATACACATACACATTTTCTCTATACACCTATGTATCAATGGGCGCTTAGGTTGATTCATATATTTTCAATTGTCGTTGTGCTGTAATAAACATTTGTGTGCAGGTGTCTTTTTGATAACATCATTTCTGTTCCTTTATTGTTGAGACAGAGTCTCATTTTTGTCACCTTCGATAGAGTGCTTTGGCGTCATAGCTCACAGCAACCTCAAACTCCTGGGCTCAAGTGATCCTCTGGCCTCAGCCTCCTTAGTAGCTGGGGACTACAGGCGCCTGCCACAACACCTGGATTTTATTTTTTTATTTTTAGTAGAGACAGGGTCTTGCTCTTGCTCAGACGGTCTCTATCTCTTAAGCTCAGCGATCCACCCACCTCAGCCTCCAACAGTGCTAGGTCATTTCTTTCTTTTGAGTAGATACCCAATAGTAGGATTGCTGGATTGAATGGTAAGTCTACTTTTAGCTTTTTAAGAAATCCCCACACTGTTTTCTATAGAATTTGTACTAATTTGCAGTACTGTCGAAAGTGATATAAGTGTATTTTCTCTGCATCCGTGCTAGCATCTGTTGTTTTTTTGACTTTTTAATAATGACTGCTCTGACAGGCATAAGGTGGCATCTCATTGTGGTTTTAATTTGCATTTCCTTGACGGTTAGTGACTTTGAACCTTTTTAAAAATATGTGTACTGGCCACTTGTCTATCTACTTTGTAAAAAAAAATCTGTTCATGATTTTTGCACACTTTTTGATGGGGTTGTTTAGTTTCTTGCTTTTGTTTGAGTTTTTATAGATTCTAAAAATTAGTCCTTTGTCAGATGTACAGTTTGAAAATAGTTTCTCCTATTCTGTAGATTGCCTGTTTACTTTGTTAACTAGGCATAGAAGGAGCATGTCTCAGAATTACAAAAGCCACATATTATAAACCCACAGCCAACATAATACGAAATGGAGAAAAGTTGAAAGTGTTCCCAACACTTTCTGAACAAAACAAAATGGTCACCACTTTCATTCAACATAATGCTGGAAATCCTAGCCAGAGCAATCATGAAAGAGAAGAATATTAATGGTATCCAAATCAGGAAAGAGGAAGTCAAACTATCCCTCTTTGCTGACAATGTGATCTTGTATCTAGAAAACTCCAAAGATTTCACCTAGAGTCTCCTGAAATTGATAAATAAATTCAGCAAAGTCTCAGGACACAAAATCAATGTACATAAATCAGTAGCATTTCTATATTCTAACAATGGTCAAGCTGAGATTCAAATCAATGATTCAATACCAAGTTCAATAGCTACCAAGAACATGAAATACCTAGGAATATATTTAAGGAAAGAGGTGGAAGATCTCTACTAGGAGAACTACAAAACTCTGAGTAAAGATATCACGGCAGATACAAACAAATGGAAAAACCTATCATGATCATGGATAAGTAGAATCAACGTTGTTAAAATGCCCATACTACCCAGAGTGATCTACAAATTCCATGCAATCCCCATCAAAATACCAATGTCATATTTCACAGATATAGAAAATTTTTTTTTCTTCATTTGGAACCAGAAAAGAGCTCAAATAACCAAAGCAATCTTAAACTAAAAGAACAAATTTGGAGGCATCATGTTACCAGACTTCAAAATATATTAGAAGGCTATAGAAACCAAAACATCATGGTATTGGTACAAAAATAAGACTTATACCAATGGAACAGAACAGAAAACCCAAATATAAAATCATCTACCTAGAACCAGCTGATCTTTGATAAGGCAGACGATGATGTACATTGGGGAAAAGAAGCCCCATTCAATAAATGCTGCTGGGAAAATTGGATAGCCACCTTCAGAAGAATGAAACAGGATCCCTATTTCTTTTTCTTTCTTTCTTTTTTTTTTGAGACAGAGACTCAAGCTGTCACCCTGGGTAGAGCACTGTGGAGTCACGGCCCATAGCAACCGCAAACTCTTGAGCTCAAGCGATTCTCCTGCCTCAGCCTCCCAAGTAGCTGGGACCACAGGTGCCCGCCATAATGCCCAGCCACTTTTTTGTTGTTATTGGCATTGTTGTTCTAGCTGTCCTGGGCCGGGATCGAACCTGCCAGCCTTGGTGTATGAGCTACCCACTGAGCTACCGGTGCCACCATTCACAAAAATTAATTCAAGGTTTGTTTAATTTGTTATTAAGCTTAGTTTGTATATAACATCAAATTCAGCTTGATGGATTACTTCAAACTTTCTTAGGGTAGTTACAGATTTACTTTGTTCTTAAAATATGTAAATACTAAAAGAACATTCTACTTAATATCTTTATTTTATTTTATTCTTTTTGCAGTTTTTTTTTTGGCCAGCGCTGGGTTTGAACCCACCACCTCTGGCATAGGGGCCGGAGCCCTACTCCTTTGAGCCACAGGCACCGCCCTACTTAATATCTTTTTCATTAACTTTGTAATAAAATATCACGGGAAAGCCCTGTAGTGAAATCATATTTATTACTAAATCTTCTCTTCTATGTACACTCTCTACATATTTGTAGTTCTAAATTTTTCTGTGAGCTAATTCATTAAAAGAAGCAGGCAGATAATGACAAATAAATGTTTTAATGATGTTCCAATTGTGCTAACTGTGCAGTTTTATTTTGTTTGGATCATAATGACGTTTAAGTATTTTGGGCCCCAGTAGGCCAATGAGTAGAGCTCCATTTGGAGCTGTCATTAAGATGGCTAAAAATGCTAGTGTCATCACATCCTTTGAATACGATTCCAAGTGGGGTGCAGAGACTCTTGCTGTTTCTAGAGCCAGAGGACCTAATACAGCCTGCATTTAGGAAGGAAAATGAGATATAAAGAAAAATATTAAAATGAGTTAATATATAATAATAAAAGTAAATGGCTCTATTAAAATAAATAAACAAAATCTAGTAGTGGACTATTAGAAAAGAAACAAGACTGAAAGTAATTTCTGAAAATTACTTTCATAATTTAGAGTAATATAGAGTTTCACCATAATATAGAGTTTCACCAACTCTATATTCTTTCTAGCAAATACATTTGGAGGAAGAGTGCAATATTGACAGATCAGCATGCAGACCTGCTGGGGCTGATTTTGTTCTCTTGTCCTCTCAGCTTTTCCCTATTCAAATATCTCTTTTGAGTGCTCATATTACCCTCAGAACATCAGGAGTTCTAACTGAACCAGAGTTTTGCTTAGTTGCCTTTACCATCTACCACTAAGTTCTTGGCTGCAATAAGGCAACAGAAAATACTCAGATTTTTCATGGTCTTTTAGGATCTGTTACTCTTCTCATTATTCTTCCTACGTTATGGGAGTTATGTTATAGCAGAACTGACAAGAGGTTTGGAATCCAGCAAAGTGTGTTTGAATCCTGTTTTTGCCTCAACCAGGTGAGTAATCTTGTACAAGTGACTTAACCTCTCTGATCTTCTAATTACTTACTGGTAAAATGAACAACAAAATACTTCCCTCACTGGGTGGTTTTGAGTATTAAATATGAGAGTGCAAAGAACACCTGGCACATATATGTCTTCATATAGTAGTAACTTTCTCTATCCACCCCCACTTCTCATCCCCTGCCAGTCAGGGGACAAATTCTTTTGAATTCCAGTTATCTTTTATCATATCTATTTTTACTAACATAAAGCAAATTTATTACTAATCCTCTCTCTATTTACTGACCTGAAATTACTTAAAAACTTTTGGTGTTACACGTATAAATGCCTTTTTAGGGATAAAACATGATTGTATATCTTCTATGGGGTTGCAAAGTAACAGCATAATGGTAGAAGCATTACCTCTGATATAGGACATTATGGGAAAAGAACCTCAATTTAACATTATTTTCCACATCCCAAACCAATAGTTAAAAGTGGTGTAATGTTTATCTAATACCTTCATTTATTATATTTATTTATTTATTTATTTATTGAAACAGGATGTCACTCGGTTGCCCAGGCTGGAGCGCAGAGGTGTGATCATAGCTCATTATAACCTTGAACTCCTGAGCTTGAGTAATTCCCCTGCCTTGGCTTCCCAAAGCAGTGGGACTATGGGCATTAGTCAGTAGACTAATTAGTCAGTAGACTGCCCCTGTTTTGGTTGATAACTTTTTATTTACTGAACACAAGCCAATATGTGAGATGCTAGGAAGAACAAGAGGAACCAGGCAGAAAACCAACTCTACAGAATCTTACTGTTCAGAAGAAAATTTGAACATAAAAGAACTGCCACAAAACCATTGAATTTTATGAGTTGATTTTAATACTTGTGACAATCCTATTATGTGAGGATTACTACGAGATGACAAATGATTTTTACCTAGTGAATGAAATATAATATTATTTCATTAAAAGAACCCAATTAGCACATTTATGAACTAAATTCTTTATTTGCCCTCTTAATATCTTCCATTTTTTCACTTTCATTTTTATTGGTATTTATGAACTGAGGAATAAAAGAAAGAACTGAAGCGTAGCTGATGCTATTTAAGCAAGAGAGAATGAAGAAGATAAAAGTGCAAAGTTTTAAAATTAAAATTTAAAGTATTTGTTGATCCAATTCATTTGTGACATTATCCTTATCTATTGCTGCTGTGACTCTCTATTTTCATAAATAATTAATTTTATATGTCTTGGCAGTCCCTGGAACCAGCTTTATATTCTTTGTGCAGAAGACAGTATGGACTCAACAGACAGAAATAGGCAGAAAGCAGAATAATACAGCAAGATTTGAGTGGGTGATCTCCTTTCTCATATTTGCTTCTCTTTTTTTCTTGCTTCATGAAAATTATGAAATAATAAAACAAAATTACAAGTGTACTGTTGGAAGGAAAGAGAATAGAGGGATGGATAGATAATCCTTTTGTGGATTGATTATTCTCTCTACAGTAGACACTAAAAACAAAAATGTTATTATTATTTATATTTCTTTTCTGTTCCTTTTTTTTTTTGAGACAGAATCTCACTATGTCACCCTCAGTAGAGTGCTGTGGCATTACAGCTCACAGCGACCTCTAACTCTTGGGCTTAAGTGATTGTCTTGCCTCAGCCTCCCAACTAGCTGGGACTACAGGTGCCCACCACAATGCCTGGCTTTTTTTTTGTTGTTGTAGTTGTCACTGTTGTTTAGCAGGCCCGGGCTGGTGTATGTAGTTGGTGCCCTACTCACTAAGCTACAGCACTGAGCCTATTATTTATACTTCTTGCAGATAAAATAACAACATTGTTCACTGAGCCCCACTGTATGCTAGAGACTGTGCTAAGCACATGGGTTATCTCACTTAATCCTCACAAGACCACTATGAAATAGACAGTCATAGACTTCATTGTAAAATGAGGAAACTGAGGCACTGAGGGATTGGGAAATAACTTGTCTAAAGTTATTGGAAAGTAACATGGTATTTAAAAGGGGCAATCTGGCCCTATGGCCCTACTTTTGGAACCATGATAATATAGAATTTTGTTGCATGGAAATTTAGATGCTTCTGTTTCAGAATACCAAGAAAAGAACTCTAGGAAATTAAGGTATTACGCTACCAAGTTAAACAGTCTAATAATAAATAGCATTATCTTTAAGTAGGAGTAGAATATCACTGAATAAGAGGGAAAAATTACAAAGTCTCTCATTCATTCATTCACTACTGTAGGGATATTTATTATAGACATGTAATACATATTTACTTTCTGCATGCCAGGCACTCTGGGAAAAGTCTGCTACAAAGTTCTAGAAGAAAGTAATGGAAAAAAAACACTGTCCCTGTCCTTCCTATATAGTTTATTTAGGGGAGGAGATTCAGCCTTTAATTAAATAGTTAAGAATAATATGTGTGCATTTGTGTGGTGGATCGAGTGACAGGGGTAGGAAAAGTGTTTTTAAAACGTTAATGTCCCTAGCTCAGCACCCACAGCATAGTGGTTAGGGCGCCAGCCACATACACTGAGGGTGGTGGGTTTGAACCTGGCCCAGGTCAGCTAAACAATGACAACTGCAACAAAAAATAGTCAGGCATTATGGTGTGCACCTGTAGTCCCAGCTACTTGGGAGGAAGAGAATAGCTTAAGCCCAAGAGTTTGAGGTTGCTGTGAGCTGTGATGGCACAGTACTCTACCAAAGGTGACATAGTGAGACTCTGTCTCAAAAAAAAAAAAAAAATTAATGTCCCTACTTTAAAATCACAACATTTAGCTCTAAGATTCAGTAAAATACAAAAATTCTAACATTCAGATATGCTCATATTTGTGGAGAAAATACAAAAAATTATTTCATAAATTTGAAAAATATTTGTCATTAAAAGTACACATTTCAATTTCAGGAGAATTTCTTTTAAAACTGAGGTTTAAAAAGTTCATATTAATTTTATGAGTAAGGCTAATAGCCCATATTTAATGATTAGAGTAACATTCTTCATTTAGAATTTTAAAAAAATCATCAAAACCAAAATATTAGAATGACTTAATATATTCTTACCTGGACTGTAGCTTTGGGAATCCATGATAAAGCAATAAATATTTTCTCTTTAAAACTAAAACCAGCAAAACACATCAGCGTGAATGTGACTAAAATTCGAACACATAATGCCAAACTCAGAGTAGCAACAAAAATGCCTACAACAGATAAAAATATGAACAGAAATAACAAAATGTTTGCGATGAAGTGATTCTTTATGTCCAGAGATACGATTTCTAAAACTTATGAAAGCATTTTAACACTATGTTTATGTTTTTATTTTTTAAGTAAGAGTAATATAAGACATACAAATATGGATTGAAGCTTCTATGTAGAGTGTAAGAGATTATCTGAGTGTGGAGGTACCGTGAAAGATAAGAAAGATGACGTTTATTCAATTCTAAATTAATAGAGGTTTTCTGAAGATTTTTCAACGAAAGTCTTCAAAAAGTACTGATGATATCTAATATCTTCCTTCAGAAAAGAAATCTTATCTCTATTTCCTCAGATCCCTCAGGGAAGATAGTGCTATCTTTGTCACAAAAACAAATACACAGAGAAGAGGAGGAGCAAATATATATTACTGTGTCAATATGTGCTTCTGAAGTTCTTTATTTTCATTCAAAGACAGACTGCAAATAAAAACTAAAATATTCATATTTTTCTTAAAATTATTTGAACCTTATGCTTTTTGTACTGCAATCATTCTTACCAACACTATTTGATTCAAGAGATGAAACAGATACTTCTAATCCAACTAAACCAAAAAGAAGTGGTTGAAAAATATTCCATGCACCTGAAATAATTTTTTGAACTCCAATCTGTAGAAAAGAGAAATACATTTATAGTTATTATGTAATTATATTTAATTTATATATATAATTTACATACATTTAATGTACATGTAAAAGAAGTACATTTCAGAAATTTATTCTTTAAAACTAAAAAATTTTTATTTTATGTATGTATTTTTCAGTTACAAGTATTTATTTTTAAATGCGAAGAGGAAAAGGAGTAACACAGAGGTAACTTTTGGTACTTTCTTTCCAGCCCATTACCTTCACGTCCACCCCAACATAAAGCACTGGCAGGCGGGACTGCAGAAAGAGTCACAAAGTCAGTCACAACCCTGGAGAGATGGGATTCAAGTTCATCTCAGGTGCCTTGTCCTGGAACCAGTTGAGAGTTCAGGCGCACAGGACTCTCCAGTGGGTGAGGACACCCGTAGCTCACGCCTTAACACAGTGAAGAGTCCCACCACCGCTAGAAAGGCTATGAAGGATCCACTGAACTTTCCTGGCCTGGGACTGGTGGAGAAGGCAATGATGAGGACAGCAAGGGAGAGTGTGCCTGGGCTGCAGGTGGGACCTCTTGGAGGTGGTGATGCAGTACAGGGAAGAGCAGAGCAGGCTGCCTGCCACAAAGCTGGAGAAGACAATGCCTAATGGTGCCCTGTGTGGGTGCAGCACGGGAGTCCAAAGGAAGACAAAAATGAAGATGCTATTCTCAAAAAGGGCCTGCATGGTGCCTATGGTGCCTAGCAGCAGCATGCGGTGGTCTGACAGGGGCAGCGCAGGCCCCCAGCACAGATCATTGAGAAGACACACTGCTGGTCATAGTTGTGAAGGGCCAGTGCTCCAGCCACAGCCAGGAGAGGAATGGCAGCCACAAATGGCACTACAGGCCCTAGCCCCATCCAGCTTGCCACAGCCTCAGTTGCCACACCTGCCACTATAGCCAGCACATGGTTCCAGAAGACAGCTTGGGCAAAAGTAGTTGGGATCCACTCCACGGGGGAAGTCATGGTGCTCCATGTGCGTGTGGGTGTACCAGGCCTCGAAGGCTGTGAAGAGCAGGGCTGTGGACAGCTCACCATGTGCTGGTCCCACCAGCAGCACCAAACAGTCCCTAGAGAGTTTGGTTAAGCAGCATAGAGAGTAAGTGAGGGAGAAGAGGACACAAGACTTTTTGCGACCCAGCCAATCTACAAAGGAAGAGGCCACTAGGCCAAACAGGATGGTGGAGGCAAGGCTACAGACATCGAGGATGGCAATTTGACTCTCCAGAAAGTAGTCATGCTGATAGTTTATAAAGGTAGGGGGCCTGGAACCAGTCAGCTGCCAGGGCCAGGAAGTAGACCTGCTTGAAGTCCAGTTGAAACCAAAGGAAGGAAGGATTGCTGCAGGCCCTTCTAGGGGGCTTAGCCTGGCATTTTGACAGCTCCAGCCCCAAGCAGCCTACAAAAATGAGGTAGGCACTCACCAGTATAGTGGGCCCCAGCTGACCTCTCATGCTCACTGGGGAGTCCGTTTTTGCTCACAACATGACGTCCCCTGTCCTGGGCATCCCTCCTGACGTGTAGGTCTCTTGAGTTGCTTTATGGTCATGTATTTATTTATTTTTTAAATTATTTTTGAGGTAGGGTCTCACTCTATTGCCTGGGCTGGAATGCAGTGGCAGAATCTCAGCTTACTGTAACCTCAAATTCCTGGATTCAGGTAATTCTCCTTCCTCAGCCACCCAAGTAGCTAGTATTATAGGTGTGTGCCATCATGCCCAGCTAATAAAAACATTTTTTTTGGAGAGATGGGGTCTCATTACGTTGCCTAAGCTAGTCTTGAACTCCTGGCCACAAATGATCCTTAGTCTCGGACTCCCAAAGTATTCAGATTACAGGTGTGAATCACTGCATCTGGTCCATACCATTAACATCGAATAAACTTAAGATATTTAATTTTTTGATAAGATGCGGCATGGTGGCTCACATCTGTAGTCCTAGTTCTCTGAGAGGCCAAGGTGCGTGGATTGCTTGAGCCCAGAAGTTCTGTACTGGCCAGGCGCGATGGCTCATGCCTGTAATCCTAGCACTTTGGGAGGCCAAGGTGGGTGGACTGCCTGAACTCAGGAGTTCAAAACCAGCCTTAGCAAAAGTGAGACCCCATCTCTGAAAATAGCTGGGCATTGTGGGGGGAGCCTATAGTCTCAGCTACTTGGGAGGCTGAGGCAGGAGAATGGTTTGAGCCTAAGAGTTTGAGGTTGCTGTGAGCTATGATGATGCCATGGCACTCTACTGAGGGCAATGAAGTGAGATTCTGTCTCAAAAAAAAAAAAAAATTCGTTTTAGAGAGGAGAAATGTTAAAACCTAATTAATAGAAATTGAACAGGTTAATTCCTTTACTCAAACAGGTAGAATTTGTTTAAGAGAAACCCACAAAGCTATAAAGTAAACATATTACTTGGTCATTTTGTCAGAGAATAAATGAGGTCTTTCGAGTTTCAGACAGTTTTAGTGAGAGTTTTAGCTCTTGTTTGTAAGGTAACTGAACAGAGACAGAACCTCATCATGCCTGATGAGAACATACTCAACTCACACAAACATCTGGGTTCTTAGTGGGGAGCTGGGAAAACCTCCACTAACAATGTTACCCTGGAACCCAATCCTACGAAAGTGAATCCTGATATGTCATAAACTACTGGGAAAAAAATACTGTAGTTTGTTAGGTCTGCTTCCAAAGAACCCACGTTGAATACCCCAAAGTTACCTTTTCCTCACAACCAAATAAAAAACATTCGATTCTTATTTGATTGCCTGTTCAGCTTCTCTCTCTGGGAATGAATCCTTCCCAGGGCTACCTGTCCTATTAAAAGGTTACAGGAAAGAGTTCTGTTGGCATAACAGTCTCTTCTCTAGGAATCTGCATCAGGAGATTTTAGCCTTAGTTGGGGCTTATTTATTTATTTATTTTTAACAGAAGATATATATAAGAACTTTGATTATTTTTGCTCAGGGCATAAACTATCTTCATAACTATTTCCCTAGGTGGTGTCTTTGGCTCAAAGGGGTAGGGCGCCGGCCCCATGTGCTGGAGGTGGTGGGTTCAAACACAGTCCTGCCACCCCCCAAAATGCAAACTATTTCCCTTATGACTGTGTGTTCTGAATGTAATTTATAAAAGTTAAAAAAAAAACAAAGAAAAGCAGTGTTAACATATTTTCTCCATGTATATTTCCCTATTTGCTAGTTTCAATCTTTAAAACCTATTTATTCTAGTTTATTTCATTTAAAAAATAATTCTAGTAGGGCGGTGCCTGTGGCTCAAGGAGTAGGGCGTTGGTCCCATATGCCGGAGGTGGCAGGTTCAAACCTAGCCCCGGCCAAAAACCACAAAAAAAAAAAAAATTCTAGTTGTTTTCATCCTATTTGTCCAATTACATTTCATTCATTATTGACCACTTAATTTCTTTTATAATTATACAGGAATATTAAATGAAATGCCACTTGATTTTCGGGCAGGGGACTTCTCAAGCTGATTCTAAAATTTATCTAAGAAAGAATGTGGGCAGGAACAAGTCAAGAAATACTTTAAAAAGAAGTACAATAAGGGGGTACCTTTTTATTTTATTTTTTTGAGAGGGTACCTTTTATGTTAGATTTTGAGAAATAAAACTTCGGTGATTTAAAAGAGTAATATTGGCCTAAGAGTAGACAAGTAGATTTACATAGATTCCAGAACTTACCTATATATGAGAGAATTAAGTTCATGTTAAAAGCAGCACTTAAAATAATCAATGGATTAGTCAATAAATAATTTGGCAAAAATTGACTATCCAATTTATATACATGTATGTATGTACATATCTTTTATATGTTAGTATATATGTGTGTCTATGAGTAAATATATATACACACACGTATATATACAAATCTTTACAGCTTTTACAAAGATAAATTCCACATGGATCAAAGAATCAAATGCAAAACCAAAATAAACAAAATGACTAAAACAAATGTAACTATGGCTGAGACCATCTAACAGTAAAAAGAACACACATATTGATAATATCCATTGAGGTTGATGAGTTGAGGTATTAGACATTCTTCTACACTGTTGGCAGGAGTGTAAATAATTAAAATTTTTTGGGAGGATAATTTGGCAGTACCTATCAAAATAAAAAATAGATCATTTCTTTTTTTTTTTTTTTTTTCAGGATAAAAGAATTTATTAAGTACATAACAACCAGAGACACAGAAAACATTAAGCATTAGAAGAGTACACTAAGAACGACATTATACCAAAACGTTAAAGTCTGTATGAAATGTACAGTTTGCTAGCAAAATATAAGTTGCCAAAACCGACCAAAAAAATGGAGAACCCAACACCATAATGACCATAAAGAAAAAATTAAAGCAGTTACTAAGATCTAAATCCTCAAGAAAAGGAAGGAGTCCTGAGACTGTTTTATAATCTTTTTTTTTTTTATTTTTTTTATTTATTTTTTTTTTATTGTTGGGGATTCATTGAGGGTACAATAAGCCAGTTACACTGATTACAATTGTTAGGTAAAGTCCCTCTTGCAATCATGTCTTGCCCCCATAAAGTGTGACACACACTAAGGCCCCACCCCCCTCCCTCCATCCCTCTTTCTGCTTCCCCCCCATGACCTTAATTGTCATTAATTGTCCTCATATCAAGATTGAGTACATAGGATTCATGCTTCTCCATTCTTGTGATGCTTTACTAAGAATAATGTCTTCCACTTCCATCCAGGTTAATACAAAGGATGTAAAGTCTCCATTTTTTTTAATGGCTGAATAGTATTCCATAGTATACATATACCACAGCTTGTTAATCCATTCCTGGGTTGGTGGGCATTTAGGCTGTTTCCACATTTTGGCGATTGTAAATTGAGCTGCAATAAACAGTCTAGTACAAGTGTCCTTATGATAAAAGGATTTCTTTCCTTCTGGGTAGATGCCCAGTAATGGGATTGCAGGATCAAATGGGAGGTCTAGGTTGAGTGCTTTGAGGTTTCTCCATACTTCCTTCCAGAAAGGTTGTACTAGTTTGCAGTCCCACCAGCAATGTAAAAGTGTTCCCTTCTCTCCACATCCACGCCAGCATCTGCAGTTTTGAGATTTTGTGATATGGGCCATTCTCACTGGGGTTAGATGATATCTCAGGGATGTTTTGATTTGCATTTCTCTAATATATAGAGATGATGAACATTTTTTCATGTGTTTGTTAGCCATTCGTCTGTCGTCTTTAGAGAAAGTTCTATTCATGTCTCTTGCCCATTGATATAAGGGATTGTTGGCTTTTTTCATGTGGATTAATTTGAGTTCTCTATAGATCCTGGTTATCAAGCTTTTGTCTGATTGAAAATATGCAAATATCCTTTCCCATTGTGTGGGTTGTCTCTTTGCTTTGGTTATTGTCTCCTTAGCTGTACAGAAGCTTTTCAGTTTAATGAAGTCCCATTTGTTTATTTTTGTTGTTGTTGCAATTGCCATGGCAGTCCTCTTCATGAAGTCTTCCCCCAGGCCAATATCTTCCAGTGTTTTGCCTATGCTTTCTTTGAGGATTTTTATTGTTTCATGCCTTAAATTTAAGTCCTTTATCCATCTTGAATCAATTTTTGTGAGTGGGGAAAGGTGTGGGTCCAGTTTCAGTCTTTTACATGTAGACATCCAGTTCTCACAACACCATTTATTGAATAGGGAGTTTTTCCCCCAAGGTAAGTTCTTGTTTGGTTTATCGAAGATTAGGTGGTTGTAAGATGTTAGTTTCATTTCTTGGTGTTCAATTCGATTCCAAGTGTCTATGTCTCTGTTTTTGTGCCAGTACCATGCTGTCTTGAACACTATGGCTTTGTAGTACAGACTAAAATCTGGTATGCTGATGCCCCTAGCTTTATTTTTGTTACTAAGAACTGCCTTAGCTATACGGGGTTTTTTCTGGTTCCATACAAAACGCAGAATCATTTTTTCCAAATCTTGAAAGTACGATGTAGGTACTTTGATAGGAATGGCATTGAATAGGTAGATTGCTTTGGGAAGTATACACATTTTAACAATGTTGATTTTTCCCATCCATGAGCATGGTATGTTCTTCCATTTGTTAATATCCTCTGCTATTTCCTTTCTGAGGAGTTCATAGTTTTCTTTATAGAGGTCCTTCACCTCCTTCGTTAGGTATATTCCTAGGTATTTCATTTTCTTCGAAACTATGGTGAAGGGAGTTGTGTCCTTAATTAGCTTCTCATCTTGACTGTTATTGGTGTATACAAAGGCTACTGACTTGTGGACATTGATTTTATATCCAGAAACATTACTGTATTTTTTGATGACTTCTAGGAGTCTTGTGGTTGAGTCTTTGGGGTTCTCTAAGTATAAGATCATGTCGTCAGCAAAGAGGGAGAGTTTGACCTCCTCTGCTCCCATTTGGATTCCCTTTATTTCCTTGTCTTGCCTAATTGTATTGGCTAGAACTTCCAGCACTATGTTGAATAGTAAAGGTGACAGAGGACAACCTTGTCTGGTTCCAGTTCTAAGAGGAAAAGCTTTCAGTTTAACTCCATTCAGTAAAATATTGGCTGTGGGTTTGTCATAGATAGCTTCAATCAGTTTTAGAAATGTGCCACCTATGCCTATACTCTTCAGTGTTCTAATTAGAAAAGGATGCTGGATTTTATCAAATGCTTTTTCTGCATCTATTGAGAGGATCATGTGATCTTTATTTTTGCCTCTGTTAATATGGTGGATAACGTTTATGGACTTGCGTATGTTAAACCAGCCTTGCATCCCTGGGATGAAGCCTACTTGATCATGATGAATGACTTTTTTGATGATAAGCTGTAATCTATTGGCTAGGATTTTGTTGAGAATTTTTGCGTCTATGTTCATGAGTGAGATTGGTCTGAAAATCTCCTTTTTGTTTGGGTCTTTTCCTGGTTTTGGTATCAGGGTGATGTTTGCTTCATAGAATGTGTTGGGGAAGATTCCTTCTTCCTCAATTTTTTGGAATAATTTCTGCAGTACAGGAATAAGCTCTTCCTTGAAGGTTTGATAGAATTCTGGAGTGAAGCCATCTGGACCAGGGCATTTTTTAGTTGGAAGCTTTTTTATTGTTTCTTTGATCTCAGTGCTTGAAATTGGTCTGTTCAGGAGGTCTATTTCTTCCTGGCTAAGTCTAGGGAGAGGGTGTGATTCCAAATATTGATCCATTTCCTTCACATTGTCAAATTTCTGGGCATAGAGTTTCTGGTAGTATTCAGAGATGATCTCTTGTATCTCTGTGGGATCAGTTGTTATTTCCCCTTTATCGTTTCTAATTGAGGTTACTAGAGATTTTACTTTTCTATTTCTAGTAAGTCTGGCCAATGGTTTATCTATTTTATTTATTTTTTCAAAAAACCAACTCCTTGTTTCATTAATTTTCTGAATGATTCTTTTGTTTTCAATTTCATTGATCTCTGATTTGATTTTGGATATTTCTTTTCTTCTACTGAGTTTAGGCTTAGATTGTTCTTCTTTTTCCAATTCCATAAGATCTCTTGTGAGACTGTTGATGTGCTCTCTTTCTGTTTTTCGAATGTAGGCATCTACAGCGATGAATTTTCCTCTCGAAACTGCTTTTGCAGTATCCCACAGGTTTTGGTAGCTTGTGTCTTCATTGTTGTTATGCTCAAGGAAGTTAATGATTTCCTGTTTTATTTCTTCCGGCACCCATCTGTTATTCAACAGAAGATTGTTTAATTTCCATGCCTTTGGGTGGGGTTGAGCATTTTTGTTAGAGTTGAGTTCCACCTTTAGTGCCTTATGGTCTGAAAAGATACAAGGCAAAATTTCAATTCTTTTGATTCTGTTGATATTTGTTTTGTGTCCCAGGATATGATCAATTTTGGAGAATGTTCCATGGGGTGATGAGAAGAATGTATATTCTTTATCTTTGGGGTGGAGTGTTCTATATGCGTCTATCAAGCATAGTTGTTCTAGGGTCTCATTTAAATCTCTTATATCTTTGTTTAATTTCTGTTTAGATGATCTGTCCAACTCTGTAAGAGGTGTATTAAAGTCCCCTGTTATGATGGTATTATCAGATATCATATTGCTCAGACTGAGTAAGGTCTGCTTCAAGAATCTGGGAGCATTTAAATTGGGTGCATAAATATTTAGAATTGAAATGTCTTCTTGTTGTAGTTTCCCTTGACCAATATAAAATGACCATCTTTGTCTTTTTTGACTTTAGTTGCTTTAAATCCACATGTATCTGAAAATAAGATTGCAACTCCTCTTTTCTTCTGAATTCCATTTGCCTGAAAAATTGTCTTCCATCCCTTGACTCGGAGCTTTAATTTGTCTTTTGAAGCCAGGTGTGTTTCTTGCAGACAGCAAATGGATGGCTTGTGTTTTTTAATCCAGTCAACCAATCTATGTCTCTTCAGTGGGGAATTCAAGCCATTAACATTTATTGAGATAATTGATAAGTGTGGTAGTATTCTATTCGTCTTATTTGGTGAGAGTCCATTGCTTAGTTTTATCTTTTGCATCAGTGTGGAGGTTAGGCTCTGTCCTTTGATTTCTGAGTTCTTACTTTGCTGCTGATCCATTGTGGTGGTCAGTGTGCAGAACAGGTTGAAGTATTTCCTGTAGAGCTGGTCTTGTTGTGGCGAATTTCCTCAATGTTTGTATATCCGTAAATGATTTGACTTCTCCATCAATTTTGAAGCTTAGCTTAGCAGGGTACAGAATTCTGGGCTGAAAATTCTTCTGTTTAAGTAGATTAAAGGTAGATGACCATTGTCTTCTTGCTTGGAAAGTTTCATTAGAGAAGTCTGTGGTCACTCTGATGGATTTGCCCCTGTAGGTCAACTGGCGCTTACTCCTGGCAGCTTGCAGAATCTTTTCTTTTGTCTTGACTTTGGACAGGTTCATCACAATGTGTCTTGGAGAAGCTCGGTTAGAGTTGAGGCGACCTGGGGTCCGATATCCCTCTGAAAGCAGTGTGTCAGAATCTTTGGTGATGTTTGGGAAATTTTCTTTTATAATATTCTCTAGTATGGCTTCCATTCCTCTGGGGCATTCTTCTTCCCCTTCTGGAATTCCTATAACTCGTATGTTGGAACGCTTCATAAAGTCCCATAATTCTGACAGTGAACGTTCTGCTTTCTCTCTCTTCTTTTCTGCCTCTTTTACTATCTGAGTTATCTCAAAAACTTTGTCTTCTACCTCTGAAATTCTTTCTTCTGCATGGTCTAACCTGTTGCTGATACTTTCCATTGCATCTTTAAGTTCCCTGATTGACTGTTTCATTTCCTTCAGCTCTGCTATATCCTTTTTATATTCTTCATATCGTTCATCTCTGATTTGATTCTGTTTTTGGATTTCCTTTTGGTTATTTTCCACTTTATTAGCAGTTTCCTTCATTGTTTCCATCATTTCTTTCATTGTTTTCAACATGTGTATTCTAAATTCCCTTTCTGTCATTCCTAACATTTCTGTATAGGTGGAATCCTCTGCAGTAGCTACCTCATGGACCCTTGGCAGGGTCGTTCTGGACTGGTTCTTCATGTTGCCTGGAGTTTTCTGCTGATTCTTCCTCATGGGTGATTTCTTTTATTTGTTTCCTTGCCCTAATTTTCCTTTCACTTCCTCTTGCTCTTTAAGATCTTGTGCCTGTGGACTAAGGGTTACAGGACCAGAAGGGTGAGAAGATGGAAGAGCAAAAAAGGGATGAAAGAAAGGAGGACCAAGTGATAAGAAAAAAAAAAAAAAAATGAAAGATAGAGAAAGGAGAGGGGGTAGGGATAAGGAATATTGACAAAAAGAAGAGAGGCACAGAAAGAGGGAGACAGGGCAATATAGGTGTACAGTAGGATACTTTGACACAAACTTAAAAAACCCCACCTTCTGGGGGTGCCCCAGTTGGGTGGTTCCCTTGAGGTCAGCAGCTCTTTGCTAACCTGATCAGACACAGTACCCCACCTCCACCAAGTAGAGAGGAAAGACAAAAATGCTATAAATCAAACCAAAACAAGCAAACAGAAAACTTTACGGGGATACAATGGGGTGAAAAACCAAATGATAGCGGTAGAAACACTAGCAAAAATGAAGTTGTAGTTATTAAAAAAGGCAGCAATGGGAAATTATAATTAAACTAGAAAAATTGAGAAAGAAAAAGGGATCTGTATGGAAAAGATTGAAATTAAAAAACAAAAGAACATCAACAACGTCAAAATAAACAAACAAAAAAAAAATACACAACCAAAAACAAAGCAGTTTGTATATGTTATTGAATATTGTCTGGGCAACACGTGGTCTTATGGGGTATGAGATGTTAGTCACAGTTCTGATACGACTGGAGGCAGCTGATTTCTCAAACCCCAGCAGGTAGACACCCTAAATCTCTCTTCAGCCCACTTAAAAGGCACTTTGAACTTGTAAACTTGCTGAGCAGAAGCTTTCCCAGCTTTCTTGCTGGAATCACTGCTGAAGTGGCTATCCACTTACCCAGGGTGCCAAAACCGGTCTCACTCTGCCCCTGAGGGTTAGGGCTGCAAGGCGGCTCAGACCCCACCCTTAGGCTACTTGGTTGCTGGGTTACCAGCTCCCACCCGTTTCTAGCTCTGCGACCCTGAGGGCGGAGCTTGCCGGGGCAGATCACTGACAATGGATCCGTGTGACCCACCGCCAAACACTATTAGCTCCGTCTGGCTCAGCGGCTCAGACTGGGGCCCTAGACAACGGCCAAAGTTCTCCGCACTCCCGCTCAGGCCTTCCCCAAGGCAGTTCAACTCAGTGCCAAGTCCAAGGACATCAAAACAGTTCACAGGTAAGGCCTTTCTGGTTTGCAGTCTCGCTGCTACTGAACTTACAGTTGTGGGCGGGTTTAGACGGATTGAACACACGCGACCACTTGCCGGTTTTCCACTGTTTTAGTCCTCCTCTTGGGGTCCAGAAGTCTCTCGCTGACTCCCTGTAGCCTCATAGGAGTGATGATAGGCAGTTCCCACCAGCCAGAGATGCCTGGAGTCCTATCTCCCCCGACTCACGGTGCCCAGATGCAAGGAAGCTGTTACTCGGCTGCCATCTTGCTCCGCCTCCTGTTTTATAATCCAGGAAGGCAAATGGAAAGTACACAGGGAGGACAATGAACTGTGGCAAAGCCTTTGTCATATGATAGTGACCTTTCGAGAACGGAGCAGCAACGGAGTGGAGTGTCCCCGTGCCCGTGCCTGCTCCAACTGGCTGCAGGCTGGGCAGAAAACCCCTCCCTCTCCTACTCTTCCTCCTACTTTCCCCTCCTCCTCCCTGGGGCCCCCGGCCGAGCGCTGCTATTCCAGGCTTGGACCGCAGCTGCGCGTGTGGGGGTGGGGTGGCCGCACAGGGACCACCGCGCCCGGAACCCCCAGAACCCCTTGACCGCCCGCTGGCTACAAAAGTAGCGCGAGCAGAGGTGGCGCGCAGGGGAGGGCAAAATAGATCATTTCTTAAAGAAGCAATTCCATTTCCAGGAGTCTATCCTGCAGAAGTACTTATGCAAAAAGACACAAATAGTACTGTTCATGGCAGCACTCTTGTAATAACAAAAAATGGAAGAAAATCTAAATATTTATAGATAGAAGACTGGTTAGGAGAAATAATTCTGGAAAGTGGATTTAATATTTAGGAATCGTGGGGGATAAAAGAACCTTTTACATTTTATTCTACGTATTAATCTCTTATCAGCATGTTTTCCTAGATTAATTATATAACTAAAACTTTAATGAATAAAATCATTAAGTTGATAACAGTTACATAATTATAATACATAAAACTTGGGAAAACGGGAAAACTGATGTGATAACTCAACTCCTTTTTTTTTATTATTAAATCATAGCTGTGTACATTAATGCGATCCTGGGGCACCATACACTGGTTTTATAGACCGTTTGACACATTTTCATCACACTGGTTAATGTAGCCTTTCTGGCATTTTCTTAGTTATTGTGTTAAGACATTTACATTCTACATTTACTAAGTTTCACATATACCCTTGTAAGATGCACTGCAGGTGTAATCCCATCACCCTCCCTCTGCCCACTTCCCCCCTCCCTCCCCTCTCTTTCCCCCTTCCCCCTATTCTTAGGTTATAACTGGGTTATAGCTTTCATGTGAAAGCCATAAATTAGTTTCATAGTAGGGCTGAGTACATTGAATACTTTTTCTTCCATTCTTGAGATACTTTACTAAGAAGAATATGTTCCAGCTCCATCCATGTAAACATGAAAGAGGTAAAGTCTCCATCTTTCTTTAAGGCTGCATAATATCCTATGGTATACACATACCACAATTTATTAATCCATTCGTGGATCGATGGGCACTTGGGCTTTTTCCATGACTTAGCAATTATGAATTGGGCTGCAATAAACATTCTGATACAAATATCTTTATTATAATGTGATTTTTGGTCTTCTGGGTATATGCCTAGTAGAGGAATTACAAGATTGAATGGCAGATCTATTTTTAGATCTCTAAGTGTTCTCCAAACATCTTTCCAAAAGGAATGTATTAATTTGCATTCCCACCAGCAGTGTAGAAGTGTTCCCTTTTCTCCACATCCATGCCAACATCTCTGGTCTTGGGATTTTGTGATATGGGCTAATCTTACTGGAGTTAGATGATATCTCAAAGTAGTTTTGATCTGCATTTCTCTGATGATTAAGGATGATGAGCATTTTGTCATATGTTTGTAGGCCGTGAGCCTGTCTTCTTCAGAGAAGTTTCTCTTCAAGTCCTTTGCCCAGCCTGCGATGGGATCACTTGTTCTTTTCTTGCTTATATGTTTGAGTTCTCTGTGGATTCTGGTTACTAAACCTTTGTTGGAGACATAACCTGCAAATATCTTCTCCCAGTCTGAGGGCTGTTTGCTTGCTTTACTTACTGTGTTCTTGGCTGTGCAGAAGCTTTTTAGTTTGATCAGGTATAACTCAACTTCTGATTGCATTTAGTATATCTCTAGGTGCTTTTCCTCCAGGTTTATTTTCTTGATTGATTCCTATGTTTCCTTGAGGACACAAAAACTTTTGAAACATCTTCTTACTAGAAAAAGGGGAATTCCTAAATGTCCATCCCAGATGTAAAACATTCAGTTATTTTACCTTTTAATAAAATAGTGTATTAAAAATATTCACCTTTTCTTTGGACCATTTTGTCCCTGCAATGACAGTCAACATTAGTGTGCATAGTCCTCCAGCTGCATGTAAGCCAATGCGTTGGCTGCCCAAGACAGCAGAAACACACACACTCAAAACAAGGAATGCTCGCTTTGTTGAAAGTTTTTCCTAGAATTAGACAGATAGAAATAAATTTACATTAAATATATAACGTGAGATTTGACACTATCATTTATTTTTAACCCTTTGATACCATGTTATATTTAATGTCTAAAATTTTCATTTTCTTTCTCACCAAATATTTTAGCAGACTTGCTAAAAGTATTAAAAGTGGCAATTTTTAAAGTTTCATCTTCTGTCACATCTCTGATACTCTTATCAGTATAATAATTAAAGTATTACAGTACTTTAACTGTAAATGAGGATGGAAAATAGAGACCCATATAATCTTCACTTCCATATAACATATCCATGAATTCTAAAATATAAATTTTTAGATATCTCCTTTGTCAAAATAATTGTTATAGGTAAACTAGGACGGAAATTATGGAAATACAAAAGTAATGGTAAATTATTTAAGGTAGGAAAGGGTTCAATTTAATAGTGTCGCTTTTGTCAAAGGAGAGAGAGAAAAATTTAAGTCAGAAAGTAAGCAGAGATAAATGGAAACCTATTTCCCAAAAAAATGTTTAGGGGAAAATTTGGGAGAAAAGATTAGGAAAAATTGTCGAAACGTCAATAGGCAATTTAGTGAAGAAAAGGATGGTATAATGCAGGGAAATACCCTGAGTTAAGTACATTCCTCTGATATTTCTTTCCATTTCTTTTGAGACAGAGTCTCTCTAATTCACCCTCGGTAGAGTGGTGTGGCATTACAACTCACAGCAAGCACAAACTCTTGAGCTCAAGCGATTCTCTTGCCTCAGTCTCCCGAGTAGTTGGGACTACAGGTGCCCACCACAATACCCAGATATTTTTTGCTGCAGGTGCCATTGCTGTTTAGCTGGCCCAGGCTGGGTTTGAACCCACTAGCCTCAGCGGCTGGCGCCCTAGCTGCTGAGCTACAGGCACTGAGCCCTTCTGATATTTCTTATTTGCCAAATTAGGAAGCAGAGACTTCAAAGAAAGTCACTACTGTGCTCAGTTTTAACCACAGAGTAGGCATAAGAGGCTACTTTGGGGGAGAGAAAGTTTTAAACTTAATACTTCATGGATCTTCCCAAAGTTCAAATTTTTGAAAGAAATGTGTAATATCACACTTGTACAAAAAACATTAATTTTTCTATCTACCTGATCTCCACTTGGAAAATATTGCACAAAAAATCCCAAAACAGTTCCTGCCAGCACACCAATAAGTACATCCCGTAAAGAGGATAAAACATTATTAATTACACCACCTGTAAAGGCATACAATAAAGAAAACATTACACAGAGAAATATTTTCACATACATTACACATCAGAAAATCAAATCTAGGTGGTTCACAAAGAAAGGTTAAGTATTTTATAGAACAAATACATGGACTTTTAATAGTGACATATGAAAATAGAGAAATAGATCTAGTCAATAAATTAGGTATATGCTGTCAAGTAATTCAATATACACACAATTCAAAAACATTCATTGTACAAATAAGCCAAAAAACAAAGAATTAATAAGCTACAATGCGTTCTTCTTATGCAGCCAACCTAAAACACCAGAGAAAGACTGATAAAGGGGTCACCTGTGGTTCTTAGTACATGGCTAGTAAGGACTAAATTAATGATTCTTCTCTTATACACTATTATAAAAAAGAAATAAATTTAACATAAAAAGAATTTAACAATAACAACACAAAAACTTTTATTCCAGCAACAATCCTAGAAATATCCAAGGGTTGACTGAGTCTCCAGTATATTTTATATTTAAGAATATTAAGATTTCCAAATTTATGGTTCACTATCATAAGTAAAAAGTAAAAAATAAACAAAAAAGCTGATTCTGAGTCAAACAAAAAATTCAGTTATGCTCTCGGTATTGGACTAACTAAAAATAAGCAAATTTTACACGTTTTTCTAATAAATATAATAGAAACAGGGTGTCATCAGCAAGATGGCAGAATGGGAAGCTCCAAACCTGATTTCCCACAAAGACACCAACTGAACAACAATTTTTGGTACAAAAAGCCTTCATGAAACTTTATGAACCATTAAGAAGTTTCCATACTACATGCAAGTGCAAAGCGAAGAAGAGTGGCATTATACTCATGATAGCCCTTCCTCAGGCTGAAACAGGTTGATGTAACTAGGAGAAAACACCCAATTTATGGCCTCATCATGGAGGTAAACAGAAGAGTAGAACATTTTGGGGACATTTTCTGATGTATTGGTCTTTGTCTTACCTAACTCCCAACCTGAATACTCCTGTTATTTGTTCATTTATTTCAGATTAATCTGAGGGTACAAATGATTAGTTTACAATATTTGCATTTGTTAGGTAAGATGCCTCTTGTAGTGAGTGATGCTCCTCCCCTGGAGGTGTGCCATGCACCTTTGTACTGTACCCGTTAGGTAAGAGCACACCCATCCCCCTCCATTTTCCACTGTACCCTTTCCTTTCAATCCCCTCACCTCAACTTGATTTGTTTTCTTTTGTAGGGGCCTGTAATAGTTTGTCTATTGGCTTCATATTAGCATTGAATACATCAGATACTTGCTTTTCCATTCTTATGATACTTTACTAAAGAGAATGTTCTCCAACTCTATCTAGGTTAAAAAAAAGATATAAAGTCCCCAACTTTTCATGGATGAATAGTATTCCATGGCATACATATACCACAGTTTATTAATCCATTCATGGGTTGACTAGCACTTGGGTTGATTCCACATTATAGCAATTGTAAATGGAGCTGTGATAACCAACCTGCACACTTTGGATTCCTGGGGCCACTGATAACAAGAAAGAGGTCAGAGACATGCTGGCCTATGAGAGAACCTGCAGTACCATAGACAGACACCAGAGAAAGAAAGACTCCAGACTCCATGTATTCAACGGCAAACCTCTCTAACTGGGCTATTGCATGCATAAACCCAGAGAAGATGTAGCCCCAGAAAAATTTTCACAGGCCTGTAGAATCTATAGCCAGGTTGATTGGTGAAGGTCTTCTTTGTGAAGCCAGTCAATAAAGACTGGGAGAGGTGGTAGTTTTTCAAATGCCCAAATACCTGCAAAAAAATAACAAGGCATAAGAAGAAACAGGGGAACCTAATGATGAAATTAAAGAAGCAATAAGAATTTTCAGAAACCAATCCTAAAGAAATGGAGACTTATGAATTACTTGTCTTACTAAGAAGCCCAGTGAGAACACAAATAGACGACTAAATGATTTCAAGAAATAATGCACAAGAATTTCAACAGAGATCAAAACTATTTAAAAAGAACCATACAGGAACTTTGGAGCTAAAGAACACAATAACCAACTTAAAAAAATTCACTAGAAGGGATCAGCAGCAGACTGCATCAAGCAAAAGAAAGAATCAGTGAAATTGGAGAAAGTTCATTTGAAATTATTGAGTGAGAGGAACAAAAAGGAAAATGAATAAAGAAAAGTGAAGAGTACTTAAGGGACTTGTAGGTTGGCATTATGGGAGTGCCAGAAGGAGAAGAGAGAGAGAGAGAAAGGGACAGAGAGCCAACTGAAGAAATAACAGCTGAGAATTTCTCAAATTTGAGAAGGGAAATGGAAATATAAATTTGAGAAGCTGGAAGAACTCCAAGAAGAATATTCCCGCAAAGACCTATATTGAGATACACTGTACTCAAACTGTGAAAAGTCAAAGACAAAGAGAGAATCTTGAAAAAAAAAAAAAAAGAGAGAGAGAGAAAAGCAACTTGTCACACACAAGGGAGCTGTCATAAGATTATTAGCATTGGTAGGGCTGCAAACTAATACAACCTTTATGGAAAGAATACGGAGAATTCTCAAAGTACTAAATGTTCACCTTCCATTTGATCCTGCCATCCCATTATAAGGTATCTACTCAGCAGAACAAAAATAATTTTACCACAAAGACATTGGCACCAGAATATTTATTATAGCTCAATTCATAATTGCCAAGTCATGTATGCAACTCAAACACCTATCAATCTATGAGTGGATTAACAAATTGTGGTATATGTATACCATGGAATACTATACAGCTACAAAAAATACAGAAACTTTACATCTTTTATGTTTACCTGGATGGAGTTGGAACACATTCTTCTTAGTAAAGTATCTCAAGAATGGGAAAAAATTATCCAACATACTCAATACTACTATGAAACCACTATATAAACACTTATACACTCATACGAATGATAAAACACAAATATAGTCTGCCAAGGGGGAGGTGTGAGGAGGGAGAAGGAAGTGGAAGGTGGGAGAGCAATTGGTGGGAGGAGGCAGGGCATTTGGTGGAATATCACCTAATGTGCACAATGCAAGCATGTATTTCAAAATAACTAAGAGTAAACTTTAAATGTCTTACCACAAAAAATAAGTAAGTGAGGTGATGGCTATGTTAATCAGTTTGACTTAAGCCTTCCACACTGTATATCAAATCATCACATTGTATACCATAAATTATAGTTATTATTTTAATTAAAAATTAATTTAAAAAGATTATTAGCATAATTCTCAGCAAAACCTCACAGTCTAGAAGGGGATGGGATGATATAATCAAAGTGCTGAAAGATATCCATAAAACAATAAACAAAATGGCCATAGTAAGTCCCTCAGTATTAGCAATTACTTTAAGTGTAAATGGATTAACTCCCAAAGCAAAAGACATAGATTTACTGCATGGGTAAAAAAAATCCAACCTTGTATGTCTACAAGAGACTCACTTTAGATCTAAAGATACACAAAGGCTGAAAGGGAAAAGATGGAAAAACTATTTCAGGCAAATGATAAATAAGAGAGAGCAAGAGTAGTCACAAATATGACAGAAAAAATAGTCTTTAAGTCACATACTGTCAAAAAAGACAAGGACTTTATACAATTATAAAAGGGCCAATTGACCAGGAAGATATAACAATTATGAATATATCAGAGTGCACAAATATACAAAGCAAATATTGACAATTGAAGGGAGACATAGCAGCACCATAATAGTAGAATATCCCACTTTTAATAATGGATAGAACAATCATCCCAAAGATCAATTAGAAAAATGAGTATTTGAACATTGTACATAGAGCAATTGGACCTAACTGACATATACAGAGCACTTTACCAATAACAGAAAAATGCACATTCTTCTCAAGTGCACATAAACCTCCAGGATAGATGACACAGAACAGTCTCAACAAATTTAAGGAAACTGACCTAGTACCGAATATTTTTTTGTTACCATAATAGAATGAAAATAAAAATCCATAGCAGAAAGAAAATAGGAAAGGAACGAATACGTGGAAATCTAAAAATACGCTTTTAAACAATCAGTGTGCCTGTGATGCTTAATGCTCAGTGTCCACTAGACTGTATTGAGGGATGGTTAGTGAAGCATTATTTCTGGGTATGTCCATGAAGGTGTTGCCAGAGGTGAATGATGCATCAATCAGTAGACTGAGAGAAGAAGACTGGCCCACAACGTGGGTAGCACCATTCAACTAGCTATGGGCAAGCTAGAATAAAGAATGCAGGAGAAGAGGGTCAATCAGCTTGCATGGACTTTTTTGTACATACTTTCTATAAGAGTAGTATGCATTTTTCTCCTCCTGACCTTGAACACCAGACTCCAGGTTTTAGCCTTTGGATTCTAGGAATTATACCATCAGCCTCCTGTGGGCTCTGAGGCCTTCAGTCTCAGAGTGGGGGTTGCACAGTCTGCTTCTCTGGTTTTGAGACTTTCGAAGTTGGTCTGAGCCACGCTACCAGCTTTTGCAAGCTGAAAAATTTCCACAAAGCCTTGGCACCTGTAGCTCAGTGGCTAGGTCACCAGCAACATACATGAGAGCTGGAGGGTTTGAATCCGGCCAGGGCCTGCCAAACAATGACAACTACAACCAAAAAATAGCTGGGTGTTGTGGCGGGCACCTGTAGTCCCAGCTACTTGGGAGGCTGAGGTAAGAGAATCACTTAAGCCCAAGAATTTGCAGTTGCTGTGAGTTGTGACACCACGGCACTCTACTCAGGGCGACAGCTTGAGACTCTTATCTCAAAACAAAAAAACAGAAAGAAAGAAAATTTTCCACAAAAAATAATAGGGTAAACTTTAAATTATGTTTTTTCTACCACAATAAAAATATAGTTGTAAAAAAATGGAAACAGATCAATTTAGTATTTTTAAAAATTTGGCTGTAATAAAAGTATCATTTCTACTAGTTGAGAAAGATGTACTGTTAACAACAGAGTTGAAACAACTATCTAATATCTGACTAAAAATAAAGTTAATGTATCTACTATATTCCAAAATATAGATGTACTAACAATTTAATGTACAAAATAAAACTTTAAATGTCCTTAAACTTTTTAGTAAAGTTTATTTACATTGTCATGACATAAAAGAGGATTTTCTAAGCAGATATGGGGGCTGTGCAGAATATGAAAAATAGTATCAATAATGGCTACTTTCCAGACAGCCCTCATATGTACTTGGTTTTTCACTTTCTTTGTTCCTCCACAAATTCGGTTTAATCTCTATAACCATGTTTTCATAGCTTCCTATACTATGTAATAATCATCCTACTAGTAATATTTTCTTTAATTTATAAACTCTTTGAGCACATGGACCACGTGATCTTGTTTTTCTGCTGTACTGGGAAGCAGTAAAGAAGAGTAGTTAAATGTGTGGGTCAGGGGTCAGACACTAGATTTGTATTTCTGGCTCCACTACTTACTGGAACTGTGACCTTAAACAATTTACTTAACTTTTGTTCCTCAGTTTCCTTACTTGTAAATGAGTGAAAACAGGTATGGAACCAAGAGCAAGTACCAGGCAATTACTCAATAAAAGCAAGATTTATTCTCAGTGTTTGACACAGTGGCTGGCATAATGAAAGAGGAGAAGACAAAATATTTGTTCAAAGAATGACTGATACCAATCATGAAGGAAAACTTTGCCAGAATTGACAACAAAATTTATAACTTCTGAATGGTAAACATAGAGATTCAATTAATACACAACTTACAAATGGGAAAAACTACAGTATATAAAACAGAAGGTTATCATTCTTAATTTTATGTAGAATCTTGACAAATCAAAATGCACAAAAGATGAAAGATGCAAAAGGCTTTCAAGAAAAGCAACTTAAAAAACTTTCCAAAATGCCAATGACCAATAAATAAGAACAATTGTTAACAATACTATTACTCAAAGTACTTCATTTAAAGAGGTACCACTTCTACCCACCTAAGTAACAAAAATGAGAAAGAGAAGAAATACCTAGCTTCGAATAGGATGAGAAAATGGCAAGCTTGAAACCTTGAAGGACATTATATGGTGGCAATATGTTTCAAAAAGCTCACAATTGCAGAAAGATCATTCACCTGAGCTCTCTTAGAACTGGGGGAAAGAGAGAATCTAGCCATACCTTGTACAGTTACCTTACCCAGAGACACATCTCAGGGAGCATGGCAAGGAGGTGGTGAGCTGGATACAGCCTATGATATGGAGTGATGGAAATCTGATGAATTAGGCAAGTGACTGCTGCGATTGGCTGATACCAGCTACGCCCCTCCCCCCACAGAGGTCCAGGATGGGAGAAGCCTTTTCGGAATTTTCAGTTGTTGGGGGAAGCTGCACCTTGAGTAGAAAACGGAAGAGTGGGCAGAGTTGAACACTACACAGCAGCCAGATTTGAATGCCAGTTGTAGTGGATTTGCCATACACGTTTGGTGGCTGGCGAGGCAGCCATACTGTGAAGATCTCAGGACCAGGGGGCTGCTATTGTGGAAAGGTCGTGAGACGGTCTTAGCAGGGGGCTAAACCATGGCTGTCTTAATTACTCCACTCTTGGGATAGGCTGAGGGACTCCTGCGCCCCATGGGAACTGGATTCAGGGGCACTGAGACCTGCCCCTGAAGGATTCTCTCTCTCTCTTTTTTTAGATAGTCTTACTCAGTCGCCCTGGGGTTGAGTGCTCTGGCATCATAGCTCACAGCAACCTCAAACTTTTGGGTTCCAGTGATTCTTTTGTCTCAGCCTCCCAAGTAGTTGGGACTACAGGCACCTACCACAATGCCTGGCAATTGTTAGAGACCAGGTCTTAGGCTGGTTTCGAACTCCTGAGCTCAGGCAATCCACCCACCATGGCCTCCCAGAGTGCTAGGATGACAGGTGTGAGCCATTGCACCTGGCCTGATCCTGAAGGATTCTTGTTGAGTTTTAAGATCCCAAACTGGCAGGGTCTGAATGTTGAAGAAACAATCAGGAGATCACTGAGGGCAACTAAGTTTAGAAATAGGATCATAGAGGTTGCTGGCTGTGCTATCTAATAAAACCACAGTGCCACCTGGTGTCTTGGTTACATATTGCACATGCTATCATTAAGAGCAAGAACTTCTGTTTGAAACAAAGGAGGCAGTGAGAAAGAAAAAGAGGAACAAGGAGGTGAAAGAGAAAAAAGAACAGATGAGGTGGAACCAACATAAAAATTCAGGCAACATGAAAAACCAAAACAGAGGAACTCCCCCAAGGGACCATGAGGCAGCTACTGCAGAAGACTCCACCTATAAATAATTAATGGATTTGACAGGGAATTTAAAATATGGATGATATGGGCGGTGCCTGTGGCTCAGTCGGTAAGGTGCTGGCCCCATATACCGAGGGTGGCGGGTTCAAACTGCCCTGGCTGAACTGCAACCAAAAAATAGCCGGGCGTTGTGGTGGGTGCCTGTAGTCCCAGCTACTCTGGAGGCTGAGGCAAGAGAATCGCTTAAGCCCAGGAGTTGGAGGTTGCTGTGAGCTGTGTGATGCCATGGCACTCTACCAAGGGCCATAAAGTAAGACTCTGTCTCTACAAAAATAAATAAATAAATAAATAAAAAATAAAAAATAAAATATGGATGATAAAGACAATAAAAGGAATGAATGAGAAAATGGAAAGCCAAAACCGAAAGACGGAGAAGAGCTATATAGAATACAGAAAGGATATGGCGGAGCTTAAGGACATGAAGGACATAACCAGGGAATAGAAAGAGGCAGTAGAAAGTATAAAAAATTGGTTAGACCATGGAGAAGAAAGAACCTCAGAGTTAGAGGATAAAGTTTAACCCAGGTAGTTAAAGAGGCAGAACAGAAGAGAGAGAAAGCAGAACAGGTGCTTAGAGAACTATGAGACTCCATGAAGTGTTAGAACATATGAATAATAGGGATTCCTGAAGAATAAGATTGTCCCAAAAGGAAGCCCTACTGGAGATTATCGTAAGTGAAAACTTCCTAAGTTTTGCTAAAGACCCTGACACACTCCTTTCAGATGGATATTGAACCCCAGGTCATCTCAACTCAAACAGAACCTCTCCTAGACACGTTGTAATGAAACTGTCCATAGTCAAGATGAAAGAAAATTCCACACATGCCAGCATTAACCCTGAACATAAATGGATTAAATGCTCCACTTAACAGATACAGATTGGCAGAAAGGATAAAAAAATTATCCAACTGTATGTAGCTTAGAAGAAACCCACTAGACCCATAAAAACATACATAGACTGAAATTAAAGGGGTGGAAAAAGATATTCCATGCAAATGGAAACCAAAAGCAATCAGAAATAGCTATACTTATGTGGGATAAAACAGATTTTAAATCAAAATCGATAAAAATAGACAAAGAAGGTCATTATATAATGATAAAGGTTTCAATTCAAAAAGAGGATATAATGATCCTAAACACACATGGACCCAGCATTGGGAGCCCCAAATTTGCAGAACAATTTCCCACTTTTTTAAAGGGGTTGGTTGCATCTTGCTGAGTTGTTTGAGTTCCTTGTAGATTCAGGATATACGTCTCTTGTTGGACACATAGTTCGCAAATATTTTCTCTTACTCTGTAGCTTGTCTATTTACTCTTTTGATTATTTCTTTTGCTGGGCAAAAGCTTTTTAATTTAACTAAGTCCCATTGTCTATTTCTGTTTTTATTGTACTTGGTTTTGCAGTCTTACTTCAAATTCTTTGCCTAGGCTACTGTCAAGAAAAGTTTTCTTTGTTTTTTTTTTCCAGGATTTTTATTGTTCAAGTCTTGCAATTTTCTTGCTTATTGTTCAAGTCTTTAATCCATCTTGAGTTAATTTTTGTGTATGGTGAGAGATAGAAACAAGTTTTCTTCTGCATGTGGCTATCCAATTTTCCCAGCACCATTTATTGAACAGTGTGACCTTTCTCCAGTGTATGAGACAGAAAAAATTTTACTTGTCTTGATACCATAGAGGTGGCCTGAGAAGATGCCCTTTGAAGAGTCAGTATATTCTGTGCTCCGGAGCAGCCCAAAGTGCTTTAAAGCCATTCAATCTGTTTTGTTTGCACACCCAGTCCAGTGGTGGGGAAGGGGTATGTGTTTCAAGGCAATCCATTCTGCACTCTGCTGAGGAAAGCAAAGGGCCTTCTATGAAGGGCAAAACTTGAATAACTGGATGTGTGGGAGAGCAGAAATTCAAAGAGCATCTCCACAACCCACAGTCCTTTTCCCAATAGTGTTAACTCTGCATTTTTACAGTGTGTAGGATGTATGCAGTTTTTAGATATTACTCATATATTATATGGGGTGGGAGGGATGAAGTGGGAAAGAAGGGAGATGAGTAGGATCATTTTGGTTAAAATTTGGGTCTTGATTGGGGAAACAGTGGAATAATGGAAAGAACAGACAACTAAAGGTTTGCTTTTATGTCCGTAATATTTTACCTTTTCAAAAAATGTCATTTGCACCACAAATGTGGACTGTGAGAGACTATTTAAAAACTGTGAATGCCTGAAACTTGTAAGCCAAGGTGGTCTCTTAGTCACAAAGGACTAAGCCAGCTCATAAGTTACCAAAGCTGCCATACCTTATGGAGATCAATATAGAGATTTCTCAAAGAATTAAAAGTAGATCTACTATTTGATCCTGCAATCCTACTATTGGACAACTATCCAGAAGAAATCATTATATCAAAACAACACCTGCCCTCATCCATTTATCACAGCACATTTCAAAACCACAAAGTTATGGAACCAACCTAAATGCCCATAAACTGATGAATGGATTAAGGAATATGGTATACATATGTCACAGAGGAATATCAGTGATAAGCAAGAATAAAATGTGTTTTGCAGCAACTTGGATGGAACTGGAGGCCATTATCCGAAGTGAAGTAACTCAGCATGGAAAAATAAATACTACCTGTTTTTTGTCACAAGTGAGAGCTAAACTGTGGCTACACAAGGGCACGTAGAATGGTATAATGGACACTGGAGACACACAAGGCAGGGTTGGGATTAGGTGAAGGATAAAAAATTACCTTTGGGGTACAATGTACACTACTTAGGTGATGGGTATACTAAAAGCCCAAACTGCACCACTATACAATGTATATATGTAACAGATTTTGACTTACACCCCTTTAATCAATACTAAAAAAAAATTTTTTTTAAAGATGCTTTTAAAGATGCTTCACATACACACAAAAGAGAAAAGCGTGGGTGAATTTACCTCAAAAGGGTCAGAAGGAAAAGATTCTTTTCTTCTGGGTGTGACTATCACAGATTTTATTTTTATCTTTTCCCCTTTTCCTCTATTTATTCATATTTTCTGATTTTAAGAGAAACTATACATATTACTTTTCAAATTAAAAAATATTTTTGTGTTTCAATAATACAGAAGACTCAATTTCAACCACTGCAGTTATTAAAAGTGTTACTGATGCATAAATGTTTACTTTTCCAATTTCTGCAGTGACTTTCAAGACGAAATATCACCTTGGGAATCACCAGTTATCTATAAAGATGGTCAAAAGAGTACATTTCAAAAATATCTGCTAAAGTATTAGTAATACTAATAATAGTATTACTTAAAATTTTCCAGTGAGATAACAATCCAGGCTCAGCATACCTAGCTCAGTGAGTAGGGCACTGACCACATACACTGAGGCTGGTGGGTTCGAGCCTGGCCTAGGCCTGCTAAACAACAATGACAAATACAACCAAAAAATAGCTGGGCATTGTGGTGGGCACCTGTAGTCCCAGCTACTCAGGAGGCTGAGGCAAGAGAATCATTTAAGCCCAGAAGTTTGAGGTTGCTGTGAACTGTGATGCCCTAGCACTCTACCTAGGGTGACATAGTGAGACTATGCCCCCCCCAACAAAAAATAACATTCCAAAGCAACATAATCAATTAAATAGGAATGGTAATAATATGGTTCATCAATTAATTGAAACATGATAATTAGAATGAAATCATCTGTGTTAAGTAATGGTTTCTTAAGCCACTGAAACCACTGAAATTCCTTTTGGGGTTAGAATAAAATTTTTTTTTTTTTTTTTTTTTGAGACAGTCCCACTATCTTGCCCTTGGTAGAGTGCCAAGGCATCGCAGCTCACAGCAACCTCAAACTCAATGGCTTAAGCGATTCTCTTGCCTCAGCCTTCCAAGTAGCTTGGGAATATAGGCACCTGCCACAATGCCCAGCTAATTTTTTTTTTAAATTAAATCAAAGCTGTGTACATTAATGCAATCATGGGGCACCATACACTGATTTTACAGACCGTTTGACACATTTTCATCACTCTGGTTAACATAGTCTTCCTGAGATTTTCTTAGTTATTGTGTTAAGATATTTATATTCTACATTTACTAAGTTTCACATGTACCCTTGTAAGATGCACTGCAGGTGTAATACCACCAATCACCCTCCCTCCGCCCATCCTCCCCTCCCTCTCCCCATTCCTCATATTCTTAGGTTATAACTGGGTTATAGCTTTCATATGAAAGCCAAAAATTAGTTTCATAGTAGGGCTGAGTACATTGAATACTTTTTCTTCCATTCTTGAGATACTGTACTAAGAAGAGTATGTTCCAGCTCCATCCATGTAAACATGAAAGAGGTAAAGTCTCCATCTTTCTTTAAGGCTGCATAATATTCCATGGTGTACATGTACCACAATTTACTAATCCATTCATGGATCGATGGGCACTTAGGCTTCTTCCATGACTTAGCAATTATGAATTGGGCTGCAATAAACATTCTGGTACAAATATCTTTGTTATAATGTGATTTTTGGTCTTCTGGGTATATGTCTAGTAGAGGAATTATAGGATTGAATGGCAGATCTATTTTTAGATCTCTAAGTGTTCTCCAAACATCTTTCCAAAAGGAATGTATTAACTTGCATTCCCACCAGCAGTGTAGAAGTGTTCCCTTTTCTCCACATCCACGCCAACATCTCTGGTCTTGGGATTTTGTGATATGGGCTAATCTTACTGGAGTTAGATGATATCTCAAAGTAGTTTTGATTTGCATTTCTCTGATGATTAAAGATGATGAGCATTTTTTCATATGTCTGTAGGCTGTAGTCTGTAGTCTGTAGCCTGTCTTCTTCAGAGAAGTTTCTCTTCAAGTCCCTTGCCCAGCCTGCGATGGGATCACTTGTTCTTTTCTTGCTTATATGTTTGAGTTCTCTGTGGATTCTGTATTAAACCTTTGTTGGAGACATAACCTGCAAATATCTTCTCCCATTCTGAGGGCTGTTTGCTTGCTTTACTGTGTTCTTGGCTGTGCAGAAGCTTTTTAGTTTGATCAGGTCCCAGTAGTGTATTTTTGAAGCCGCTTCAATTGCCCAGGGGTCCTCCTCATAAGATACTCGCCCATACTGCTTTCTTCAAGGGTTTTCCCTGCACTCTCTTCTAGTATTTTTAGTTTCATGTCTTAAGTTTAAATCTTTAATCCAGTGAGAGTCTATCTAAGTTAATGGTGAAAGGTGTGGGTCCAGTTTCAGTCTTCTATAGGTTGCCAGCCAGTTCACCCAGCACCATTTGTTAAATAGGGAAACTTTTCACCACTGAATGTTTTTAATTGGCTTGTCGAAGATCAAATAACAGTAAGTAGCTGGATTCATCTCTTGGTTCTCTATTGTGTTCCAGACATCTACTTCTCTGTTTTTGTGCCAGTACCATGCTGTTTTGATCACTATTAATTTATAGTATAGTCTGAGGTCTGATAGAGTGATTCCTCCTGCTTTGTTTTTATTTCTGAGTAATGTCTTGGCTATTCAAGGTTTTTTCTGATTCCATATAAAACGAAGAATTATTTTTTCAAGATCTTTAAAGTATGACAGTGGAGCTTTAATAGGGATTGTACTAAAATTGTATATTGCTTTGGGTAGTATGAACATTTTAACAATGTTGATTCTTCCCAGCCATGAGCATGGTGTGTTTTTCTATGTTAACATTTTCAGCTATTTCGTTTCGTAGAGTTTCATAGTTCTCTATATTTATAGAGATATTTCACGTCCTTTGTTAGATAAACTCCAAAATATTTCATCTTCTTTGGCACTACTGTGAATGGAATAGAGTCCTTAACTGATTTTTCAGCTTGACTATTGTTGGTATATATAAAGGCTACTGATTTATGAATGTTGATTTTGTAACCTGAGACACTGCTGTATTCCTTGATCACTTCTAAGAGTTTCGTAGTAGAATCCCTGGTGTTTTCCATATATACAATCATATCATCTGCGAAGAGCGAAAGTTTGATCTCTTCTGACCCTATATGGAAACCCTTGACCACCTTTTCTTCCCTAATTGCAATGGCTAAAACTCCATTACAATGTTAAAAAGCAGTGGAGACAATGGGCAGCCTTGTCTGGTTCCTGATCTGAGTGCAAATGATTTCAATTTAACTCCATTCAATACGATATTGGCTGTGGGTTTGCTGCAGATGGCCTCTATCAGTTTAAGAAATGTTCCTTCTATACCAATTTTCTTAAGTGTTCTGATCATGAAGGGATGCTGGATATTATCAAAAGCTTTTTCTGCATCAATTGAGAGAATCATATGGTCTTTGTTTTTTAATTTGTTTATGTGCTGAATTATACTTATAGATTTACATATATTGAACCAGCCTTGAGACCCTGGGATAAAAACGACTTGGTCATGATGTATAATTTGTTTGATGTGTTGCTGGATTCTGTTTGTTAGAATCTTGTTGAATATTTTTGCATCTATATTCATTAGTGATACTGGTCTATAATTTTCTTTTCTTGTTGGGCCTTATCCTGGTTTGAGGACCAGGGTGATGTTTGCTTCACAGAACATGTTGGATAGTCTTCCTTCTTTTTCTACACTTTGGAACAGGTTGAGTAATATAGGTACTAGTTCCTCTTTAAAGATTTGGTAGAATTCTGACGTGAAGCCATCTGGTCCCGGACTCTTCTTCATAGGGAGGTTTTTTTATGGTTGATGCTATTTCAGAACTTGATATGGGCCTGTTCAACATTTCCACTTGATTCTGGCTAAGTCTTGGAAGGTGATGTGCTTCCAAGTATTGGTCAATTTCCTTCAGATTTTCATATTTCTGAGAATAAAGTTTCTTGTAATATTCATTAAGGATTTTTTGAATTTCTGAGGAGTCTGTTGTTACTTTGTCTTTGTCGTTTCTGATTGATGAGATTAGAGATTTTACTCTTTTTTTCCTGGTTAGGTTGGCCAAAGGTTTATCTATTTTATTGATCTTTTCAAAAAACCAACTTTTTGATTTATTGATCTGTTGTATAATTCTTTTGATTTCAATTTCATTTAATTCTGCTCTAATTTTGGTTATTTTTTTTCTTCTACTGGGTTTGGGGTTGGAATGTTCTTCCTTTTCCAGTTGACTGAGATGTCCCATTAAGTTGTTAACTTCCTCTCTTTCTGTTCTCTTGAGGAAGGCTTGCAGTGCTATAAAATTCCCTCTTAGGACTGCCTTTGCAGTATCCCAGAAGTTCTGATAATTTGTGTCTTCACTGTCGTTTTGTTCCAGAAATTTGTGAATTTCCTTGTTAATCTCATCTCTGACCCAGCTATTATTCAGTATAAGGTTATTTAACTTCCATGTTTTTGTATGAGTATGCAGATTCCTGTTGTTACTGAGTTCAACTTTTATTCCATGTTGGTCCAAGAAGATGCAAAGAATAATTTCTATTCCTTTAAATTTACTGAGGTTAGACTTGTGACCTAAGATGTGATCGATTTTGGAGTATGTTCTGTGAAGTATGTGTATTCAGTTTTGTTGAGATGAAATGTTCTATAGATGTCTGCTAAATCCAAATGTTAGATGGTTAGGTTTAAATCTAAAATTTCTTTGCTTAGCTTCTTATCGGAGGATCTATGCAACACTGCCAAAGGAGTGTTGAAATCTCCGATTATTATGGAGCTGGAGGAAATCAAGTTGCTCATGTCTGTTACAGTTTCTCTTATAAATTGAGGCGCATTCTGGTTGGGTGCATAAATACTAATAATTAAAATCTCATTATATTGAATATTACCCTTAACAAATATGAAGTGACCATTCTTATCCTTCCTTCCTTTTATTGGTTTAAAGCCTATTGTGTCTACAAATAGAACTGCAACACCTGCTATTTTCTTTTCTTTTAATTGTTTTACTTTTATTTACTTATGTTTTTATTAAATCATAGCTGTGTACATTAATGTGATCATGGGGCACCATACACTAGTTTCATAGACCGTTTGACACATTTTCATCACACTGGTTAACATAGCCTTCCTGGCATTTTCTTAGTTATTGTTCTAAGACATTTACATTCCACATTTACTAAGTTTCACATATACCCTTGTAGACGCACTGCAGGTGTAACCCCACCAATCCCCCTCCCTCTGCCCCCCTTCCCCCTCCTTTTCCCCCTTCCCCCTATTCTTAGGTTGTAACTGGGTTATAGCTTTCATGTGAAAGCCAAAATTAGTTTCATAATGTTTTCTGATTACCATTTGCCTGAAATATGGATGACCATCCTTTCACCCTGAGTCTATATTTATCTTTTAAGGTAAGATGTGACTCTTGTATGCAGCAAAAACTCAGATAGCCTGAGTTTTTGTATCCAGTCAGCTAACCTGTGCCTCTTTAAAGGACAGTTTAACCCATTCACATTAATGGAGAATATTGATAAGTCTAGTAAAATTTTGGGTATTGAGTTTTTGAAAGTCCAGTGGACATTTTTAATCCTTTCGCCACTGAAGAAGTTGGAGTTTGATCAAAAGTTTCTGAGTGAGTTTACTTTTGTGGTAGAGGATTGGGCTGGTCATTAGGGAGGATAGGTCTGAGAATATCCTGAAGAGCTGGTTTGGTTATGGCAAATTTCTTCCACATATGAATGTCATTAAAGTATTTAATTTCTCCATCAAAAATGAAACTCAGTTTAGCTGGATACAGGATCGGGGTTGAAAGTTATTTTGCTTTAGGAGATTAAAAGTTGATGACCACCCTTTTCTGGCTTGAAAAGTTTCAGCAGAGAGATCTGCAGTCATTCTAATATTCTTCCCTTTGTAGGCAATGGATTTCTTATGTCTGGCTGCTTTGAGAATTTTCTCCTTCATATTAACTTTAGTGAAGTTAATTATGATATGCCTGGGGGATGTCTTATTCGGATTGAGTTGTGCTGGGGTTCTGAAAGTGTTATCTGAATTTCAGAATCTCTTGGCATGTCTGGAAAATTCTCTTTCATAATTTCATGGAGAAGGGCCTCTGTGCCTTGCAAGGCCACTTCATCACTTTCAGGGATTACAATGAGGTGGATATTAGCCTTCTTCGAATTATCCCAGAGCTCTCTGAGAGAATGATCTGTTTTTGTTCTCCATTTCTCTTCCTCTTTGAGAGTTGGGAGCATTCAAAAGCTTTGTCTTCAATGTCAGAAATCCTTTCTTCTGCTTGCTCCATTCTGTTACTGAGGGACTCTACTGTATTTTTCGGATCTTTGAGGGCTGCAAATTCTTGCTTCAGTGCGTCAAAATCTTTGGTTTTGTCTTTAAATTCATTAAATTTTGAGACAACTTTTGAATTTCTCCTCAAATTTCTAATTCCGACTTTTGAATTGTTCCTCGAATTTCTAATTCCAAATTTTTTTCCATTCTATTAATCTTGTTTGCAATCCAAATTCGATTTCTGACATATTGGCCAGCTGTTTATGAATGGGATCTTCAGTTACATGTGCGATATCTTTCCTTGGTGGGGTTGATCTATTCTGGTTATTCATGTTACCAGAGTTTTTCCACTGATTCCACCCCATGATTATTTTACACCATTTGACTTTTTCCCTGGAGCTTTGTCAAGCACCCATACAGTGCTATGGCCTGAGAAACAGGGGACCGGTTTGGTGTGGTGGGGCTAAGTGGTTCTGTCTTATTTTCAGCTGGTCTCTGTCCGACCCTAGTGAAACAGTTACTCTGGGTTGAAGTCTCAGCTGTGGAGAAATACAAGCAATCACGTCACCCTGCCCCCAACAGGCAACAATTTGAAAAGGAAAACCAAACCTTCCTACAACCACACACCCAGGGCATCACTTGAATAGTCCTCGGGCTATTGGCTCAGTTCAAAAGGTCCAAATCAATTGTCTCAGTCAGCACCTGTCTTACTTAGGTAGGAGAGTTTAAAAGGTTTCTGGCAACTAGATTACAGGGGTCTGATGACAACTCAAATATGACTTGCTCCAGTGCTCCGTGAAGTCAGGAGGACCCACCCAGCAAATAAATTAGTCTGGGAAGGTTGATGCCTCCTTCCCCACCTTGCACCTCTGTCACACCCAGGCACTGATAGCCCCGCAGGGCTGTGACCCAGTTGCCTCCAGTGAGCAGATACTCCAGGGGTTTGCACCTGTCTGAATCACAAAGAAATCTATGTCTGCTCAGCCAGGCCGCTGCTGTATGCCTCTATCCAGCAGGGGGAGGTGAGGCCTGACAACCTTGGGCGCTTGATGGAGGCTGGGGATGTTCACTCAGTTCCAGCACCGCCCCTGACAGATGTTACTACAGAACAGAACAACTTTGCGGGAAGTTGTTTCTGTCCCTGCTCAATTTCCCTGCAGAAGAGAAGCTGTTTTGAGTTCCCAGAGCCTGTGCCTCTGGCCCTGTCTTTGCTCTTGCAGGTTTGTATTTGCAGCACAGTTAGGTGTCAGTTCTAGCTGCCTGCCTTCCTTTGTCTATAGGCTGACGATCCTCTGAGGGCTGGGTGCATCTTAGGCTCAGCAAAGCCGTCCTCTAGGTCAGCCCTGCCTTGGGAATTTCCCAGCTCTGAGCGTGTGTTTTCTAGTCCTCGCGCTCCACCCAGGCCAGTACCGCCTCAGGCAAACCCTTTACTCACAGGGCCTGCATTTAGTCCCAGATCTGTTAACGCGGTGGTTACCACCTAAGATGCCCGGCCTCCTCTGGTTGCCTAGGGAGACAGGGGGTGTGGCTTTGGAATATCTGGGGTGAGCCCTATTGTTGCCCCAAACGGTTGCTGCTCTGCGCCTTGGGTCACTGCTGCTCTGCGCCTTGGGTCACTGCTGCTCTGGCGTGGTTCCCTCTCAGCCGACCATCCTCTCCTCAGTTTCGTGCTGCAGAATCAGCACTGACCAGCTGCAGTCTAGGCCCCGTCCACACCTATCAAGAAATCACCCAAGAATCTGGACTCCTGGGGCACAAGCCTCTAGATCTCAGAGTGAGAGTGGAGGGGCGGGCTGGGAGCTCAGAATTGCACGCAGAGAATATATACAGTTTTACACAGTTTTATGCCTGGCAGGAGAATGCTGTGGCACCCTAGCAGGGGAGGTAGGTCCAGTTTTTAGAGGGTCTCTCCCATGGAGTGTAGTGGGAGGACCTTTGAACTCTGCTCATTTGTTTGTGGGACACTCTAAGCCGTTCTCATGCGGGTGGGGACTCCCGTCCGCTTGGTGATGGATTTTGTACCTTTTGTTTGTATCCTTGGGGGTCACAGCTCACCTCAGCAGGGTTGATATGCGTTCTTCAACCTTCTGTCTTGGTGCAGCTCTAATCCACCGGGTACTTGCTAAATTTCTGTCCTTTAACTTTCCTTCTGGACGGGAGCCTCTGTGGAAAGCTGGCTCAGTCAGCCATCTTGTCTCCCAGTCAGCTCTCTAGATCTTAACACTGGCCCACCAGGTGGCTCATGCGTGTAATCCTAGCACTCTGGGAGGCCAAGACCTGTTTTGTTTTTCTTAAATTGTAGTTGTCATTGTTGTTTAGCAGGTCGAGCTAGGTTCGAACCCGTCAGCCCTAGTGTATGTGGCTCATACCCTAACCACTGACCTACAGGTGCTGAGCCTAGAATAAACTTTTGATGAAGAATATAAAAATGTTAAACTGAAGAGTGTTGGTTAACAAATGAAGAAGCAAAGTCAGAAACCTTGTTTAAAGAACAAAAAACACCAAGAATGATGTGGTTGTTGTATTTTGTTTACCTGTTGAGAAGACTATGCTCATGCATGTATTAAATCCAGTGATAGCCACGATGTCATCAAAACTGCTAGCAGCCATCAGTAGGGTTGGAATGCCTTTTTCAATACCATATCCTTTTTCTTGCAAAAGCAGCATGGAAGGGACAACGACAGCAGGAGAGACAGCCCCTAGTACAAAACTGAAAGACAAGACTTTGAAAACCAATTTTAAAACATCCTATTAAATAGTGTTTTATTATAAACTTTACCACAAATATATTAACAATTTCAAATTTGAGTGAATGCCATTTTGTGGTGATAAAACTTTTCATGCATTCTTTAGTGCTGGCTAAAATTTTATAGAGATGTAGTTCAAAATGTTGGGCTGAACACATACTGCTTGTTTCCCTCCAGCCCTAAATCCTTTGAAGTGAGGGTGTAAAAATAATAGAAAAGTCCATCACTCAACCAGATAACAAAAAAGGATTCTCCAATGTGTAGGAAACTAGATGTGTAGGAGGAGGAGGAACCAAAATGTGTGTAAATAGAAATTGCTGCAAAAGATATGGTATAACTTCTTTCTAAAGGTGCTCCAAGTCAAGAAATGGCAGCTGCTAGGAGCAGGAGAGCCTTTTGGGGAAAACAAATGGCTGATTATTTGGATTTTCACTGTAAGAATAGCTAGACAAATTCCTACTTCTTGAGTAGATAAAAAAGGAATAGAGGTGTGTGCCCAAAAGACAACACAATGAGTATGGGCACTTAAGTTACAAAGGCAAATGAGAACATTTCTGGGGTGGCTGATGACATCCATGAGGAATGGGGACACTCTTGCTGAGAACACCTTTTGTTGGCATGTCTCATCCACACCTTTGCTCATCTCTCTACATTCCCTTTATAAAGGCTGAAGTATACCCTGCATGGAGATGCTGTTGGTGTTTCCATAGAACCCATTTACCAGGCCAGTGAAGAAATCATCCAGGTGCTGCCTGTAGGCTGCTGACCACCAGCACTGCTGACAAGTGCCTTACCTGGGAATGCTAGGCAGATTTTGCCCCCTTCTCCTCTATACTTCCTCCAGAAAGCTTCTACCAATGACTGACAGACATGTCTGAGAGTTTAGGTCATTTGCCTCTGGCTGGTTTAACCTCTGTGGTGCAGTTTACGTTCCATATTTCTCCATGGAATCATAAAAAGACTAGACTTTTCCAAAACCATATATGTATTTGTCTAGTTAAGTGGTTCTCAAACTTTTTTAAACAAAGTGAAACATTCTTTGATATATAATTAAGTAAAAATGCAAAATTATATTATTTTTTCTATCATTTCACATATTTTTAAAATAAATCCAGAATGTTATTTTTAAAAGTCTAAAAAGATAATATAAAACTTGTAAGAAGAGTTGTCACTTTGGGTAGGAATCTGGGCACTAGGATTTGAAGGCATAGTCAAAGGGCACATCACTTTTATCTATAAAGTTCTAATTTTTCAAAAGAAAAATGCATTTGGGTATTTTGTAAGAAAATTAATCTTAAAAATCCACTGGATTTGCTAGTATGTAGTGAGTGAACTTTACTAAGATTTCAATGGAATGGACAAGTCAAGACAAAAGTTAATGAATTAGGCTGGGTGTGGTGGCTCACGCCTGTAATCCCAGCACTCTGGAAGGATGAGACAGGAGGATTCCTTGAGCTCAAGAGTTTGAGACCAGCCTGAGAAGAGTGAGACTCCATCTCTACTGAAAATAGAAAAACTAGATGAGCATTGTGTGGATGCTTGTAGACCCAGCTACTCAGGAGGCTGGGACAAGAGGATCATTTGAGCCCAGGAGTTTGAGGTTGCTGTGAGGTGTGATGCCATAGCACTCTACCAAGGGCGAATGAGTGAGACTCCGCCTCAAAAAAGAAAAAAAGTGTTAATGAATTGAAAAATAAAAAGGAGTTAGGATCTAAAAATAAAGATTACAGACTCATTTTGAGGAATTTGGACATAGAGAAATGGATGGTGGTAAAGGTAGATGGGATGTTGGATTTAGGGGAAGAATTTTAGTTCATTATTTTTTTTTTAAAGGGGAGAGTTTATATTTTTATAACTGTATCTATGTAAAAGTTCTCTCATATACATATTAACTATCAGATGAAATTATATCCCTGTACAGTGTATGAGGACAAGGCCTTAGGTAGGTTAAAATATACAAATACGTTATAGAAGAGAAGGAATAAATTGATGAAGTGATTACCTTGGCATTATACATTCAGGGACTATGAATGTTTGTTAAGAATGATAGATTTGAAACATTGCTCTGCTTTTGATCAACTGGTTTCCAAAGTTTTTTAACATTGTGAAAATAATTTTAATGAAGAGCTTATCTACACAATATTCTAATTTAATAATTTTAAACTAAGCATCCTTAATTAAATACTTTCATAGGGAAAAATAAGAAAAAAATTACCCTAATAGAAATCCCCATTGCCAGGGAAATTTCATAATGAAGTGGGACCAAAAAGCAGCTGAACATGCCTCCATGAGGCACGGGCCCATAGACAACCTTAAACAAACTGCCTTCAATTGCTTCAAAGCCTGAAATATAAAAAAAGTCATATTTACAACTTACAATGGCTGACAAGAAAATTGTGTAAGTGAATATTGAAATAGATAGGTTTTTTTTTTGAGTAGGAAGCTTTTACTAAACTAAATATCATTTGACTAGGTTTTCCCACTGGACTTGAAACTCTTCTCATGGCTCATTTTGTATATCATCATAAGATTGGATTACAAACAATTTCACATTTTATAAATATTATTGAATTTTAATTACTTAAAAAGATCCATTTTTTGTGATTAAAGAAATATCTACCTATATCTACCTCCCTGGTTTTCCTAATAAATAGTATAATCACAGTATCCTATGAGTTTTTCCCATCAGTTAATTTTTTTAGAGATGAACTGTTTAACTTAATAATTATAAATTGTAAACACCAAAATGCTAAAAAAGAAACTCACTTAAAACTGCATAATTAATTTAAAAAGGCAGAACTTTTCAATTTTCTCATTCATTCACATTTTTCTACTGGAGAATATAATAAATTATCACTGACTATAATTATTTATATTTCCCTAAAACCCCTACATGTCCTACATTTGAATAGTCATTTTCTGAAAACCCAAGTATATATATGGTCCTTGGATTCTAATATTTTAAGAAATAATTTAAAAGGTTAAATTATACATTAATGCAAAGATAATCAGGAACATACTTCTGTGGAGAAAAAGTCATGAAAACATATTACTGAACTTCTTAATACTCCTAGAAGACAAAGAAAAGCCTTTTATAGGGTAAAAAAATAAAGAGTTCTCCCTAGAAGAGCTGCCCAAATATACAAGTGCTACATAAGGGACATTTATCTCTATGCAGGTAATTAAAGATCTCTAAGAAAGACTTGACAGCCCAGTGGGTTCTTTTCATATTATGACTAGAAATAGAAACTAAAGTACAAATATTTCTGCAAAGTCTTTCTTCTTTATCTTAGTTTTGCTTACAGACTCCACTTGGAAGAGCTGTACAAAATTTTCCCTCTTTTTGATCTTCCCTCAGCCTTTAATATTTGAAATAACTTCTCTCAAGTGATAACTGTAAATCTACCTGTGGATCGAGTCCAAGCCCAGCTCGTATTAGGATAATGGTAAGGGCAGTGTTTCTTAAAGTTGAAGACAATGTGTTATGAATATGGACGTGCTTGCTGATGGATGGAACATTCCTAATAACAAAACCAGCCATTAACATCCCTTGAAAGAAAGAAAATAAAGAGATCTGATTCAGTTCATTTTTTTCAAGACAGAAAACATTTAATTTCCACCTCTTTCAACATATTATATCTCTTGCTTTGGTGAAAGGCAGCTTACGTACAAGTATCGGAGACAGCATGAATAAAAGGACAGAGATAAGAAAAAATATATCTAACTAGGGTTCCTCTAATAATTTAGTATTGCCAGAACACATAGGGCAAGGATGGGAATGGGTGAATGAGCTGGAGGAGACAGGTCATGGAAAGCTCACCATCCCCTTTGGCAGAGTAGGGCACTAGGGAAAGGTTTTAGGCAGGAAGGGAAGTTGTGAGTCTTGTAGTTTCTATGTGAGAGCTCTAGAGAATAAGGGATAAAATTGGAGACAGAGATCAGTTAGAAGATTCTGCCATACTTCACAAAATGTTGGAAACAAACAGTCTCGCCTTCAGCTAAAGGGAAAGTTTTGGAGAGGAGAGAAAATATTCAGTGAAAACTTATAAGGTGCTATAAGAACATAATGAACATAGAAGGAATGTTAGAGATAAGATGCAGAGATTATCTCTACTGACAGTGTCCTGAGTGTTTAGATGTGTTGAGTACAGTAAGTCCTCATTTAACATCTGCAATAGGCTTTTGGAAACTGCAATGTTAAGCAAAATGGTGTATAACAAAACCAATTTTTCAACAGTCTAACTGATACCAGTAAGAGTTATTTCTACAACATATTTCTGAACACGTAAATATCACAAACTTCCAAATAAAGTCCCAAACATTTGTGCTATTAACTACTGAAATAAATATGAACTATACATACATTTAAGAAAGATTAATAAAAGTAAGAAAGATAATTATCCAATTTTTGGTGAATCAATGAGTGACAGTGGTCATAGTGGTGCTGGTTTAAATCAAGGAATATATGTTTGCAAGATGAAAATTGTTAGGCACACTTTCTCCCACTATGCAGTTCAAGAATAATCACAAATATGGCAGGCTCACTGAGCACTTTCCTACTTCATTGTTTATTGTCGTGCATTTGAATAATTATTGCACTCTTTATAAACTTTTATTTTACAAAAAATTTGTATTCATTCCTTCATTTTCCAACCCACTTATTCTAGTTGAGTGCTGCAGGTTGCTGGAGCCTATCCTGACAGCTCAGGGTTCAAATGGGAAACTCCCTTAGGGATGCCATTGACCACAGGGCACACTCACACACACACCCACATTCACTCAGACAAGGACAAGATCGACATGCTGAATCACCTAATGTGCACATCTTTGGGATGAAGGAGGAAACTGGAGTACCTGGAGAAAACCTGTTAGCAGACATGAGGAGAATGGACAAACTCCACACAGATAGTAGCCAACATTGGGAATTATTTTTTTCTCATCAATATTATAAGGAAACAACCTTGAATAAAACAACATTATTTGAGGACCTGCTATATGTAGAAGATATGAAATTTTTCCATTAATTTTCATCTGTCTAGCTGGAGAGTTGTAGAACAATGGTGATGAGGCAATAGGTATAATACTGGTAAAGCAGATGATGCCTCCATATACACACTGCAGAGATGCCCAAACAGCTTACTCAAAAATCATATGACCTTTTAGTGCCCTAGTCACTATAATGTTTGAATCTCATAATTGTATTCCAGTTTAGGTTATCTACACCAAAATTCAGTCTTTTAAAAATTTTTTTCTTCTATAATACATTCAAAATTAAGTAAAAAAACTTATTAAATGATAAAGCCACAAGAATCATACAGAAAGGATATTAAAATTATTTTAAAAATCTATTTTGGAGGGTGGTGCCTGTGGCTCGGTGAGTAGGGTGCCAGCCTCATATACAGAGGGTGGCGGGTTTGAACCCAGCCCCGGCTAAACTGCAACAAAAAAATAGCCGGGCGTTGTAGCAGGTGCCTGTAGCCCCAGCTACTTGGGAGGCTGAGGCAAGAGAATTGCCTAAGCCCAAGAGCTGGAGGTTGCTGTGAGCTGTGATGCCACAGCACTCTACTGGGGGTGACAAAGTGAGACTCTGTCTCAAAAAAAAAAAAAAAATATATATATATATGAAAAAAACCTGATGGCTCACACCTGTAATCCTAGCACTCCTGGACGCTGAAGCTGAGGCAGGTGGATAGCCTGAGCTCAGGAGTTCAAGAACAGCCCGAGCAAGACTGAGACCCCCATCTCTAAAAAACAGCTGGGTGTGGTGATAAGTGCCTGTAGTCCCAGCTACCTGGGAGGCTGAGGCAAGAGGATAGCTCAAGCCCAAGAGTTTGAAGTTGCTGTGAGCTATGATGTCATGGCATTCTACCAAAAGTGACAAAGTGAGACTCTGTCACAAAACAAAAAAAACCTGAGTAGAGGGGTGTGTGTACGTATGTGGGTGTGTGTAGAGAGAGACAGAGAATAAATACATCTATAAGGGAGCTACACACACACATATATACATATAGTAATTACATATATATAAAAGCTATATAGATCATATTACACTTGAGATATTTCTGAATTATATACAGTGCAAATAGAAAATGTTAAAATTTACATATAACAATAACAAAGAAGGAGAGCTAATTAATACACTTACCAAGAAGAGGTGGAAGTGGAGGCACTGCAGGTATTCTAATGAATTCCAAAAGTTTCCCCCCAATTATGGAACTATAAAAAATAATTAACAGTCCAAATAAATTTCCACCAGGGAGAACTTCAGAGCCTGACAATGACCAGATTAGACACCATATCATAAAGAGTATAACTCCTGAAATATAAGAAAAGCATACATCTATACATCTATATAGACATAGATGTATACAAACAAAAGTTGAATTTTATTTTATTCAATATGTTATTAGCCAGTTTCTTATAATGATACATGGTGTAGACTAATACTGCTTACCAGTATGATAGAAAAGATATCTGCTTAACATATATTCAAAGACCCTGTCAATTTATGGGATATGTTTTAATAAACAAACTACGTGAACATATGTGAATTATTTAAAGTCCTGAATATTTCTTATAATACTTAACACATTTAAAATGTCATGACAGGGCGGCGCCTGTGGCTCAGTAGGTAGGGCGCCGGCCCCATACACCGAGGGTGGCGGGTTCAAACCCGGCCCTGGCCAAACTGCAACCAAAAAATAGCCAGGCATTGTGGCGGGCGCCTGTAGTCCCAGCTACTCGGGAGGCTGAGGCAAGAGAATCGCTTAAGCCCAGGAGTTGGAGGTTGCTGTGAGCTGTGTGTGGCCACGGCACTCTACTGAGGGCCATAAAGTGAGACTCTGTCTCTACAAAAAAAAAAAAAAGAAAGAAAAAAAAATGTCATGACAGTATGATGAGATTTACTTTATTCATATTTTAAAATAGCCTTTCTTTAAGAATAAGAGGATGACTGGCTATGATAAGTATTCTCAACTTTATTAAAGATTACAGTGGCAGGGGACCAAATCTTTTAATGGGAACAGACTAAATCTTTGAATTGAAAGGATAATTCAGTTGATATTTGGTATAAATGTATTAGAGGAGGTAAGGGCTGAAAAAAAAATGAACCTGGAGTTTGTTGGAATGAGTACAAAGTATCTAAGGTTATATACAGGAAGTAAAGGTGGACAGAAGGAGAAAGTTAGGAGATATCTTGTTGCTGGAATAGATACAAAGGCTTTACAGGAGAATCCTTAGATTTCTGTAAAGGACAGACAGCTACATGATAAATTTCCACGGGCCCATTAAATAGCTACCTTCATTTGCCATGAATTGTATTAGGTCATTAAAAATGCAATGTCCAATTTCAAGTCAAAAGTTTAGTTTACTGTAGGAATTCTAGAAAATGTTGGAAAACCCTTATAAATATTGGCCTTGACCAAGAATTGAGAAGAAGACCCCAAACACAATCACAGAAGCCACAAAAATTGACAAATAGGACTTGATTACATTAAGAGGCTTCTCTGCACAGCCAAGGAAACAATCTATAAAGTGAACAGACAACTTACACAATGGGAGAAACTATTTGAATGGCATACATCCAATAAAGGATTGATATACAGAATCTATAAATAACTCAAACAAATTAACAACAAAAATCAAACAATCCCATGAAAAAGCGAACAAAAGACATGAACAGAAGCCATTGAAAAGAAAACAGACTAAAGGCCAATAAACATGTGAAAAAATGTTCAACAGGTCTAATCATTAGGGAAATGTAAATCAAAGCCATAGTAAGATATAACCTAACTCCAGTGAGAATGCTGTTTTTCAAAAACTCTCAAAACAATAGATGCTGGAATGTAGAGAGAAAGGAACACTTCTACACTGTTGGTGGTACTGTGAACTAGCACAACCTCTACAAAAAATAGTATGGAAATGCCTAACAGAACTAAAAAGTAGACCTATCATATGATCCAGAAATTCACCCAAAGAAAAAAGTCATTCCAAAAACACTTGCACTGCCATGTTTATTGCAACACAGTCCACAATTGTGAAGATGTAGAATTAACCCAAGAGCCCGAATTCATGAGTGGATTAATAAAATGTAGTATGTAGTATATGTATACTATGCAATGATACTCAGCCATAAAAAATACCTTTTTTAACAACTTGGATGGAATTGGAGACCATCCTTTTACATGAAGTATTGCAAGAATGGAAAGACAAACACAACACTCACTCACTATTAAAATGAAACTAACTGGCCAACACATATGGTAGTAAAACTCACAAGCATATGAAAGGGGGGAAGAGGAGATGGATAAAATCACACTTAATGGGTACAATGCATGCTATCTAGGAGATGGGTACACTTACAACTTTGACTCAAACTGCAAAAAAGCAAATCATTTACCCAAAATGATTGTACCATAGTCTTAAATAAAAAAGAATTATCTAGTTTATTTTATTATATCTCAGACAAAAAGCAGTAAAATTAATTGAAGTATGTACCTAACCAACTGACACAGTTTTGCCATCTTAATGGTAGCTTGTGTACACCAGCAATGAAGAAGCCTGGAGACTAGTACTGATGAAATTGTAAAAGGCATTTTCCAGAGCTTGTTGCAAATTGAATATTATTCCTCACAAGAAGTGGTCCAAAGTCTGGAAGAAGTGGTAGTAAGTTGGTGCACAGTCTGGTAAATACAGTGGACGACAGAGAGTTTCCAAGTTCAGCTTCTGTATTTGAGTAGCATATGCTGTGTTACAGCATTGTCCTGTAAGAGGATTGGCCTGTCTCTATGGACCAAACGCAGCTGCTTAATCACAAGTATCCTCATCATGTCATTCAGCTGGTCACCGTAGACATCTGCTATAATTGACTGATGAGGTTTCATGAAACTGTAGTGGATAATACCAGCTCTGGACCACCAAACAGATGCCATTAGCTTTTTTTTTTCTTTTTGATGAATATTTGGTTTTGGACTATGTTTTGGCACTTCATCTTTATCCAAGCATTGTGCCTCAGGCTTACAATTGTCAAAAAAGAATCCATTTTATATCACATGTAAGAATACAATGTAGAAATGGTTTGCCTTTATGTGTTGACAGTAAAGAAAAGTAAGCTTTGAGATGATTTCTCTTCTGACTTGTTCGGTTCATGTGGAACCCATCTATCCAGCTTCTGTATCTTGGGGCTTTGTTTCAAATGGTCCAATATTCTTGGAATAGTAACATCAATCCTTGCTGCTAATTCCTGCATAGGCTGAGATGGATTTGTTTCCACTACAACTATCAGTTCATCATTATCCACGTTGGTCTCAGGTCACCCATGTGGCTCATTTTCAAGATTAAAATCACCAGAATAGAACTCAAACCATCGATGTACTGTGTATTCTTTAGCCACATCCTCCCCAAACACTGTTGATAGTTTGAACTGTCTGTACTGTATTGGTCCCACAATAGAACTCACATTCAAAAGTAACACAAATTTTTAACTTATCTATGTTCTCATAAAAATTGCTCTAAAAAATATTGGAAAGATAATCACAAGCCAAAACATGCATTTGAAAGAATAAGGATTTTCCTTCAAATTAAAAAGAAAAAAAACAAAAAGTGTCAAAGTGAAATGTCAGAGATATCAACTGTCAAATTTAGTACTTAAGGAATCAGTCATTTCTTACTTAATAACCTAATAATTTCTGATGCTTTTCATGTCTTAAAACAGCTTACATGAGTTTTTAGCTGTGACTCACTGAAAAAGAAAGTTAGAACTAAGTTTTTTGTCCCCTTCCCCTGCCTTATTGCTATCCTCCAAAACTGGAAGACTTGAAGGGACAGACTGTTGATAAAAAAGAATGGACCGGCTCAGCGCTTGTAGCTCAGTGGCTAGGGTGCCAGCCACGTACACCAGAGCTGGCCAGGTTTGAATCCAGCCTGAGCCTGCCAAATAACAATGACAACTAGAACCAAAAAATAGCCAGGCATTGTGGCAGGCACCTGTAATCCCAGCTACTTGGAAGACTGAGGCAAGAGAATCGCTTTAGCCCAAGAGTCAGAGGTTGCTTTGAGCTGTGAGATCATAGCACTCTACCAAGGATGACAGCTTGAGACTCTGTCTCAAAAAAAAAAAAAAAAAAAAAAGAATGGACCAGAAAATATCATTCTACTGACAAAATTGAGAAGATAAGGCAGTTTATCTTATTTGGTCTCTGGGTGGTACAATCTCCTTTGAGAATTCACATATGAAAGAGTCTTCATTTAATTTATGTCTAGGGTTTAAATTTACATTATTTGCATGGGCTGGGAATATCAAAGTCCTAAACGCAGCATAAATAGTATCCCTGTATGGAACTATCCCCATGGCACTTAGCAGATGTGAATTCAAGCCATCTCCAATAGACACTCCTGATTCTAGACTGCATAAAGGGTCAGAAGTAAAATTCTACTGAATTTAACTAAAAATAAGAAGTAATCCCCCTTGGGCAAAAGTTAATAGATACAACAAAGAATGGGGTTAGATATCTAAAACCTCAGCTAATAGAACCACTATATAGACACCACAAAATATGTATTGTCAGGGACTGAAGACAATTAAAAAGAATTGGAGACATTTTTACTTGGAGACATTGTAAAAGAATTAGATGGAACATCTTGAAAGAAAGTAAGAAAAATCAGGAAATTAAAAAAGCACAAAAGATCTTGAACAGTAGCTAGATGTAGCTGAGAAAGCAAGATAACAAACCAGTAGATACGAGAAAATAACTTGGACTGCAGCATAAAGAGAAAAATTAGATAACAAATGAGAGATTTAGATCATGGAAAAGGTATAGAATATATCTCATGGTGATTCTGGGAACAGGATTGAAAGAATGAGGAGAATATAATTAGTTTTAAAATTTACAGAATTGATTAAAACTATAATCAACTCTGTATTGATTTAAACATAGACCAAATGAGTTCTAATCAGAATTAAATAAAAGTAAATAGATTCTTAGATAAAAAGTTGAGAAACTACAAACTACCAAAGACAAAAATAAGATCTTTAAAGAATTCAGAGCATGATAGATTAGTATAAAGCTATAAACATCAGAGCCGATTTTCAATTCTCAACAGCAACAACAGATGTAGAATATAATGAAATAACACCTTCAAAGTACAGAGATAAAATATTCAATCTTGAATTCTGTAGCCAGTAAAACCATCATTCAAGTAAAGGACAAATTGAAGATAACTGTCAAACACACACATCTAAGAACATATGCCATTTTTTACTGGGGAAATACTATCCAAAACAACCATGTGAGGACCCTGAGAACTGACCAAAGGTAGTTATCACATTTAGAAGTATTTATTCTTTAAAAAAGTGTTTGTTAGGATTTTGGGTAGGATTAGTGGGAATATGAGGTGCTTCCTGGCTAGGGTTTTTCCCAATTGGCAAGGTCGGTGGGAAAAACCAATAGCCTTTCAGAAGTGGGGAGAGAAAACACATGGTTTTGCTGCTCAAACTTGGCAAACTGCTTTTGAAATGAACAGAGTAATCTTGCCATCCCAAGGTGGAAGTCTCAGTTGGGGCAAGTGGCAGACGCAGATAAAAGTTTAAATGCGAGATCCTAGATAGAGTCATAGAAAGTTTGAAATAAGTTCTTCGCACATCTATGGCTAATTGGAAAAGTATGCAAGTGAGAAAAGACTTGAGAGAGTATGGCAAAAAGTAAAAATGAAGTGAGACTTGAGTAATACTTGCAACTTTGAGTGCATTTTCCAACCCACCCACAGATCATCTGGTAGAGAGTGGAAACCTTATCAACTTGAACACAGTGTTTCACCCAGATCACTGGGTAACTACTAAACTATGCAACAGACACCAGGGGACAAGGTTTTTGAAGTGTGTATTATAAATATTTTCAAATAAAAAATTACAATAATGTACCATCAAAGAGAGAATATAAAAAGGAGATAGAATATATTTAAAAATAGAAACTTTGCCAGGTATAGTGGCTCACACCTGTATTCCTAGCACTCTGGAAGGCCAAGGTAGGAGGAAAATTTGAAGTCAGGAATTCAAGACAAGCCTGAGCAAGAGTGAGATCCCATCTTTACTAAAAATAGAAAAAATTAAAAAAACTGGTATGGTGGTGCATGCCTGTAGTCCCAGCTACTCAGAGGCTGAGGCAGGAGTATTTCTTAAGCAGAAGAGTTTGATGACATTACTGTACTCTAGCTGAGGGACAGAGAAAGACTCTGCCTCAAAAATAAATGAATGTAAAAACAGAAGTCTGGAATTAAAAAGTACAATGACTAAAATTAAAAAAAATCACAAGGGAGGCTCAAAAGCATATTTCAGCATGTGAAAGAAAGATAGAAATAAAGGGGCAGAAAAATATTTGAAAATATACATTTCTGAAAAATTCCAAAATTTAATGAAAAACATTAATCAATAAATCCCACAAAGAGATTCACACCTAGAGACAGCATTGTCAACTTGCTGAAAACCAAATAATGGGAGAATCATGGAAGTAGCAAGAGATGACTCATCACATACAGGAAAATAATAATACAATCAACAGCAGCATTCTTATCAGAAAACATTGGAGGCCAGGGGAAGTGCATACATTTCAGAAGTACAGAGAAAAACGGTCAATCAAGACTTCTATATTCAGTAAAACTATCCTTCAAAAATGATGCTGAAATAAAGACATTTCCAGATAAATAACGAAAATTTATTCTTGAAGAAACACTAAAGAAAATACTTCGTGGTGACACTGGTAGCTCAGTGGGTAGGGTGCCGGCCAAATAAACCAAGGCTGGTGGGATCGAACCGGCCCCGACCTGCTAAAACAACAATGACAACTGCAACAGAAAAATAGCTGGGCATTGTGGTGGGCGCCTGTAGTCCCAGCTACTTGGGAGGCTGAGGCAAGAGAATCACTTAAGCCCAAGAGTTTGAGGTTGCTGTGAGCTGTGATGCCACGGCACTCTCCCGAAGGTGACAGCTTGAGACTCTGTCTAAAAAAAAAAAAAAAAATACTTTATGATGAAAGGAAATGACACCAGATGGTAACCTGAACCAGTAAGAAGGAATAAAGGGCACTGGAAATGGTAAATAAGTGTGTAAGTATAAAAGGTTGTGTGCATATATATTTCTTCATTTCACTTCTTAATTTAAAAAAGCACAAGATTATTATAGGCAGTAACTAAAACATAATACTGTTGAGCTTATGGCATACAGAAGTATATTGGCTCAAAGTTACTATATAATGGTGGAATTAAATCAAAATTAAGTTAATATTAAACTAGATTAATATAAAATTAATATTAAAGTAGATTGTAACAAGGTGAAGATGAATATTATAATTCCCAGAGAAGCCACTAACACAAAATCTAAAATCAACAGAGATGCTTGGGTCCCATCCCCAGAAACCACTCTGTCCTCTTGGGCTGCTGGTCTTGTAATGGAGGGGGCACCTTCAGATTTCTGAAATGCCTTCAGGGCAACTGGTTCTTTGCTCTCAGTCCTTATCTCTTTGATAACCAACTGCTCTGTTGCACCCTTGAATTCCTCCCCTGAAAATGTTCTTTTGTTCTCTGAAAATACACAGGCTGAATTTTTATGCTCTGCCTCCCTTTGCTCTAGCATTTTACTGCATGGAGCTCAAAGTAAGCACATAGATCCCTCTATACTTAGCTTGGCAATTTCTTCTGCCAGATACCCTAGGTCATCACTTTTAAATTTGGCCTTCCACAAAGCCCCAGGGTATAGACACCACGCAGGCAAGTTCTTTGCTATGGTGTGACAAGGATGGCCTTTTCTTCAGTTCCCAATACATTGTTCCTCATTTCCATCTGCAATTTCATCAGAGTGGCCTCACTATTCATATTTCTATCTGCATTCTGGTGATGATTGATCACTTAACCAGTCTCTAAGTTCCAAACTTCCATCTTTGTCTTCTTGGAGCCCTCACCAGAATCATTGTTAATGTTCTCTTCATGACAACATAGTCTTTTTCAGCCTGCTCCTCTAAACATTTCCATCCTCTGCCCGTTAGCCAGTTCCAAAACTGCTTCCACATTTTTGGGTATCTCTATAGTAACACCCCACTCTCAGTACCAATTTTCTGTTTTAGTCCATTTTGTGTTGCTATAACAAAATACCTGAGACTGTGTAATTTATAAAGATAAGAGGTGTATTTATATCAGAGGCTAGAAGCTCAAGAAGCTTGGCACTAGTGTCTGCTTGGCTCTGGTGAGGGAGGGCTTTAGTATTGCAACATGGCAGAAAGTCAAAGGGGAAGCAGCATGTGCCCAGTGGCCACACTGGAGATGTGACCTTGCTTTATAATAACTCATTCTCATGGCAACTAATCCATTCCCCAGAGAGTTAATCTAGTCTTCAGAGAGGGAGAGCTCACTTACTACTATGAGAATGGCACCAAGCCACCCAAAAGGAAGGAGCTCAGTCCTCCCATTAGATGTCATCTCTTACAGGTTCCAACATGAGTTTTGGTCGGGACACTCAAACCATAGCAATAATAAAATAATTAGGAATAAATTTAACAAAAGAAGTGCAAGACTTGTATACTGAAAACTATAAAACGTTACTCAGATAAGTTAAATACCTAAGTAAATGGAGAGAGATATGTTTGTGGATTGTAAGACTGTAAATTAAATGCAATCCTTATTAAAAGCCTCACCAGATTACCAAATAAATTGACATCCTAATTCTAAAATTATATAAAAATACAAAAATATCTATATAGCCAAAACAATCTTAATAAATAAAAATGAAGTTAGAGTACTTACACTATTTCAAAACAGTATTAAACTATAGTAGTCAAGATACTGTGGAATCTTCATTAAGAGAGATAAATAGATCAAAGGAACTGAATAGAAGTGTTTAGAATTCAACCCTCATATTTATGGTCAATTGATTTTCATCAAAGATGCTAAGTCAATTCTAGGAAAAAGATATAGTCTTTTCAACAAATTATCTCCCAGAACATTGGATATCCACATACAAAAAACTGGACATAGACTCCTATCTCAAATCATACATAAAAATTTAAAAATGCATCATAGATATAATCTTATGTGCTAAAACTCCTAGTGGGGGAAAGTTGGAGAAAGTATTTATGACCTTGGAATAAACAAAGATAGCTTAGCTGTGATACCAAAAACATGATCTATAAGAGAAAAACTGATAAAAACTGATAAAAAAATCAAAATTGTTGCTTCTTAAAGATTTAGAAACGGGCGGCACCTGTGGCTCAGTGAGTAGGGCGCCGGCCCCATATGCCGAGGGTGGCGGGTTCAAACCCAGCCCCGGCCAAACTGCAACAAAAAAAAATAGCCGGGCGTTGTGGCGGGCGCCTGTAGTCCCAGCTGCTCGGGAGGCTGAGGCAAGAGAATCGCGTAAGCCCAAGAGTTAGAGGTTGCTGTGAGCCGTGTGACGCCACGGCACTCTACCCGAGGGCGGTACAGTGACACTCTGTCTCTACAAAAAAAAAAAAAAAAAAAAAGATTTAGAAACAAAATGAAAAGACAAGCTATAAACTGGGAAAATACTGCAAAATAGATATCTGATAAAAGTCTTATATCTGGAATACATAAATCCCCCTTTTTAACTCAATAATAAAAAAACAAAGAACTGGGAAAAAGATTTGAATAGATACTTCATCAAACAAGGTATATGAATAAATTCAAAAAAGCAGATGAGGGCGGCACCTGTGGCTCAAAGGAGTAGGGCGCGAGCCCCATATGCTGGAGGTGGCGCGTTCAAACCCAGCCCTGGCCAAAAACAAACAAACAAACAAAAAACAGATGAAATGCCTATTAAAACAAAATACACATGCACTAGAATGGCTAAAATAACAAGACTAACCATACCAAGTACTGATGAGTCTGTGAAGAAACCAGAATCTGGAAACATTACTGCTAGGAACATAAAGTGATACTGTCACTTTGGAAAGTAATTTGGCAGTACTGTTAAAAATATAGCTGAGCATGGTGATGCACACCTGCAAAACCAGCTACCTGGGAGGCTGGGGTGGGAGGATTGCTTGAACCCAGGAGTTGAGTCCAGCCTGGCCACCATAGCAAAACCTTTTCTCTAAAAAAAGAGAAAAATTTAAAAATGTCCTACAGTCTAATCCCATTAATTCCATTCCGAAAGAAAGTAAAAATATGACTATCCAAATGTTGATAGCAGCATTATTTTTTATAATAACCTGCAAATAGGAAACAGTGCAAACATCCATTAACTGGTGAATGAACAAACAACATGTGGAGCATATCTATAAAATGGATTACTACTCAAGAAACACACCACAGGTACATTCAACAGCTTGTTTAAACCTCAAAAACATGTGCTAAGTGACGCCAAGCACATGAAACTATGTATTGTGTAAGTTAACTGATAACAACTTTCTAAGGAAGGCAAAACTACAAAGAAAGCAGATCATTTTTCACCTAGGACTGATGAGATAGAGCTGAGCCTATACTAAAAGGGAGGTTTATAGCTTTCGATGTTTATATCAGAAAGTAAGAAGGACTAAGGATTAATTGGTTAAATGTTCACGTGAGGAAGTTTAGAAAAAGAATAACAGAGCAAACAAATAAAAGAGATGAAAGGAAAGGCTAAAAGTAGAAATAGATGTTAATAAAATATAGAACAAAGAAACAACAGGCAAGATTTGCAAAACCAAATGCTGATGATTCTTTGAAAAGAAAAATAAAATAGACAAGCGTTTGATAAGATTGAGCAATTAAAAAGAGATGGCACAAATAAGCAGTATTAGGGGAAAAAATGAGCATCAGATATGAGTAAAAAAATCATAAGGTGAATATTGTAAATGACCTTCTGCCAACAGTCTAAACACACAGATGAAATGGAAAACTTCCTAGACCAACATGACTTACAAACATTTAGGAAGAAATGGGACACCTGAATATTCCTACATTTAAAAAAACTTAATTGTTAAATATCTTCTCATATAAAAATCCTACTGGAATAAGCTTAACAAGAAGTTCTACCAACATTCAAAGAACCTATACCATATACAATTCCAGAGAAGGAATAAAAAAGAAACACGTTAAACTCCTTTTGTGAAGCTAGGATACCTGTGACATTAAAACTTAGGTGAGTATAATACAAGAAAATTGGAGGCCAAACTAAGCTTAAATACAAACATCTAAAAGAAAACAAAAATAAAGCAAATCCAATAATGTATTCTATAGCTTATTTTATGACTAAGCTGGGGATCCCAGAAATGGAAGTAGACATTTATCAGGTTTTTCTCTGGCTTCTTTCAATGTTTTTTCTTTACTTTGCTTTTTGTGAAGTTTGAATATGATATGCCTAGATGTAGCTGTTTTGGACAATTTTCCTGTTTGAGGTTTGAGGAGCTTCCTGGATCTGTGATGTGGAGTCTGACTTTCATTTGTGGGAAATTCTTAGCCATTATGTTTCCCATTCAAATTCGTAGAAAACCTTGATTGATTCAGGGTCTTCAAAATACTGACGTTAATTAAAAAGCAACTTTTACTGAGGGGGTGGAGCAAGATGGAGGCTGAGTAACAGCTTCTTTGTAACCAGGTGCAATGAGATTGGGGAGAGAAGACTCCAGGCACCTATGGTTTGTGGGCTCTTCCCACAAACATCCCTTTGATGCAGGGAGGCAGTGGAAGAATTCTGAACCCCAGGAGGAGGACAAAAGCAGTGGAGAAGTGGCAAGTTGTTGCATTTGGTCTGAGGCCGTGGCACCTGCTGCAGCTATAGCTACAGCAATAGTGAGATTGCAGACAGGGAAGGCCTTCCTTGTAGGTTGTTTTGTTTTTTTGGACTTGGGCACTTGGGTGAATTACCTGGGAAGATCGTGGGCAAGTGTGTGAGTGACTTTGGTGTCCAGAGTTTAGGAGTAAGCTGCTGGGCCAGAACAGAGCTTTCATTGTTTGGCTGTGGACTGTGTGCACATCCATTGTGGGAGAGCTGCCCTGCAGGCTCCACCCTCAGGGTCCCAGAGTGAGCCGTGCTGGGGCACCCTGAGCAAGAGATCTAGTGACTTTGAACAGTGCCCCGAGGTTGGGACTGAGACTCTGGGTAAGAGAGGATCTTTCAGTGTTTGGCAGTAGGAGAGCTGCCTTGCAGCCTTGGCCCTCAGAGGACTTAGAGTGAGGCTGGTTTTGCCACACCTAATAAGCAGGCAGCCACTTCAGGGGAGATCCCAGAGACACATGCTTTCCTGGGAAAGCCTGTGCTTAGCCAAAAGCAGGCTGAGGACAGATTCAGGCTCTCAACCCTGTGGGGTCTGAGGGCAAAGAAGTCAGCAGAAGCCTCCAGTCTCCATCTTATACAGCTGTATCAGCATTGTGATTAGCATCTCATACCCCAGAAGATCGCCTATTGCCCAGGCGATATTCAACAAGATATATATTGCTTTGTTCTTTTTTCCTTTTTAAAAAAATTTCAACTTTCCCCCCCTTGAGTTTTCTTTTTCTTTTTTGGGGGACAGAGTCTCACTATGTCATCCTCAGTAGAGTGCCATAGCATCATTGCTTACAGCAACTTCAAACTCTTGGGCTTAAGCGATTCTCTTGCCTCAGCCTCCTGAGTAGCTGAGACTACAGGCGCCCACCATAATGCCCGGCTATTTTTTTGTTGCAGTTGTCATTGTTGTTTAGCTGGCCCAGGCTGGGTTCAACCCACAGCCTCAGTGTATGTGGTTGGCACCATAACCACTGTGCTACAGGTGCCAAGCCAGATTTTTCTTTTTTTTTTCTTCATTTTTCTAAGTGTAAATATAATTTTCCATTGTTGCCTTCTTTAATAATAAAAACTTCATTTTTGCTAGTGTTTCTGCCATTGTTAGTTTTTTCCCCCAATTTTATCCTGTAACTTTGTTTGTTTGGTTTGATTTATAATATTTTCGTTTTTCCTCTCTATTTGGTGGAGGTGGGGTAGTATGTCTTCTCAGGCTGGCAAAGAGCTGAAGACCTTAAGAGAACCACTGAACCCAGCACCCTCAGAGGTTGGGGAGTTTTTAAGGTGGAGGTCCAAATACCCTACTGTACACCTTTATTAATCCTATCTCCCTCTTTCTATGCCTCTCTTCTTCTTCTTTTCTTTTTGCAGTTTTTTTGGCTGGGTTTGAACCCACCACCTCCAGCATATGGGGCCAGCGCCCTACCCGGTTGAGCCACAGGTACTGCCCTATGCCTCTCTTCTTCTTGTCAATATTCCCTTTTACTCACCCCCTTTCCTTTCTCTTTCTTACTTTTCTTTTTCTTCTTCTTCTTCTTCTTTAATCTTTTTTCCCTTCTTGATCTTTAATCTTCTCATCCTTTTAGTCCTGTACCAAAAGGACTCATCAAAACCTTAGGTCAGAGGCACGGTAACTTAAAGAGCAAGTGGAAGTGAAAGAAAAATTAGGGCAAGGAAACAGACAAAAGAAAACACTCGTGAGGAAGAAACAGCAGACAAATCCTGGCAACATGAAAAACCCCCACAAGGGACCAAGAAGTAGCTACTAGAGAGGATTCCATCTATAAAGAAATGTTAGAAATGACAGAAGGGGATTTAAAATACAGTTGTTAAAAACAATGAAGGAAATTGCTAAAAAAGTGGGAAACAACCAAAAGGAAATCCAAAACCAGAATCAAATAAGAGATGAACAAGGGAAGCACCTGTGGCTCAGTGGGAAGGGCACTGGCCCCATATACCAAGGGTGGCAGGTTCAAACCCGGCCCCGGCCAAACTGCAACCAAAAAATAGCCAGGCATTGTGGCAGGCACCTGTAATATCAGCTACTTGGGAGGCTGAGGCAAGAGAATCACCTAAGCCCAGGAGTTGGAGATTGCTGTGAGCTGTGTAATGCCATGGCACTCTAACAAGGGCGATAAAGTGAGACTCTGTCTCTACGAAAAAAAAAAAAAAAGAGAGATGAACAATATGAAGAATACAGAAAGGATATAGCAGAGCTAAAGGAATTGAAGCAGTCAATTAGGAAACTTAAAGATGCAGTAGAAAGTATCAATAATAGATTAGACCATGCTGAAGAAAGGATCTCAGAGGTAGAGCACAAAGCTCTTGAGATGACTCAGATAGTTAAAGAGGCAGAAAAAAAGAGAGAGAAAGCAGAAAGTTCACTGACAGAAATATGGGACTACATGAAGTGTTCAAACATACAGAATAGGTATTCCAGAAGGGGAAGAAGAATGCCCCAGAGGAATGGAAGCCATACTGGAGAATATTATAAATGAAAATTTCCCAAATATCACCAAAGATTCTGACATACTCCCTTCAGAGGGATATCAGACCCTGGGTCACCTCAACTGAAATAGAGCTTCTCCAAGCCACATTGTGATGAACCCATCCAAAGCCAAGACAAAAGAAAAAATTCTACAAACTGCAAGGAGTAAGCGCCAATTGACCTACTTGGGAAAATCCATCAGGGTGACTGCAGACTTCTCCAATGAAACTTTTCAAGTCAGAAGACAATGGTCATCTACCTTTAATCTACTTAAACAAAACAATTTCCATCCCAATATCCTATATCTGTATCCTGCTAAGCTAAGCTTTAAATTTCATGGAGAAATCAAATTTTTTATTGATATGCAAACATTAAGGAAGTTTGCCACAACAAGACCAGGTCTATACCCTGTTTCCCCAAAAATAAGACATCCTCCGAAAATAAGACCTACTTACAGGAAAGATAAGACATGCCCTGAAAATAAGACCTAGCACATCTTTGGGAGCATACCTTAAAATAAGACACTGTCTTATTTTCAGGGAAACAGGGTAGGAAATTCTTTGACCTATTCAACACACTGACCATCACAATGGACCACCAGCAAAGTAAGTACCCAGAAACTAAAGGACAAAATCTAGCTTCCAGAATGATGCAAAAGATAAAAATTAGCAATGGACTTCCACAAAATAAGATGAACAGAACACCATCACACTTATCAATTATCTCAATAAATGCTAATGGCTTGAATTCCCCACTGAAGAGGCACAGATTGGATGATTTGATAAAAAAAAACATGAACCATCCATTTCCTGACTTCAGGAAACACACCTACCCTTAAAGGACAAATTAAAACTCAGAGTTAAGGGGCAGAAGACAATTTCTCAGGCAAACGGAATTCAGAAGAAAAGAGGGGTTGCAATCTTATTTTCAGATACAAGTGGATTTAAAGCAACTAAAGTAAAAAAAGACAAAGATGGACACTTCATATTGGTCAAGGGAAAAATACAAGAAGACATTTCAATTCTAAATATTTATGCACCCAACTTTGTAGTAGACCATATATCTTTAGGGAAAGAAGAAGCAAGAGCTAAGCTTGGAATACTCAGTAGTCATAAGAAACATCTGTAACATCTTAGTAATATGACACCTTGGTGAGAAGGGCATGGGGAAGGGTTTTGGCTCCCAACACGAGAACATGAGAGCTCCTGAGACAAGAGCATTAGTAATGGGCAGTCTCCTACACCTGTGGTGCTAAGAGCCACGAGACTGCATCTATAAGAAGCTGCAGGAGAAGGCAGTCAGCGAGCATACGTACATTCTTTCACAGACCTGCGCACTCTGACTGTTTCACTTCTCCTGCCTGCAGAAAGCCTGCATGGCATCTCTCTACTAAGACTGCTAAGATTCATTCTCTGCATACTAAGACTGCTTCTCTTCTTCAAATATTGTCTCTCTCTCTCTCACCATTCTGCTAAAGCAAATAGCCCTAAGGCATCTAAGGGTAATGATTCACAAGCAAGATTATAGCACAGCGGTCTGCATCTGGACACTAGATAAGCTGGGGCCAGAGACCTGGCCAGTCCCGGGGTCTGACACAATTTAAATGCTCCCAGATTTCTGAAACAGATCTCAATTAGTCTGAGCAATATGATATCCCATAACACCACAATAGCAGGGGATTTTAACACTTCTCTTACAAAGCTGGACTGATCGTCTAAACAGAAACTAAACAAAGATACAAGGGACCTAAATGTGACCCTAAATGACTGTGCTTGATAGATGTATATAGTATACATCCCAAAGTAAAGAATATATGTTCTTCTCATCAGCCCATGGAACATTCTCCAAAATTGATCATATTCTAGGACACAAAACAAACCTCAGCAGAATCAAAAGAACTGAAATTTTACCTTGTATCTTCTCAGACTACAAGGCATTAAAGGTGGAACCCAACCCCAGCAAAAATGTTCAACCCCTCACAAAGGCATGGAAATTAAACAACCTTATGCTGAATGACAGTTGGGTGCAGGAAGAGATAAAAGAGGAAATTATCAACTTCTTTGAGCATAACAACAATGAAGACACAAGCTACCAAAACCTGTGGGATACAGCAAAAGCAGTCCTGAGAGGAAAATTTATCATTTCAGATGCCTACATCTGAAAAACAGAAAGAGAGTGCATCACCAGCTCACAAACCATCTTATGAAATTGGAAAAAGAAGAACAGGGTTTGAGCCTAAACCTAGCCAAAGAAAAGAAATAATTGAAATTAAATCAGAGATTAATGAAATTGAAAACAAAAGAATCATTCAGAAAATTAATGAAACAAAGAGTTGGTTTTTTGGAAAAAAAAAAATAGATAAATCTTTGGCCAGACTAATTGGAAATAGAAAAGTAAAATCTCTAGTAACCTCAATCAGAAATGACAAAGGGGAAATAACAACAGACACAGAGATCATTTCTGAATATTACAAGAAACTCTATGTCCAGAAATTTGACAATGTGAAGGAAAAGGATCAATATTTGGAATCACACCTTCTCCCTAGACTTAGCCAGGAAGCAAAAGATCTCCTGAACAGACCAATTTCAAGCACTAAGATCAAAGAAACAATAAAAAATCTCCCAACAAATAAAAATGCCCTGGTCTAGATGGCTATACACCAGAATTCTATCAAACCTTAAAAGAAGAGCTTATTCCCATATTGAAGAAATTGTTCCAAAAAACTGAAGGGGAAGGAATCTGCCCCAACACATTCAATAAAGCAAACATTACCCTGATACCAAAATCAGGAAAAGACCCAACTAAAAAGGAGAACTTCAGACCAATTTCACAACTCAGACCAACTTCATTCAATTTCACTGAATATAGATGCAAAAAATTCTCAATAAAATCCTAGCCAATAGACTACAGCTTCGCATAAAAAAGTCATACCTTATGATCAAGTAGGTTTCATCCCAGGGATGCAAGGCTGGTTTAACATAGGCAAGCCACCATAAATGTAATTCACCATATCAATAGAAGCAAAAACAAAGACCACATGATCCTCTCAATAGATGCAGAAAAAGGATTCAATAAAATCCAGCATCCTTTTCTAATTAGAACACTGAAGAGCATAGGCATAGGTAGCCTATTTCTTAAACTGATGGAAGCCATCTATGACAAACACACTGCTAATAATTTACTGAATGGAGTAATGAAAATAGAGACATAGACATCTGGAATCGAAAATGAAAGCTTTTCCACTTAGAAGTGGAACCAGACATTGTTGTCCTCTATCACCATTACTATTCAACATAGTGCTAGAAGTTCTATTTAATCTAATCAGGCAGAAGGAAAGAAAGGGCATCCAAATGGGAGCAAAGGAGGTCAAACTCTCCCTCTTTGCTGATGATATGATCTTATACTTAGAGAACCCCACAGACTCAAACACAAGACTCCCGGAAGTCATAAAAAAATACAATAATGTCTCTATACAATGTCCACAAATCTGTAGCCTTTGTATATGCCAATAACAGCCAGGATGAGAAGTTACTTAAGGATACAAACCCCTTCACAATAGCTTCAAAGAAAATGAAATACCTAGAAATATACCTAATGAAAGAGGTGAAGGACCTCTATAAAGAAAATTATGAAACACTAAGAAAAGAAATAGCAGAAGATATTAACAAATGGAAGAACATACCATGCCCGTGGCTGGGAAGAATCAACGTTGTTAAAATGTCTATACTTTCCAAAGTAGTCTACAGATTCATTGCCATCCCTATTAAAATACCAACATTGTACTTTCAAGATTTAGAGAAACTAATTATTTGTTTTGTATGGAACCAGAAAAAAACCCGTATAGGTAAGGCAGTTCTTAGTAATAAAAACAAAGCCAGGGGCCTACCAGATTTTAGGCTGTCCTATAAGGCTATAGTGGTCAAAACAGCATGGTATTGGGACAAAAATAGAGACATAGACATCTGGAATCGAATAGAAAACCATGAGATGAAACTAACATCTTATAGCCATCTAACCTTTGATAAACCAAATAAGAACATATATAGGGGAAAAGAATTCCTATTCAATAAATGGTGCTGGGAGAACTGGATACCCACATGTAAAAACTTCAGAAGTTTAAAGTTAGCAGCAAATAAGAAAATAAAAATGTAGCACTTCAGTTATTTATCCTTCATTATCTTTTATTCAAATTTTTATTCTTGGGCTATGTACTTTGAAGATCAAAAAAAAAAATCTATCTTTAATCACATAGAATATTTAGAAAAATACCAGAAAAACCTTTTTATAAATAGTATTTGATGATAACCCCATAAATGCATCTATGTACACAGTTATGCTTTAATAAAAAAAAGAAACTACAAATCATTAAAGGGTATGGATTTTTAAAAAATAGTATTTGATGACAATGAGAGGCTTTAAAATTTCAGTGGGAAAGCAAGTTTTATAAACTTCTTTACAAAGTTGCAGCCATTTTAAAACTTGGGGCCTAATTTAAATAAGAGCCATAAAATTGCCAGGATGATGTTTTTTTCCAGCTTACCTAAAACTAAATGTCAAAGTAGGTTTTAAATAAAAATCTTTAATCAATGATGCTCCTAATCTCAAAAATGTAATATAAAAAGGCATGAAAAATATTAAAATATAGACCTCTTAGGCAATAAATTGCTTTTGTTTTTGTCTTTGAAAGATTCAAGGACCTATTCCTTTTTTTTTTTTGTTCACACATTGCTTGCAACAGAGTTGATCACCTGATCTGGAGTACAGAGTTTAAGCTGTGGCTTTGTTGTTTTACATTTTAATATTCTTCAAATATATTTCCGATTTTGTCTCCACTTAACATTTCTTATTTCAGATTAATCCTGAACTGAGGGAGGCATCTGAAAGGAGAGCCACTCAAAACCACAGGGAGCTGGGCAAACTGTTGGACAATTGAAGGGAAGGGATCCTGCCTGGGAAACAGACATTTCAAACTACCCAAAAGGGCGGGCACCTTTCCCCCAGGTGTTGGAGGGGGCTGGCGGTTCAGGCTGCGCAGCGAACTGGCGGACGCCCATCCAAAACTCTGAACCATAAAACTCAGAATAAATCCCCCGAGCGCTTCAACCACTGGAACCGGCTTGAAGCCTAGGACCCAGCTTTGGCTTCTGGAGCCGCGAAGCTACTGAAGCCGCGGACCGGCTTTGGCTGCTGAAGCCCTGGGAACCAGCTACAGGAGATACCACACGAACTCACCACCACTCCCCTTATGGCCGATTGAAGTCGCCAGTTTGCGGGGGAACCTGGGAACAGAGTGGAGGGACTTAGGAAGCGTGGACACCTGCACTGAGTGGGAAGGTCGGTCGCAAGTGATGTCCAGAAAAGAACAGCCGAGGTTGCACAATTCTTAGGCGACAAACTTTTACAGAAACTCCAAAATGGCGATCGGCCATGGAAGGTGGTTACCATGGTAACGGTATAAACTGTAAACCAGGTATGTCTCGAAACCACTCACAGCGCCACCTGGTGTCCAGAAAGTATATTGCAGTATGAATATATTCCTACGAAAGTTGATCCCTACAGCAGACATATAGATATTTATAGGTATATTTCTACCACAAGAATATTTTTGCAGTTGGTGCCTTTTTTTTTGTTTTTGGTTTTCGTGGGCCTTTTTTGGTTTTTTTTTGCTGTTTTCTTTTTGTCTGATTTTTCCTCACCATTTTCTTAGAGATTTCGATAATTTTTTATTATTACATTTTATATAGATATATTTTTTTATTTCTATGTCTTCTAATTTTAATTTCTTCTTTCTTCTCACTTAACATTCTTTCTAACACGACTTTATTCTCTCTTTTTTTCCCCTTCTTTCAATTATTTTACGATTATCACTATTTTTATTGCAGTTGTTCTTATATTGCTGTTGTCGTGGCTATTGCTTGTATGTTTATGTGTTTCCATCTGTCTCTGTATCTATGGGCCCATGTGCCTGGTCACCTTTGTATCTGTTTATTTGTTCATTTGGTCTCAATGAGCTTGGTGTTACGACCTGCAACCCTGAGCTCCTAACACCCCCCTCCACTCTCACTCTGTGATCTGGAGACCTGTCCCCTCAGGAGTCCAGATTCTTGGGTGAACTCTCAAGAGGTATAGACAGGACCTGGACTGCAGCTGGCCAGTGCTGACTCTGTAGCAAAGGACCGAGAAGACAATGGTCGGCTGAGAGGGAATTACACTGGAGCGGTGGTGCCCCAAGGTGCAGAGCAACAGCCGTCTTCAGCAATCACAAGGCCCACCCCCAGATATCCCATAGCCTCTTCTCCTGTCTTCCTGGGCAACCAGATGAGGCCGAGCATCTTCTCAGATGGCAACCACCATGGAACAGACCTGGGACTGAAACACAGGCCCCGTGAGTAAAGGGTTTTCCTGAGACGGTACTGACCTGGGTGGAACAGGGGGACTAGAAAACACACCCGCAGAGCTGGGAAACTCCTAGGGTGGGGCTGATCCAGAGAACCGCTCTACTGAGCCTGGGACGCACCTGGCCCTTAGGGGATCTCCAGCCTATAGACAAAGGAGGCCAAGAGGCTACAGCCAACAACTGATCGTGCTGCGAATACAAACCCGCAGGACTAAAGACAGGGCCTGAGACACAAGTTCTGGGAACTCAAATCAGCCTCTCCTCTGCAGAGGAATCTGGCAAGGTCAGAAACAAACTCCCACAGGGTTGTTCCCTTCACCCAGTAACACAAACTAAGGGTGGGGCTGGAACTGAGTGAACACCTCCAGCCTCCATCAAGTGCCGAGGTTGACAGGCCACACCACTCCCTGCTGGATAAAGAAAGAGAATAGCGGCCTAGTCGAGCAGACACAGACTACCCTGTGACTTAGGCAGGTGCAAACCCCTGGAGTATCTGCTTACTGCAGACAACTGACTGGGTCACAGCCCTGTGGGGCTAGCAGCGACTGGGTGTGACAGCTGCAAGGTGGGGAAGGAGGCATCAATCTTCCCAGACTGATCTATTTACTGGTGGCTCTTCCTGACTCCATGCAGCACTGGAGCAAGCCATTTTAGAGCAGTCACCAGACCCCTGTGATCCAGTTCCCAGGGACCTCTTGAACTCTCCCACCCGAGGCAGCTGCTGACTGAGACAACTGACTTGGACCTTTTGAACTGAGTCACTCACCTGGGGACTATCAAGGTGGTGCCCTGGGTGTGTGGTTGTAGGAAGGTTTGATTTTCCTTTTACATTTGTTGCCTGTGGTGGGTGGGGTGACTTAATTGCTGGTATTTCTCCACAGCTGAGACTTCAACCCAGAGTAACTGTTTCACTAGGGTCACATAGAAACCAGCTGAAAACAAATCAGAACCACTTAGCCCCTCTACACCAAACAGGGCCCCAGTTTCTCAGGCCACAGCACTGTATGGGTCCTCGACAAAACACCAGAGGAAAATCAAAGGGAGGAAACAATCATGGGGCGGAATCAGCGGAAAAACTCTGGTAACATGAATAACCAGAATAGATCAACCCCCCCAAGGAAAGATACGGCAGATGTAATTGAAGATCCCATTCACAAACAACTGGCTGAGATGTCAGAAATCGAATTCAGAATTTGGATGGCAAACAAGATTAACAAAATGGAATTAGGAATTCGTGGAGAAATTCAAAAGCTGTCTCAAGAATTTAACGAATTTAAAGACAAAACCATGAAAGACTTAGACACACTGAAACAAGAATTTGCAGCCCTCAAAGATATGAAAAATACAGTAGAATCCCTTAGCAACAGAATGGACCAAGCAGAAGAAAGGATCTCCGACATCGAAGATAAAGCCTTTGAACGCTCCCAAACTCTCAAACAGGAAGAGAAATGGAGAGCAAAAATGGATCACTCACTCAGAGAGCTCTGGGATAACTCGAAGAAGGCAAATATCCATCTCATAGGAATTCCTGAAACAGATGAAGTGGCCTCACTGGGCGCAGAGGCCCTTCTGCATGAAATTATGAAAGAGAATTTTCCAGACATGCCTAGAGAACCTGAAATTCAGATAGCAGATAGCTTCAGAACCCCAGCACGACTCAACCCCAATAAGACATCCCCAAGGCATATCATAATTAACTTCACTAAAGTTAATATGAAGGAGAAAATTCTCAAAGCGGCCAGGCGAAAGAAATCTATTACCTTCAAAGGGAAGAACATTAGAATGATTGCAGATCTCTCTGCTGAGACTTTTCAAGCCAGAAGAGGGTGGTCATCAACGTTTAATCTCCTCAAGCAAAATAACTTTCAATCCCGGATCTTGTACCCAGCTAAACTGAGTTTCATTTACGACGGAGAAATTAAATACTTTAATGACATACATATGCTAAAGAAATGTGCCATAACCAAACCAGCTCTTCAGGATATCCTCAGACCTATCCTCCATAATAACCAACCCAATCCTCTACTACAAAAGTAAACTCACTCAGAAACTTCTGATCAAACTCCAACTTCCACAATGGCAAAAGGATTAAAAATGCCCACTGGACTTTCAAAAAACTCAATATCCCAAATTTCACCAAACTTATCAATACTCTCCATTAATGTGAATGGCTTAAACTGCCCTCTAAAGAGACATAGGTTAGCTAACTGGATACAAAAACTCAGGCCAGACATTTGTTGCATACAAGAGTCACATCTTAACTTAAAAGACAAATACAGACTCAGGGTGAAAGGATGGTCATCCATATTTCAGGCAAATGGTAACCAGAAAAAAGCAGGAGTTACAATTTTATTTGCGGACACAATAGGCTTTAAACCAACAAAAGTAAGGAAGGACAAAAATGGTCACTTCATATTTGTTAAGGGTAAGACTCAATATGATGAGATTTCAATTATTAATATCTATGCACCCAACCAGAATGCACCTCAATTTATAAGAGAAACTCTAACAGACATGAGCAACTTGATTTCCTCCAACTCTATAATAGTCGGAGATTTTAACACTCCTTTGGCAGTGATGATCGATTCTCCAACAAAAAGCTGAGTAAAGAAATTCTAGATTTAAATCTAACCATCCAGCATTTAGATTTAGCAGACATCTACAGAACATTTCATCCCAACAAAACTGAATACACATACTTCTCATCAGCCCACGGAACTTACTCCAGAATCGATCACATCTTAGGTCACAAGTCTAACCTCAGCAAATTTAAAGGAATAGAAATTATTCCATGCATCTTCTCGGACCATCATGGAATAAAACTTGAGATGAGTAACAACAGGAATCTGCATACACATACAAAAACATGGAAGTTAAATAACCTTATGCTGAATGATAGCTGGGTCAGAGATGAGATCAAGAAGGAAATTACCAAATTTCTGGAACAAAACGACAATGAAGACACGAACTATGAGAACCTCTGGGACACAGCAAAGGCAGTTCTAAGAGGGAAATTTATAGCACTGCAAGCCTTCCTCAGGAGAACGGAAAGAGAGGAAGTAAGCAACTTAATGGGACATCTCAAGAGACTGGAAATGGAAGAACATTCCAACTCCAAACCCAGTAGAAGAAAAGAAACAACCAAAATCAGAGCAGAACTAAATGAAATTGAAAACAAAAGAATAATACAACAGATCAATAAATCAAAAAGCTGGTTTTTTGAAAAGGTCAACAAAATAGATAAACCTTTGGCCAACCTAATCAGGAAAAAAAGAGTAAAATCTCTAATCTCATCAATCAGAAATAACAAAGACAAAATAACAACAGACTCCTCAGAAATCCAAAAAATCCTTAATGAATATTACAAGAAACTTTACTCTCAGAAATACGAAAATCTGAAGGAAATCGACTGTTACTTGGAAGCACGTCACCTTCCAAGACTTAATCAAAAACAAGTGGAAATGTTGAATAGGCCCATATCAAGTTCAGAAATATCATCAACCATACAAAATCTCCCCAAAAAGAAAAGCCCGGGACCAGATGGTTTCACGTCAGAATTCTACCAAACCTTTAAAGAGGAATTAGTACCTATACTACTCAACCTGTTCCAAAAAGTAGAAAAAGAAGGAATACTATCCAACACATTCTATGAAGCAAACATCACCCTGATCCCCAAACCAGGAAAAGACCCAACAAGAAAAGAAAATTATAGACCAATATCACTAATGAAGATAGATGCAAAAATATTCAACAAGATTCTAACAAACAGAATCCAGCAACATATCAAACAAATCATACATCATGACCAAGTTGGTTTTATCCCAGGGTCTCAAGGCTGGTTCAATATACGTAAATCTATAAATGTAATTCAGCACATAAACAAATTAAAAAACAAAGACCATATGATTCTCTCAATCGATGCAGAAAAAGCTTTTGATAACATCCAACATCCATTCATGATCAGAACACTTAAGAAAATTGGTATAGAAGGGACATTTCTTAAACTGATAGAGGTCATCTACAGCAAACCCACAGCCAATATCATATTAAATGGAGTTAAATTGGAATCATTTCCACTTAGATCTGGAACCAGACAAGGCTGCCCATTGTCTCCATTGCTCTTTAACATTATAATGGAAGTTTTAGCCACCGCCATTAGGGAAGAAAAGGCGATCAAGGGTATCCACGTAGGGTCAGAAGAGATCAAACTTTCGCTCTTCGCAGATGATATGATTGTATATCTGGAAAATACTAGGGACCCTACTACAAAACTCTTAGAAGTGATCAAGGAATACAGCAGTGTCTCAGGTTACAAAATCAACATTCATAAATCGGTAGCCTTTATATATACCAACAATAGTCAAGTTGAAAAAACAATTAAGGACTCTATCCCATTCACAGTAGTGCCAAAGAAGATGAAATACTTGGGAGTTTATCTAACAAAGGACGTGAAAGATCTATATAAAGAGAACTATGAAACTCTAAGAAAAGAGGTAGCTGAGAATGTTAACAAATGGAAAAATATACCATGCTCATGGTTGGGAAGAATCAACATTGTTAAAATGTCCATACTACCCAAAGCAATATATAATTTCAATGCAATCCCCATTAAAGCTCCACTGTCATACTTTAAAGATCTTGAAAAAATAATACTTCATTTTATATGGAATCAGAAAAAACCTCGAATAGCCAAGACATTACTCAGAAATAAAAACAAAGCAGGAGGAATCACGCTACCAGACCTCAGACTATACTACAAATTGATAGTGATCAGAACAGCATGGTACTGGCACAAAAACAGAGAAGTAGATGTCTGGAACAGAATAGAGAACCAAGAGATGAATCCAGCTACTTACCATTATTTAATCTTTGACAAGCCAATTAAAAACATTCAGTGGGGAAAGATTCCTTATTTAACAAATGGTGCTGGGTGAACAGGCTGGCAACCTGTAGAAGACTGAAACTGGACCCACACCTTTCACCATTAACCAAGATAGACTCTCACTGGATTAAAGATTTAAACCTAAGATATGAAACTATAAAAATACTAGAAGAGAGTGTAGGGAAAACCCTTGAAGAAATTGGGTTGGGCGAGTTTTTTATGAGAAGGACTCCCTGGGCAATTGAAGCTGCTTCAAAAATACACTATTGGGACTTGATCAAACTAAAAAGCTTCTGCACAGCCAAGAACACAGTAAGTAAAGCAAGCAAACAGCCCTCAGAATGCGAGAAGATATTTGCAGGTTATATCTCCGACAAAGGTTTAATAACCAGAATCCACAGAGAACTCAAACGCATTAGCAAGAAAAGAACAAGGGATCCCATCGCAGGCTGGGCAAGGGACTTGAAGAGAAACTTCTCTGAAGAAGACAGGCGCACGGCCTTCAGACATATGAAAAAATGCTCATCATCTTTAATCATCAGAGAAATGCAAATCAAAACTACTTTGAGATATCATCTAACTCCAGTGAGACTAGCCTATATCACAAAATCCCAAGACCAGAGATGTTGGCGTGGATATGGAGAAAAGGGAACACTTTTGCACTGCTGGTGGGAATGCAAATTAATACATTCCTTTTGGAAAGAGATATGGAGAACACTTAGAGATCTAAAAATAGATCTGCCATTCAATCCTGTAATCCCCCTACTGGGCATATACCCAGAAGACCAAAAATCACACCATAACAAAGATATTTGTATCCACGAATGGATTAATAAATTGTGGTATATGTACACCATGGAATATTATGCAGCCTTAAAGAAAGATGGAGACTTTACCTCTTTCATGTTTACATGGATCGAGCTGGAACATATTCTTCTTAGTAAAGTGTCTCAAGAATGGAAGAAAAAATACCCAATGTACTCCCCCTTATTATGAAACTAATGTAGGACCTTCACATGAAAGCTATAACCCAGTTACAACCTAAGAATAGGCAGAAAGGGGAAAGGGAGGGGAGGGAGGGGGGAGGGAGGGGGAAGGAGGGGGATTAATGGGATTACACCTGCGGGGCATCTTACAAGGGTATATGTGAATCCTAGTAAATGTGGAATGTAAAAGTCTTAGCAAAATAACTAAGAAAATGCTACAAAAGCTATGTTAACTAATGTGATGAAAATGTGTCAAATGATCTATGAACCAAGTGTATGGTGCCCCACGATCATACTAATGTTCACAGCTACGGTTTAATAAAAATAAATAAATTAAAAGATAAATCTCTTATTTCACATACCATTTGTAATCATTGCATTCAGTAATCCTTCTGGAGGACAAGAAATGTACATCCTGCCTTGGTACTCTGAGTTTATTTCTTCTTCCGACAGGACAGTTTTTACAGTTTCTTCCTGTGGACTTGTACCAGGAGTGATGATGATCTGAAGTAAAACAAGATTCTTTGAGGAAGTACACTTTCCATACAATTTTATACATGTACTAAACCACCAAATCTCATAATTAAATCCACTTTATTACTGTCAACATGGGAGTCATACATGTAAGAGAAGATTCATGTTCGACATCAATAGGCATTGGGGGGATATAGTAGCAGTGCATTTTTCCAGGTGACTTGATTTAGTCTGTTATAGACGAGTCCCTACCATGTCATTTATGAATAAAGTGTGCAGGCACTGTAGGCATGATAATTGAAAGTGTCCATCCTCTGTTCACTTCCCAAAGAACAGTCACCAAAACTTTTATGAAATTAAAATAGAACTAAATTGGAAAGAAGGTAACTGTAATTTTATTTGGATTCAACTCATTTGAAAAATGGTACAACTGAAAGAAAAATGAGAAAAGCACAGGTCAAGCTTTCAGAAATGCAGGTGTGCTCCCACTAATATTTATAGATAATACATTTAGGTAGTTCAAGGGTATACCATAATTTTCTAGGCTTTTTAATGGTAGTTAGTCTAATTATGAAACTGCTGATTTAGAATAAAGCAATCTTCTATTTGTGAAAACAATGATAAGCTTCTCCCAATGTAAAAATTAAACACAAAGGGGAACCATTATATACTTTGGTAGGAATGTTAATTAGTTAATCACTATGGAGAACAGTAGAGGTTCCTCAAAAAACTAACAAGAGAACTACCATATGACTGAGCAACCCCATCGCTAGGCGTATATCCAAAAGAAGAGAATTTAGTATATTGGAAAGATATCTGCACTCCATGTTTATTGTAGCATATTCACAATAGCCAAGATTTGGAATCAATCTGTCTATCAGCACATGAACAGATAAAGATATTGTGGTACATATACACAATGGAATATTATATAGCCACAAAAAGAATGAAATCTTGCTGTTAGCAACAAGATGGATGGAACTGGAGAACATTCTGTTAAGTCAAATAATCCAAGCACAGTAGGACAAATCTTTCATGTTCTTACTCATATATGGGAACTAAATACTAAAAAGAATTGATCTCATGAAGATGATAGAGAGCAGACTGAATGTTAACAGAGGATGATGAAAGGATAGCAGGGAGGGGGGATAAAGTGGGAATTATTAAGGGTGCTAAACTGTAGTTAGGTAGTTAGAATACTGTTTGATAGCACAACAAAATAACTGTAATCAACAATAAATTAAGTTATACTTTTAAATAATTAAAAGAATGGAATTGGAACGTTCTTAACACAAAGAACCAATACGTGCCTGAAGGAATGGGTACCCTAATTATCCTGATTTGATTAATTCACATTGTACGTCTATATCAAAACAGACCAGGTATCCTATGAAGATATATATATCCATAATAATTAAAAATTTTAAAAATATATTTTAAAATAACTTAAAAAATTGTAAAAGGGAGAGCTTATTTCTTGTGAAGGGGGTCTCAATCTGCAGTGGCCATTCTGACAGGGTGGAAAACACTACTTTGGCCATAAGCCAGGAAGATGGATTTCAAAGGCATGACAAAAGGGAATGAGATTTTATACTGAGCAGGTGACTAAATATACATATTTAACAATCTATAGGAGGAGTCATGAATATTTCTGAAGAGAAAACATGCATGTGTAATTGTGCTTTGCTCCTCCTATCCTGTTATGGCTGATTCTGAATTTTAAGGCTTTTTTTCTCAAATCCCCTTGGCTGAGAGGGTTGTGTGTGTTCAGCTAGTGGGAGGCTTAGGATTTTATTTTTAGTTCACATCTATCTGTATGTTTCCTTTGGCATTTATAAAATTAGTAAGAATTGTTCCTCATTTAAAAAACCTCATAAACAATAATAAAAACAACAGGGCAGCCCCTGTGGCTCAAAGGAGTAGGGCACCGGCCCCATATGCCGGAGGTGGCGGGTTCAAACCCAGCCCCGGCCAAAAACTGCAAAAAACAAACAAACAAAAAACCACCAGAGTAGGCTTGGAATAGACCCAGGCATAGAGATCTCCAAACTTGCCTTAGAATTGTCATGGGGTGTGTATGTGTGTGGGGGGTGTGCACAGATACACTAGCACTTTGAGTGGATTGATTAACACTTTGAGTGCAGTGGGAGAGAGAACATATTGTCACAGGAAATGGTAACAAAGGCTAGAGGGCACATGTCTGTTAACTCTCACCTTGAAGAAGGAGAGAGTTAACATTTGATGACAACACAGCAGCTGATGGCTAAAGTGAATTATATTGTCCTTTAAAATCAAAGTTCTTCAAATCTGTTGGCATTCTGGTATAGAGGCTTTTTCTAGAAATTTCTGTCACCATATAAGAGGGTTAATGACACAATAGTGAATTTTTATGAAGGTGGGTGACAGATCATATACAGTAAAACTATTAATTTTATTTTATTATTTTAGAATTATAATAAATTGACATAAATTAGAATGACTTCTTCCCAGAAAAGTAATTCAATTAATGGTATATATTTAAAATATTTTTAGAAAGACTTTTCTGGCCTTTAAGAACTACAGAAACATCTATTTTAAAAATAAGCAATATATAATTCTAATTATAAGCAATTATAACTTAGCAAAACTAGATCAACAAAGGGTTTAAAGACTAAATGTATATGCTTATAAAAATGAAAAACTTGGGCCTCTTCAAAACACACAGCACAACATTTTTAATTAATTCAGATTCATATTTACCTTTATTAGTTTAAATTACTGACTTTTTCCTGGACGTGGCAAGAAATTATAAGCCACAGTTCTCCTTATTCCTAAAATCTGCCTTCTTCTCACTAAAATACTTTGTTGTCACCTCTTTTCATTTGTCCTGTTCTTTCTGCTGATTCCCTAAGACCTATTAAAAGTAGCTATTTCAAAATTACCACTTTTCATTTTTAAACCAGACATATAAAACAAACTAGTAGGTGAATTTTAGAAATAAATTTTAAGATTAGATTGATTTTTATATCATATATTAAAACAGTTTTAAGTTTTTACCTGAGGAATTGCAGATGTTTGGGAGTTTTTATCCTCCAACTGTTCAGTTTTTGATTCTGTGGTATGCATGCTAAGATTCAAAAGAAAAATAATTTCAAAGAAAAAGCAAGACTATAAATCCATATGGAATCAAACAATGGCTAAAGGGAATTAATTTTTAATTTTTTTTTTTTTTTGAGGCAGAGTCTAAAGCTATCGCCCTGGGTAGAGTGCTGTGGCATCACAGCTCACAGCAACCTCAAACTCTTGGGCCCAAGTGATTCTCCTGCCTCAGCCTCCCAAGTAGCTGGGACTATAGGTGCCTGCCACAATGCCTGCCTATTTTTTTTGTTGCAGTTATCATTGTTGTTTTAGCTGGCCCGGGCCAGGTTCCAACCCACCAGCCTCGGTACATGTGGCTGGAACCCTACCCACTGAGATATGGGTGCCACCTTTTAATTGTTTTGTCATGAAATTGTATCATAGTCAAGTCAGATGTCTATATAGTGAAAACAGCTCCAAATATTCATTTTGAAGTTATTAACCACAGCCATGTATATAAGTTTTATAAACCATTAGCATACATAAATCAAACACTTCTTTATAGTTCATAATGCTGGGCCATATCTTAGAAGCATATTTTAGAAAACTCAATTCTTTATTTCATGCACTGAACTAGTATGTTTGAGATAATTTCCAAAGTTGATTTACTCTATCTTCAGTCATATTCCTGTATCAGAAACTCTACAAAAATTTATAAAGAAAAACAATCAAAAAAAAAAAGAAAAAAAAGAAAAACAATCAACTACATTAGTATCTATAAGTTGCTGATATACACTATCTTGTTATGTGGTGCGTTTGAAAGTCTATAGGTCCAACATTTAAACATATATACATATATATAAGACTTATTTTGACTAAGAATGAACTAGAACCATATCAAAAGAAGAATTATGTCTGGAAACTTTTGCTTTAAAATACCTGTTCTTTCTCTCTTATATTTGCTTGCTTTGAAGATAGGAGAATGCATTTGTCTTAAAAATATCTTTCTCTCAATTACTGAGTTATTATTGAAAACAAAACTCAAGATTTTAAATTTTACCACATAATATTTCAAGCTATGCTATTTAAAAAGGCAAGTAATTTTAATAATGAAATATTTTAATAAAAATTTACTAGGTGCTTTACCTCTTTGGTTCCACTGTAATGAAGTAAAATATTGCTGTGTACACAAAATCCTAGAAGGGATCATAACTGAATTTATAACTATTAAAGCAGAAAGTAACACTCATTTAAAATTTTTGATTAAAAATTATATCGAAGTCTCTTTAAAGTAGAATTCCATTGTAATTAAAATAACTGTCAACATTACTGCCTTGCCACTAGAATGACTACCTTGTCATTAGCTGTTAGATCAGGAGCTAAGAGCTAGTGAGCTCTAAGACAAAGAGGGTCAGTGAATCGCTCTAGATGTGGCATGTTCTGAAGGGACAGGTTAGAACCATTAAAAAGTTTAAACAGGAGTACATGGGTTGTGAGGACAGGATGCAAAGTTAATTCACTCAATTTCTGAATGCCTATTCTGAGCTCTGAAGGTAAAGCAGCAAAACAAAACAAAACAGAAATACAGGCATCTACTCTCATGGAGATTATGTTCTGATTGGGAGAAAAGGAAGATAATATATACTTTCAGACTACAGTAAGTACAAAAGAAAATAAATGAGGATGCTGTTACTAGATCAAGGTGACATTTGAATTGTGACCTAACTGAGGAGAGAGAAGCTGTGAATCACAGTAGCTAGAGGGACTAGCAACAGGCAAACGTTTAAGACCAAGAATCACACAAGTAGCAAGAAATCAAGACTAGGTAGCTAGTGTAAGATCTGTAACCATATAATGATAAGGATGACAGTGCTTGAAATCCAGGCAACCAGACAATGCATTAGCGCTTCAAAACCTAGGTAAGGAGTCTGAATAATCAATGTACAAGGTAATAGCCATCAACAGAAGTGTGGTACTGAGTCAAGCAATATTGGTGACTGGCAACTCCTCAATACTCTATATATCTGCCAAGAGTGGAATCAGTAAGTGTTAGGCCTAGCAACTAAAAGCAAGAACTTCGGAGCTGAGATAGTAACATATTCCACTTTCTCTTTTATCTTTTAATAATTGTAGGTAGTGGTTTATCTCCATAGGCCTCCATTTCCTTATCTGAAAAATATCATTATGCTTAATTTATTTGTTATCATAAGGATTAAATGATGTAGTAATAGCTGACATGAGTTGAATACGTTAAGCACTTAACACGAATCATTTCATCCAAGTCTATGAGGTATTTACTATTATTATCCCAATTTTACAAATGTTGAAAATGAGACACAGGAAAGTTAAGTAATTGCCCCAAACTTAACACAAGTAGCAAGTGGCAGAGCTGGAATTTGAACTACCTTGGTATTGTCTGACTTTTTCCTCTTAGCTATTCTGATGATTCTGCGTTGTGGATTCGAATTGCATTTTCTTCATGATTAAAAAACATTTTTTCATATATATATTGCCCATTTGAATCTTTAGTATTCAAATTTCTGGCCTATTTTTTACTGTGTTGGAGGCTTTTTTCATATGGATTTGTTGAAGTTCTTTCAGTATCCTAGATATGAATCTTTCATTGGATATGTAATTAGCCAGTATTATCTCTCACTCTCTGGCTTGCCTTTTCACTCTGATGATGTATTTTTAAAAAGATATTTTAATTTGGTCCAGTTCATCCTGTTCTTCTTTTATGATTAGAGCTTTTATTGTTTCAGAAATCCTTATTTTTGGATTCAATTCTGTTCCCTGGTCCATTTGTCTACTTTTATGCCAACATTACTCTAGTGAGTATATAGTAACTTTCTGGTTTTGCTTCTCTTCAGAGTTAGATCTATTCTTTGGCCTCTGTACATTCACATAGATTTTAGGACCAAATTATCAATTTATACATACCACAAATACACATGTGTACACATACTCATGTCCACACACTTCTGGAATTTGACTGAAATCGCGTTAAATCTATAGGTTAATTTGGGAAGAACTGACGTCAAACAATATTGAATCTTTCAATCCTTGAAGAGTATGTATCTCTCCATTTATTTACATTAGCTTTGATTTATCTTAATAATGTTTTGTAGTTTTCACTGTAGAGAACTGCATGTCTTTCATTAGGCTTATTTTTTAGGTATTGGATGATTTCTGGATGTTAATAAAAATAGCACCATTTAAAAAATTATCACTTGTTTTTTTCTGGCATGCAGAAATATAAATAAGTTTTGTTTATTTCACTTTTATTAGTCATCGATAAATTCACTTAATCTAATAATCTGTAGATTCTTATCGATTTTCTGAGTACATAAATATGTGGTTGGCAAATATAAGTTTTATTATTTCTTTAAAAAACAATTCTTTTTTTGAGACAGAGTCTCATTATGTCGCCCTTGGTAGAGTGCTGTAACATCACAGCTCATAGCAACCTCAAACTCCTGGACTTAAGCGATTCTCTTGCCTCAGCCTTCAGTAGCTGGGACTACGGGCACCCACTACAATGCCTGGCTATTTTTTTTTGTTGCAGTTGTCATGATTGTTTAGCTGGCCAGGGCTGGGTTCAAACCCGCCAGCCTTGGTGTATGTGGCTGGCGCTGTAACCACTGTGCTATAGGTGCGGAGCCTTCTTTTTAAAATGTTATGCACTTTATCTCTTTTTGTTTCTTTATTGCTCTGACTATAGCCTGTCTTTACTGTTGCTCTATGTTTTTGCTGACTCTGGTATTATCTGTCTTTAGCATTTTTTTTCCTTTGTTCCCACAACAAAGAATTGAAAGTTTCTTTCAATGCAGATTTTTTGGTGATAAATTCTTTCATTATTTCTTTGCCTGAAAATGTCTTTATTTCACTGTCACTTTTGAAAGTGATTCTCCTTGGACGCAGATTCTAGATTAGAATTTATTTTCTTTAATTACTTTAAAGATGTTCCACTGTTCTGGCTTCCACAGTTTCTGTTGAAAATTTAGATTTTTTCAGGTTATGTTTCCAGTAAAGGTCTGGTAACTAGAATCCACAGAAAACTCAAACTAATCATTAAGAAAAGGACAAACAGCTCCATTTCTTTGTAGGCAAGAGATCTGAACAGAATCTTCTCTGAAGAAGATAGGCACATGGCCTACAAACACATGAAAAAAATGCTGATCATCTTTAATCATCAGAGAAAAGCAAATCAAAACCACTTTGAGATATCATCTCACTCCTGTAAGATTAGCCCACATCATAAGATCCCAAAACTACAGATGTTGATACGGATGTGGAGAGAAGGGAACACTTTCACACTGCAGGTAGGAATGCAAACTAATACAGCTCTTTTGGAAAGAAGGTTGTAGAATACTCAAGGAACTAAAAGTAGACCTATAGTTCGATACTGTAATTCCTCTGCTAAGAATATACCCAGATGATCAAAAATAATTTTACAACAAAGACATCTGCACCAAAATGTTTATTGCAGCCCAATTCATAATTGCCAAGTCATAGAAGCAGCCCAAGTGCCCATCGACCCAGGAATGGATTAACAAATGATGATTATATGTATACCAAAGAATTGCATTCAGGTTTTTTCTGGTTCTGTACAAAACATAGGACTATTTTTTCAAGATCTGAAAAGTATCAAATTGGTATTTTAATGGGGATTAAACTGAATTTGTAGATTGCTTTGAGTAGTACATTTTAACAACGTGGATTCTTCTAAGCCATGAGCATGATATGTTCTATTTGCTAACATACTCTACAATTTCTTTTCTCAGTGACTAATAATTGTGTCTGTAGAGACACTTTACATCCTTTGTTAAGTATATTCCAAGGTATTTAATTTTCTTTGATGCCACTGTGAAGGATATTGTGTAATTTGATTCTCAGCTTGATTACTGTTGGTGTATATGAAAGCTCCTGATTTGTATACACTGATTTTATTGTGATGTTGTATTTCCTTATCAATTGTAGGAGTTTCAATTGGTTGAGTCCTTAGGGGTTTCTAGGTATAAGATAATAACATGAAAGAGCAACAAGAGATAGTTTGACCTCTTCTGTCCCCATTTGGATATCTTTGACATCCTTCTCTTGTCTGATTGCTTTGGCTAGGACTACTATGTTGAACAGTAGTGGTGATGGACATCCTTGTCTGGTTCATGTTCTAAGAAGAAATGCCTTCAGCTTTTCTCTGTTCAATCTGATATTGGCTGTAGGTTTGCTGTAGTTGGCTTCTATCAGTTTAAGGAATTTCCTTGCTATGGCAGTTTTATTAAGTGTTCTTGTCAAAAAATACGCTGAATTTTGTCAAATGCTTTTTCTGTGTCTATTGAGGGGATCACATGGTCTTTGTTTTTACTTCCATTTATGCATTGCATTTATAGATTTATGTACGTTGAACCAACCCTGCATTCCTAAAATGAAGCCTACCTGGTCATGTTGAATTATTTTTTTGATGTGTATCTGAATTCTGTTGGCTAAGATTTTTTTTTTTTTTTTGAGACAGAGCCTCAAGCTGTCACCCTGGGTAGAGTGCCATGGCATCACAGCCCACAGCAACCTCCAACTCCTGGGCTCAAGCGATTTCTCTTGTCTCAGCTTCCCAAGTAGCTGGGACTACAGGCGCCTGCCACAATGCCTGGCTATTTTTTGGTTGTAGCCATCATTGTTGTTTGGTGGGTCCGGGCTGGATTCAAGCCCGTCAGCTCAGGTGTATGTGGCTGGCGCCTTAGTGCCACAGGCGCTAAGTCTGTTTGTTAAGATTTTATTGAGTATTTTACATCAATATTCATTAATAATTCTGGCCTGTAATTTTCTTTTCTTTTTTTTTTTTTGCTATGTCCTTTCCTGGTTTTGGTATCAGAATGATATTAGCTTCATAGAAGGAGTTGGGTAGAGTTCCCTGCTCCTAAATGTTTTGGAATAGATTTTTCAATGTAGGTACAAGCTCTTCTTTGCAGGTTTGGTTGAATTCTGGTGTAAAACCATCTGGTCTATGATTTTTCTTTGTTGGAAGCTTTTTTATTGTTGTTTCAATTTTGGTACTTTATATTGGTCTATTAAAAAATTCTGTTTCTTCCTGCTGGAGTCTAGAGAGGTAGTGTGATTCCATATGTTTGCCCATTTTCTCCATGTTTTCAGATTTCTGGGCATAGAGATTTTTATAGTATTCAGGTATATATTTTGTATTTCTGTGGTATCTGTTGTTATTTCCCCTTTCATTTCTCACAGAGCTTGTTAGAGATCCCACTTTTCTGTTTCTAGTTAATCTGGCCAAAGGTTTATCAGTTTTACTTATCTTTTAAAAAAACCCAATATTTTGCTTCATTAATCTTTGTTCTTTTGTGCTTGAATTCATTTAGTTCTGATAAGACTTTGGTTATTTCTTTTCTGCTCCTGTGTCTAGGATCACATTAATCCTCCTTTCCCAGTTCCTTGAGATGATTCATTAGATTGTTGATTTGAATACTTTCTGATTTGTGGATGTGGGCTTTAATGTGACGAATTTACCTCCTAGGACTGCTTTTGAGGTATCCTATAGGTTTTGATAGCTTGTGGCCTCATTGTCACTTTGTTCAACGAATCTAATAATTTTCTTCTTTACTTCCTCTTTGACTTGGCTATCATTCAGCAATAAATTGTTTAGTTTCCATGACTTTTTGTGAAGAAGAGTGATTCTGTTGGAACTGATTTCTATTTTTACTCCATTGTGGTTTGCAAAGATAATTTCTATTTTTTAAAATTTGTTGAGGCTTATTTTGTGACCTAGGATACGATCGATCTTGGAAATGATCCACGAGCTGATGAGAAGAAGGTATATTTAGCAGTACTGGGGTGAAATGTTCTATAGATGTTTGTTAAGCTCATTTGTTCTAGAGCCATGTTGAAGTCCAAAGTTTGTTTAATTTATGCTTGGAGGATCTGTCCAGTTCTGTCAGTGGGGTGTTGAAGTCCCTTGCTATTATGGTGTTGTTGTTTATCATTTTGTTTAGATCAAGTAAAATTTGCTTTATAAATCTGATAAAGTGTCTAAGTTGGTGCATAAATATTTAGGATTGATATGTCTTCTTATTGAATTGTCCCTTTGATCAGTATATAATGTTCAACTTTTTACTTTTATTGCTTTAAAGTCAATAATATCTGCAATGAATATTGCAACTCCTTTTTTTAGTTTCCATTAATACTATTTTCCAACCCTTTACCTTGAGTCTTGATTTATTCTAGGGGGTTAAATGCATTTCCTGAAGACAGCAGATACCAGGCTTGAGTTTTTTTTATCCAATCAGCCTGTGTCTGTTCAGTTGAGAATTTAAGCTGTTCACATTTCTTGAGAGAATTGATAAGAAGGGTGGATTACTTTTAATCCAATTGTGAGGCACTCTGTTGTTTTGTTTTGTCACTTGGGCTATGGTAGGTGCTAGGCTTTGCCCTTTAGTTACTAGGTAGTTTTACTTTGGGGGGCAACCAGTGTGTTGGTGTGGCCATAGTATAATTCTGAATACTTCATGCAGGATAGGCTGAGCAGTGACAGCTTTGTAATATTCAAGTTTTACTTCAGTGTTTTCCAGGTTCCTTTAGGGATTTTTGCCTAAGATGATGCCTTCAATAAACTTAGGATACCTTGTTATTTCACTTCAATAATAACAGGGATACCTTGTTATTTCACTTTGGTTCACTCTGTCCATTTCTTCCTATCCCTATGAGCTGAATTAGCTTCTCCAATGTTACATAGCTATAAATAAAGGAGTTGAGACTAAAATGAGGCGGTCAAATTCCAGAGCACATATTCTTATAACTAAAGTATTTACAATTTGCCAGACATAGACTAAAACTCTCATAAAGGTTTAGATGCTAATGTTTAAAAAACGACCATAGTAGTTTTAGTCATAGCAATTAGGGAAGAAAAGGCGATCAAGGGTATCCATATAGGGTCAGAAGAGATCAAACTTTCGCTCTTCGCAGATGATATGATTGTATATCTGGAAAACACCAGGGATTCTACTACAAAACTCTTAGAAGTGATCAAGGAGTACAGCAGCGTCTCAGGTTACAAAATCAACATTCATAAATCAGTAGCCTTTATATATACCAACAATAGTCAAGCTGAAAAAACAGTTAAGGACTCTATTCCATTCACAGTAGTGTCAAAGAAGATGAAATATTTGGAAGTTTATCTAACAAAGGACGTGAAAGATCTCTATAAAGAGAACTATGAAACTCTAAGAAAAGAAATAGCTGAAAATGTTAACAAATGGAAAAACATACCATGCTCATGGCTGGGAAGAATCAACATTGTTAAAATGTCCATATTACCCAAAGCAATATACAATTTTAATGCAATCCCTATTAAAGTTCCACTGTCATACTTTAAAGATCTTGAAAAAAATAATACTTCGTTTTATATGGAATCAGAAAAAACCTCGAATAGCCAAGACATTACTCAGAAATAAAAACAAAGCAGGAGGAATCACGCTACTGGACCTCAGACTATACTATAAATCGATAGTGATCAAAACAGCATGGTACTGGCACAAAAACAGAGAAGTAGATGTCTGGAACACAATAGAGAACCAAGAGATAAACCCAGCTACTTACTGTTATTTGATCTTTGACAAGTCAATTAAAAACATTCAATGGGGAAAAGATTCCCTATTTAACAAATGGTGCTGGGTGAACTGGCTGGCAACCTATGGAAGACTGAAACTGGACCTACACCTTTCACCATTAACTAAGATAGACTCTCACTGGATTAAAGATTCAAAGTTAAGACATGAAACTATAAAAATACTAGAAGCGAGTGCATGGAAAACTCTTGAAGAAATCGGTCTGGGCAAATATTTTATGAGGAGGACCCCTCGGGCAATTGAAGCAGCTTCAAAAATACACTACTGGGACCTGATCAAACTAAAAAGCTTCTGCACAGCCAAGAACACAGTAAGTAAAGCAAGCAAACAGCCCTCAGAATGGGAGAAGATATTTGCAGGTATGTCTCCGACAAAGGTTTAATAGCCAGAATCCACAGAGAACTCAAACATATAAGCAAGAAAAGAACAAGTGATTCCATCTCAGGTTGGGGAAAGGACTTGAAGAGAAACTTCTCTGAAGAAGACAGGCTCATGGCCTACAGACATATGAAAAAATGCTCATCATCCTTAATCATCAGAGAAATGCAAATCAAAACTACTTTGAGATATCATCTAACTCCAGTAAGATTAGGCCATATCACAAAATCCCAAGACCAGAGATGTTGGTGTGGATGTGGAGAAAAGGGAACACTTTTGCACTGCTGGTGGGAATGCAAATTAATACATTCCTTTTGGAAAGATGTTTGGAGAACACTTAGAGATCTAAAAATAGATCTGCCATTCAATCCTATAATTCCTCTACTAGGCATATACCCAGAAGACCAAAAATCACATTATAACAAAGATATTTGTACCAGAATGTTTATTGCAGCCCAATTCATAATTGCTAAGTCATGGAAAAAGCCCAAGTGCCCATCGATCCACGAATGGATTAATAAATTATGGTATATGTACACCATGGAATATTATGCAGCCTTAAAGAAAGATGGAGACTTTACCTCTTTCATGTTTACATGGATGGAGCTGGAATATTTTCTTCTTAGTAAAGTATCTCAAGAATGGAATAAAAAGTATCCAATGTACTCAGCCCTACTATGAAACTAATTTATGGCTTTCGTATGAAAGCTATAACCCAGTTATAACCTAAGAATATGTGGAAGGCGGAGAGGGAAGGTGGGGGAGGATGGGCAGAGGGTGGGTGATTGGTGGGATTACGCTTGCGGTACATCTTACAAGGGTACATGTGAAGCTTGGTAGATGTAGAATATAAATGTCTTAACACAATAACTAAGAAAATGCCAGGAAGGCTATGTTAACCAGTGTGATGAAAATATGTCAAATGGTGTATAAAACCAGTGCATGGTGTCCCATGATTGCATTGATGTACACAGCTATGATTTAGTAATAAAAGAAAAAAATGAACATAGTAACTTACATTTATAACAGCTTCAATGGCCTACTGAGAAAAGAGTGGAAAAAACCAACTATCTAATATTTTAGTTTTTCCATTTTAGGAAAGGAACTATTATAAATATGATCCTTAGGAAAATTTTTAAAAGAGCCTTAAGAACAACTTGAAAATAGAAAAAAATATATAATTATTGTTAAAAAATAATAATATAATCATAGAAAACTAAAATTATTTAGAGACATTAGTTGCCCATAATGATATAAATAGGGTCTTCCCTCAGGGAAAAGCCATAAGAAGAAAAACTAACAACAAAACCCACCAAAAACAAGGATTTCTTACATTATCTTTGGACTATAGGGTCTTTTTCCAGATTTTCAACCCATAAAAATAGGTTTTATACTGCAGTTGCAGTCTCCTGTGCTGCCTTTGCATAGCTGCATGACCAGAGTATGACTCTAGATCAAAGCTGTAAGAGCTAGAGAAATTCACCCGTATAGTTTTACTCATCTTCATATTCCATCTGCTTTTGTTCATTTTTCAGAATATTCAGGTAGTTGCTGTTTGCATTTTATTCAGAGTTTTTGCTTATAAGCAACAGAAAAGATAGTTTGTAGTAAGACCATTCCATCTTGGATGGAACCTAGAAGCTTATGAGTTTCATGAAAGGAAGATCATTCTGATTTTACTCTTAATCCACATACAGCTTGACACATGGCAGGTACTCAGTTATTATCTGTGGAATATACAGCAAAGGAACTAAGATTTTAAAATGTCAGACTCTCAAAATAATAAAATCATTTCTACATGGTTAACAAGAAAACTATCTTTTGTAGAAAAGTACCACATTCTAAAACCAAGAAGAGGTATTTCAAATACATTAACAAGGAAGTGATGGAGGGAGGGAGGGAGGAAAGGAAGGCAGTAAAGTATGAAGGAAATTAGATCCTTAATGATTATTCTCCAAAATAATCCTGTAGAAAAGGAAATCAGCAGGACAGCTTAGAAAAAGGTTCTGCTTCTATAGAAGAAAAACTTTAAAAGTTGGAATTAAAGGAAAGACTAGGACCCTGGTTAGTAGAGAACTTTGGCACAACTTTAGATAGAGGAAGCTGAAGAAGAAAAACCAGATATCTGAGTAATGTAAAGATTGGAAGCAGGCTAGGTAGAATGTATGGGCCTTAGTTAGTTCTCTTCCCAATGTCTCTTTCCCTCGTCCTTAATACTTCCTATCTTCTGTAGTTAAAATTTCTTCTTATCTGTATCTTTCCTTGGACTTATCTCTTCCTCTTGACATCTTTTTCATTTGAGCAATTTTATAAATGGCTGTTTCCTTAATATACTATAAATTTTGTAATTTAAAAGTACATAAATTAAACTCATGAATAAACTCATGAATTTTATCTTTCTTTCTTTACTTACTTTTTTGAGACAGTCTTACTCCTTACACTTACTAGAATGCCATGGCGTCATAGCTCATAGCAACAAAAAACTCTTGAATTCGAGCAATCCTATTGCCTCAGCCTCCCGAGTAGCTGGGACTACAGGAACTCACCACAATGCCCAGCTAGTTTTTCCACTTTTAGTAGAGACAGCATCTCATTCTTGCTCAGGCTAGTCTTGAACTCTTAGCTCAGGTGACCCACCTGTTTTGGCCTTCCAGAGTACTAGGATTACAGGCATAAGCCACTGCACTTGGCCATGAATATTACCTTTCAATAGTTTTTTCTTAGGAGTCAATCTCTTGACAGATAAACATCTTTCTAACATCTTTGTACAATTCTTTGAAATAAATTTGACATAAGCCAAAGCCTACCTGCACAATTCAGAGGTAACTGTGGTCTTCCAGGTGTCAAAGGGTTACAGTGACTGCATCCTGTTAGGAGGCCTCTTACTGTATGTTTGGATAGCTGGCATAATGTAAGGAATGAGGGCTCTGAAATCAGAAACATACTTTGATAAATTACAATCTCTCATCATCTTTTACTGGACATAGTAATATATCTATTTTTCTTATTGTATGCTGACATTACAGAAAGCACAGTCAAGGTCGAGGGCAACCAAATATGAATTTAATTGGGACTGTAAACTAATACAACCTCTTTGGAAGGAAGTCTGGAGAATACTCAAGGAACACAAATTAGACCTCCCATTTGAGCCTGCAATCCCACTGCTAGGTATCTACCCAGAAGAAAAAAAAATCATTTTATCATAAGGACATAAGCACTAGATTGTTTATTGAAGCTCAATTTACAATTGCCAAAATGTGGGAACAACCTAAATTAACCCAGCAATGGATTAACAAACTGTATATGTACACCATGTTCAGCCATTAAAAAAGCTGAAGACTTTATATCTTTTGTGTTAACCTGGATGGAGAGGAAACACTTTCTTCTTAGTAAAGTATCACAAGATTGCAGAAGCAAAAATCTAACGTATTCAATACTAACATAAAGCCAGTAGATGATCTAATACATGCCCACATAAGAGAAAAACTCAAAATCAATTCAAGGTGGGGGGTAGGGGAATGAGGGAGTGGGAAGAGAGGAAGAGGAGGGTGGATGTGCTCCCATTTAATGGGCACAATGTTAGGGTGTATGCAACACATCTTGAGGGCAGGACACAATTATAAGAGGGCCTCTACCTAACAAATTCAAATATGGTAATCTAATTCTTTGTACCCTAAAATTAACCTGAAATAATTTTTAAAAAAATCAACAAAATCGGGCGGCACCTGTGGCTCAGTGAGCAGGGCGCCGGCCCCATATACCGAGGGTGGCGGGTTCAAACCCAGCCCCGGCCAAACTGCAACCAAAAAATAGCCGGGCATTGTGGCGGGTGCCTGTAGTCCCAGCTGCTCGGGAGGCTGAGGCAAGAGAATCGTGGAAGCCCAAGAGTTAGAGGTTGCTGTGAGCCGTGTGACGCCACGGCACTCTACCTGAGGGCAGTACAGAGACTCTGTCTCTACAAAAAAAAAAAAAAAAAAAAAAAAAAATCAACAAATCAGGTTGCAGGAAGATAAAAAATACCTCAAAAACAAAAAATAAATATGAGTTTATGTGTAAGTTTAATGGAAATCATGACATGATTTTTATATACTAAAGTAAGACTTATTTGTTTATATTCCAGTACCTTACACTTATGATCACCTGTTAAAATTTTTTTAATGCTACATTTACTTCAATAAGCTTCTTGAAATTCTTTTTGAAATGAGGCAGGGTATAAGTACCATAAGTACCTTGCTAATATGGGATATATGAGAATTAAGTGAGATGTTTGTACAATTTATACAAAAAGCTATAGTATTCAAAAGTTCTATTACAAGTATGTAATGTTATTATCATATCGCTAGGCTTTGCTTTTAAAGTAGTGAAAATTTTTGATGAATTTAGAGGTTCCCTTTTCACTTATTTTATCAGAATGTGTTTGATTACATATATTAACAATGGACACAGTGTGATGCTATAAAAAGAACTGGACAGCTCAAGCTCTCTGCTTTTCATTTGCAACCTCTGCACAATTCCAAACCTATAAATGTGGTTGGGAGGGAGGATCTTAGATGCTCTAAGGACTGTAATAGCTTTAAGTTTATGTATTATTCCATAAACCAAGATGGACCTACTAAGAAACAGGGTAAAAGCATACAAATACATGCTTCTTGGCAACTTCATTTCTTAAATAAATATTGTGAATGTATATATGCATATCATTTAATATAAACAATCTTGTCTTTGTTGTGTTAATGTACAATATTATGGGTTTATCAAAATGTTGTATAATAGTGACATCTAGTGACTATTTCACAGATTATTCAGCAAAAATGTATGGCCAACTCTGTCTTTTAAATGTGGATGATTCACTTAGCTAAATACTTTTAAATAGTTGCTCATTGCTCCCTTCTATAGATTTAAGAAAAGCCAATTAAACTTGGCAGTAGTATTAATAATAGGATAAAAACTTAAATTTCCATCAGAAACCATAATGCAGATACAGTTCAGTATAACTTATCCTCAGTGTGACTGCAACGTTTTTTCCACCAGTGGGAGTGGCTGAAGTGGGATTTGAATTCCAGTGTTTCAATATGTAGTCCTTGCCTTTAGAACTATATGTTGTTGGGCAGCGCCTGTGGCTCAAAGGGGTAGGGTGCTGGCCCCATATGCCGGAGGTGGCGGGTTCAAAACCAGCCCCGGCCAAAAACTGCAAAAAACAAAAAACAAAACAAACAAACAAACAAAAAGAACTATATGTTGCTGACACAGCACAGGCATTTAACATAAATTTATTCAATTAATGTTAAGTAAAATCTATGCATCAACATTTTTGTTTGTGAGTACATATTGCTTTGGAATTCTTGGAACTATTGCTGTCTTTCAAAGAATTCTTCTTGAGGTTAGACCAAAGATTAACAGATAAAAATAACTACACTATAAGTCTTTCTGAAGAAATGAATTTCAGAGCTATATCCACAAAGAGAATATGCTTTATAAAAATCATTCAAACTAGATCAGTTTTTTTTTAAGGTAACAACTATCTGGCATTATTATTTAATCAGAACAACTAAAAAAGCTGGGCTAACCTATTAGTACTACAATTCAAATTAACAGCCACTATTAAAGTTCCTATAGTATTTAGGGTTTGTTTTTATCTATCAGATATTATCTTAATTTTTTAAATTCTTTTCAGGTGCTTAGATCTTGTTTCCACAATAAAATTGTAAGGTGTCTGTCTTAGCTTGCACTGCTATAAAAAAAATCACAGACTGGGTAATTTATAACAACCAAAAATATATTTCTCACAATTCTGGAGGGTGGGAGTTCAAGATCAAGGTACCAGCATCTGGTGAGGGCCTTCTAGCTATGCTTTCTGGAGGTGAGGAAGGCTGTGACCTCATATGGCAGGAGATGTAAAAGCAAGGGGAGAATGAATCTTCTATAATGACATTAATACCATGAGAGGAGGGACCTTATGGCCTAATAACCCCTTATAGGTTCTACCTCTTAATACTGTTATAACAGCAATTAAATTTCAACATATGAGTTCTGGAGGGGACACTCAAAACATAGCAGTGTCTTAGCCCATTTGTGTTGTATAAGGAAATACCTAAGACTGGGTAATTTAAAAATAGCAGAAATTTATTTTTTCATTGTTCTGGTGAGGGCCTAACCTCTTCTTCCAAAATGGTGTCTCTTTTTTCTTTGAGACAAGAGTCTCACTATGTCACCCTGGGTAGAGTGGTGTGATGTCACAGCTCACAGCAACCTCAAACTCTTGGGCTTAAGTGATTCTCTTGCCTCAGCCTCCCAAGTAGCTGGGACTACAGGCGCCTGCCACAACACCCGGCTATTTTTTTGTTGCAGTTGTCATTGCTGTTTAACTGGCCTGGGCTGGTTTTGAACCTGCCAGCCTCGGTGTATGTAACCACTGTGCTATGGGTGCCGTAACCACTGTACTACAGGCACTGAGTCCCCAAATGGTGTCTTGAATCCTGAATCCTCTTGGAGGGGATGAAGGTTGTGGAAAGGATGAAAGGCAAAAAATACCTGCTGGTTTCCTCCAGCCCTTTCATAAGGACAATAATCCATTCATTAGAGCAGAGCCCTAATGACCTAATCACCTCCTAAAGGACCGACCTCTTAATTTTGTGCACTGGGGATTAAATTTCAACTTGAAATCTGAGAGGGACACAAATGTTCAAACTACAGCATTATGCCCCTGGCCCTCCAAAATTCATGTTCTTCTCACATATAAAATATAATCATTCTATCCCAATAGCCCCCAAGGTCTTAACTTGTTCTAACATCAACTCAAAGGTCTTGAGTACAGAGTCTCATCTAAATCAGATATGGGTGAGATTCCAAGTAGGATTCATCCTGAGGCTGTGAGCCTGTGAATTCAAAAAAGTAAGGTGCTTCCAAAATACAATGGTGGGACAGAGAGAAGATAGACATTCCCTTTTATTTATTTATTTTGCAGTTTTTTGGCCAGGGCTGGGTTTGAACCCGCCACCTCTGGCATATGGGGCCAGCGCTCTACTCTTTTGAGCCACATGCACTGCCTATTTATTTATTTTGAGACAAAGTCTTGCTATGTCGCCCTCGGTAGAGTGCCATAGTGTCACAGCTCACAGCAACCTCAAACTCTTGGGCTTAAGTGATTCTCTTGCTTCAGCCTCCCAAGTAGCTGGGACTACAGGCGCCCGCCACAATGCCTGGCTATTTTTTGGTCGCAGTTGTCGTTGTTTAGCAGGCCCACTCCAGGCTCAAACCCGCCACCTTCCATGTATGTGGCCGGCATCCTACTCACTGAGCTATGGGCGCCGAGCTGACATTCCCTTTTTAAAAGGAAGAAATAGGAAAGAAGGAGTAATAGACCCCAAGTAAGTTCAAAACCCAAGCAGACAGACAGTAAATCTTGAGGCTTGAGAATATCTTCGACTTCATGTCCCACCTTGTGGATACAATCGGGAAGTCTCCCCCCAGGTCTTCTAGAAGTCTTGCCCCATGGTTTTGCTGGGTGAAGCCCATGTCACAGTTCTCATGGGTTGGAGTTGGCTCTGGTAGGCTGTTGTTGCAGTTGATTTACTGGTCTAGTGCCTTGAGGGGTGGCCCTGTCTCTATGGCACCACTAGACACAGCCTTAGTGGCAACTCTGTGGAGACATTACATCTGAGGCTCTTTGCTACCTCCTTTGAAATCTAGGTGGAGGTAGCCATGCCTCCACAACTCATTCACTCTGCATGCCAACAGAGTTAGCACCACATTGATGCCACCAATGTTTACTGCCTATGCTCTCTGGAGCCACATGCAAGCCTTCTGGAGCCACAGCTAGTGCAGTAAGAAGTGCTGTACAAAAATGTATGGAGCAGAAACTTGAGGCAGTCTTGGGAGGCAAGCCCTGAGGTTCCATGGGTACCCTTGGCTCCTCCCTTGAAACTGTTCTGCTCTCAAGACCCTGGCATTTGGCACCTGCGATAAGAGTGGTAGCCTTAAAGATCTCCGAAATTCCTTCAGGATCATCCTTCCATTGTTGTGATGAATAGCATCTGGCTTCCTTCTACTCATACTTATCTCCTTATCAAATGTTCACTTGGTTACATTCTTGGTATTCTCTCCTGAATATACCCTTTTAGTCTTTACAATCTGGCCACCCTGAGAATTTTCCAACTCTTTAAGTTCTGCTTCCATTTTGATTATAAATTCCATCTTGAATTCATTTCCCTCTTTTTGCACTTTATTAAGAGCAGTGAAGAGAAGTCATACAGTATCCTCAACACTGTGCTTAGGTATTTCTTCTGCTGTACATCCTACTTCATTGCTTACAAGTTCTGCCTTCCACAAAACATTAGAGCTCAGATGGAATTCAGACAAATTCTGTGGCACTTTACAATAAAGATGGCCTTTCCTTCAGTTTCCAATAAGACATTCTTCATTTCCAAGACCTCATTAGCATGGCCTTTACTGTCTACATTTCTACTAGGATTCTGTCCATGGTCACTCAGACTATCTCTAAGATGACTAAGGCTTTCTCTAAAGTTTACCTCTTCTTCTGAACCATCATCAGAATTGCCCTTAATGCTCTGTTTGTGGAAATCTAGGCCTTTTTTAGCATGTACTTCAAAACTGTTCAAGCTCTACCCATTATCAGTTCCACAGCCATTTTTACAATATTGGGGTATTTGTTATAGCAACACCTTACTTTTCATTACAAATTTCTGTGTTAGTCTGTTCCTGCTGCTATAACAAAATACATGAGATTGGGTAATTAATAAATAACAGACATTTATTTTCTCATTCTTCTAGAGGCTGGGAAGTCCAAGATAAAGTTCAAAGCAGGTTCGGTGTCTAGTGAGGTCTCTGCTTCCACAATAGTGCCTTGAACATTGAATCCTCTTGGGGAAATGAATGGCATATCCTCATATGGTAGAAGGGATGGAAAGGCAAAAAAGGGCCTAGCTAGTTCTCTCCAGCTTTCTTGTAAAGGATTTCATAATCCATTAATGTGGTCAGAGCCCTCATGGCCTAATCACCTCCTAAAGGCCCAACTTTTTAATACTGTTGCCCTAGAGATTAAATTTCAACATGAATTTTAGAGGGTACATAAAAAGTCAAACCATAGCATAAGGTATTCTCAGATTGAGAGCATGTCTTATATTCTTGTATTTCCCTCAGCACCAAACACAATGGTTCTCAACTACAGGCCCAAATTACCAACAACTTACCCAGAATCCAAGGTTTGCCATACATGGCATCAAATTATCCTGTAAGCTTTTTCCCTGACTCTTTCTCTTGATCCTACATTTCAATAAAATGAAACTGTTAATTGTTCTTTCATGCTTTTATTTGATTGGAGTATCTTCCCAATGCATGTCTTCTTTGTAAATGATACCTATTGGTAACAGTCATTCCAAATAAAGCTTCCTGTAATGTACACCATAAAACTAGATGTAGTCTGCCCCTTTTGAAGTCTCATATAATTTTGTTACCTGCTTTGCCTGCCATATACCCCATTTGGTGTCCTTTCCTGGTCTTCTTTACTAGCTTGTTTCCTCTATATATCCCTTAAATGTTGGGATTCCTCAGAATTCTTCCTTATGTCCTATTCTCTTCTCACTGTATGCATATTTCTTAAGAAATATATTCTACTATTGTGGCTCTAGTTATGACTAATGTGCTGATGAGTATGGCCCAGAGAAGCTCTCTTGATATTCTGTCAAGTATATTTAACTACCTATTGAATACTTCTACTTGTCTTACAAGCATCTTAAGTTCAATATATGCACAAGTGAACTTGAAATCTTTCCCAAACTAATCTAATCCTTCTCAAGAGACTTTCCCCCTCTTTTCACTCAGCAAATTCTTCTAAGTTTAGAAGTCATTCTTCCAGCTTTCTCTGACACTTCCTTCTGTTTGTACACTTAACATGGAATCCACCCTTTATCATAGCATTCACCCCACTATGGTAACTGCTTGTTTAATTATCATCATTTTTTAATCCAACAAATACTCATTGAGAGCCCACATAAAGTATATAACAAATACTGTATTCCTCTCTGTATTTGGAATTTAGTCAATACAGAATATTGTAGAAAGATATTTAGGACATGAAAGAGTTCCAAGAAATGCTGTTTAGTGACTTGTGTTACCATCTATTTCCTACCAAATCAAACCAGAGCCAATTTCATAATTATTTCTGGGTTATATGAACTAATATAGTAGATGGGAGATAAAATTTAATCTCATTAATTATTGAGTTTTAAACACAAAATATTTTTGGCATTTTAATAGGACACCAATCACCCATTACTTTCTTTTTTTTTTTTTTGAGACAGAGCCTCAAGCTGTTGCCCTGGGTAGAGTGCTGCGGCTCACAGCTCACAGCAACCTCCAACTCCTGGGCTCAAGCAATTCTCCGCCTCTGCCTCTCAAGTAGCTGGGACTACAGGTGCCTGCTGTAACGCTCGGCTATTTTTTGGTTGCAGCCATCATTGCTGTTTGGCAGGCCAGGCTGGATTCCAACCGTCAGCTCAGATGTATGTGGCTGGTGCCTTAGCCACTTGAGCCACAGGTGCCAAGCCCATAGGTAGATTTTTACTTATTCCATAGGTAGATTTCCATGGCCTATTCAAAGCCCTGTATGATTTGGCCCTTTTATCTCCAGGCTCATCTTATACTTTCTTCACATTCCAGCCACAGCAGCCTTTCCTTCCTACCCCAGGGCTTTTGCAATTAGTTGCCTTATCTGTAATGCCCGGATACCAAATATTTCACCATGGTTGGATTTTTTATTTTACTGAGGTCTCAGCACCAATGCTAGCTTTTTAGAGAGGTCTTCCCAAGCCAATCAATCTAAAGTAACCCCTCTCCTAGCCTCTCTCACTTCACACCATTTTTCTTTTTGAGCACACTTAACCACTATCGAAAATTCCCTCTTCATATATTGTTTACCTGTTTATTTTCCATCTTCCCTCACTAGAATTTAAGCTTCATGAGAACAGGGTTCTTGCTATTCTTTCTTATCATTGTATGCACAATGCCTAAAACAATACCTGGCCAAGTAGGAGATTCTCTAAAAATATTTGATGAATGCCTGTTTCTAAGGAAATCACTCCATTTCTCTATTTAACTCACATTTGTGGGTTTCCTAATGCAAGATTTAGCTCAGGGTCCAGGAAATACAAAGGTGAATAAGGAAAGGCTTCCTTCAACAAGTATTTACTGAACGTATGTTATACCATGGTCCAGGTACCGTTCATTTTCAGTATTGTTTAGGTTCCCTCTCCAGCAAAATGGGGCTTTGTTAATCAACTATCGCACACACGTGCATACATGGGATGAATATGAAAATAATGCACAAAATGAGAAGTGGCATGAAAATGATACATTATGTATTACTATTACTGCACTTGCTTCTTTCCTTTTGTCTGGTAAGGGGCAGGAGCTTGTGATAAGAGCTAAGTGAAAAAAAAAAAACGGCCGTATAAATTTTGGTACTCATAGAAGGCAATACACATGAATGCCTTTTACATAGGCACACAGAAATGCTTCAAGCATGGATTCTCTCGATATGACAGTAATGTGTTAATTTTTCGCACGTGTTGTAAATAATTCTATTTATCTCCACGAAAAATGAGGGAGCAGGGTGAGGTCACCCTGGGTGCGAACTGGGCCAATCACTCCTTCCTGTCGCCCACTCTGATCTTTTATGCACCGAGAGAAGGCAGTTAGGGACTTGCTGTGGCCACCGCAGAACTCTTACAAGACTCCTAAATGATGTGCCTGACACAGCGAGTGTAGGCAACAACTGTCCTTGATCCTTCAAAAGCATTGGTCTGAAGTGCTTATCCGTGGTGATAAAGCCAACAGGAACCGACTGGAGAGAGGGGCGTGAAGGGAGGGAACAAGATAAAACTTCTCAGCATCAGCAGCCAATCCAGGACCACGTCTCCAATCACAGGAGCACGTGAAGGTTTATTTGCAGATATCCACCACTTGTACAATAGCCCGCGCTAAATAAAATTGACTTTGCAGTTAACCTTGACTGACCTATTTTTTCTTACTTGCGAATATCTGGAAAATAAAAGAAACTGAGGAGAAAAGGAGAGAAAAAAGAAAAGAGATGTGTGGCGAGGGAGTAAAGAAACGAGTCAGGGAAAGGAAAGAAAAATGCCTAGGGCTGGTTTCCCAGCGTCCGGGAAAGACGCTGAGGTCTCTCCTTGAACTGAAAGGGGGAGGAAAGATGTTCCTCGGGATCGAAAGGTAAATGACTTCAGGACACCAGGGACCTCCCAGGTGCCCAAGAAAGAAGAGTCAAGAAAACTGGGCCGTACCTACAATTCCTTTCGCAGCCCTCACCGGCCCGGAAGCGGCCCAGGCACCCAGCAACCGTTGCGCCCGCCGCGCTCTGCAGGGGTGGGCGTGGCGGAGGAGGCGCAGGCGCCGGGCGCGACCTCCACGCGGGGGCGGGGTCCTGGCAACGGGGCGGGGCTCGTGGCGGTGGAGTGTTGTAAAGGTGGTGGGGGCAGCTGACTTCGCAGCGCCTGGGATTTCTTCCTGAGGCCCTGGCGACAGCTTGGTGATTTCTTTTATTTTTTTTTTTTGCAGTTTATTTATTTATTTTTTATTATTAAATCATACCTGTGTACATTAATGCGATCATGGGGCACCATACACTGGTTTTATAGACCATTTGACATATTTTCATCACACTGGTTAACATAGCCTTCCTGGCATTTTCTTAGTTATTGTGTTAAGATATTTATATTCTACATTTACTAAGTTTCACATGTACCCTTTTAAGATGCACGGTAGGTAGGTGTAATTCCACCAATCACCCTCCCTCCGCCCATCCTCCCTCTTCCCCTTCCCCATATTCTTAGGTTATAACTGGGTTATAGCTTTCATTATGAAAGCCATAAATTAGTTTCATAGTAGGGCTGAGTACAGCTTGGTGATTTCTTCCTGGTGCCCTGGCGACAGCTTGGTGTGTTGTCGATCTTTTCAACTCTTTTCTTTCGACCTTTCTTCTGAATATTGACCTATATAGGGTTGTGTAAGTCCAGGGACAGAGTTGATATCACTGGGCATTTTAGCGAAGCAGTTCCAGGGACTGCATGTTCCAGAAGTAACTTACCAAACCTTAGATCTGGTTTCCCCGAAAGTGCTTAATTACAGTGCAGTGGGAAAAAGCATAGTCTCTGGAGTCAGGCTTGAGTTCTTTTTCTCCTGAGTTCGTTTTCTCATCTCCAAAGGATGTGGTGGTGTGAGTGAGAATAAAGAAGACTTGGCAAATGTCTGGAGCAGGGCTTGGTTACACTGTTAGCAGTATAAAATCTCTGTGGGTTTTTTATTTTTAACGTATGAAATCTTATGTGGAAACTTTTATATGAAATAAATGAACGCAGAGCTGCTCTGGTTGAAGGTGCATTCAGAGCTTTGGCTTTACAGCCTTGAAGATGGTTCTATTAGATACCTCTAATGAAATGCCCAAGCTTCCTGAATTGATGGAAACAACTCACTGGAGAAACTTTTTGGAAAGACAAACTGCCCTCTCCTGACACTCCAAATATTTGCTCCTGAACATTGTATTCCTTTTTGCCTGTGTTTTTGTAAAGTTGTTTCCTATCGTGGGAAATAACTTTCTCCTTTTCTTATTCATCATTTAAGATGACTCAAATTGCAACTCATTCTGGGGTGACTTAGTAAGAAATTACCTTCCGAGGCTCAGTACAGAGGCTTATGCCTATAATCCTAGTACTCTGGGATGCCAAGGCAGAAGGATTGCTCAGGACTTGGAGACCAGCCTAAGCAAGAGTGAGAGCCCCTCGCTACTAAAAAATATAAAAAGAGCCAGGCGTCGTGATGGGCACCAGTAGTCCAGCTACTCTGGAGGCTGAGGTAGGAGGATTGCTTAATATGAGGTTGCTGTGAGCAAGACTCACAGGGCTGGGCACTCTACCCTAGGCAAAAGGGAGGAGGTGGATGGGGGAGTCCCGGTGGATGACACACCTCTTGGGGGCGGGACACAATTGTAAGAGGAACTTTATCTAACAAATGCAATCAGTGTAACCTAATTCTTTGTAAATAAATAAAAGGATCTGGGCAGTAAAGCCCTTCTCCTGAAAAGAAAAAAAAAGCTAAAAAACAAAACAACAAAAAGAAGTTATCTTTTTATTGTAACACCTTCCCACCTTCAGGGTGGTGTAGCCACCTGAAGGATCGAAAGTTATTTTCTTCCTCATTTTAGAAAACTAGAGAGGGTCTTTGTGAATACAGGGTTAGTACTCATAGCATGCAGGTAGATCCCCAAGGACCCTGGGAAGAGGGAAGAATGGTAGAGGTAGGCAGGAGGACCTTTGCTTTAAGTGTGTTGGCTTCCAGGATGCTACTTTATTCTTCAGAAGCAATGAATTCCTGCAGTGAAGTGCTTTAGAGTCCACCTGAGAAAGATGAGGGGGAGGGCACAGCAACAAACGGAGTTTCCGAGGGCTCAGCTAGATGTAATTAGAGTCAGCCAGCTACAAAATGTGGCATTACTTGCTCCCTAAATGGCATGGAGGAATCCCACCTATTACAGAAAACTACATAAATGATTCATATAAAAATATGTTCTGATGGGCGGCGCCTGTGGCTCAGTGAGTAGGGCGCCAGCCCCATTTGCCGAGGGTGGCGGGTTCAAACCCAGCCCCGGCCAAACTGCAACAAAAAAATAGCCGGGCGTTGTGGCAGGCGCCTGTAGTCCCAGCTGCTCGGGAGGCTGAGGCAAGAGAATCGCTTAAGCCCAAGAGTTAGAGGTTGCTGTGAGCCGTGTGACGCCACAGCACTCTACCCGAGGGCGGTACAGTGAGACTCTGTCTCTACAAAAAAAAAAGAAAAAAAAAATATGTTCTGATACTTTAAAAAGTTCTTTATTTAGACCATGTAATGAAAATTTAACAATATTTTATTTAAAAAACATTTACACAACTGATACCTTTGCTTGTAAAACAATTTATAGTAATTTTAAAATAAATTAATTTTATTTGGAACAATGCCACAGAAAGTAAAAAACTCTTGAGAAACAAGGAGAACCTTACTCATGACAACATTTTTTCACCAAATTTGACATGATAAAAAGGTTTAAAAATATCTTCCATGTAAATGGTTTCACACTTCTAAAAGCACTTCAGTAAAAACTTAGCCAATGATGTATTGAATATGATTTCAGAACAACTTTCTTTTCTAGTCTTATCTCTCATTTATTCTCTTTTATAATGTCAAGTACCAATCACTTTCTATCTTGCAGGCTTTACCATTTTCAAAACTTTGCTAATATACCAGCCTTCAATTTAATTTTTCCTGCCTTCACCTTATTTCCTAATATTACCCATCCATTCAAGTCTTTTCTTTACTCTTGAAGGTCCAATTCAAGTATCACCTCCTTTAAGAAGTTTTCTTCAACTTCCTTCCTGAGAACACTTTCGAATTATTCATTTGGATTATAGCTAACCGTACATATCTATGCCTTGTAAGGTTCTTCAAGGGAAGTATCATGTGTTAGTCATATTTTTATTTTCCACAGTGTTGATTTTCCACTAGAGAATTCTAAGTTATATTGATAACCAAGCCCTTGAATATCTTGTTCATCACTCTTGACTTGGTTGGCGAACTTAAGAATTCAGAACCTGGCACATAGTAGGCATATTATAAGTGTATTTTGAGTGAGGGAATTGAACGAATTTTAAAACAAGCTCCACAAAAGCAAGGATTTGTCTGTTTTATTAATTGAAAAAAGACTATTTGAATATTGTCAAATGAATATTTGAATAAATGATTTGTGAAGGCTTGGAATTTATTATATACACCAAAAATCCTTCAATCTATATATCTACACAAAAGTCAAATATGTAGTATTTATGTTGCCTTTCACCCAACTAATTCAATAGATAATATACCTTTCTGAAAATAAGATATCTCCCAGAACTACAGAAGCAAAATTTAAAAGAATCAAAATAATACAGATGTTTATGTTAGTTTCATTTTTCTTCCTCGTATTTTTCTGTGTTCTACATTTTCTGTGATTGTGATGCATTATTTTATAATCAGAAAAAAATCAGTTTTTTTTTAAAGAAGGCAATGGGTGAGATCATTTGCAAATTTATAGCTTAGGAAATTTTGAGGACATCAAGTTCAATCAAGGTTACTTGGAGTTAAAACCAGAGAGAAAAATATTGAAATGTGACAATAATATAAAGAGTTGAAACCTAATTAGTTTGCCTGGAAAAAAATACTTCTCAGAAGAGAGATGGATAACATGATCCAAGAAAAAAAGAGCACTGAAGAACAAGAAGTTGGGGCGTTTGTTTAGCATTGTCCTTAGAAATATGATACTTTAATCCATGGACTGAATTATGTCCTTCCCCAAATTCATAAATTGAAGCCCTAATCCCCAATGTGATCATATCTGGTTACAGGGGATTGAGAAGGTAATTAGGTTTTGATGAGGTCGTGAGGGTAGGGCCTCATGGTATAATTAGAGTGCCCTTATGTAAGAAGAGACACCAGTGAGCTTGCTTGTCACATTTCTCCATCATGTGACGACACAGTGAGAAGGTGGCCATTAGCAAGCCAGGAGGAAAGATCTCACTGGAGCCCGGCCATGCTGGTATTCACTCTGATCTTGAACTTCCAGCTTCCAACAGAATTACATTTGTTTAAGCTCGCCTAGTCTTTGTTATTTTGTTACAGCATCCCAAGCCAAGACAGACTAAGCAGATAGTTTTCTGATGCTGGAAGATCCTCTTTCTGATTCAGTCAGTAAACACTTATTAAATGCCTACTGTGTTCCCTGCTGTATGCAAAATGCTGAGGACTCAAGGATGACCAAGACAAGGCTCCTACACCTAAGGAGCTGATTTACTAAGAGACACACATGTAAACATACTGAAAAGAGTGCTACACGTGCTCTGAGAGAAGCATGCAGAGGGACCCAAAGGTTTGGAGAATTGTTTCTTTTTTTCTTTTGCAGTTTTTGGTGGGGGCTGGGTTTGAATATGGGACCAGCGCCCTACTCCTTTAAATCACAGGCACTGCCCAGGGAATTGTTTCTATGTGTGGTTGGAATGGAATAATTTTGGTTGGTCAGTACTCTATCAAACTAACTCTAAGTTTGCCAACCAAGTCAAAAGTTAGGGCTTTCAGGGTGCTTACAAACCTGAGGCTTCATGTGGTGAATCCTGCTGGGTGATCAGCCTTTTACACTCTGACCTCAGCATCTCCACTATCTATGACAGCAACATAGTCTAGCAATGAAGTAACTTCTACAAAAAGTTTCCAGTAATAGGCATATATTTCAGAAGTTCAATGAAGTCAAAAGGCCAGTACTGGACAGCCATAGAGATTTAGGTAGGAGAGAACTTGCTGTATGCCCTCCAAAATGGAACAGGCTTTTGGCTGTGGCTTAATGTGCCCTTCTATCATTTCTATACTCTGTGTATTTCTAGTCCTAATTCTTCTGTGGGACACAATATTTTTTATAGCATTCTTACTTAGTTACACTAACCAAATTTTATAAAGGTTCATAAATATTCAAAGTCTGTTTCTTAGAGAAAAGGCTACTGATGACATAGGAAATGCACTCAGTGTATCACTTTTTGGCCTCATATCCCTTTTTGCTGGACAAGTCCTAATTATTCCTCAGCCAATGCCCTACTTTCTCTGGGAAGCTGTGCCTAAATTGTACGACCTCTGGATTGATGGGGCTTCTGCTGTAAGCTCCCTAGCACCCTTACTGTTCCTATGTAATAATATTTATATTGTTTTGCAATCTCTTATTTAATTTTTCCTTTACTGGGCTATCAAATCCTTATAGACAGGAATAATATCTGTCTGATGTCATACCTGGATTACCAATCATCTTTCAGAACCTGCAGAAGTAGAGGACCAGTTGAGCATTAAGTTGATGGTACCTCCACCAAAGTACACCTAACTAATGAAATTCAGTTTGAAACACTCATCAGACCATTAAATTAATCCAGTCCAGTTGAGGACAGCTAAAGGAATATAGCTCCACACAGTAACCAGAATCAGGCTGACATAAAAACGAAGGCTGTTTAGAAGAGATAAATATTAAGCTAGTTTTGAATAGAGGTGAAAGTCATGGTGGATAGGGTTGGAACTGTAGCCAGATAAAGAGAGGAGTAGACAAGCTTTAAGCAGATCAGCTTGGTGGGGTCATTATTTAATACATATTTAATATATGTATTTATTATAAATACATATTTAAAACACATATATTTAATATATGTATTTATAATAATATAAATTCAATATATTAAATATGTGTTGTATTAATATCTATTCAATACTTATTATGATTATTTAATACATATTTAATATCTATATTAGATCGAACTTTTGAATTTAGATAGGATATGACAAGTATACATGTTGAGGTATACATATAACATGATAAAATCTGTAAACTGTATTTGAATGTGATTGTTTCAGAAGCAACTAGACAGGAGAGTGAAGAGGAACTTAGGAGAGGAACTTAGGAGCTTACACAAAAGCAGAGATGGCCTGCTATAAAGTGGGATAAAATGTGACAAATGCAGATAAGCTTTTCTTCTAATCTTTTCTCTGCTGGCATGTCACAATGTCTGAAATTCCTGCCATGGAATGTGCTACTGAGTGATAATAACACCCAACCAGCAGTAGTTCTAGCCCCCATAAATGCTTAGCGAGAGCCTCCTCATAGCTGGAGATGGCCCTCTACAGAATGTAAGAGGAGACATGCGCCCAACTTCTGCATCACTTCTTAAAAAATAAATTGCCTTACTTGCATTTTCTTTTTTTCCTCTTTCTGAGAGGAAGAAAAGAGACATGGTAGAGATTCTTCTTTGACCAGTGTCCTAAGCTGAGACACAACAGAGCTGCCTGATAGAGAAAGACATGGGTCTCTGAGCAGAACTCATGGACAAAGAATCCTGTCAGCATCTACTAACCAGCCAGGCTCATCAGAGGAAAAGAAAATTTCTATTTTCTTTTAAGCACTACATGTAGTATGTCTTATTTCTTTGTCATACCAGATTATATTGCCTTTATATAATATTTGTGAAGTGGGCATAGATTTCAAAATTAGCTATTTCTCACCTAGAAAAGATGTGGGTCATAAGAAACAAATAAAGAGTTGGATTAGGACACTCTGTAATTCAGGCAGACCCGGATGGGCCAAGGAAATAGAGGACTCCTGGTTGTTAGCTAGGAAATAGGACAAAGTCTTTCAACATCTGGTGAGGCAAGATGAACCAATGAAGATATCATATTCTTTAAAATTTTGGAGGGACCAGTTACAATAATTCACAGAAAGGTAGTAAGAGCAAGAAATGGAGAAGAGGCAGATTAGCAGGGAAAGTGAGGGTAGACATTGATAAGGGAATGCATTACGGTTTTTAAAAACAAAAACAAATATCAGAGGAGCCAAAAACAATTCAAGGAATTACAGCCCAGGTGACCATGAATGATGAAACTATGACAGTTTAAAGAAAGTTAGCACAAGCTTCTGCCTAAGCTGAAGTTGGTCTTTCCCATGCTAATTTAAATCATGGTAGGTCATTAAAGTAGATACACCCTTATACAATCAAGGTATGTGAGGAAGGGGTATTTGGGGTGGAAAGGGAAGAAATTGGGGTTGGAGATGTTGAACATTATTATTCACATGTAAACAGCAAGGGCTAAAAATGCACTTTAAAGAAACGGCCAGACTTTTGGTTCTATCACATTTTAAGCTTAAACATCAGATATTTTAATATCCCTCTTGATAAAAACAGCAGCTTTCTAACCAGTATGTTCAGCATTCTCTCTTTTCACCATTAAACTTGTACAGAAATCTCTCTTTGAACTTCTTCATCTTTATTTTGATGTTCAACTTTCTGGAGAAGCCTGGGGCCCAGCAAACCAATAAGTAGACTTCCAACTGGGGCTGTGAGGAGGATGGCCAAAAATGCCACTGTCAACACATCCATTCCATATGCTTCTAACTGTTTGTCTCCATGTGATCTTGCTGTGTCCAAAGCCACAGATCCTATTGCTGCCTATAAAAAGTTAATGGGTAATGTTGGAAAGGTGATAAAACAAGTACATATTAAAAAAGTAAATTTCATACCATTTGTAAAAACAAATTGCTGGTTCTTTTGGCCAACTAAGGTAGTTATATTAGTCTTCTTTCAAAGTGTACTGCAGTTGGTTTTGATTATCTAAAAATTCTCCCTGCCCTTGCCTGAGAACAGCCTGATGATTCATATGCACCTGTTTGCATAAGGTAGTGTTATATAAATATCAGGCAAATGCCTTTCAAAACACAAGGCAAATCTAGACTCACAATATTAATTAAACTTAACATGAACTTGTAAACACTAAATTTTTCCTGAGTAAAGGTGAAAGCTACTAGTTACCTCATTCTTTTCTCTTTAGGAATTTGTAATTAAGAAATAACAAGATAAATAACACAGTGGTACTTACTGGAGATGGTGAAGTTTTAAGTAAATATGTATTACTTAAGAGGACTAATTATTAAACACCACAACACATTAAAGTGGTGGGCACCTTGAAAACTGAAGTTAATACCTATTAGATATTTGGTTAACTCTTTGCCTCAGGAGTTGGTGAAAGATTTTTATTTAAAATGCATCTATTGGAAAGTATGAAGATTCTCTCTTTTAGAGAAAAAATACAATATTATCAGTATAGATGGGGAAAATGTATTAATTCATCTGGTTATCCCCTTATTTGACAAAGCAGAACAATGTTAGCCTCTAAGACAATGAAACTGAAAAAAGTATGTTCCAGACACAATGGCAGAGACTGCCAGTTGCCCACAAATACCTGACTGCCCCCTTTCCCTTCTGTAATAGAACTCAGGTTCAGCTGGCCACATTGCTGCCCAGAGACTTTACGTCTTTTAAACCTCTTTTGCAACTTCATGTAGCTGTGTATCTAAGTTTGGTCCACTGTGAGAGTCAGTGGAAATGATAAATGCTATTTGTAGATTGTTCCCTGAAAAGAAATGGACACAAGTACCTCATTATTTTGCCTCTGTCCCACTAGGTGAGAAATAAAGTTAGACCCCTGGATTAAGGGCACATACTGGGGATGATGGTCACCTTACCAGCTGGACTGAAATACCCATGTGCTGGACTATCCGTGCGAGAGAAATAAAAATCTATCTTATTTAGTCTCTGTAGTTGGAGGCTGTTTTTGCAGGTTACTCTGTGTGTTAACAAATTCTGGATAAGAACTGAGCATTTTACATTACAAGGTGTATTTATCTTTCAGTTCTCTGTTGTGTGTGTTTTTGTATATGCAAGCAAGTTTTAGGGTTTATATGTATGCTGTGATTTAAAATATTTTTTCTTATAGTAGAGAATAGGGTTTGAAAAACACTAATATAGAAACAAATATGAGGAAGTTTTCTTTCTTGTGAGTGCCAAAAGAACAAAAAAGAAAATGCTATACAACATGTGCTTCCATTGGTCATGAATAATCTAACACATCTTAGATAATTTCTCAGTTTAAAATTTGTTCAATGGTAGTAAAGTGTGATCTTTCAAATTTTAACATTTAGAAACAAATCTTTTGTACCTAAGATATTAGAGTCATTATTTTGGTATTTACCTACTCAAGTCACCAGAAGTAGTGTGGAAATTGGACACACTGTGAGGGAGAAATTATTCACAGTAACTTAGCCATTATGTCTCAGACATCTTTGAAAGACTGATGTGAAAAAAATAACAACAACAACAATAAAAACCCTTCTCTGTAATAATGCCCAAACCCATGGTCCCCCAAAATCTGTAATATAAATAGGAGCATACACATCCCTAAAGACTCCTAAACTAAGAACACCTGATTTTCATTCCATGAAAATAGAAATTTGTATATTTAAACAATTGCAAAACAATCAGGGACAGAACAGTTAAATATTGTTTGATGCGATTAATCTGAAAATATACAATACAATCAGGACTATATTACCCTTGCAACAAATCTTAATCTATGCAATTCTTACAATTGCTAATTCAATTACCAATTACAGTTATTCTACTAAATGTATGGTCAACAATTTCAAGCACCTATCTAGAAAGTGCTTTCTACTCGTTCATTCAAATGACACAGTTTGGGTCAAGTGATTCAGACATTTGTTCTAAAGGCTTAACTAGTTTTGGATAATTAATACTAACGCATAGTCTAGGAAGTCATTAAAGTGCTTGCTTTTCTTTCCTAATAAATCTTCTTTTCTGTATTATATACAAAGACTCTGGTTAAGCATCATTGATCATTAACCCGATTGACATTAAAATATTTCCAACATTAAGTTGGGGAATAGTTATTTCTGTTTTACTCTCTTTTTGGAAGACTTATTGAATTTTTAGTTGTGCTCTGAAAACATAAGAAATTTAAACAAGCCATCACATTTAAGGAATCAGAATACCAAAAATATAATATTAAGGAGTAGATTAGGATAAACTGTTCATGAATCAACTTCATTATTTATTTTTAACAAATTTAAATAAGCCACCTTATTCAATATTTAAAGATGTAATATAAAAATAGCACTTAAAATAAAGTTATATTATAACTTAAGTTATATTATAACTTATACTTAAAGCTATATCATGTTATCCATCATACCTGAACTGTGGCCTTTGGAAGCCATGCAAAAGAAATAAATATCTTTTCCTTTATGTTAAAACCAGCAAAACACACCATCAGAAATGTAGTCAAAATCCGTATCAATACTGCAATGCCCAGGGTGGCAACACAAAGGCCTGAAAGAAATATCCAATTTTTAAAAATAATGCAATACGAGGGTAGAAACTACATCTCATGGCTACTAATTCAAAATCCCATCAACAGAAATAGTTTTTAAAACATTAAAAAAATAAAAATATAAAAATGATTAGGCATAATTTATTAAAACAATCAGTATTAAGGATAAATCAGACCATTTATTAAAAATAAAGTGTTTCTGGGAGGCGCCTGTGGCTCAAAGGAGTAGGGTGCCGGCCCCATATGCTGGAGGTGGCGGGTTCAAACCCAGCCCCAGTCAAAAACTGCAAACAAAAAAAGTGTCGCCCTTGATTAAAACCAGAAATTAAATAAACATATTTGAATTGTTATTTAGGAGATTTGAATCTTATATATCTCTTATGATTTCATGTGTTTACTTAAGAATGTATTACACAATATGATACATAACAAACTTTAAATTGGGTATGGGGTACACAAAATGTCTGACATCTAGAATTTCCTTCAATAGGCCCAGAAGTCTGAGGAAGACAGAAACATAAACAACTAATTCATATTCTATATGGTAAGTGAAGTGTAAACAAACTGAGGTCATAGAAGAGGAGAAACATAATATTTTCCCCAAGGTAGCTGAGAATTCTTTACAGAGTATAAGACCAGAGGTGATACTTACCAGCCAGTATGAAGGGAATCAGCCAATCAGAGCCACCTGGTGCCTATTCTGATGTGTACTCATCACACATTATCCCTGCATAACATATACAGCTACTCCACTCAACCCTTTAGAAAACTTTGATGATAAAGACAAGTTCATCCTGATACAAACAATAAAGGATTGTGACTAGTGATGCTGCATGGTACTAGACCTGAGACTGACTGGTACAGCTAAGCTGACTCCTGAGTAATAGTTATCGCTTATTCTATGCCAGGTACTAAGCTTTAAGTGTATTATTTTACTTAATCCTTGCAACCTGTGCGATGATTATTCTCACTTTACAGTTGAAAAAACTGAAGTTCAGAAAGAATAAATAACTTTTCAAATTCAAAGGGCTGGTAAAACCAGATAGACATTGTGTGAGGATCTATTGTGGATCTGTAATATGTTTTTTGTTTTTTTTTTTTCAGAGACAGAGTCTCACTTTATCACCCTGTGGCGTCACAGCTCACAGCAACCTCTAACTCCTGGGCTTAGGTGATTCTCTTGCTTCAGCCTCCCAAGTAGCTGGGACTACAGGTGCCTGCCACAATGCCTGGCTATTTTTTTGTTGCAGTTTGGTCAGGGCTGGGCTCGAACCTGCCACCCTCGGTATATGGGGCTGGCGCCCTACCCACTGAGCCACGGGCACTGCCCTGTAATATGGTTTCTTGATGAAAAAGTTTTGGAGCTCTTTACTGAGGGCTATTTCTCCCAGGGTGGTAGATATTTAAAAGCACCTGCTGTATGAAGTGTAAGATACAAAAGAATTGATACCATTCCTGGAAGGAAAGGTTGAAGGTTTGAGAAGATGATTAGAAAGTTTTAGACATACTGAGTTTGAAGTTCTGTAGGACATACAAGTGGTGATACCCACTCAGCAATTGAATCTTCTGATTTAGAGATAAAGATTTTGGAATTATATAGTTTATAATTGGAGTCACTGGTGTAGATAAAGCCAGAGAAGTGATATAGAGTGAGAAGGACAGAGACCTTGGCTGGGTGCAGTGGCTCATGCCTGTAATCCCAGCACTTGGGAGGCTGAGAAGGGTGGATTGCCTGAGCTCATAGGTTTGAGACCAACCTGAGTCAGAGTGAGACACCATCTCAAAAAAATTGCTGGGCATTGTGGCAGGTGCCTATAGTTCCAGCTACTTGGGAGACTGAGGCAAGAGAATCGTTTAAGCCCAAGAATTGGAGGTTGCTGTGAGCTGTGATGCCACAGCACTCTATAGAGGGTGACATAGTGAGACTCTGTCTCCAAAAAAAAAAAAAGAGAGAGACCTTGGAAAGAACTTTGACAAAGAGGAGTGTTTAAGCTATTTATTGTGTAAAGGAGGAGTCAAAGGCCCTAATCATTGGGGAAATACAAAGTAAAACCACAGTGAGATATTACCTTACCCCAGTTAGAATGCCTTTTATCAAAAAGTCCAAATACAACATATGTTGGTGGAAGCAGAGAGAAAAGAACTTATATGCTGTTGGTGAGACTGTAAGTTAGTTCAACCTCTGGAAAACAGTATGGAGATTCCTCAAAGAACTGAAGCAATCCTACTACTGAGTATTTACCCAAAAGAAAATAAGTCATTTTATCAAAAGGACATCTACACTTGAACATTTACTGCAGTACAATTCATAAGTGCAAAGAAGTGGAATCAACCCAAGTGCCCATCGTTTCATGACTGGAGTAACAAAATGTGGTATATATATATACCATGGAATACTACTCAGCCATAAAAAAGGACGAATTAATTCCTTTTCCAGCAGTTTGGATGGGACTAAATGAAGCGTTCTAGGTGAAGTATCTCAGGAATGGAAAAATAAACACCACGCGTACTTGCTAATAAACTGGAACTGACTGATGCGCACACATGTGCAAAAAGGAAAGTAAGTTCAGTGGAAATCAAGCAGGGGAAGGGCAGTGGCGGGGATCAGAGAAGCAATGGGGGATAGGTACACTTAGAGCCCTGACTCAAGCTTTACAAAAGCTATCCATGTGACCAAAAACATTTGTACCTCTATAATATTTTGAAATTTTTTTTAAAAGGCACCGGAAAACATGAAGTTTCAGAATTCAATGTAAAAGAATTTATAAAAGAGGTCACTTGTACCCTATCCTGCTGAAAGACCAAGTAAAACAAAGACTGGATTTAGTAATATAGACCTTGTGAGAGCATAATTGGTTAAATGATGAGGCAGAAGCTGGACTGAAAAGTACTAAAGAAGAGAATGGGAGTTGAAGAGGAAAAGGGAAATGTAGTTACCTCTTTTTAAAAGTTTGAACAGAGGAAGAGAGGTAGCATGGGGGGGGGAGTAAATTGGATAAAGACTACATTATATATGTATATAATGTTTTTCAAACATTTTAATTTGAATATATTAAATTGTTGTAAAATACGCATGAAGTACATTGACACTATTTGTGTAACTGATCTCAAGAACTTTTTCACCTTGCAGAATTTAAATTCTACACCCATTAATCAACTACTGCCTATTTACCCCTACTTCTAGCCACTAGCAATCACCATTCTACTTTCTGATTCTATGACTTTGACTACTGTGGATACCGCATATAAATGGAATCATATGATATTAGTATTTTTTTCTTATCTTTGGAAAAACATTTTAAGCCCTTAATTTCTGGTTGCTTTTATAAAAAGAAACAATAGTAAAGGTATGAAATTTACAGTCTTAGATTAAGAAGCCTTGTATTCCAACCAATGAGTGTGAAAGATTTGGATCATCGCTAACTTTCTGTATCGTTGTGACAGTGGGAACCGCTGTACATCTATCTACTGGAGACATTTTAACTGAATATGAAAAGAGGACCTTATTGGTGAGTAGGTTAACCAAAAAAAAGGTGAATTTTAGCAAAATTACCACTTTGAAATTCTTACCAATGGTTTCTGGTCTGAGAGATGCAATGGATACCTCTGCTCCAATCAGTCCAAAAAGAAGGGGCTGAAAAATATCCCAGGCAATGGCAATTATCTTTTCAACCTCTGCCTAAAAGAAAAAAAGACAACACACACACACAGATTTTTACTATGTGAAGTAGCAAATACCAAGAATTTTACTATTACCAATTTAAAATTTGAATCATTTGACCTGGGATAGGCTTTATTTCTGTGGCATCTATAAAAGAGGTTAGCTTATAGCAAAAATATTTCATGCAGACATGTTAAATACAGTTACAATATATGAGGTGCTTTAGCATACTAAATATTGATTTGCAAATGGATGTTAATTATAAAGATTCTTATAACCTTGAGAGTATCCCTACTTCTGAAGACACTTCGTGTATGCATGTGCGTGTTATGTGTGTGCACACAGTGGTACAGTTTTGTTTAACAATTTTATGTTAACTTTCATTCAACAATATTATTTAGAGAGCTTACAATATTACTTACCTATATCTAGATATGCACCTCATTGCTGTTGTACAGTAATCTACAGTATGGACACACCATAGTTTATTCAATCACTTCTGTATTGATGGATCTTGACATTGCTTCCAGTTTTATTTTGTATTTACAAAAAATATTGTTTAAGGTGTTAGCAAGTCATGCACAAAAATAAGATCCAGATTAATAAAGCACTGGGCCAGTTACCCATTTATTGCCCCTCCACTCCAATTTCTCTTGCATTGTTGCTCCACAGAAAATGGAGCTAGGTCGTTTCGATTATTTTTCTTTTGCCAGGTAGTGCTGTGTTAACCTTTGTTATCAGTGTGCTGAAGAGAAATTACAAGCAGAAGGTGTTTTTCTTCCTGGCTTTTTTGGCTCCTCCCTGTGAGCCACTGGGTTCCTGCATCCCAGGTGGCCTCTCCAGTATCAGGCCCCCACAGTTGATGGCCTCCGCAGCACCCAGTGGCCACCAGCTTCCCCAGCATACCCATGAGGCAGTTTCAAAGCAGACTCTCTGGGGCGAGATACCTAGGAGAGGTACCCTAGTGGATGGATTTCCTGAAAATTGGAGGGTGGATTTTCAGTACATCTTCCTGCCAGCACAGCACCACTTCTCTAACCTTCCTGTGAACAAGGACCGGATCTCAGACCAGCAGGCAGGACTGGGGAGGAGGTAGATGAAAACGATGACTATTATAACCTTAGGGATTTATAGCTGCCATTCCTATACTCTTTAGGGTGTAGCTTCACATCTTACTAGCCAATACCTAGTTACTCTGATGTGTGGTATCATTAATATTCATAATAAACTTCCCTATTCCAATTACTATATAATATCCCTCTCTTGATAGGACCCTAATTGATACAAGTACTAACTTTATAATACATAATACCAAAGACTCTAGGAAAAGACTGGCACAATTGATTATATTAAATTAAAATGTTTTGTGGCAAAGGAAACCTTAAACAAACTCCCCCAAAATGACAGATTAGAAGAAAATATGCATAGCATGTATAACAGAATAAGGAACATTAGCTAATGAATAAGAAAAAGACATAGATCCTAAAAGAAAAAAAAAAGAGCAATACTGAGGCACAAGTAATTCATAAAAGAAATGCAAATAGCCAAAAAATTTAAGATGCTAAAACTCAGTAATCAGTAAAATATAAGTTAAAATGATAAGCCTCCTTTTTTAGGGGAATAATACCACAAGAAAAGAAAAAAAACAACTAAAGAGTCATAATAATAAAAAGTATGTATGAGAATGTAAGGAAATTCACTAATTGGTAGAAAATAAAACTGATGATGCTTTTTGGGAAGGGCAATTTAGTAATACCTGTAGCCAAAAATTTACATTGAACAGATTTTTTTTTCAATTAACTAGAAGGAATCTAAATTTTTAGATGACATTTTTATGCTCATAAATTACATACATTTAAGGCTCTGCAATTCCACATATCTACAGCAGGTCCTCAAATAATGTCATTTCTTCAATGCTATTTTCTTATACCACTGATGAGGAAAAACCCGATTCTTAGCAGAGGCAACTGTGTGGAGTTTGCACTTTCTCCCCATGTCTGTGTGGGTTTTCTCTGTATATTCCAGTTTCTGCTCATATCTCAAAGTTGTTCAGGTGAGATGAACTGGCATGTCTCAACAGTCCCCATCTAAGTGTGCGTGTGTGTGTGTGTAAGCCCTGTGATGAGATGACGTCCTGTCCAGGGTTGGGTACCACCTTGCTCCCTGAGCTACCTAGATAAGCTCCTGCCACATGTCACCTGAAGTAACTGGGTAAATAATTATCTTACTTGTTTCTAATTTATCATTCTTTAACGTATGTGTAGCTCACATGTTTCAATGTTTAATATTAGAAATGTTTGGGTCTTTATGTAGAAGTTTGGTGATGTTTCTCTGACCAAAAATATGTCATGGAAACTTAACTCCTGTTTATATCAATTAGCCATTAGTAAAATTGGTTTCATTATATGTCTTTTTGCTTAAAGTTGCAGTTTCCCAGAACCTACGGACAACATTAAATGAGGACATACTGTATTCCGCAGTTTGACAAAGGAGAATAACAGTGTTTCCCCATTTAACTTGTTTTTATTTTTCCTGGCATGCGTATTAGGGTACAGAATCTGTTTTGCTCATAGAGGGCATATTTGATGGTATTAGTTGATTTATTCAATAGTTCTATTGCTATAGCATCCCGAAAGTTATCTTTGCATATCATAAGGAATCAGATGATGACTTACACCCAAACTGCAAGCCACTTGCCTCTCAGCACCTCATCTTTCTCATCTAAAAAACACAGGATCCTTTATCATTTAATGACAATTCTGAAAAATTGGGGTTCGTATGCCATCATTCCACACATCCTTACAGTTTACTTTACAGCTTAGTTTTTAGATATGTTATAGCTAAAGCTCAGACTTTCATTGATACCCATAGCACTAAAAAACAAGAATCAACTTTATTAAGTGTAGGTTGCTTAGTCATTTGCTGCATGGTTAATTGTTCAAAAGAAAGTCTTCCAATGTATTTCACATTCTCAGAATACCAATGGAAGTGGAAGGACTGAAGAGTTTTTCTATGTCAAATTATTTTTATTTCTAAACTTTAGCCAGTGGTTCTCAACCTTCCTAATGCCGTGACCCTTTAATACAGTTCCTCATGTTGTGGTGACCCCCAACCATAAAATTATTTTCATTGCTACTAGCAATGAAAGGAGTAGCAAAACATTTACTTGTTCCCTTCCCTCTTTTTACCTATGCTAGAATAATATAATAAATTGGTTTTAATTTTTAAAGATTTTTTTAAGCGCTGACAATGGGAAGTATTTAGCTATAAAAGTTTAATTTGAAAAATTTAATACAAACACATTTGAGAACTTTCCTGATGAATAAATTATATAAAACAAAATATTTAAATCATTAAAGCTATTGACTTTAGGTGGTAGAATTACAGATAAATTTTTACTTTCTTTTTCTTTCAGACTTAAAAAAAATCTAAATTTCTATGATAATCCTATTCCACTTTCACATTCAGACATAAACTTCATTTTTTTAATGATCTTTATTAATTTTTTTAATATTGAAAAAAGTTACCATTGAAGTTAGGGAAATTAGTAAAACGCTAATGCAAGGCAAATTTTTGAGATGTCGTATACAGGGTCTCAATGCAACCACTATAAAGTCTCTCTACTAAATGAAAGGGCAGAGGAGAAGATCAGGGTGCTTGAAAGAGCAGGACCATAAGTCAGCACCCCAGGCTAGGAAGACAGCAGTGAGTCCTCAGAGAGAATAAAGGAAGTCAGCATTCCCCTTTGTCCTGAGCTGAGATTAGATAGAAGATCACGGGTGATGAATGATAACGTTGCCTCAAAATGGGCACAATGTAGGGGAGTATGGCACACTTTTTGGGGGTAGGACATAACTACAAGAGGGACTCTACCCAACAAATTCAAATATTGTGATTTGGTTGCTTGTACCCTCACATTAACCAGAAATATAAATAAATAAAATAAACAAATAAATAAAAGTTTTGATGAGAGCAAATGTTTATGAGAGGTAAGTGATGAAATTTCTCTTTTAGCTTTGTTTTTGTTGGATATTAAGTTAAAAAGTAGAATTTAAGATAGCTGCTGCTTTAAAAAAAAAAAAAAGCACACCTGAAATAAGCCTCCTGACAAGGCAGCAAACCTAGATGGCCACCTGGTATCTAGGGCAGAGTTTAAAAGGGATTCTCCCCTTTGCCCCTCAAGACCAATGCATTTCAGACCACTTTCCTTGGCACCCTTCTGGACACAAAGTTCCAGGTAGCTTCTAAAATGAGATGGTTTATAATCATACTTGTCCTAACTTTATAATCACACTCTTACAGAGTGATAGCTTCCTGTTTGATTGCTATTTACCCACAATGAAATTCTGTCTTTGACAAATCCTCACAGAAATTCACTTGAGTATGATTATATATCTAATCTCAAGATATATAACCTTCACATATTTTTCCATATGGTATTATGTTAATTACTTATTTAATCATTTTAATTATTTAAACATAATTATTTTGAACAATTCTCTTTAGTTTTCTTTAAGATTACCCCAAAATGATATACCTAAATTTAGCTTAGGTCACCAACATCTAATTTCTTCATTAGGCAGAATAGCATATAATCCTGTCAAGTTCAAACCCATAAAAATACATCTTGAAATTAAAATAAATAAATGACAAGCAGATAATTTCTATAATATATATTAGGAAAGTGAATATTTTTAATGATATTAAAAATCAATATGAAAAAATCAAAACTAACTTATAAAAATGGGTTTTTGAACAAACTGGCTAGTAATCATACGAAAAGATTAGCCTTACCCATAAAGAAATGTAAATTAGATCAGTAATGAGATACATTCTTCACCTGTCAGATTAGCAAAATGTCTGAAGACTTAAAATAGTTGGATCAGAAAACCGTATCTTCTCACATACCGTTGGTGGAGATATAAATTGGTATTGCCTTTTAAAAGGGCAAATTGATACTGTCAAGAATATAAAGGGACATACTCTCTCTTAGAGCAATCGTATTTCTAGAAATTTATCCCATAAGTAAACTCAAAAGTATACTACCTTTTGTTGATTTTAAGACACATATTTTCACATTATAACATTTCTGAAATTAGGATGTCCGTGATAGTTTAATTGGCAGCATTTTTTTCTTTCTTGGTGGCATATAAAATAATGGTGATTTTTGGAATTTATAGTTTATGAAATATGGTATATGTAAGTATATTTTATTGAAGCACTATTTGTCTTGGCAGAAAACTACAAACAACTTAAATATCTGTTAGTAGGAGACTGGTTAGTTAAAGTATGGTATAGCTATACAATGAATAGTCTGCAGTCATTACCCAGCATAAAGAAGGCATCATGGTAGTGTGACCATGGTATATTTTAAGTAAAGACATCAAGTTACAGATTGATATGTAAGAGGGGGAAGAGGTACATGGGGTGTACATTTGTACATGTATAGAAAATAGTTTTTATAATTAGAAACAGCATTAATTTGATGTTAAGGAAGTATCTGAAAATAATCTGATTAGAAAAGAATCACGAGCAGAAGAATTTAAAATGAAATTCACCTTTTTGCTGGCCCATCCCATGCCTGCGAGGAAAGCCATGACCAGCGTGCACAGTCCTCCTGATCCAGGGAAACCAAAATCCACACTGCTGAACACAGCTAGCACAGAGAACCCCAAAACAAGGAATGCTCTCTTATACACGAGTTTGTCCTATAGGAGGAAAAAAAATGATTAGTTCAATTACTTCAAATAATTGATTTTTTTTTTGAGACAGAGTCTCATTCTGTCACCCTGAGTACAGTGCTGTGGCATCATCATAGCTCACAGCAACCTCAAACTCTTGGGCTCAAGCCATCCTCTTGTCTCAGCTTCCAGAATATCTGGGACTATAGGCACCTGCTACAATGCTTGGCTAATTTTTCTACTTTTAGTAGAGACACAGTCTCACTTAGCTCAGGCTGGTTCTGAATTCTTGAGCTCAGGAAATACACCCATCTTGGCCTCCCAGAGTGCTAGGATTACAGGTGTGAGCCACCACACCCAGTCCAAATAATTGATTTTTAATGATTTCTATATCCAAGGTTTAGAGGAAAATAAAACAGGTTTTGTGTAAAAAGACAAAATAAATGCATGACATAACATTTACTTTCTTTTCCTAAACAAAAGAAGAATTAGTGCATGTGCAAAATAGCCTACTCTTTTAGGAACACTAATCCACTTTCTCTGTAGTTATGAATGAAGAATTTCTACAGGACTTAATATAGTAGCAGAAAAGTACATGAGCTTTGGACTCAGACAGAGGAAGGTTAAAATTATAGCTTTTTTTACGTTATTGCTGTATGTAGTGGCTATGTTACTTAGCCTCTCTAAGCTTTGTTTCCTCATCCCTGGTACTCAATCCTAGTGCTTTTGTGATGGTTAAAGATATCACATCACGTGCCTGTAGCTCAGTGGCTAGGGCTCCAGCCACATACACAGGAGCTGGCAATTTTGAATCCAGCCCGGGGCAACAACAACCAAAAAATAGCCTCCCAGCTACTTGGGAGGCTGAAGCAAGAGAATCGCTTAAGCCCAAGAGTTTGAGGTTGTTGTGAGCTGTGACATCACAGCACTCTACCGAGGGTGACATAGTGAGACTCTGTCTCAAAAAAAAGAGAAGTAAAGATATCACATCAGTATTATTTTCAGGCTCTCAGTTTACTCTTTTTAATTTAATGCTCCCTTGCTTTTTTCTTTCTAAATTTGTGAATACCAAAAAGCTTCAAGAGGGTGACCTTTTTTCCCATTGCTTTTTCCTGTTTAGCACTTTAAATCTCTTGATTATTTTAGAAATGGGTCTTTAAAAGTACTTGACTTGGAGACATGTGAGCTCTGGAGGTACGTTGCCTGAGTTCACTCTCAGTTCTCTGCTTTCTAGCTATAACCTTGTGCAAGTCACTTAATCCTGCCTCAATTTCCTCGTCAGTAAAGTGGTCATATTAGTAGTACTCTCTTAATGGACTACTGTGTGGATTGTACTTGCACAATGCTTCCCGATAGATATTCGGTGATGACAGAAGTATTCAAATTTTAGTGCAGGTGCTGCTGAAGTGAGCATAACAGAAATGTTCTGAATCTGTGCTGTCTGGGGGTATGTTTGTATCTGCTGCAACCACATGTAGCTAGCACCTGTTGTACTGAACAGAGTGGCACTAGAGGATAACTTATATGTATACACATTCATTTATTTGTTTAGAGATGGGGTATTGCTACATTACCCAGGATGGACTCTAACTCCTGGACTCAAGTGATCCTCCTGCCTTAGCCTCCTGAGTAACTGAGATTACAGACACTCACACTGCACCCAGTTAGAATCTAGGGTATAAAGGGGGACCAAAAAAGCCATTATACATCTTGGTTTAGTTGGATATTATGGAAGTTTAAAAAATCTGCATATCATATTACTTTGAAATTGATGGCATTTGATTTGCAGCAAAATGTGAAATGTACAGAATATAAAACAGGAAAATTCCAGGACTGCATTAAAACCTTCTATATGTAGCCAACTTCATGCATCTCATGAATAGCACTGATAAAACAGCAAGCATTTTTAAAATGGGGGACTAATTTCTCAAATATGTCCTTCACACCCAGCTTGGAGAAAACTGTCCTAGAACTTTTTTTACAACGATATTTTAGAGCACTACTTTCTCACGGATTATTTCTTTTACCTGGTCACTGCTTGGAAAGTACTGAATAAAAAATCCAAGAAGAGATCCAACTGCCACACCAATGACCACCTCCAAAAATCCTCTAAGGACATTAAAAACTGTAGAGCCTAAAAAATACACAAGAAGAAAAACTTCAGGTAGTGCTTAAATCTGATAAGTGCACAAGTTTTTGTTTGTCCTAAAACTAGCAACATAAAGCATCTGATTACACAGAAGGAAATTTTTAGACAGTTTCTGCTTTCCACCTTCTTAAATATATGTAATTTAAAATGTCTAATAAAGTGGGCCTATTTTATAAGAAAAGTATGCGTACTATTGGAGACAAATTTTAAAATAGGTATAAGACATGATTTATGCCCTTTTTTGGTACATTTACATCAATAAAAATCTACTTGAAGGGCCTAAGAAAATATGAAAGAAAAAATTCATGATTCATTGCTAATCTATTCTACTATATTATACCATCTATCTATAGGCTAGGGGAATATACACATTTAGTTAAGTTTTAAAATTGCCATTTAAGAACTTGCTTTTCTAATAATAAATGTACATCAATTTTAGAAGCTGTGGTATGTACAGAATAAAACAGTTTAAAAGTCTGGGAATTAAAATAAAGAGTCTTCTTACTGCAATAAATGCAGAAGACTTACTCCTTTTCAAATTGATCATTCCAAAAGAAGATCTGAAATAAATTATTTTTGAAACTGCACTTAGAGTCTTTATTAATGGCAGTACAGGGGTAAGTAGAGCTACATTTTCCCCCACAGCCCACAGAACTTAGGAAACTTAAAAAAAAATTTCTTTTGTTAGCACATTATGTAGAAAATTATAGTAAAATTGCTGCACAAATAAAGCCCTTCTTTGCAGACTGTTCTAAGAAAAAATGTACTAACTAGTTTTTTTGCTTTCTTGTTATTATAGTAATCATTGCTTTTATCTAAAAATATAACCCCCGAAGTATTTTTATTTGGCTAGCATAGTCCTTTGCTAGGTAATGGTATGACTGTCAAAGCATCTAGCTGTGATAGGAGCATTACATTCAGGCTATTATGCAAGTAATTTACCATAAATGTGTAGAAAGTGCTAATGAGCTTCAGTCTCTGGTGCAGTAAGGTTGTTTTTTTTAAAACAAAAAACAAACAAACAAAAAAAAACACACTTCTTGGGACCATCCCCCCAAATTCTAATTCAGTCAGTCTTGCAGGGCTCAGGTCCAGCACCCGTCCTTGGTTGGTGGGGGGTGGGGAGAGAATTTCACAGAGTCAACTAGGAAGGTTCTTCAACCTTTCCCACCCTTCTGATCATGAAAACTCCAACTAGCTGTGGTCTTCCCCTTCCCTTCACCATGATTCTAATGCAAACTCTGCTGCTGTAAAGCGTGGTTCCTAATTCAGACTGTACTGGGTTGCATTCTCACAGGTTCTGGTTTAGCTGGTCTAAGGTAGAACCCAGGTAACAATACTTTCTAAACCCCCCTAGGTAATTCTTGTGTGCAGCTAAGCTTGAGGGCCGTAGTTTTAAAGGTATACACCAGACAGTGGTAAGAATGTAAGTTTGGATAGGTAAAGATAGAGCACAGGTTTGACTTAATAGGTAACAGTGAATCCTCATTGCCTCTGGAACAAGAAAGTAGCATTATGGAAACAATGTTTTGAGAAGAGTAATTTACCAAGGACTGGATAGAAAGCAGACTCTGGGGCAAGGGGAAAGTGTGGGTTTCTAGGAGATTGGCATAAATCACACATGTTCATAAAGTGAGAATATAACCGTAGGGGCTGGAGAGAATGAGAACATATGACTTTCCGAAAAGGTGTGCTCCTACTACAGAATCTGAAGTTAAACTCGGGTGACAATTATACTTTATCAATGCTATGGAGTTGGAAGTTTTATTGCCAATTTTGGACAAAGATTAAGGAATGAACTTAAACTTGACCTGTGCCGAAGGATAATAAATGTATTGAATCACTTCCTGGTCTTTTGGCTAAGATCAAGTGTAATCTGTTCTTACCAGTTTAACAGAGGTGCTGAATAAAAGTGGGAGATAAAAAACACCCTGGGTTCTTCTTTTATGCTGACTTGGAACAAAATACATCTACTTAATACACTAAGTATGAATGGCACCCATTAGAGTCATTGCTGTTATTACCCATAAAATATTAAAGATGACAGAATAGAAACTGTTCCCATCTTTAAAGCATGCTGTTCTTTCCGCTTGGACTGCTCTGTGTCATTTGTGCTCATTGAAAAACCTGCTCATCCTTTAAGTCTCCAGGACTAAACTTACCCAGATCACTCCAAGCAGAAGATGTTCTCCTTCTTTAAACCTTACTTTTATCTCCCTGCCCCCCTTACTGCACTTCCCACATGCTACCTGAGCAGTCTACATCCAGAGGGATGATGAAAGTAAAGAGAAGTAGCTTCTAGTCCTTCTTAGGTACAGAACCCTTGATGTTGTCTCCACTATGGTTTTTTTTTTTTTTTTTTTTTTGCAGTTTTTGGCTGGGGCCGGGTTTGAACCCGCCACCTCTGGTATATGGGGCTGGCACCCTAGTCCTTTGAGCCACAGGTGCTGCCCTGTCTCCCCTATTTTTAATTTGCCTTAATCACTTATCAAGAAGACATGCCACACTTGTAACATTTTAACCTATGTTTGCAGAGCAGGAGAGGACAGCATGTTGTGAGCTGATTAGCTTACCTGTGGAAAAGGCCATGCCCAAGCAGGTATTGAAGCCTGTGATGGCCAGAATGTCATCAAAGCTGCCGGCAGCCATAAGTAAGGTGGGGATGCCCTTTTCAACCCCATAACCTCCTCCCTGCAAAAGGAGCATTGAAGGCACCACAACAGCCGGAGATACGGCACCTAAAACAAAACTACGCAGATAGCACTTTAAACATTTATGGTAATATCTTACTCATTATCATTATTTTTTTGAAATTATAATAAGCTCCTCTATTTTAAATGTTACACCTTTGGATAACTACACTCTTTCAAATAGCAGAGAAGCACCAAACCAGAAACACATATACACCCGAAATTCTATAGAACTGCTGTTTTCAAAGTGTGGTAGGGACAGCCTGCTCTGGAACTACTTAGGTTGCCTAAGAATATATATTTATGCATGGTAAGGAAAACCTAAGGGGGTTAAGCCCCAGGACGCTCCCGTTTGTAAAACACAACATTCATGTTACGAGGTTTGAAAAACGTTGCCCTGGACTTTCTGGATCAGAACCTAGTGATGCGGGGCCTTCTCTCGGGGCTTGTATACAGAATCAGACAACAGATTGGAAGGAGAAGATCCATAATGACAAGGACAGTGACACTGACAATAGCAGCAGTTGTAACAGTGGAAACATTTCATAGTGCTTCCCGTGTACCAAACCCCATTTTGAGCACTTTACATGCTTTAATTAAGATGATCTTTACAACTTTATGAGACAGATACAATCTACCTTCATTTTATAAATGAGGAAATTGAGGCATAGACAGATTAAATAATTCGTCAAAGATTGCACACTGGAAAATTAGAGCTGGGATTTGATTTCAGGCAGCAGTGCTCCAGACTCTTAACCATGAGAAGTAAGAATTTTTCTTTTTCTTCCTTTTTTTTTTTTTTTTAAGAGATGAAGTCTTGTTATGTTGCATAGGCTGAAGTGTAGTGGCTGTTCACAGGCATGATCATGACTCACTACGGCCTTGAACTCCTACCTAAGGGATCCTCCTGCCTCAGCCTCCTAAGTAGCTGGGACTACAGTCCTGCCCTACTGTGTCTCCTGAGAAGTAAGAATTTCATGCTTCTTGCCTACTTATTAGCACTAAATTCTTACTAAGTCTTGTACTTATTTACTTCTCATGTCTCTTGACCATTGGAAGTGAAAAACTGAGTGGAAGAAAGAGGCATCAAAATCACTGACTCACAGTAATCTGGTTACAAGAAGCAAACAAAGATAGCTGTTGATACAACTGCTATGCTGATTATCAGGCACCTCCCTGACAGGCATGGAATCAGGGGCAGGCAAAAGACCATAATTTTTCTAATTTGAATAGAAGGTGCTAACTTTTGCAGTTAGGACCAATAAAGTCACAGACTTCTGAAGTTTGAATACTTAGATTATGCTGGAATATCTACGTTGCACTGTCTGGTTTCCTTAAGAAAATTCTATTATGCGTTCTCTTGGAATCAGTGAAAGTCCTAAACGTCTCAGCATATTTTTATGTAATAAAGAAACAGCCATTACCCTAGTATAAACCCCCACTGCCACGGTAAGCCCATTAGGAAATGGGCAAGAAGAGCAGCCACACACGCCTCCACGACACAGGGACCCATGGACAGCCTGACACACACACCTTTCAATTTCTTCAGGGCCTGCAACATAAAAACAGACAGAATAACCTAGCCCTCTGAAGACTCGTGGGAAAGACCACCTTCCTTGCTTTCCTGTTAGTATCCAGACCACGTCTGGGTCATCCAAGTAATGAAAATGTTTATTTATCAAACGTTTCAGCATTCCAAGTACTTTAGAGACAGCTTATTTAGTCCTCATACCAACCCTATGAGATAGGTAACATTATTATCCCCATTTTTAGATGTCTGCATCTGAAAAGGCACAGGTTAAAGTCATTTGCCCAAGGTAATCAAACTGGTGAGTGGTGGGGCCGGGTCTGAACCCAGACAGGCTGCTTCCAGAGTCTGTGCTCATAATCTCCACACTAGCTGATATAATCGTCTCAGTATTTATTAGTTTATAATTAGTGAAAGAACCTCGTCCCCCAAGAAAATTCATTCCTGTATTAAGAAACATATATGCAAAAAAATTTTAAAAATCATATTTGAGACTCCTTCTAAATACTGAACTATTTCTTGAGCCAGTATAGTTAGCCATAAACACTTGTAAGGGACTTGGTACACCAAAAATATATTGTTTTCTTCTTTGCAGCTGTTATTCACTAAACATAGACTATCTCTGTCAGAGAAAAGGGGGGGCCTTTGTTCTCCATACTGTCACCACAGACTCCACCTTTCTCCAGGATAAAGTACAGAAACATCTTTTGAGTTCTTGAGAAGCCCCAGGTTCTATATGCAAAACAATCCTTCATGAAATAAAGTTTATTTTCTTCTGGAGAACATCATGCAAAGTATCCACATTCATTTCCTAAATCTAAAGCAATCCTAAATCTTTGGAATACTGAAGGAACACAATTCCTGTTCAATAATTAGAAACTTACACTTCATACCTTTGAATCTAGACCAAGGCCAGCGCGAACCAGTATGATAGACAAGGCTATGCTTCTCAAAGAGGAAGACCACTTATGCTTGATCTGTACATTATCACTGATGATTGGGATATTTCTGATGAGAAACCCAGCAAGCAGCATGCCTTGAATGGAGAAATCAAATAAGTCTAGTTAGTTTTTAAATATAGAAAATATTTTTCAGCACTGTAGATATGAAAGAGACTATTAGATAATCCCAGGTACCACTTCTTTTATGCTTCGTCCTTAGATGGAATTAAGGTGACCTTTGAATTTAAAAAACAAAAATAATACAATAAATTAGAGGAGTTAAGAAAAGACTTTAATGAACAGATGGGGAGGGGGGGAGGAGGGGGAAAGGAGGAGGGAAGGAAATTGCTTCCATTGTGACCTAATGGCCACAATGTAGGGGTATACAGAACACGCCCTGGGTGAAGGACTGAACTACAACTTGGACTTTACCTAATCATTAGTACCCTCCTATTGATCTGAAATTTATAAAACTGAGCAAGTGAAAAGACAGCTTAGAATATTAAATTAATATTCCCCAAATAGCTGAGCCTAAATGGGAGAAATAAGGTGTAGCATTTGGATGGAAAGTATGACCAATTCTAAATATATCCCTTTGTATATAAACAAAAATAGGTGCTGAAATTATTTGCTATGTCAGATTACCTCAAGTACCCATAAAACTTCTATGGGTTGTATTTTACTTTCTGATTGGATAATTTAATAACAAACACATATCCTAATTGCAAAGGCTTCAGAAGTAAGTTGTGATGAAATAGATATTTCCTTGTCATGTCAGCTGGTGACTCTTCTTTCATTCAGTCATCCAACATTTACAGAATGCCTTCAGTAGTGTAGACAAGGGGGTAGGAACCAGATATAATAACAGACAAGGACCACAACTATATCTCAACAAGCTTTCAGCCTCTGGGGGAACAAAACAAACTGACAATCCCAATCTTAGAAACGCATGAGGGAGAGTTATAGGTGTAGGAGACTAAGCACCAGGCTTATAGAAGCTGCCACCGGTTCTTGAGGAAGGGGCTGGGAGCAGGACAATCTCCCAGCCGGCATGGAGATATTTTGCTGCCCAGAGACAAACCCTCAAGCAACTGCCTGTGCTAATGAGATAATATCGGTGGCTCCTTAGCAAGCAGGTGTTGTACTTTGGACATCTGTGTGGCAATAGGGTGGGAGTGGAGCTCATGGAGAAAAAGCACATAGCGCTCATTAAGCGCATAGCTCCAGTATGTGGGGCCCTCACACCTGTTGTACAATGATTCAATAAAAGACCACGGCAGAGGTTACTTGGGGCTCTCCCTGCACCTATGGGAAGCCCACCTTTTGCAGGCCTGTACCTTCAATCTGTGTCCCAGCTGTTTTTATTTGCACAGTGATGTGGTGCCACAGCGGGCACCAATAATAGGAGCTGAGACAGGAAGGGTGAGTAAGTGGGGTCCGGGGAAGGGAATGAAGAAGGGGATGATGGAGTTGAGAAGTTTCTAGAAGAGATGGTTCATTCAAAGGTGTAAGAAAACGTTACACATTCTGGAAATTGCAGGTGGTTGAGTGCAACTGAGGAAGTTGAGTAGTTGGTGAAGGAATTCCGCCTTCATTAATAAGAGGTGAATGATGTGTTAACCAGTTTGATATAAACATTCCAAATTAAGTATAAAATCAGTACATTGTACCCCATAAATGTAGTAATGTACACATTCATGATCTAATAATAATAAAAAAAAATACCACATGCCCATACAAAGGGAAAGATTTCCGCTAGAGACTGCGAGGCTTCTACCCTCCAGGCTTCTCAGCCACATCCTCATAGCACCACACCCCAAAAGACTAAATATACTAAAGTCAGCATGTTTTATGATGCAAGATATGAAAACAGAGGCAAACTCCAAGTAGAGCTTTTTGTGACTTGCTCCTGGCACCCTAGCTGTGAAAACACCATTTGCAGGCATCTCTCATCACTGCCATTTAATCTAGAAGAGTCTCTAAGCTCTGAGTTCTGTAGTGATGGTCTTTCTAGAATGTTTATTGGACAGCAGTATGAACATGCCTGTTCGTAGGAGAAATAATGTTAAGAGTAATAAATGCACCTGGTAAAATGGAAACATTGCTCCCAGATGTACATGCTGCACCCCGACTGCAACTTTCCATTTCATTGCCCTTCCAGAAAGTTCCTGTACCTATCCAAGCGTGCTTCTGTGTATATGTATAAGTGCTCTTTTATGCACACAGATAGGAGTACACTCATGCAATACTGTATAGCTTGCTATTCTCCCTTTACTAATATAATACATGCATAAAAGCATATAGCTATTTACTTTTTCTCTTTTAATAGCTTAGTAGTATCTTACCATATGAATAAATTTTTCAGATTCTTCATTATAAACAGTACCGAAATGAGCACATTTCATACACCAAGTATTTATTAAGTACCTATTACATGCCAGCCTCATATGAGAGCCTCGTAATACAAAGGTAAGTTAGACCCACATGGTCCTTGTCCTTATGAAGCTTATATATAATATTTGTTGGTATGTAAAAGTATATCCATATGATAATTCTTAGCAGTGGAAGTGTTAAGCCTCAGGGTACAGGTGTATATAATATTTATACATAAGTTATCAGCCCCCAAATGCTGCAGAATGTAATGCTGATATCCTGTTAACATGGCCATCGGTTTACTGAAATTTAAAATGTAGATCTAAACTAGTCCTAATCTTTTTCTTTTTTTGAGGCAGAATCTCACTGTTGCCCCAGGCTAGAGTGCCGTGGTGTCAGCCTAACTCACATCAACCCCAGACTCCTGGGTTCAGGGGATTCTCTTCTGTGGTCGTCTACTATATAATAAAGTTTGAGAAGGCACTAATTTAGATGCAAATGTCAGAAAAAAACTGTAAAAGGCTAGATAATTAATACTTTAGGATTTGTGGGCCATGTGGTCTCTATTATAACTTTTCAACTCTGCTGGTATAGAGTGAAGAAGCTATAAGCAATATGTAAACGGATAAACCTGGGTGTGTTCCACTTAATACGTTATTTATGAAAAGAAGTGCCAACCCCTTATCATAGTGCACAGGTATATTTAGAAATAACTCGTTTTAACAATAATTCAATTAATAACTTAAGAGAACAAAAAGCATACATGAGAAATAACATGAATACCTTTAGTTTTACCCAAAATTAAAAATATATTGAGATGCAGTACACAAGAAGTTGTAAGTATTTCTACTTCTTTTTATGTTTAGCTTTAAATGCTGACCACATATCTAAAAGCAAATAGTTTCGGTCTATGTTAACCAATCCTGACTGTTGTCACCAATATAGCCAACAGAAAAAAAAAATTGTCTGGGAAATGTGTGTAAAATATACATGCCTGGGTAAAAAGTAGGTGGTTTTTGAATAAAACCAAGTGATTAATAAATCTGTTAGAAATGGACACAAAATGCCGCTACTCGGGAGGCTGAGGCAAGAGAATCGCGTAAGCCCAAGAGTTAGAGGTTGTTGTGAGCCGTGTGACGCCACGGCACTCTACCCAAGGGCGGTACAGTGAGACTCTGTCTCTACAAAAAAAAAAAAAAAAAAAGAATAAAAAAAAAAAAAGAAATGGACACAAAATGCCTTGTGGTGAGTTAAAATTTTGTAATAGGGAATTTTTTAAAGAAGCATTAAGGGTGTAATGCCTGTGTGTCTTGTTCGGGCAGTTCTCATCGCCTCTGGAAGAATATTTTTGGCTGAGTCTTTAATAACCATGATCATATATTTTAAATATACTCAATAGTGTGCTGGTAAATGCTAAACAAGTGGCTCTTCAAAAAAGCACACATTTTATATATGTCCATGTTTATTGTAAATTCTACTGATATAAAGAATGGGCAGTGGTCTGTAGGTTAAGAGTTATACAAACAAACAACAATCTTCACTGGACAATCTACTTAGTTAATTGATTCTCACAGAACGCTTTCACTGCTTGTTTGCCAAACTTCTGTGTCCATAACCAGTTATGGTTGCAGCTCTCCCAAAATTTGACACAATCAGACTACAAATAAGTGGTTGACTATTATCTGATTTAGCAAAGTAGTCACTTCCATCACTGATGAGTGAGTATAGTGTCACCATGAAAGTTTGCTGATATCTTTGCTTATATTAATGAGCAAGAGGAAAATGAAACAATAAAAATGTATGTCAGAACCTCATTCTCTGTCAGTGATGAGAGCCACTTACAATACAACAAGCCCTGATTTGTGCTATTTAATGATTTTTTTGTTATAGATTCTTCCACCATGGCTGATTTTAAGCTGCCAACATGATGTTACTGTCTATGGAGCTGGGAAGAGAGGGCAGTGGCTCACCATTATATAGGATTTACATAATCTCAAAAGCATAGAAAAGGTGACATGCAAACAAATAACTAGAAAGGAATCAGTTTGGGGTATTAATTACTCTTGTTTTTCACGTAAGCTATTTAATTGTAAATTTATATAATTTACTTTTTATAATTGCCATGTTTAACAACTGGCTCACAAAACTCAAAATTTAGCAATCACCTTTTGGCTCTAGCACTGCAAATAGAGAAACATTTTTGCCTTTATTTCCCAACGATTTCCAAACTACTATCTTAAAAATATGACTTACTCTGAAGAAAACATGAAGTGGTAAGCACTTACCAAGAAGGCGTGGTAGTGGGGGCAGTGTGGGTAACTGGATAAGCCCCAAAAGTTTACCTCCAGTGATGGCACAATAGAAAAGGATTATAATTCCAAACAGGTTTCCCCCAGGAAGACATTCGCTGCCAGTAATTGACCAAACTACAGCCCACAGAAGAATGAGGATGATAACTGAAATGAACCAGGAAAACCAGCTACTATCAACAAGTTATCATATGCAGGTTTTGCCATAATCTAACATAACTTTTTAAAACAAATACTGAATGCATATTCAAATATTTATAACCATGTTTAATTGCACATCAGTAATATGAACCGTGTAATTACCAACCATCTTAAAAAATAGATTACTTCTAGTACTTCCAAATCTGCCTTTCTCTCCCTCCCCAATCCCCAATCCATCCACCCACCTCCCTTCATGCTGCCAGAAGGAACCATTATCTTGAATTTTTTACCACTCCCTTATTTTTCTTTATAATTTTACCACAAAAATATTAGAATTTAATTTTATAAAGAGAAACAATTTCTGTTTTTACCTTCTTGATAGGAACATGAGAGTGCTTAACTCCAATCACATTCCAGTATTTCAGTTCTGCCTTAAATTAAACATCATTGTGATCACTGTATCTTTTTTATAGTCAAAGTTTATTTGGAATTACCTATAAACGTTTCTCTTTTTTTGATCATCCTTCATTATGGCATCTCCAACTTGCTGTCTGGGACAATTACTGCCTCAAGTATTTCTTTTAGTGGAAGCGTTTCTATTAGAATATGAAATGTGTCCCCCTGTTTGAAAACTTGTGTTCTCCAAAACTGTACACTAAAAATAGAAAGCCTCGCTCATTAAAAAAAGTAGAGTTGGGAAAGACCACTCAAAATTCAAACTTGTGCCCAAAGAACTAAGAAAGCAATGCTAATAAAAATACTAGCACAGTTAAATCGCCACTGACATTTGTATCCCATACAGGTAGTTGGTTTTTTACAGAACTTAAACCCAAAACCACATTTTCTACTTCAAGATGTAGAGTTTTGAGGGCATATGCTTTAAATACAGAGCAATTCTACAGAAATCTGATCCGTATTGTAGCCCTCTCCATCAACCAAAAAAAAAAAAAAAAGTTTTAAACTAACGGCAAAGTGTTGGCAGCTTCTTAATCTATCCGGGGGTCCTCAAACTGCGGCCCGCGGGCCACATGAGGCAGTGTGATTGTATTTGTTCCTGTTTTGTATTTTTACTTCAAATAAGATATGTGCAGTGTGCATAAGAATTTGTCCATAGTTTTTTTTTTTTTTAAACTATAGTCCGGCCCTCTAATGGTCTGAGGGACAGTGAATTGGCCCTCTGTTTAAAAAGTTTGAGGACGCCTGATCTATACTGTCAGCTGCTCCATACACATGTTTAAGGTTGTGGAACATTTAAGAGTCCTTAATGCCCCTGAACCAGCTACTGATGCATGAAAAGGGGGCACTTTCACAGGACGTCAGCTTTTCAATGATCCCTGTGAGGAAGGCTTTATCTTTGATTGTAAGAAACATATACCAGGCTCGGCGCCTGTAGCTCAAGCCACTAGAGTGCCAGCCACATACACTAGAGCTGGCAGGTTTGAATCCAGCCCGGCCGCCAAACAACAATGACATCTACAACCAAAAGATAGCGGGGTGTTGTGGTGGGCACTTGTAGTCCCAGCCAGCTACTTGGGAGGTTGAGACAAGAGAATCGCTTAAGCCCAGGAGTTTGAGATTGCTGTGAGCTGTGATGCTACAGCAGTCTACTGAGGGTAACAGCTTGAGACTCTGTCTAAAAAAGAAAGAAAGGAAGAAGGTAAGGTAAGGTAAATACCTGACCTTTTAGGGGGAGGGGGAGGGTGGTTCAATCCACTTTGCCTTCACTTGCTATTGCTTAATGATACAAAGTAGTAATATGCCAGGAAAAATTATGCACAAAAATACAAACTCCACCTCATACTGACACAGTGAATTCATGGTATAGGGACACTCTTCAGAGCCTGCTGTATTTCTTACAGGGATCTGCTGGTAGTAAATTCTTCATTCTCTTGTCTGGGATTATCTTTATTCTCATTCTTAAAAGGCAATTCTTCTATGTATATCTCAGAGGCTTACCACAAATTCTAGGTTAAGAGTTATTTTCTTTCTTTTCCTTGAAAATATTATTCCTAGGTTTTCTACCTTTCACTGTCGCTGTTGGGAAGTCTAATTTCATTTCTTTTTTAGGGGAATTCTTTTTGATTTTTTAAATATCTTTTTCTTTGGTTTTCTGCAGTTTCAGCATGAGGTGTTCAGGTGTGGTTTCCTTTCGTTTTGCTTAGGATATGTGGGATATTTTAAATCAATTCTGGAACATTCTTAGTCTTTCTTCCTTTAAGTATTTTCTTTCCCCATTTCCCCCATTCTCTGTTCTGTAAGTGTGATGAGGCAGTCATGCTCAGTTTCCACATTGCTAACCCCACTTTTCTTACTTGCTATCTCTGTGTACTGCGTTCATTCTAGATCATCTGTTCAGATCTATTTGTTAGTTCACCAATTCTTTACTCACTTAACCTGATGCCAAATCTATCCATTGAGCTTTAAATTTCAATTACTCTATCTTTCATTTCTAGAAGTTCAAGCTGATTCTTTTCCAGATCTGTTCATTTTAAAAATATTACTTATTACGTACTCTTATTTGTTACCTCCTCTAACTTCCTTACATATATCAAATATTTTATATTCTATTTTCTGATGACAGTTTCAAAATCTGTTTTCTGTTTCCTTGTACATGCTGTGATTTTCTTTTAGTATTTTTTTTTTTTTTTTTGCAATAGTGAGCTCTTCCTTGGAACTTTATCTGTGAAGTTTGTTGGAGCCTTAGGTTGAATGTGAGTATTTCCAGACAAGATTTGAATTTTCTTTCACAGTGTCCTTAGAAGCTTGCAATCTGGGACTACCTGAAAACATTAGACACATTTTCTGATTGAGATTTTTTTTTTCTGTGAAATTGGAGCACAAATCAGGATGAAATTATACATTTTTAGTGGAGACTCCTCCCCTGCCCCCACCAGCAGCCACAGTTGAGAAAGACAGGTTTAGTCAGAGGCCCCATCTACAGGACAGGTTTACCTCAAATTTACCCTTATAGCTTCCCATTTTATGTGGGTGAAGGAGAATGATTTCTCCTGTTATAATTCTCCCAACTGGGGCAGGCTCTTGCTTAGCCTTCTGTGCCTCAGGGCTCTCAAAATCAAAATCAATCTTTCAGGTTCACTGGGGTTTGGCAGAAACCTTCAGGGGGAAAGCCTGCTTGAGAACTTACTCAGCTCTCCTACTTTGTTTTTGTTGTCTAATGATTTCCTGGTTGGGTTGTTGTTGTTTTGTTTTTTTGACACATTTTTAAATTTTTTTTTTTTTTTCACATTTTTTCCTTGCTTTAAGTGACAGGATTGTTTATTGCCTCTTGTTTACCATGTTGCTGGAGACTGAATTCAATGTTTCTTTTTCTAAATGCTCACAGAATTGTTTCAGATTTTCTAGGCCTATGATACTATTGCAATGAAATATCTAAGGGGCCTTCAATATTTTCCAGTTGGCTATAAGGGCTGAAATTTGTATGTAATGTTGGTGGTAGAATGGGAAAGCAGGATTTGCCACCTGCTAAGTTGTACTTTATCATAGCACAAACCCAACTTTATGTTAAATTCAGCCAGGTACAATTAAGAGTTTTCACTTTTCGGGCAGCGCCTGTGGCTCAGTGAGTAGGGCGCCGGCCCCATATGCCGAGGGTGGTGGGTTCAAGCCCAGCCCTGGCCAAACTGCAACAGAAAAATAGCCGGGCGTTGTGGCGTGCGCCTGTAGTCCCAGCTGCTCGGGAGGCTGAGGCAAGAGAATCGCATAAGCCCAAGTATTAGAGGTTGCTGTGAGCCGTGTGACGCCACGGCACTCTACCCAAGGGTGGTACAGTGAGACTCTGTCTCTACAAAAAAAAAAAAAAAAAAGAGTTTTCACTTTTCTATTTCATGATCACTTTTTTTTTTAAGACAGAGTCTCACTTTGTCACCCTTGGTAGTACAGTACCGTGGCATCACAGCTCATAGCAACTTCAAACCCTTGGGCTTAAGCGATTCTCTCGCCTCAGCCTCCCAAACAGCAGGGACTATAGGCGACACTCCCTCCCCACAATGCTCGGCATTTTTTTTTTTTTTTTTTCTTTTTTGAGACAAGGTCTCACTCTGGCTCAGGCTGGTCTTGAACTCCTGAGCTCAGGCAATCCACCCACCTTGGCCTCCCAGAGTGCTAGGCTTAGAGGTGTGAGCCATAGCACCTAGCCTCAGGATCACTTTTTAAAAAAATCTCTAACTCGGTTGGCACTTGTGACTCAAAGGAGGAGGGCGCTGACCCCATATGCCAGAGGTGGTGGGTTCAAACCCAGCCCTGGCCAGAAATTGGAAAAAAAAAAAGTCTCTAACTCTCCTTTTCTTTCCCATACTTGAACTACAGTTATAAATACATAGCAAATGTTTATTTATAAGGTTTCTTAAAATACATTTAAATCAGTTAATAATTTGATCATTTATTATTTTGGAAAATCATATTTTTTACATGTAAGATTTACTTTTTAAGAATACTATATGTACCACATGAGCACAGGAAGGAATATAGGACAAACGTAGTTTTATAAACCTCAGGAAAAGAAGTACAGGAAAACAAGCAATGAGGTATTTACTGTGAAAACCCCATTTTTCAGGCAGTTTATGAATAATGATTATATATTTTTAAAAAATGAGTCTCAGAATCACATCATTCCTTATTACTCTTTACTTACATCAATTTGTTGTAAATATTTTAACTACAAATGTGCTTTTTTTTAATGAGACAGACTCTCATTTTGTCTCCCTCAGTAGAATGCTGTGGTGTCCTAGCTCACAGCAACCTCAAACTCTCGGGCTCAAGTGATTCTCTTGCCTCAGCCTCCCAAGTAGCTTGGATTAAAGGGGCCTGCCATGGTGCCCAGATATTTTTAGAGACAGGGGTCTCCCATTGTTTTTTTCTTTTATTGGTATATTATATTTTACATATTTGAATATTTTACATATGTGAATATTTTTTACATATGCTGAATGTATAACAATCAAGTCAGGGTACCTGGGATATCCCTACCTCAAGTATTTGTAATTTCTATGTGTTGTTTACATTTCAAGTCCTTCCTCTAGCTACTTGGTAATATACAATCTATGGTTGTTAACTATAGTCACCCTAGTCCCTAGCTTGCTGTGGAACATCAGAACCATATTCTTGAAAAATGTTAAGAGTGGATATAAAGTGTTCTCACCACAAAAATGAGTAACTGTGTGAGGTAATACATATATTACCTCACATAGCTATATTAATTAGGTAGAATTAGTCATTCCACAATGTACATATACTTTATAACATCATGTCCTCCATGATAAATACATACTATTTTACCTGTCAATGTAAAAATAAAATAAAACAAAAATTTGAAATATTTTTCTCATAAAAAGAGTAATATCTTCTTAATGAAAAAAAAAAACAAAAACCAGACTGGGCACAGTGGCTCACGCCTATCATCTCAGCACTTTGGGAGGCCAAGGCAGGAGGAATGCTTAAGTTCAGAAGTTCAAGCTTGGGGTATTCATGCGCCCTATAGTCCCAGCTACTCCTCACTTGAACTCAGGAGTTGGAGGCTGCAGGGAGCTATGATCACATTACTGCACTCCAGTCTGAGCAACAGAGGAGACTTTGTCTCAAAATTAAAATTAAATTAAATTAGCTGAAGTACAAAGCCAACATCCTTATTTATATTGACAAGATTCATTTGGAAGTATAAAGGGAGCTGTGTTTGCTCAAATATTACTTGCATGACTTCACAGTAATAACAACCAACATTATATAGTACTTTCTGTAGCCCTAATTCTGTGGGATTAATTGGATATAGTGAAGGGAAAGATCCTTGATCTCTGTTCTTTTTCCCATTCTACTGGCTTAAATGGGGATGACCACAGTGATCCTAGAAGGCCAGCTAAAGATGGAAAAGCCCTGTCAGCCTAGGCCTGTGAACGACTGTGGACCAGAACCACCTACCAGGGTGAATTGGCAGTTTTTGTATGAGAGAAAAGTAAACTTCTTTTTGTCCTTTAAACCCTATTATTTAGGAATCTCTCATTATAACAACTTTATCTTTACCTTCTCTTTCTGAATTCATCTTTACCATTTACTTACCATTTGTTATTATTCTGTCCAGTAAACCATGCGGAGGGCAAGCCAATGCTTGTTTCAGTCTTTGCGAACAATCTGACTCAGTTGATGTTCCTTGTAGCTTTTTTTCACTGCTATTCAATAGGTTACTTCCTTCCGTTGGTTCATTTTCATCTCTCCCTTTGAGGTTCATAATTGTCTCTGCCTATATTTAGAGCAAGTTGTAAAAGATTTAAAACTATGTATTTTTTATACGTTTTTATAGTTACTAAGTCATCACATAACAATTCAAATTTCCATTACTAGAATCAAGGATACTACTTTATAAGGAAAATGTGTAACTTTATTGTTAGCTAATCAGCTCCTGCTTGAAACAAGAACTATATTAGGAGTATTTAGCACTGCCACTATTTTTAGTGAAGGTTAAGCATCCCTAATCTGAAAATCCAAAATCCAAAATGCTCCAAAATCTGGAAATCTTTGAGTGCTGAGAGGATGCCACGTATGGAAGATTCCATACCTGACCTCATGTGACCAGTCACAGTCAAAATGTAACTTTGTCTCATGTACAAAATTGTTAAAAATACAGCATAAAATGACCTCAGGTTATGTGTACAAGGTATACATGAAACATAAATGAATTTCATGTTTAGGCTTTGGTTCTATCCCTAAGATATATTATTATGTATATACAAATATTCCAAAATCCAAAAAATCTGAAACACTTCTGTTCCCAAGTATTTCAGATGAAGTATATTCAATCTGTATTATAAATGCTTGAGGGACATAAAATTTCATTATGTTTTGCAATATGAGTTTAAAAATCAGCATATTTAATATATAAATCAGTGGAAGAGTTGTCGTCTCATTTACCAAAGTGGTTCAGAAAAAGATAACCCATAGTGGTTAAAAGCAATTCACATTCATCTATCTACTTGAATTTAAGCAATACTGAGAGAAGAGAGAACACAAAACCATTCTAGGGATTAGGCCAGGAACACGTGGCCAGCTGCTGCTAACATTAGCAGGACAACTGGCGGTCACACCTTCCTTGGACTGTATGAGTTTGGGGATTAAGAATGGGGAGAGTGCGGCACCTGTGGCTCAAGGAGTAGGGCACCGGTCCCATATGCCGGAGGTGGCGGGTTCAAACCTAGCCCCGGACAAAAAAAAAAACCACACACACACACACACACACAAAAAGAATGGGGAGAGTTTTTAATTGAGAGAGAATAAAGAGAACACAATTCTATCATAGTTTAGAAATACACAGTCCCTTCTTTAAAGAAATGACTGGGATGTTGTGTGTTTGATTAGAGATTTACCTGTGTTTCTTGATGCACCGAGGCTGTGTGATTCATCCCTATGGATGGTTTTGAATCGTCACATTCAATTGCTTTGTTTTCATTCTCCATGATTTATAATTAAGAAGATGGTGGAAGAAGAACAAGATCTGTTTTGAAGGAAAAACAGTATAGAGGAGCAATTTGAGAATCTTTACATTTCACATGTTTTAGATTGCATTGTTCCCCCCTTAGAACTCTGAATAGCTACAGTATTTTCAATTAGACTATTTTTTTTTTTTTTTGTAGAGACAGAGTCTCACTTTATGGCCCTTGTTAGAGTGCCGTGGCCTCACATAGCTCACAGCAACCTCCAATTCCTGGGCTTAAGCGATTCTCTTGCCTCAGCCTCCCGAGTAGCTGGGACTACAGGCGCCCGCCACAACGCCTGGCTATTTTTTGGTTGCAGTTTGGCTGGGGCCGGGTTTGAACCCACCACCCTCGGTATATGGGGCCGGCGCCTTATCGACTGAGCCACAAACTTTCAATTGCTGACGTTTTGTTTGACTCTGATATATTATCTGCATTCTTATCTATTTTTTTTTCCTCTTATAAAAGAGACCTTGTTGACCAATCACATTCTTGTGATTTCTTTCCCACCTTATTTTTTGAGTTATACTTCAAAATATGCCAAGCAATATCACTATTAAACTGTCCTCAGTAAGGGGCCAACCTGAAGAAGCAGGAAAGTTCCAGGTAATTTTCCAATGTTGGTATGAAGAATGAGTCACTAAGGGGAAATCTCTGGATTCCAGCATTTTCAGAGAAACTAGAGTTATTAATTCCTGCCTGGTTCTTATTGCTAAAGTAAAGTCAAAAAACACAGCACCATTGAATGAGTAGCCACAATATCTTGGACACTACGATAAGGGCTTATGATGTCAAAACCAAAACACATTGTCTTCTGTTGGCTTAAGTATACTTATTCCAAGTAACTAAAATGCCTACAAGGCAAATAGGCTGGCTCAAGAAACATCTACCTCAATCTTTTCTCCCTAGGCTTCCCATGCTACACAGGTTGCAAAGCCAAAAACAGCACTCCAATTCCTACCTACTTCTGCAGCTAGAGATGGCCATTTGTCACAGCTGAGTGGGAGTCCCTGGGGAGGCCTTTAAAGGATCATACTTTCTACTCTTTGCCTGCTAATATTTCCTTTTCTCCTTTCTAGAATGTAGATACAATGCCTAGGTGGGTGGCAGCCATCTTTCAACCATGAGAATAAAAGTCCAGTGCTTAGGACAACAGATAAGTAAGACAAGGAGGAGCCAGGTCCTTGATGAAATCCTGAAGTTGTTAAATTGGTCTTGGACTGGCAAGTTTTGCCGTAAGTGTTTAAATCCCTATTTAACAACTTTTCTTTTTACTAGTACAACAAGTACAATAAGTATTATGATGGAAGTATAAACTACAAGCTTTGGTAGAACTAAAGAAAAAATTATGTGAGAGAAAGAGAAAATTTAATACAGCACATATGTGAGTGCCTAATACGTGCCAGGCACTGTGCTAGGCCATAAAGACAAGGATGAATTAGAAAGGACCCAGCCTCAAGCAATCATTTTCTCAAGGAAATAAAGTTGTTTGTGTTTAAAATTGCAAAGGACAGCAAAATCTTTCCACCAGTCCTACCACTTGCACCACTACCATCACCATTTTTCTTCCTTACAAAATACAACAACAACCAGAATAAAAAAAAAATTTTTTTTTTTTTTGAGTCACAGTCTCACCCTGCTACCCTGGGTAGAACACCTTGGCATCATCATAGTTCACAACAACCTTGAACTCCTGGGCTCCAGGGATCCTCCTGCCTCAGTTTTTCTATTTTAGTTGAGATAGAGTCTCACTCTTGCTCAGGCTGAGCTCAAGCAATCAACCCTCTTCTGCCTCTCAGAGTGCTAGGATTATAGGCGTGAGCCACTGTGCCTGCCAACCAGAATGAATCTTAAAAAACATTCAGCCTAGACTGGAAATGGTGGTTCATGCCTGTAATTCTGGCTTTTAAAGGGAATTGCTAGAGGCCAGGAGTTTGAAATCAGCCTAGTCAACATGATGGGACCCTGTTTCTACAAAAAAAATTAAAAAGTTAGGCAGGCATCATAGCACATTCCTGTAGACCCACATATTCAGGAAGGTAAGGTGGAAGTATCATTTGAGTCCAGAAGTTCAAGGTTACAGTGAGCCATCATCATGCCATTGCACTATAGCCTGGGTGACACAGCAAAATCCTGTCTTCAAAAAACTAAACAACAACAACAAAAAAACCTCTTCAGTTTAGTTTTTATTATATTTAATTTGTAATAAATATATTTATATAATGATATACCTCATTGCTGAATATCACTATGGTCATCAGATGGCCAAGGGGAGTACTTTGAAGGTGGCTATAGTGATATTCAGCAATGAGGTATGTAGAACTTTTTCTAGGATGAGTTTGCAAACTTAATTGTCATACAATGACAGCTCTGATGTCTGTTACACAAAAAAGTTCCAAAATTGCTTTGAAGGGTAGAGTAGGCACTAGTATCAGTGCTTGGTTTCCCCTGGGGAGTACCCTGAAGGTGACCATAGTGATATTCAGCAATGAGGTAAATAGTACTTTTTCTAGGATGAATTCACAAAATTAATTGTCAGACTCGATAACGCCACTGAAATTATAGAGCTGTGAACCTGAAAGGATATTTCCTTAATTCTTCCTCCACACTTGAGAGAAAATTGCACTTAATAGACAAAGAATATGAGCAATTCTCTACATGCATGTGTATGTAAGCAAACAGAAAAAAAAAGTCTGTTAACAGTACCTGCTTTTGGGAAGAGAAATGGAATTGCAGTGGTTGAACTTTCGTTTTATTTTCTATATTGTTAAGATTAAGTAAGATTTTCTTACGCAATTTACAGACAGTAAAAAAATAATCTGTGTAGGGCGGCACCTGTGGCTCAGTGGGTAAGGTGCAGGCCCCATATACCGAGAGTGGTGGGTTCAAACCCAGCCCCTGCCAAACTGCAACAACAAAAAAATAGCTGGGCGCTGTGGCGGGCGCCTGTAGTCCCAGCTGCTCGGGAGCCCGAGGCAAGAGAATCGCCGAAGCCCAAGGATTTGGAGGCTGTGATGCCAGGGCACTCTACTGAGGGTTAATAAATGAGACTATCTCAAAAAAAAAAAAAAATAGGGTGGCACCTATGGCTCAAAGGAGTGGGGTGCCAGCCCCATATACTGGAGGTGGCAGGTTCAAACCAGGCCCAAGCCAAAAACTGCAAAAATAAATAAACAAATAATAATCTGTGTAATCCTTAAAGCTTTAGATAATGAAAATGGTCTAGATTTCCTCAGTAATATTTTTCATAGGCATGTTCTGGTCATTTTAAGGTCATTTTTTGTTTGTTTTTGTGGTTTTTGAAGAAGATGGGGCACTGTCTAGAATTATCTACAGTAGTTTTCATATATTTTTAAGCCAAACATATTTCATCAAATGAAACCTTATCCTTAAATCCCAAAAACAGAACAGATGAAGGTTGGGCCACAAGAGCCCTATCCATATGACCCTGTTCCCTTGCAAGTGAAGCGTATTTTGGAAACCACTTCTGTAAATATGCTTTCACATACATGAAGATATTTGTTAAATCAGCCTTCTCTTTTTCAGGTTATCGAACTAATCTAAATGTTTAAAAGGGCTTTCTGTAATATTCCAGAGAAAATAAAAAAAAGTATCAATTTGCAAATGTCCACAGGCTCTTGGTCAAGTAAAATATGCTTGCTGCTATCGTTTCAATTACAGCTGAAAGATCATGGCCTGAATAAAGACTGGTAATTCTTGCTTTGTGTTATCTGTAATATGAATAGATTGACATTTAATGGGATACTCTGATTAAGAATTTACACATATAGCTTGTTACGGTTTGAAGATTTTTGTCCCTCTAAAATTCCTATGCTATCACTTAACCCCCAAGGCGATGGTATTAAGAGGTATGGCCTTTTGGGAAGTGATTAACTCCCCAGTGCTCCTCCTTCATAAATGAGATAAATGCCCTTATGAAAGAGGTTGGAAGGACCAGCCTAGTCCCTTTTGCTTTTTCTCTTCCACGTGAGGACCCAGCAAGCAGGTACAGTTTTGCAAGTAGAGAGCTAGCACTCATAGACAGCAAATCAGCTAGCACCTTGATCTTGAACTTCCCAGCCTCCAGAATGGTAGGAAATAAGTTTCTATCAATTGTAAATTACTCAGTTGTGGTATTTTGTTATAGCAGTACAAATGGACAGAGACATGGCTGGAGTGCTTTATTTGCTGCATTCATGCCTTTGAAAAAGCAGCACCAAGCTTGTTCATTAAATACTCTATATGACAATAGTAACAATCTCCCTCCTTTCATGTGTTGAAAGTACAGGCTTTCAGTCTCATACTGAGCATACGGAACCTATAGAAGCATTCCAGTTTCTGGATTCTGCTATCAACTCTTATTGAATGCTCATTTCCTACAAGAAGCCCTACCCAGCCACGAGGAATTCAAATCAGGCTACAAAGTAGAGCTTACAACTTTCCTTGTCAATTAATTACTGAAATGACTAGGAATGTTTCCCTGACTGAGAGCTACCTTGTCTGAAAGTGTTAGGTGTGTCAAACTGTGTGGGCCAAGATACCAAAGGAAAACAACTGCTATTCTATTTGGTTAAGTGGCCAAGTGGTTTGGTTGACTCACCATAAGTAAAACCCTATCTAAGGAGGTATGAATAAAAGGAAATCATCCCTAAGTAAGAAGGGACTCAATACTTGTGTCTCTCCTTTCTATTCTTTCTCCCCACTGAAGGCAAATGTATTTATTAAAAGGTGAAAGTATTTTTTTCTAGGCCTACTAAAAGCAGAATCTCTAGAGATTCAGTTTCTCCTAAGTGTGGCAGCCGTGACTTCTTACTTATCTAACTGCCCTTCTTTCAGATATGCCAGTACGTCCCCTCCTAGCTCTAGGGATAAGTCATGATTTAGCTAAAGCACTCTCTGTACCACCATGCCTCTTTGTTCCTTGTTGGTTTAGGGATGATCATTTCTTGCCAGTGGAGTTTGTTGGCAAGGCTATTTGGGGCTACTGGCTAAGATTTTCCGTTCTAATAAAAAGAGAGGCAGGAGGAGAAACCTCCCCTCTTTTGTGTTCTTGTTACAGAAAATATTCTGTAAACATTTTAAAATGAAGAAATGTTTTACATTATACTTGCAATGCAAGAGGCTTTAAACCCCTAGTCTATATGTAATAAACAAATGACTTCAGCAGCCAGGCAGGTAATAGGTGATAAGAGTCTATGGTAAGTGGAAAGGGCCTTGCCAATTAAAGGCATTCAAGTTACCATAGATCTCTGGACCTAATCTCACGATTTCACTTCCCAAAGTTTAGGTGGTTTAGGTGATTCTTAAATAACATAGTAATCAGACTCAGTGCATAAACAGAAATCACACCAGATATAAACATAAAGAAATTTTATACAGGGAATTAAGTATTCACAAGATTGTTAAAGGACTAGAAGTACAGGGTTAAGGCTGTACTTGGAATGACTTCTAGATACTTGCAACTGAACCACCAAGGAATGTACCATTTCTGGCACACTCAGGAAGCTCTACGGGCAGGGCCTACGGAGTTCAACAGCACTACTGTAGCTATGACCTGGAAACTGTCTGGACAGGGAACACAGAATATGTTCAACACCTCCTTCAACTGCCTCTGGATAGCAGCACAGCTGGTGATTCAACTCAGCAATGCTGAGTCTGGCTGTCCCTGCTGCTAACTGCCTCTCCTTACACACAATTCTGGAGAGTCGACAATGGCTTCTCCTGGAGCTTCCTTGCCAGCAGAAAACAGCCAAAATCCAAGGAAGACACTTCACCCTGCCTCACCCTGTCTCTGAAGTGTCAGGCAAATCTTGTGAAACCCTAATTTTACATCCAAAACTCTACCCGGAAGGGAGTCTGGGCAATGTTTATAGCTTTCCAATCTCTGCTGACACACACACTAGAAGCTGATAGGAATGGATGTGAGTGTCAACTTCCACATTCAGCCCAGGAACTTTGGGAATAGGCCTGAGGACTAATATCTAGGTCACTGACTCTTTTCCAACTAAGTCTATAATATCTTCTATAGAAGTCCTAAAAAAAAAAAAAAAAAAAAAGGCAACCTGTAGTCAACAAGATTATACTTCTAAGGATCTTCACAGTGTAGAAAACACACTGTTAGTCACTTGCACACAATGTTAGTATAGCATGAATCACACTCCCTAATTATTGTACTAGTTTAGGTACTGTTCTGATCCACTGGAATTTGAACTCCTGTGTCATAGAACCTGTATTTAATCCATATTTGTATCTCCCATCTCCATGGCTGCTTGACATAAAGAAGCCGGACGGATATTTGCTTAATTGAAATGTTCCATTCTTGACTTTGAGAGAAAGAATAAGCCAGAATTTCATGAGAGTATCCCGTGGCAGCAAGAGGTGCTATTAGAAGGGCTGGGGAAAGGGGCTTTAGTCGTTGAGCGCAAACAGGGGTTGGCCTGGCTAAGGTATCTGCCATCTCTACCTGCCCATAGAGTGGATTCTTGCTAGGAGGCTGAAGGAAACAGTGGCTTCCAGCTGTTAATGTTTTGGGGCAGCAAATCCCACCAGAGTGTGGTGTGAAATAACGAGAGACAAGCTGATGGCTGGTAACTGCAAAGGCCATACGCCCAACGTGCGCTTCAACCAGGTGGTATAGTCTCTACTCCCGAGGAGCTAATGGTTCTTAGCACCTCAAGCGTGCTGCTAACCTAGTCCACAAAGGTTGGTTGTGGTTGGTTGACTGGAGAACTAAACAAAAGCACACAAGGATTACGCCGATATCCGACAACAGTAAACACACACACACACACTCACACTCACAGGCCACAGTACAGACGGAAAGAGCTGGCCCCCCGCGAGGCCTACAGATCCCCCCGCGGGCGGGTTTATTTACCCTCCGTGGCTCCGGGCGTCTCGCTGGAGTCCGCTCCGCCCCGCCGGATCCACGGGGAATGGGCTACCCGGTGCGCGGGCGGGCGGCGGAGCCGGGCTCAGCCGCCGCCCTCTGGGTTTCCCGGTTCGCGCATCGTCCCAGGCGGAGCCAGGAGGCTGCGAGGACCGCGGTGACTGCAGATAACGGGCGCGGCGGCGGCGCCGCGGTGCCCCGGCTTCCGCGCACCCCGGCCGAGGCGGAGGCGGAGGCGGAGGGAGGTCCGCCCCGAGGCGCCGCGGGAGGGCTCTCGGGCGAGCCCGGGCTGGTCCCCGAGCCGCAGCGACCCCCGTGTGCGCTCTCCGCGGGGTTCCGGGCCGTGTGGGGCCGGCGCTCCTGGCCTCCCGGGGCAGGCGGCCCCAGGCCTACCACGAGCACACTCCCGGGGACCTCGGAGCGCCCCTGTGCGGCGTGTCGGTTGCTGGTTCTCACTGACGGGTCCGCGGACCCCGGGAAGGCTCCCTGGACACTCCGCTCCGGGAGCAGCGCAGGCGGTTGGGAAGCCGGGAGTGCAGGCCGGGCAGCCAGTGGCTGGCGGGCTCCCGCGGTCCCTGAACCGGCCTCGCGACCGTGCTGGGGGCCACCTGCAGCTGTGCCGTGGGAAGGCGCGATTCTTTCAAGGGACCGGTGGGACCAGTTCAGCTCCCTTTCGCCGTTTCTTTAACATGTTCCCCTGCTAAATACAGTATTGCGTCTTAGACCTTCCACCAACAATTTGATTCTATTTCATTGAATTCTCACTTCCATCTTTGCGGCTTCCTGCCCTCTACTCCACTCCCTCCTCCCTCACCCGTGTGTGTGTGTGTGTGTGTGTGTGTGTGTGTGTGCGCGCGCGCGCACACACACTTACCTGGTTTTCACTCCCAAGTAAGTGCCAACTTTAATCGCAGCTCTTCAGGCAAGAAGGACTATCCTCAAATGAATGTCTCCACCAGACAGAAACCACTCATTCCCTCTCTCAGGTCCTCCCTAGGTTCCATCCAATATCCTTCTTAAGAGCATCTAAGCTGATTATTTTCCTAAACCAAACTATCCTCTTTAAAGCTTGCAAAAATTTCTGGTGACATCCAACTTCCTCTTACCGCAGGGATGAAATACATTTTCCCTTTTCTTTCAGTCATATGATCTTCATTGATACATCACCTGATTTGATTGACACGACTTTGGACAATATTGATTTTTTTCTTTAGATTTTACTTCGCTTTTATTGCTAACATTTCCAAAGTTGTATAGTTTATGGTTGCCTCTGAGAAGACTCAGAGCATTTGTTAATGTAAAATCCCTTTTGTGGAATTCATTGTGTGTTTATCTGAAATTCATTTGTACACAGATGTACAAAGACATGTGAACCTTAGTGCAGCATAAGGCATTTCAAGATACCTCTATACTTACAAGCGTCAGTGTTAGGAAACCCAAGTCATTTAGTCTGACTCTCTAATTTCATAAACCAAATAATTAAAATCCAAGGTAAGTTGGCTAACTTGGTCTAATGTCACACACCAAGCTACCCATGAACCAGTAATGGAATAGCTGGTCCAAAAACCCAGAGCATTCTCTTTTCCTTCAAATTCACAGTTTAATTTTATATGCTGCTATGGACTGAATGTTTGTATACTTCCCATTCCCCAAATTCATATGTTGAAACCCTAACACCCAATGTGATAGTATACATGCATTAGGAGGTAGGACCTTTGGGAGTTAATAATTAGGTTATGAGGGTGGAGCCCTCATAAATGGGATTAGGCGTCCTTATAAACAGATACACCTAGCTCTCTTCTCTTGCCATGTGAGGACACTGCAAAATGTCTGCAGACCAGGAAGTGGGCCCTCACCAAATACTGTATCTGTTGGCGCACTGATCTTACACTTTTTAGCCTCCAGACTGTGACAAATAAATGTGTGATGTTAAAGCCAGCAAGTCTATGGTAATTTGTTATAGCAACACAAACTCACTAAAATACTTACAAATTGAGGTGTATTTTAAAAACTATGCTCTTGCAATGCATTTAGTATTTTTAAATTTCATTTACTTACAGTGACTTCAGAAGATATTACAAAGACATTAATATAATCAAAGAATCAGACTTTTGTGAACAATGACATCATTGAAACAAGCTTGTTTTCATTAATGTGTCTATAACAAAGAGATGATTAGTCAGTTTTCTTCATAACCAGGTTCACCATGGATAGGAAGGGTCTACCTTCCTTCCCACCAAGAAGTTGCTGAAATCACAAGCTCCAGCCTCCATCAATGATGACAGGGTTACCAGTTACATAGGCAGACTGTGGTGATAAACACAAGGAGACAGAACAATTAACCAGGTGTGACACAAGCTGTGTTTTCTAAGTTTTCCTAAAACTAGGATAACTAAACAATTTTCTCTTGTTTTCCTTAAGAAATGAATTTAGAAAAATCTAAATTAAAGTTTGGATGATTTAGACTGGCTGAATGTTCTTGTGACCCAGAGCTAAGTGGCCATTGGCTGGTGTCTGAGCAGGTATCGTATTCTAAGCAGGGTCTATTAGGACTATTCTCAGAATCACAAAATTAAGGTAGTGATGTATTCCCCAAATTAGGATAAAAGTACATTCCCCAATTTAGGATAAAAGTACAGGCTAAAATAGCCATTCCCCAAATTAGGATAAAAGTACAGGCTAAAATAGCACATTTCAGTTTGAAACTCAGAACTATTCAAAACTAGCCGAATTTTATGCCACCATTAAACTTTGAACATAAATGTGTCAGTCATGTTAATGATGGAACAGATTTTTTTTAAAAAGATATGTTATATTTAGTTAATAGATATACATAGGGAATTCCAGGAGCTAAAGCATACTAAATGTGTTTTTAAAATTTACATGAATAATAATGATAATTATAATCTATTCAGCAATGAAAAAATATTCTATACTAGCTTCAGACACCAAATCTGTATACAATTACTAAAAAGATTATGAAAGTAATTACTATTTTAGTTCCATGGGTTTTTCATTTTCCAAAGAATTACAGCTGATCCTTTAGGTAGAAGTTTAAAAATTTTCTAACTGAAAGTGAATAAAAAAGACTCAAATTTGTGTTCTTAGTTCTAAATTCTAAAATCTAAAATAATCAAAGAAGAAGGGAAAGACTTCGTAAAATGAGTATAAAAATTTTTAAAGTTCAATATGTAAAAGCTGATAATACACAGTAGATAAACTAGGGGGTTGTCATTTTACCAAAGAAAGAACCCAAGTTCTCCAAGCTCTTTTAAAAGACAAGCTCTCGGGCTGCGCCTGTGGCTCAGTGAGTAGGGCGCCGGCCCCATATGCCGAGGGTGGTGGGTTCAAACCCAGCCCCGGCCAAACTGCAACAAAAAAATAGCCGGGCGTTGTGGCAGGCGCCTGTAGTCCCAGCTGCTCGGGAGGCTGAGGCAAGAGAATCGCGTAAGCCCAAGAGTTAGAGGTTGCTGTGAGCCGTGTGACGCCACGGCACTCTACCTGAGGGCAGTACAGTGAGACTCTGTCTCTACAAAAAAAAAAAAAAAAAAAAAAAAGACAAGCTCTCGGCTTGGGCCTGTAGCTCAAGCGGCTAGGGCGCCAGCCACATACACCAGAGCTTGCAGGTTCAATCCAGCCTGGGCCTGAATAACAATGGCAGCTACAATAAAAAAATAGCTGGTGTTGTGGCGGGTGCCTGTAGCCCCAGCTTCTTGGGAGCCTGAGGCAAGAGAATCGCTTAAGCCCAAGAGTTGGAGGTTGCTGTGAGTTGTGACGCCACAGTGCTCTATGGAGGGTGACAGCTTGAGACTCTGTCTCAGAAAAAAAGACAAGCTCTCTGTTACCATCTGACTCCTCTTGGCTCCTCTAAAAAGCCAAAGGTCCGTTTGTTGCACATTTCAAGCCAGGACATTTCCAAATATTTGGTAACCTAAACTCTGGCTAAACAAGGGTAATTTAGCTTATCAGCAGTGCCCCAAATCAAATGAGCTTTTCTGAAGATATGAATTCAGAGAAATCATAAAGGTTAATGTGCTTTTCCATCAGTAATTTATCCAGCAGTTTCCTCAGCTGTTAACAACTGTCTTTAATACAGGGTGTCTCAAAACTCAGCATACATATGCAAAATGGGAAATTGTAGCTAAATATACTTTTATTTATAAAATAATCATTACAAAATTCCAAGACAGCTGTTGTTATGCAATTTTCCCCACATAGGGAGACTTTTGGAACGCCCTGTCATTCTGAGAAGTAACTGCTCTGTGACTCAAACTGCTCTGTGATTCTGAGAAGTAACTGCTCTGTGAGGTTTAAAATTCCTCAGTTTCAAGTTTCTAATCAAAAAAAGTTTAAGTTGTTTCACTTTAACAATGTGACAACCCCTTTGTCACATTCGCCTACACCTGGTGTGCAGCACTGAGCAGTAACATACCTCCTCACTCTTACTTCCCTTTCCTTCTTTCTTTTCAGACATTATAGTTCCCTGATTATGTAGTATTCAAAGACATACAACAGAGAAGGATGCTCATGTGCTCCGCACTTTATAAACAGTTTCGTATTCGGTTCTATGCCACTTAAGAATGTACGCTGGACATTAAGGAAGAAACTGGTTACTAAGCAATGCAAAGTGGAAGAGATAGAATTAGGAATTTCCACAGATGACAAATGAGAATTAATAGAAACAAAGGAGGCAGTGGAATTCTCCCAAACAAGTCACTGGTAAAACGAAAAACACCACATGCCAACCCTGTGTCCCCTGGACACAACTGTATTCGCTTAACCCTCTCCCCATTTCACCTTTCATAATCCTGGAGGTTCAGTTGTTTGAATTCTATTTAATCAGGGTTTCTCCAGTTGTAATTTTTGAAAGTAACTACCTCTCAGAAAATTGAGAACTTTAATGTTTTCGGTCCTTCGTTTTATTTGCTACAAGATTTCATGACATGTAAGACTAAATGAGGAAGAGTCTGGCTCAGATCAAAGTGGCCTTTCTATCAGCAAACTGAACCCGAACTTATCCCTATTTTATAAATGTAGCATCTTAGCATCTATCAGCCATAAAGTCTATAAAATGAAATTATTTTGATGAGAAAATTGTAGCCCATGAGATTGAGGATGAGGAACTCCTTGAGGAGAATAGTGCTTACTTCATCAGAAGCCAAATACACACAGAGCATGGCTACTTCCTCCGCAGTTGCAAATCTTCCCGTCTTTTGTCTCTTCAGGAAATCCTTCCGTGCCTGTGATCAAAGACCATACCAAACATCAATGATGGTGCTGCCATATGTGTTCACCAGGGTCTCCTTCCAGGCGTCCAAAGCAAGAGGAACCACTGGCTTGTTGCCTAAACAAACCTTCAATCAGGGTTATGGTCGCTCAAAATAGTTTGCCCCAACATGAACTATTTGTGTTCTAGTAAAATGCACCACTACTGTGACAGGTCAAGGTGATATCACTTACTGATATTAAAGATGAAGGCATTTTGTTTTCATTTTTAAAAATTGTGGCAAGATACATGTAACATAAAATTTACCATAGTGTAATGTAATCTAATTAGATTACCAAATCTAATGTTAAGTGTGGAGTTCAATAGTGTTTAAATACATTACATTGGGTGGCACCTATAGCTCAGTGGGTAGGGCACCGACCCCATACACCAAGGCTGGTGGGTTGGAAACCAGCCTGGGCAGCTGAAACAACAACTGCAGCAACAATAACAACAAATAGCCGGGCGTTGTGGCGGGCGCCTGTAGTCCCAGCTACTTGGGAGGCTAAGGCAAGAGAATCGCTTAAGCCTAGGAGTTTGAGGTTGCTGTGAGCCGTGTGATGCCACAGCACTCTACCCAGGGTGACAGCTTGAGGCTCTGTCCCAAAAAAAAAAAAAAAAAAAAAATACATTACATTGTTATGCCACCATCACCAGTGTCTCCAGAATTCTTTTCATCTTGCAAAACTGAAACTCTACACTCATTAAACAATAACTCCCCGTTTTCCCCTCCCCTAATCCCTGGCAACCACCATTCCACTTTCTGTCTCTATATATTTGTCTGCCATATATAAGGAAGAGGGTATTTTTTAACCGAAAAGTTTAAACACATTTAAAATGCTTGACATACCTCTTCGGGATTTACTCTGGCTTGTATTCTTTCTTGCAGAGATGGGGTATCAACCGTTCCTAAATCAAAGGGGGACATTTAGCTTGGTTACTTACTTAAAGTGAAAAAGAAATTAATAAGCAAACTTTCAACTTCCTTTTTATGTAACAATCAGTGAAATCCTTCTCCTTGACTTAAAATGATCATTTTACCTTTGTCTGCCTATTTCTTACTTCCTTAACATTTTTATGATTTTTAACAACCCAGACTACGAATTTTTTGTGATATGATGTGACGGTGAATCATCCCACATTCTGAAGGATAAATATTTTCATCACATTACATTTATGATGGTTTATGGATTTTAAGCACTTTTCGATGTATTATCTCAGCTAATCCTTATAACCCTGAAGTATAGCTAAAATCATACAAGCACTTTACCAGTACAAAACCATTCTCTGCTGTCAGATTCACTGTGGGAATTCTTGGAGACAACTCCACGGCTGTAATAGTCCTCTGTAATTTCTATGCTTCTAAGTTTTCCTCATCACTTCTTGCCTATTTCACTGGTTTAAAATTCCTCAGTTTCAAGTTTCTAATCAAAAAAAGTTTAAGTTGTTTCACTTTAACAAAGAAAAATAAGACCAATGTTAAATTTTTTAAAAATTCCATTTAGTTCTTAACTGGTACGGTGTGGGAACAGGCACGATTACAGAGCTGGTTAAAAAAAAAAAAAAAGAAAAAAAAAATTCCATTTAGTTCTTATTTCTCTAGAGCAAGTTCCCCAGACTTTTTTGTTAACTCATATAATACATGCATTCTCTTTAAAGGTCCTTTTTGTCAGATTGAATAGTACTCTGGGAATCGTGAGCTCTCTGATACCCTCAGCTCCATCTTTACACCATGTCTGAGTGTGTCACAGATCGATCTTTACTCAGCAATCATTTCTTAATTTTAGCATCATTTGTCATTTTTCTGGAGAAGCCAGGAATCTTTAAAATCAGTAGACCCAACTCCTTTTCAGAGCCCTTTCTTTAGGTTACCTCTCTATTCTCACATTTTACTAAAGCACTTTACTATAAGCACTTTCAACCTGGGTGGAAAATGCCTTAGCTAGATCACCAAGAACAGATAGATAGAACACTTTCTATCTTTCCATCCTTTCAGGCAACAGTGTTGATAACCTCTCTGAAACCACATAACAAAGATCCCTTTTTATCCAGTTTCCAATACTATTTTCACCACTTCCCTCATCAACAGCCTCCTTAAAGTCTGAAATATTACCAGCAATGTGCACTTTAAGCTTTCACTAACACTGTCCTCAGCATCCTTAGTTTTCAGGGCATCTTCCCACTGAGGTCAGTGAGCATCGTATTTTATGTATGGCTAGTACCGATGTCCATTCAGTGAAAACTGTAGAGCGAGCCCATGCCCTTAGAGGACCTCCACTGTCCCTGGACTCTGCTGTGTCCACGGCACAGACTGCCAGACCAGGCCATAGTCTACATAAATCTGGCCGAGATTCATGACTACGATCATCAGTACCATCCCAGGCACACTCATTCCTCCTCACATTTTCTGTAGTGACTGGTTCAGTGAGTCACAGATAGTTCCTTGTCCTATAGAATTTGCTAGCATATTTTCCAATCTTCTGATAAGTTCAGCTGCTGAAACAACCACATTTTCCAAATCAGTTTGCCATTTATTCCACTAGGTAAAGGGCACCAAGAGTAGCTAGACTCAAGTATCAGGATGTACATCCATCCCAGTGAAATTCTCTCTCCTATATTCTCTTTTTTCTAAGTGTTACCTATGTTTACTATTTCTACTCCAAGGAAAATAGAACATCTCAATCACTGGAATTCTGTAGGTTGCAGGATATTAGTTTTCCCTCTTTCAGTTAGTGATTTTCAACCTGGGATTCAGTCACATCTCCTGCAAGACTTTCTAAATGACAGTTATCTCCACCAACTCCTTCCCTAAACTCTGGCATGTCCTTCGTGTTTGGGAAGGTCCCACAGGTAATTCTGAAGTGCTCCCCCTCCACAACATGCAACGTAAGTTGTAAACTTCTGAGGAAAACCTTGATCCTGGGTATGCAATATTTAATTTCTTTTCAGAGGACATCAGTAATCCTCATTAGGCACCCTATTTTCAGTTTAAATAGGTGGAACCATGTAAAGGTGCACACCTACGTGGTCACTAAGAAATCACTGTAGACACACAAACAGGCACTGAAAAAAGAAAAGTTCTGCTTTTCTTTCCTTTATATGAGGGAGCAGAGGGATCAGGATTCCTTTTTCGATAAAGAGCAAGATAGCAAGTGTTTTGGCTTTGAGAGCCATTTGTTCTGTTGCAACTACTTAACTCTGCCACTGTAGCATGAAAACAGTCATAGATAATACATAGCAAATTGGGTGCTTCTGTGTTTCAATAAAACTTTATTTACAAAACAGGCAGTAGCCCAGATTTGGCTGGCAGGCTATACTTTGCTAACCCCCTTCTTACAGCATAAAGGAAGGTCAATTCCTTTTTTCAAATTTATGGGCCACCCCAGGTAATTCATGACTCTAGTAAATCCCTGTGTTCTGGGAAGCTCCCCTTGCTCTGTCCCTGCTGTCCTGTGACTATGGTCCACTCTTCACATTTCCCCTCACAAAGCGATCCCTAGTCTGCTTCCAGAACACTAGTCATGTCCCTTAGCCACTTGATTCTGCACAGTCCCGCATAGCTGAGTAGCAACCCTTCGTACCTGTGGCTCATTCCTCATGACTTAGCGTTTCTTTCTCAACTTACAACCACACTGTTATTATCTTATTGAACCCAGACCCTTTTTTTTGAACATATCCCAATGACAGAAATACAATAAAACGTGGTGAACAAGCTTATGTAGCTATCTTTCACAGTGGCAAACTCATTGTCAGGACAAGATCACAGCCAACGGGGCCTGACTCACCTGGGCACACGCAGTTGCACCTGATACCCTGCTGTATGAAATCTGCAGCCACAGACTTTGTGAGGCCAATCACAGCTGCCTTGGTTGTGCTGTACACGCATCTGTTCTCAACTCCTGAGGGTGAAGGCAAGGTTCAATAATTGAAGGAATCAAAAACATAGTTTTCTTTATGAAGTTAACACAAATAGCTTCCCCCAATAGCCATTTCAGGCTTCCTTCCAACTTCCCCTTTAAAAAAATTGCTATCAGGATTTCTCCTTGAATAGGGCCAGTTTCTGAATCCAGGAAGATAGCATCAGTATAGCACAACTTCACAGAGACTCAGGTGTTGAAATGCTGCACTGATGTAACAGCAGTAGCCTTAGTTTTCCATCTTCACTCAGTATAATCCCTAGGCAGATTCCAAAAGAAAGTAAGAATCAAGAACGAAGCAATACAACAAGAGGCCTGGGCCCTTCATCACATTTCTCTCTTACGCATGTTTAACGGGTACATCCTGGCGGTGAGAAGGACGGTCATCTCAGCAGCAATTTCATTTTAAACTCACAAGTCCATCTGTGCCAGTCTGTGACATTATCTGCATTATGCACTGCCATCTTGGTCTTTCAACTTGATTTCTTGCTCAAGGCCCAGATCAATTAATTGTCTTAGTGAAGCATTCCGCAAACCCACAGGCAGAGTTATTTTTCCCGTTGGGACCGCTCCTCTGCAAACCTCCGTTATGATCCTATCACACTGCAGAAGACGATGTCTGTCTGCCTGGGTCCCCCTTGTGGACTGTGAATTCTTTTGGGGGCGTAGGCACATGGTGGGTGCACAATACATCATTTTAAACTCATTTTGGAAGAAAAAGTACCCAATGTACTCACCCTTATTATGAAACTAATGTAGGACCTTCACATGAAAGCTATAACCCAGTTATAACCTAAGAATAGGGAGAAAGGGGAAAGGGAGGGGAGGGAGGGGGAGGGAGGGGGAGGGAGGGGGAAGGAGGGGGATTAATGGGATTACACCTGTGGTGCATTTTACAAGGGTATATGTGAATCCTAGTAAATGTGGAATGTAAAGGTCTTAGCAAAATAACTAAGAAAATGCTACAAAAGCTATGTTAACTAATGTGATGAAAATGTGTCAAACGATCTATGAACCAAGTGTATGGTGCCCCCACGATCATACTAATGTACACAACTATGGTTTAATAAAAAAAAAAAAGAACAAAAAAAAATGACAAATGTTTTTCTTTTCCAGCTCAATGTTCATTTTTATATCCACTAGAAGGCATTAGAGCAGGCAAAACCCCTGCAAATTTATATTTCATTTTTTCACTGGCTCGCATTTAAAATGAAAAGTCTAATGGCTAAAGAACTTAATAATAATTTTTTAAAAAGCAGTTTTGAAATTATGTGCGGATTTAATAATCTTTGCTATGCCTGTTCCCGAAACCCATAGCTTATAACTGTGTGTGTGCGTGTGTGTGTGTGTAAGAGAGAGAGAGAGTCATACCCCTCTAAGGAAAACAGACCGACCTTTGATGCTGGAAGCCACAGAGGACATGTTGATAATATTGCCAGATTTCTCAGCAAGCATCTGCCAAAACAAAACAAATACAAAAAAATCCCGTTCTATAGGGTATAAATACTACCTGGTTAAAAGATTTGCATTTTGCATTTACTTACAGTTTACAGAAACAATTAAATCATCTTATTAGCTATTAATATTACATCCAGTTAAGCAGTCTTTCTTTCTTTTTTTTTTTTTGAGACAGAGTCTCACTTTGTCACCCTTGGTAGAGTGCTGTAGTGTCATAGATCACAGCAACCTCAAACTCTTGAGCTCAAATGATCTTGCCTCAGCTTCCTGAGTAGCTGGGATTATCGGCACTAGCCACAAAGCCTGGAGTTTTTCTATTTTTAGTAGAGACAGGGTCTTGCTCTTGGTCAGGCTGGTCTTGAACTCCTGAGCTCAAATGATCCACCTGCATCAGCCTTCCAAAGTGCTAGGATTGCAGGCATGAGCCACCACACCCAGCTCAGTTAAGCAGTCTTAACAGAAACCACAACACCTCATTAACCATTGCTAGGAATTGGTGGCATGTGAAAAACACAAATTAGGTTTCCTGAGGGAATTAGCATCTTCCGTAATGCAAGGGCATTAGCAAGACCAAAAATTAACTCTGAGCTAAATGAAATGGGAAAAGAACATTAATCGTTACTACGTGTTCCTAACACTAGGAAACTATTTCTCCATTCAACACATATTTGTTGAATATCTACTGTGATCAGGTATTGGGCTAGGTCCAGGAGATTGAAAGATCAACAACACAGTCCCAGCCTTCAGGGAGGCTGACATATCCCTCCTGCAGGGACAGTAGAGGCCTCCACAGAGCTCCAACAGGGGGATGGTAGGGCAGAAGAGACCAGTTCAGGCCAGGAGACACTGAGAGGGGACTTCCTCAAAAGGAAGTATATGGGCTGACTTTTGAAAACTGAATACTAGTCAGAAAAATAAAGGGTATTTTAAGCAGAGGGCGCCACATAAAAGCTTCATCAGGGACTGGAGGAGGGGATGGGTCTGTCTGGAATGTAGGTGTGGGAGGAAGGAAGCTGCAGAGGTCAACAGGGGCTAAACTTAGGAACGTAGGTGTTACCCTGAAGGCAATGCAGTGACGCTGAGGGTTTTAAAGCAGAAGAGTGGCATGTTCAGATTTGAGGATTACAAAGCTTACTCTGGTGCCACACAGAGACCGGTGGAGGCTGATGCAAGATTCAGAAAAGGTGTGTCGAAAGCAGAGCTGCAGAAATACTTGTGAGTATCAGAGGAGGGAGGGCTGAGGCAGGAGGGGCAGCCCTCGCTCATTTAGGGCAGTGTTTCCTAAAACACCTCCTTCCGAATTCCCCCCCAACATGTGAATTTATTAAGAGGAGGGTGTTAGGGTGCTGGCCATCTACACCAGGGCTGGCGGGTTCAAACCTGGCCCAGACCTGCTAAACAATGACAACTGCAAGAAAAAAATAGCCAAGTGTTGTGGCAGGCACCTGTAGTCCCAGCTACATGGGAGGCTGAGGCAAGAGAATCAGTTCAGCCCAAGAGTTTGAGGTTGCTGTGAGCTGTGACACCATGGCATTCTACCAAGGGCGACACAGTGAGACTCTGTCTCAAAAAGAAAAAAAAAGCTGATCTGAATTACAAAGTTTTTCAAATAAACTTGCCCCAATTATAACATGTATGTATGTTTTCAAGAATATACGTTATATGCATATATGGAAGGGCACAGACACCTGTGAATGTTTTGGAGGAAGAAATAGGAAGTTGAGAGAAATCCTGGCTACTGGGCACTAAATTCTCAGTGTACCTGCTGACTGGGCAGAGGACCCGAGCAATGAGTAGGAGGTGATGGAGGGCAGGAGAGCAGTGGAGAGTCACAGCAGCTATGGGGGAAAGGAAAGAACACAGACGGGAAAACAGGAGGAAAGCCAGATGTGTATGTGTTAGGTGTTTAAAAATCAAGAAAATCAAGTCAAGAACGGGTTTCTAAAGAGAAGAAGTCTCAATAGGCAGTGTAAAGGGTCTAGAGGGGAAAAAAAAACCCTCAGTTCTGTTGGGGTGAGTTTCTTTAGCAACTTTCAGAAAAAGAGCTGTAGCAACAAGGAAGGTGAATGGTTGAATGGACCCAGGGCTGGGTGGCCATGGTCCATCTTCTGGTATTCTTCTCCCTTTCTGTCTTCATATTTAACTGCTAATTATAACTAAGAAAAGAGAGTCTAAAATAACCCCAAGGTACTGTGCTGAATGGACCAAGTGGATACAAGGAAAGACTGACATGACCCAACCAAGTCAAGAAAGAAAGCAGGAGAAAAAAAATATGTAACTCGAATGTACAGGGGGTGTTTTTTGGTTGTGGGTTTTGTTGTTATTTTTTTCTTGAGACAGAATCTCAGTCTGTCACCCTAGCTAGAGTGCCATCGCTTCTTCAACCTAACTCACAGCAACCTCAAACTCCTGGGAGATCTCCTTCTGCCTTAGCCTCCTGAGTAGCTGGGACTACAGGCACCTGCCACAATGCCCAGCTAATTTTTCTATTTTGAGTGGAGACAGGGTCTCACTCTTGCTCAGGCTGGTCTCAAACACCTGGGCTCAAAGGATCCTCTTGCCTTGGCCTCTCATAATGGTAGAATTTGAGCCACCTTGCTGGCCTCAATGATGTTTTCTACATAATAAAGGGATCATAAATGAAATGGGGTCCTTATTAAAAAGGCCAGGAACGTTGGTAAAGTATAATGGTGTTGAAATCTAAGCCTTAAAATTGTTCTGTCCCATCCAATTTAGCAAATAATACAACCTATATTTAATACATATGGAATACATACAACCCAATTTTATATATAAAGGTGGGCTATCAAATGGGTTCAGTCTCTAGTCTTCTGAAATGCATAATTCCTGAGGCAAAACCTAAGAATACAGTCACCTAGGTCATGCTAACTCTTCCCGCTAATACTCACACTATCCATTCAATCCAGTCCCTCTGCTGTTTCTAGAGCTCATGGTCCTTGTCCCCTTCCACGCTGTCTTCCCACCTCAGCTCAGCACCCCCCGTCATGGTGTAATGCTCTTCCTACTCCCCATGTGACAGCCCTATCTAGCAAGCATGACTATAAAGTGAAGTGCCTCATACATTATAACGTTATATAGGAACATTCTCCTGGAAACTTGGGTGGGGGCTAGAAAGGCCCCTACAATTCCCCCCTACTGTATGTAGATAGTCTTACTCTGACCCAGCCTTCCTGTCCCATTGTCCAGAGGTCAGCTGCTAACGGTGGCAGACCCTGGCAAGTTGGATTTCTAATGGTTCAATGGTTGACCTCCACCAGGATTGACAACCTTGATTCACTTATTCATTCAAATGTTTGCTGAGCCTTTCTATGGTTCTATGTGCTGGGGACTCTCATAAGATATAGCAAGGAAAAAAAAAAAAGCAAGCCAACAAATAAACAAATGCCAACAACAAAGATGTCCCCAAATTCTTTACCCTAACAGATTTTCTCTTCTGTGGACACTGGATTTTCCATTAACTTCATATATTTTTTTCAACTCCATCTTTTCACTGATCTTGCAGACTTGGAATGCTTTTCTGTGTATCTATCCTTGAACAAAAAATTTCCTACAAGTGTTCCTATGTTCTGACCACCTGACCTTTGAGATGTGTCTAGACTCCAAATCCTGGATTCCGCTGGAAAGTTCTAACCTGGCATATGTGTGTCGCAGTTAATGACACAGACAATTCTAGATAATCAGGGTTGGAAGTGATCGTGTAATCTATCACCTGCCCTTTTCAACAGAAGAAATAGACACTGAAGGTGCCAGTGCCATCTCCTGGGTCACGGGGCCAGTCAGGAGCAGAGCTCAGATTCTCTGTAAGGACTTCTGGTGACTGTGTCTGAGACCAGGAGTCAAGCTGGTCAGGTCACTTTAAACAAGTGGCACTGCCACCTTCTGATTCTACTCCCCAGTCACTAATATCTCTTGGGGAACTTTTAACAAATGTAGTTGTTTAGCTCAAATGGATAATTGTTAAGATTTTTTTTTTTTTGTAGAGACAGAGTCTCACTTTATGGCCCTGGGTAGAGTGCTGTGGCATCACCCCACTCATAGCAACCTCCAACTCCTGGGCTTAAGTGATTCTCTTGCCTCAGTCTCCTGAGTAGCTGGGACTACAGGCGCCCGCCACAACGCCCGGCTATTTTTTTGGTTGCAGTTCAGCCGGGGCCGGGTTTGAACCCGCCACCTTCGGTATATGGGGCCGGCGCCTTACCGACTGAGCCACAGGTGCCGCCCAAATCATAGGCAAACTCACTAATTTGCAAGTTAGTGTTACTATATTTTAAAAGGTAACACTTACAAGTTTAAATTTCACTCCACTGTACCTCACCCTGACCCCCTTATTTGTAACACTCTTCAGACATAAAGTGTGCTGGTTCTGCAAATAAGTCTGGTACATGTGTGACAGTCCTACCTGCCATGACCTAAGCTTTCCACTTCTGCAACAGCCTCTGCTCCACTACAATATTCTATGCTAAGGATCTGTTTTCAAAAAATACATTCAAGTTCCACATATTATAAATTCTCATAAATGCCAAAGAGGCAAAAAAGGCAACTTACATTTATAAAAAATTTGCTAGCTCAATTTTGTGGACCCACTGAGATCCCTTCTAGGCGCTAAACAGGTAGATTTGGTATATTAAAAAAAAAAAAATCCTTCATTACTAAGTCAGTTTCTCTAATTTTCCTGGATCCTATTTGACGTGAGGTTGAATATTCAGAGAAAAACATCAGCCCTGCTGTGCCATTTTCTCCTGCTCTGTGTTGGACAGTATTCGGCACCTGGCTGGGATGGAAGGGAAAGATGATTCTTTTGCACTTCACTAGGGTTCAATTTACAACTTTGAGCTGGGGGGTGGGTGGTGGGTGGGCCGTGCTCAGCTATAACTATCCTATAACCCCTATAACTATCTGAGCCCAGGCTGCTGCTACAACCAGCTTACAAGCTCAAAGTCAGGGATGTATGTTTCCATATTTATATGCCCCAGAGAAATGAACTAAACAAAACCTACATAGTGTTTTATACCAAAAGGCGCTTAATGCTTGTTTGTAAAATAAAATTAGAAACATTGAGGAGATGTGCAAAGGCTTGAGATTCAACAGAAGCAGACTCAGGAGTGAAAGGGGAAGCCTCAGGACATACTTCTGTGCTTAGACATTGAGATTCATGAAGGGGCAGAACTTTCAGGCTTCAAACCTTGGTTCTAACCACTGGATAGTATAACCTTGGGCAAGTTACCTAACCTCTCAGTTCATTTTTTTGTATAGTGGGTGATAAAACAGTACCTATGTCATAGGATCAGTCCAGTCCTATGTGCCTCCTTGCTGGTCCTTTTGCCTGGAGCTCTCTCCCCAGGTATCCGAATGATCAGGTCCCCATCTTCATTTGAATCACTATGAAAATCTCACCTTAACCAGCGGGGTCCAACAGGACTTCAATGATAACCTCGCTTCTTTTTCTTCATACTACTTATAACCACATATTATACGTCTATTTAATTATTTATTATTGTCATTTACCCCTAATAAAGGGACTTCCCTTATAAAGGGACTGTGTTTAGATCACTGATGTATTTTCCACGTCTCATACCAGAGCCTGGCATATAAAAAGTGCTTAACAAAGATTCCCTGAATGCTAGGCACAGTGGCTCATGCCTGAATCCCAGCACATTGCGAGGCTGAGACCAGAGGAGCACTTGAGCCCAGGAGTTTGAAACCAGACTGGATGACACAGCCAGCCTATGTGTCTACAAAAACCTAAGAAAAATTAGCTGGGCATGTTGGTGCAAGTCCCAGTTACTTGGGAAGCTGTGGCAGAAGGATCCATTAAGCCTAGGGGTTTAAGGATACAGTAACCTATGAGGCTGCAATCTAGTCTGGTGACTAGAGTAAGATTCTGTCTCTAAAATAATAATAATAATATGTGTGTGTATATATACATATATTTCTTGAATGGATGAACTGGAAGGTTAAATGAACGCCTTGGTATGACTGTCCCATGCATGTTTCTGGTGCCCAGCATGGAGCCCTATGTGAAGCTCATGTCGGCAGTGGGGTTGTCTTACTTTAGGAAGGAAGGCCTTGATCATCAGGTACATGCTGCGGACATTGACATTCATTGAGAAGTCCCAGTCTTTCTCTTCACAGTCTAGGATAGTTCCATGATGGACAAAACTGAAAATAGGATTAAACAGTTGGGGGTGGGTGGGGGGATTGCCATTGAAAGTTTCCATTTCCTGATCACTTCTACTAACACTTATTAATTTGACCCAAGTCTCCCTTATCAAGACTTTTAAACAATTCGAACACGTATTTATTAATACTTTAGGTTAGTTAAAATCCCAACACTTAAGTTAGAACGTGGCATCTGAAAACACGTCCTTCTTTTGCAAGAAGGCAAGAATTTGGAGTCATCAAACATAGCAAGGTCTATATCCACTGCATTGGAAACATCAACACCAATGTCATTAAAAACAAACAACAAACATAGAACAGGACGTCTGCCTTACCTGATTCCTACTGCAAGAGCAACAGTGCCCTCAGGTGGCACAGATTTAGCATTCTGAAGGGAAATCAAAATTGCAAGGAAAACAAGTGTCTCAACATCTCAGAGCAGTGAAGAAAAATTGATGCTATGCAGTTCCAACACGTGGGATCTTACATGAGAGATGTTAAGACTGAACAAAACAAACCTATAAAAAGACCTTCACTCTTTCCAGTCACACTTCCTGAAGGAAGTCTCGATTTGGTCCTCTGGACTAACTAAACGATACAAGTGATTATAAAATACTGTTGGCAGTGGTTGCGATGGACCACGGCACTTCCAGCTCTACTGGGATGTCAGTTTGCTGACGGCAGGATTCACATGCTATATTTCTATATCACCTACAGTGGTGAAAATTTAATGGAAGCTCAAAAACTCACTTTGCTAACTTTTTGGGTATGTTCTGATATGAGAATGGGCAAATTATTTATAAAATAGATCATCAGAAATTACGGCTTTAATTTAATTTCCACTTAACACATGATCCAGCTTTGTATCAGTACCAGTTGTCTTGAGTAGGCCTCAACTGCCCCAGGTCATTTCAACCTCTACTGCTGTCTTAATTGCTGAATTTATATGTAATAAAAATGCTGCCTTGCCAGATGCAGTGGCTCACACCTGTAATCCTAGCACTCTGGGAGGCCAAGGTGGGTAGGTTGCCTGAGCTCGTAAGTTCTACACCAGCCTGCAATAGAGCGAGACCCCATCTCTAAAAATAGCCAGGCGTTGTGGCTGGTGTCTGAGGCTGAGGCCAGAGAATCACTTAAGTCCAAGAGTTTGAGGTTGCTGTGAACTATGATACCATGGAACTCTATCAGGATGACAAAGTGAGACTCTGTCTCAAAAAAAAAAAAAAAAAAAAAAAAAAAAAATGCTGCCTGGAATCTAGTCCTGTTTCCCAAGGAATATGTCATGGTTTGCAATGAATAATTTTGCCATATGATCAAAATTCTTTTAATAAAATTCCTAGAAAACTTTGTATAAGGAAAATAAAACTAGAAAGTTACAAATTACCCAGCAACATTGAAGAGAACATCGAGTCTCTCAACTTCATTGGCGAACTCATCAATCTGTTTCTTCTTTGTGACATCCAAGACCCGAATTTGAATACCTAAAAAAATAAAAATGAAAATATTATTTACCTATGACCATAACAAACGTTTAGCTTTGGAGACTGGCTATTCTGAAGTCTGAAATGTGAAGACTGTAGCATCCAGTTAGGCTTCATAGGATTGTTTACCTAATTACTAGGGTCTCATTATAAACTTAAAGTCCCATCTTGACCCCCCCCATAACACACCATCCCTCTTCCTCTGTGTCCAAGTGGAGTAATGAGAGGGGCCTTTCCGAGTGATGTCCCTACAGTGAAGTCCCTACACTTCTGCAGCAGAAGTGCCCCAGTCAGGCAGCAGGAGTTCCTGAGAGTGGGCCCGCTGTGGCCCTCCCCTGCCCCCAGAGACGGACCTGCTGGTACCTGCACAGCACGCCGAATTCTGTCTGAGGGAGGGGTGGGAGAGGGCAGGGGCCGTGGCATGTATTTCAGGACTAAATTTACATTGCAAGGAGAACTGAGGGGGTCAGAAGCGGGGATGGAACACTTGACGGCTAGACGCAAGAGATCTGGCACGGAACCTGAGAGATTCACACTATACTAGTTACTACAACACCCTGAGTGTTCTCTAGTCAAAGCAGCATTTTAAAAATATATATATTTAAAAATATTAATGCTTTTGAACATAGAAAGAAAAGATTAATAAAGAAAGGGAAGACTGAAATTCTGTTTCAGAAACACCTCTTTACCTTTGAACTTTCCTAGTATAGCAGCTTTACTTTGACTTGTAGAAACTAGAACTTATCATAGTCTTTTTTTAAAAATCAGCCAGAGGCCCCAGTGAGGACTGAACTTATGACCTCTGTTTACAAGACCAGGGCTCTAACCACTGAACTATGGAGCCCAGCACTTAACATATTCTAATTCAGATAACTCGTCAAGGAACTAAGTTGTGTTTTATTACATAACCTGCCCTATTTGGCTGGAACAATGATCTCCCAAATGGAAGATCTCTGTTCAGATTTCTTTCACAGTAACTGTAATTGGAGTCCTTTGATGTTAGAGTCAGGCTCTGGGTGGTGCACACCTGAATAATTTGGGTAATCTTAGGGTTTCTCATCAACATGTGTGATTTTAAAATCAATTTTAACTTTTTTCTTTTTACTTCTTTAATATGGCTACTTGAAAATTTAAAATTATATATTGGCTCACACACTGTTATTGGACAGTACGACCTTAGGGGAAGGCACAGAAGTGAAAAGTTGTTACTGAAAGTTAACAAAACTATTGTTAAATTTTCACATGTAACTCTGTAATTAAGAACAGAATCCCTCAACATGTTGGCTAAATAAAAAAAATTTAAGTATATAGTTTCAACGTTTTTAATACATTTAAGTTCATAGATTTTTATCTGTGGGTTCATAGGATGTAGATCTGATATCAAGAGAGCTGGAATATAACAAGAGAAGGCCCATGGAGCTAAGCGGCTAATTTTCCTTCTGCACATGAGTATCATTCTTTTATAATACCTTGCAGATTCCGGATCCCAAGTTCAGGCTGCTAAGTTGCTTACCTGGGTACTTTTCCAGCTCTTGAAGTTTGGACTCATTGATATCTGTGGCTACGACTTTGGCACCTTCTCTTGCGAAAGCCTGGTAAACACAAAGTACAAATAAATCCTTTGTTTACTTATTAAACTGCTCTCATGAATGGCAAGTCATTTGGCCCCCCCCCGTCTTATTATCTTATTTCTCTTTTATCTTACTTCCATTGTTGTTTTCCCTATAAAATGGGGGAATTTCAAACTATCTGGGGTCATCCCCTTCTCCATTGTTACTATTGTTATTTATCAAATTAGAACAAGGTGACATACATTGTGCTTATCATCTGAATTTGTCCCTTTAAGTAATACCAAACAAAATTGTGTTTTTTTAAAGTCACAACTCTGTATTTAACTCCTCTCAAAACACTGCTATTCTGTGATAAGACACGCCATTTCTGAGCAAGTGACTGACCTCCAAATAGTAAGAGAAAAATGGGTTATTTCAACACTTTTCCTCTTAAGAATATACTAGTGCTTTCGTAAATGTCAAACTGTAACTTTCCATTATACTTAAGGTGCATCGTTAGCTCAGGGATAAGGTGGGAGAAGCTGATAAAAATCAGGAGACAAAGGCAATCTGATCATCTTAAAACTCTGGTATCTACATGTCAGTTGACATAATATCAGAACACATGCACCCCTGAAAAGCCACTGCATATTTATTATGATGAAATAAGGAAACTGAGGCAGAATTAAATTTCCCAGAGTCAAAGGTAATCGCTGATGTCACATAATAAACACGTGAAGTATTCATTCCTTCATCTGCCTGGGGTCAGGAATATTGACTTATTTATTTATTTTGTAACTTAAGACAATAAAAACAAAAAAGTAAAAAAAAAAAAAAAAAGGTAGAACAGAATTAAATAACCCCGGCATAAGCCCACATCATTCAATACCTCAAAAGTTAAGAACCAAACAACAAAGATAATAACTTACTAAGGCAGTTGCGCGACCGATCCCCTGAGCAGCAGCTGTCAGGACGATGACTTTCCCATCAAGTCGACCCATAATGAAAACTGTAATTTAATCTAAAAACACAGGATTTTAAGGGATTACACTGTAGCACATGATCCTGTGCAAGCAGTAACAGCTGGAACCAACAGTTCCATGAGCTCCTTTAAGAACTTGAAGGCACTATCTCTGGGCAAGCAGTCCCATCATATAAAGTCTCCAAGAGGCTCAGCACCGTACTCAGTGGTTAGAGCACCAGCCACATGAGCTGGAGCTGGGTTCGAACTGGCCATGGCCTGCTAAAAACAACAATGACAACGATAACAAAAAAAATAGCCAGGCACTGTGGCGGGAGCCTGTAGTCCCAGCTACTTAGGAGGCTGAAGCAAAAGACTCACTTAAGCCCAAGAGTTTGAGGTTGCTGTGAGCTGTAAGGCCATAGCACTCTACTGAGGGTGACATAGTGAGACTCTGTCTCAAAAATAAATAAATAAATAAAAATAAACTCCCCAAGAATGCTGATTCTTACTCTAGATACCTATCTAAGTAGATCTAGTAAGTAGATCTTACTCTAGTACTTATCTAGTAGTGGGTTACTTAGTGTAACCCACTGAAATGATGACTGGTACGACAGCCATTGGACTTTAGCTCATTCAATGTTTGTTTCCCTCAGTACCCAGAGAGGACAGCTTCTGCCATTGAGACTGTGCTCATTCCCACCACCATCCTCCCCACCGCCACCCACACATGGCTATGGCATTGTTTGTGTCCTTAATACTCAGGGTTGCATCTTGATTAATCTGCTGGAAACTTTTGTTGAGGTTTGCACTATCAATCCCTTATGCTTTTGCCTTACCTCTTGAAAACACTCAGATGACTCCGGCGATTCACTGAACAAAAGGTATAGAAAATCAAATTGAGTCCAATACCCTCATGTTACAATTAGGAGCCTTTTGGACCTGCCCAAGGTCATAGAGCCAGTCAGCAGCAAAGCCAGGACTAAACTCAGACTTGCTCACTCTTGCTATGTGAACAATGCTGCTGATCTCTTTTAAAGCTTAAGCATGCAGTGGTAACACTTTAACAAACATTGTCGTTAATTTCTAAAAGACGAGGTTGAGAAACTCTTGACCCAGTGGAAATTTGATATGCATCAGGTATTTGGCCAATGCTTGAATTGTACAGGTGTCCCAAAGGTTGCCCATAAAGTTGCCATACGTAGAGAAAAGGAGAAATTGTAGCTAAACATACCTTTATTAACAAAATGTTCAATGCAAAATTTTACAGAGACATAGCCAACACATAGAGTATATTTTGTACTGAATGTTTTGTAAATAAAAGTACATTTAGTTATGATTTTCCATTTTCCCTATGTTTAGTGACTTTATGGACAAACTTTGGGTCACCTTGTAGATCAAAGGAAGAGAAAAATGGCCAGTGATACAGCTGGGACTGGGGAAGAGTCAAATAACATTAAATGAGGCTGTCTTTCAGAACACAGTCTCCCTTTCTTGCAGTGCTCTGTCTGTCCTCAACGTGCACCTCTAACCTCTATACCAGATCCCAAAGTGGCCACTGCCTCCTCAGGTATCATTCTAGGCAAAAAGAAAGGGATGAGCAAAAGGCAAAGCCTTTCAGGGAGGGCTCACTTGTCTATTCAAAAAGGAAGCCCTCCCAGAAAGTCTTACCTGCATTTCATTGCCTACCTCTGCCACCTGACCACCTCCAGCAGCAAGTGAGGCAAGGCCAGGCTTGACCAGTGAAAGAAAGGGGGTAAAGTGAGCTGGACAGTGTTGGTAGCACATCTGGCCTAACCTTCACTCCACCTGATTACCTGCCTGATAAAGAACGGGATGCCAGCCTTGCCTGGAGGGCTCCTATCATATGCCCTTTCTTTCGAAATTTATCTCTGTTCTCTTCAGCTGTATTTTGTTTTAATTTTAGCAGTCTGAAGAATGTGAGATACAAGTTATAAACTTTTTTTTTTTATTAGTGTGGGTTCTTTTTTTTTCTGAGACAAGGTCTCACAATTTTACCCAGGCTGGAATGCAGTGGTATCCTCACAGCTCACAGCAATCTCAAACTCCTGGGCTCAACGGGACCTCCCATCTCAGCCTGACAAAGCCCTAGAATTACAAGTGTGGGCCACTGAGCTTAGTTGCCCCCACTCCTGGCCCTCCTGCTTTTCTTTTTCTTTCGTTTTTATTTTTTCTATTTTTTTTCCTGTACCCAATGTGCTCTTCCCTTTTAAACATCCACACTTTAGTCTAACCCCATCATACGGAGGGGTTGATTACTCCTGTAGGCAACAGGGGTTGAAGATATTATGGAAAGAACAAGCCAGGATCTGACAGCTGTTGCTGCACTGCCGAGTTTATGTGGAGGCCACTTTCCTAGGTGCCGTTCTAAGGCAGCTTTTGCACATGGTTACTAAGGCTCACCCATTTCTGGGGGACACAGAGCTCCTCCCCATGGCCGACTTCAGCTGGAGAGACCCTGGCCCGCCTTGCTGAAGCTGGCCCTGAAAGCACAGCATTGTGGGGCGTTTCCACCCAACCTGACTTCCTTCTCTTCCTCCCTCACCTGAGGATTTGAAATGAGGTCTGCCAGCTCTCACCACCTCACCCACTTCCTTCCTCATTTTCTCTCACACCAGTATTTCCCCTAAGAAAATTCTGTGTATGTTTGATTCTGTCATTGGAGTCTGTTTCTCACAGGACCAGAGTAACACAACCACCTTATAAGAATAGGCTCCAGGGACAAGCTTACAACTCACTGATGTCCCCCAATTATGTTCACATTTGTTAGGTGATGGGGAAACTGAGCTTTTACAGTGCTTGACCTACTTTAAGGCAATGAACTTTTAGTGATTTTTTCCCCCCTCTTCTTACAAGAGAGATACAATTTCACTTTACATGTAAAAAGAGTTAAGAGGAAAATTCAAAATATTCTTTAGCAATAGACTCCAATCATCTTTACCCTTCCCTAATCCTGAGCATGGTGTATTAAAAGCTGTTATTTTACAACACTGTCACGTGATATTGGGCATGTGGCACTGCAGAGGCTCATGTCAAAGGTTTAGCCAGGAATCTTTGACCCCCCCAAAGAAGCACTTACCAAGCAATTGCTGAAGCACAAAGCAACCTTTTTGCTCACTCTGAAACCTTAGCTAGTCTCTTTCTGGAACCAGATTTTAGGACCAAAGTGTTAACACTAGCTAAACTGCATTCTCAAACTAAAACAAATTTCTTTGGAAAAATGGGAGCAAACTACTTGAAAAGGTAAAACGTGGCAACTCTCAATAAATCCATGGCATTCTTAATACTGTAATCAACATGCTAAGTTTTGATTAGCAGAGATACCAAAAGAGCACATTCAGGAACTTGAAATGTTTTCATAAGCCAGGAAGAAAAACGTTGGGATGGATACTGTAAAAATCTTCTTTTCTTTGGCAAAAACCCTTATAAATATCTCAGCGTTTCAAACTCCTTCAAAACCCAACTTTATCCTGATTTAACTACTAAAACTAATCCTGAAATAGGCAAAGTGCATAACAAAGCAACATCTGAAATTAACCTTCCACCCTCCAGTCCAAAGTTTCATTTAAAAACTATTAGGAAATCTTACTTTAAAGCAGAGAGCGGATGGCGTCTGCCAGAGCTTCCAAACTTGTGATCTTAGCGCAGAAGCAAATCCGGCGCTTCAAATTCACTCTGGGATTTGTAGTCCAGGCTCCTCCCGCGCTCACGTTCAGCTTCTCTCAGTGGCGCCTGTCCAACACTTTCTGGATGTACGTGCTGCCATCTAGTGGAGCTCGCGTAGAACTAACTCCGAGCAGAAGCTGAATGTGGAAAAGCACTTCGCCACTTGCTTGGGAAGCGGAAATCGTTTCCTTCCCTTCAGCCCACGTCTCTGTCGTTTGTTCGTGCCTACTCTGTGCAAGATTTAATAAGCTGGAAACTGCATGCAGACGATAGCAGAGCAACAAGATAGCGGAAACCCAGGCCACAGAAAATTCTGGAGACTTCCTGGCGTTTGACTTGGACTGTTTTGAGGGAGGGAAATATAAATTCCCTTATGTTTAAGGTACAGTAGTGGTTGCAGTTTAGTTATGATCAGCCTGTTCTAACACGGACGCTCGGTTAGTGGCAGAGTGCAGGCAGCCTGACTACACTGGGGGTAGGGCTGGGGAGCACAAGGAACTTGATTGAAAGTGTGGAACTTTAAAGGGAAGAACATGTTGGATAATAGCAAAAAACCATATTTGGCTCAAGAGAGCAGAGATATAAGGCCAAAAAGAAAAGACTAGATCTTGTGAACCCTCTGGCTATGATAGTAACTTGTGTTGTCCAAACCCAAGGGGGTTTTGGTCAAGCGCTAGATACTTGCTGCACAAAGATTTAGGTATTGAGGTGAGAACTGTCAAGGAAGAAAGGAATTTTTTACAGATGTCTTGCGGGAAGAGCAGGAGAAGCTGTCTCAGATCCCTCTCTCCAATTAAGGTGTGTCTCACAAGGGGCTATGCACTGGGGGCAGGTTATGGGTGATGGCAAATGTTGGCATCTGGGAGTCTGCTCCAAGGGCCTTCAGAATTTCACCCTCTTTATCTTGCAGAAAATCTGTCTTTTGGGGGAAATAATTCAAAGGTCAAGTAGTTAGTTGGGTCGGGGGTGGAGCTTATATAGGGGTCATTGAAACTTGTTCAGTGGGAGTCAGTTATACTTTATCTACTTACTGTAATTGAGCTGAGTGATGGGTAGGTTATTTGTACATGTACTATATAAATTGGTTTACTCAATGCCCAACTAATTCACTTTCCCTTGCCTTCTTCATTATCAAAGCTGGAAAACAGAACTCTGAAGTTCCTAACCTTCTTTCCTACTGGGGTGGCCAAGAAGCACAGCTCTGGCCAATAAAATACAGGTTGAGTTTTCTTTCTTTTCTTTGGCCAATAAAACACACTTCGAGTTTTCTTTCTTTTCTTTCCTCCCTCCCTCCCTTCCTTCCTTCTTTCCTTCCTTCCTTTCTTTCTTTCTTTTCAGACAAAGTTTCACTCTGTCACCCTGGGTAGACTGCCCTGGTGTCATCAGCTCACAGCAACCTTAAACTCTTGGGCTCAAGAATCTTCTTGCCTCAGCCTCCTGAGTATCTGGGATTACAGACGTGCACCACCATGCCCAGCTAGTTTTTCTATTCTTAATAGAGATTGTGTCTCCCCCTTGCTCAGGCTAGTCTGGAACTCTTGAGCTCAAGCAATCCACCCACCTCAGCCTCCCAAAGTGCTTGGATTACCGGTGTGAGCCACTGAATTTGGCCCGGGTTGAATTTTCTGAGGAGGGCTTCCTCCTTAAATAAAAACGTAAGCTCTCTCTGAAAGCCTTTTGGCTATTGCTCCTTCCTTTCTTTGCCTAGAATGCAGATATGACTCCTTGGGACAGAGCAGCCACTTTGTGATCTGTATGAGGTCAGAAGCACACGTTAGGGACGCAGCAGAGCAGGGGAAGACAGCCTCAAGGCAACAGCCCAGGACTTGTTTTGTGGGGAAGTAAACTTCTTTAGGCTACTCTTTTCAGGTTTTTTGTTACTTGGAGCTAAGTGATTCCTGATAGTCACAGTGATTAAGAATAAAGACTGTGGAGATGTAAAGACAGAGCAAGTCTCCCATCTTTTCCTCACTAGCTAAGTGAGTAAGTCACTTAAATCTTAAACCTATCAAATTTCTTTTCTGTGAAGTGAAGGTAAAGTAAGTACCTAGCCCAGGGATGGGGCGAGGAGGACTTGGCACCTGAACCCCTTAGCATAACCCCTTAACATATACTTAATAAATGTTAGTGATTATTATTATGGAACACATTGTCAGGGAAATTTGATTACATTAGCGTCTCTGTAAGTTGACCACCTAAGGCAGCAGTTCTCAACCTGTGGGTCGTGACCCCTTTGTAACAATGACAATACATCTCAGCATTAGGAAGGTTGAGAACCACTGAAAGGGACTGTAGCAAGCCAGTCAACATACAGGGATGGTCAACATATGGCACTAGGCCTACTGTACTGATAGGTCACATGGGGCATGTCTGGTCTATGAAAATTAGGTCAACTTGAGGTGGTCAGTGTAGGGAGGTGGTCAGCTATGGAGGTTCTACTGTATAATGTATGGTAAAACTGCTCTTTTGATTGCTTTTTAAAGTCCTCACTTTGTTTCTGCATGTGTTCATGTAAGGTGTTTCATAAAATTGTCCCTTCTTGTTCCATGGCAACTTCTAACGCTGAGTAAAATGATGTGTAATCACATCCAGCTCTGCTCCTTGCTTTAATAACAACCCTTCCTTGGACTTTTGAGGCTTTTGCAACAGGCTTTTTGTGAATATGAGAGTTGTTGAATCAAAGCCAACCCCAGTGCTCGGTGACGCAGCTTCTTTGTGTGGTCTTCTTCAACAATAATGCTCACTCAGCGACAGTCTCCGTTACTGGTATGACAAATATTGGTTTACCCACTTCTACTGTGGGCAGACAAAATTACTTCATGGGTCTGGACCATATGTTTACAGTACACCCTTACACTGTGATCAGCTCATATGAAAAGTATATCAGTTATTTGTCTGTTTTCTGGTCTATGAGGTTCTTGTTGGCAGTGCCTTTGGTGCCCAAAACAGTGATCACCACACAGTACTTGCTCATTAAATATTTGCCAAGTGAATAATAGGCTTTCAATAAATACCCTGAATATAATCCTGCCTGAGTCTCAAGAAAAAGTGATTAATTTTAGGTGTCAATTTGACTGGATTGCGGGACACCCGGACAGGTGATAAGTATTATTTCTGGGTATGTCTACGAGGCTGTTTCTGGAACAGGTTGGCATTGGAACCAGCAGACGGAGTAAGGGCAGCACCGTCCAATTAGCTGAGGGCCTGGGTAGAACAACAAGGCAAAGAAACAATCAACTCTGTGGAGGTAGATAGGTTGTCTTCTCAGCGGGGTGCCCGCATCTATCCTGGAGTACCCAGGGGACAGCTCTAAGACCAATCCCTGCAGGCTATTAAGACTACTGAATGTGAAAAGAGCTGGGAGGCGCCCCCTGACTCACAGGATAAAGTCATTGCAATTATCCTTGTGGGCCGAGAGTCAACAGGTGGGGCTGGACTGAGCCCTTCAGCAAAGCTGAAACCTCTGAACTGAACTCCTGATCTGCAGTTAGATTAGGGAACCTGGTTTGCTTCCCCTGCAGGGATGAAACTGGTTTTCCGCTTTCCCTCCTTTCTAAATATGCTGTGGACTGTTTGTTAGCAACCCTTCTACTCCATGTTCCGGTTTACCCAGCCTTTCCCTCTATCCAATCTTCCTGGGGACTTGGGACTTTTTTTAACCCCATCTTCTGGCATTTTTTATTTTGCATATACGCTTTGTGTTAGAAATCAATAAAAGCTTCTGACAGAGGCAGAGAATTGCTGCATTGTCCCAGTCTGCCACCGCGTCAGATAGTGTCTGCCTTCTCCAGGCCTTCTGAGACTCTGTGTCTAAGCTCATGTGAAGTATTGTATTTTCCCCAGACGTTTCCCCTGTGGACTCTCAAACCAGGTTGAGATCTGTGCCCCACAACCCCAATAAACTATCTCCACCCTGGACTTGGGACACCCATCTTCTCCTGCCCATAGAACTCTGCATGCTCCAGCCTTTGGAGTCTGGGACTTACCACCCAGGCAGTCCTCCAGCATCTCAGGTCTTCAGTCTCAGACTGAGAGTTCCACCACTGGCTTTCTTGCTCCTTCAGCTTGCAAATGGCCTACTGTGGGACTTCTCAGTCTCCATAATTGCAGGAGCCAGTCCCCGTAATAAATCCACAAAATAAATAAATTTTGAGGAGCAAATATGTATGTATCCTGAACTTACAGTGGGGTCGTGTCCTCATAAACCTGTTATAAGTTGAAAATATTGATAGTTGAAATGCATTTAATACACCAGTTACTGGATAAAGAGGGTCTGGCTGCCTGTCACTGTCAGCCAATATGCAGAGACTGGGCGAGGTCCACCAACCTTTATAATTACAGGTCAGCAATTCTGGAGAACAGTGAGAGTAGTCTCTCCAAGACTGTTCTGTTCTTCCATTTCCAAAGCCACAGTTTTACACATAAAAGTTAAAAGCAAGAACCTGCTAACCTTCATCTTAAGCAACAGTAATTAACGCTTATCTTAAATAACAGTAATGACTCATAACTGATAATTGACATAACCCATGACCCATACAACAATATTCCCATTCAAAAGTTAATCTCTTAATCACCCTAAACTACTCAAATATACATCTTCGGGTTAAAAGCTGAATTTACAAAATAACAAGAATGGGAGATGTGAGGTAAAGGTTACATCTCAACCGACTAGCCCACCTGTGTCACGAGAGCCCTACCCCGAGTGACCCATTTTATTCTCACTACATGCCCTTTCATACCCAACTACCGAATGAACATCGGTGCTTAGTGTATCTTAAACGTGCTCATTTACATTAGCTTAAAATTGGGCGAAATTATCTAACACAAAGCCTACTTTGTCATAACTATCTGATGTAATTTATTGAATGCTGTATCCTGGAGTATAGGATCAGTTGTTTGCTCTCATGATTCCATGGCTGAGAGCTCAGCTTGCCGCCACTGTCCAGTATCACAAGTAAGGATCTTACTGCGTATTGCTGGATTGCTGGCCTGGCAAAAGATCAAAGTTCAAAGTACAGTTTTTATTGAATATGTATGGCTTTCACATCACTGACAGTCAAGAAATTGTAGGCTGAAACATCTTCAGTTGGAAAGCATCTATAGATATTCTATTGGTTCTGTCTCTGTGGAGACCCCTGAACATTCCAGAGTTTGGTGCCTGGAGTGTTCTAGAGAAACAGATTTTTGTTTGTTTGTTTGTTTGAGATAGTCTCACTTTGTCATCCTTGGCAGAGTGCTGTGGTGTCATAGCTAATAGCACCTCAAACTCTTGAGCTAAAGTGACTCTCTTGCCTCAGCCTCCTGAGTAGCTGGGACTATAGGAGCCCACCACATGCCTGGCTATTTTTAGAGATGGGGTCTCATTCTTGCTCAGGCTGGTCTCAAACTCCTGAGCTCAAGCCATTCACCCATCTTGGCCTCCCAGAGTGTTAAGATTATAGGTGTGAGCCACCACAATCAGCCTTAGAGGAATAGAATTTTAAGGATGAATTTCCCAATTTTTTTAGGGTTTCTGAAATTGGCTTTCTAACTTGATTAGGTTTAAAAATGCTAATGGCTCACTGGCAGACTATGATAGGAACTGTTTATAGAGATATGCAAAATGTCTGAATACTAGTGATCAGAGGTGAGGAAGTTAATGACTTTGTGTGATACTTTTGAATATTTTTGAACATCTGAGGAATATGATGATATTGGTTTGCTGCTCCTAGTATCATTGGGCAAAGTTATGAAGGAAGCAGATAGAATTCAGATTTTCAGTTCAAGCTCCACATAGTAACTGAGGGGCTGTTGGCCATTTGCTGAAGAAAATCTTCTCTTCTGTATTCACAAATTGCTGCAAATCAGACAGAAGCCCTTATCATGTGATTGCCTGAATTATAAGGAAAGTTCAACTCCTAGCTTCACAGAGAGTCTGTTGGTAAGGTGAGGGTATTGATTGGGAGAGAATGGGGTCCCGTAAGTTGCGGTGGAGATATGTGGGAAGACCCTAGTGAAGCCAAGGACATTGAGGTCCTAAATTTTTATGTATTTATTTATTTATTTTGCCAGAGAAAGTGGCCTCCCCAGGCCTTTCCAGCTCTGTCAGAGAGCACTAGCCCTGCATTGCCTGAGGAAGTGACAATGGCCTCCCCTGGGCCGATGCCAAGCAAGACCATACTCCTTCAGTCAGCTCCATCATCCCTCTTTGCTTCTAGACTTATTACTAGACACCATCTCAGCAGGCCCCTTAGAGGTGAAGTACACAGCATGACCCAGGAGGAGGTGCACTGCCCTCCAAAGAACACCTTGAGTTTTCTAATGTATATAGGCAGAAGGAATATGTGTTGAATGGACATAATGCAATAGATGTGGGCTGCTGTGCAAGCTTCTCTGCTACTTGGGTCATATGACCCAGCAGACCCAATGGTACTTGAGGTATCAGTGGTAAACAGTGGGGCTGTTTTGAGCCTTTGGCAGGTCTTTGTAGGTGAATTACATTTCATGCCTTTAGGATTTTGGAGTCAAGGCCCTGCTATCATCCATAGATAACTACTTTCCTTTTAGGAGACAGCTCTTGGTCTGCTACTGGGTCCTTGACCATAAGATACCGAGTTATCATGTGACCTGAGCTGCTCATCATGAACTGGGTGTTACCTAACACACTGAGCCGTAAGAGTTGGGCATACATAGGAGCATTCCATCATCAAATGGAAGAGGGTATGTAAGTGAGCAGGCCTAGGCAGGTCCTGGAGTTACATCAAAAAGCGGCTCACCGTTGCCACTCCTGCTCCACTGCCTTCTCTCCAAGCGTGCAATCGTGATGTCATAGGGAATGCTCTATGATCAGCGGACAGAGAAAGAGAAGACTAGGACCTGGTTTACAGATGGCTCCACCTGATATGCAGGTACCACTACAGCCCCTTTCTGGGACATCCTGAAGGGCAATGGCTAAAGGAAGTCTTTCTAGTGAGAACTTTGAACAGTGTGCCTGATTTTGTGCTTTGCTTATGAGAAATGGTCAGACGTGCAATTATATACTGATTTATGGGCTGTAGCCAATGGTTTGGCTAAACGGTCGGGACTTGGAAAGGATATGATTGGGAAAGAAATTTGGAGAAGTATGTGGATAGATGTAAAATAAGAAATACACATGTTGATCTCTGTCTCCACTTCCTGACACGTAGCTCCTAATTCCCTGGGTGATAGGCACCTCTTTTATTCTAATCAGGCAGTTTAGAGGACTCCTAGTTAGCCTCAGAATGGGGGCTGCTTGCCAAGGGAATCAACTATGCGATTAGAAGGTTGGAACTTTCATCTCACCCTGCTCCTAGAATCCAGGGCCGGGATACTGAGAGTTGAGTTAATCCCCATTGGCCAGCAATGTAATCAGTCATGCCTATGCAAAGCAGCCTCTCTAAAAATCTAAAAGACTGAATTTGGAGGGTTTCTAGATAGCTGAATGTGTGGGGGATCCTGGAGGGAGGTGCAGCCAAGGAGGGCATGGAAGCTCCGTGCCCTTCCCATGTGCCTTGCTCTGTGCCTCTCTTCCATCTGGCTGTTCATCCGTATCCTTTGTGTACACTGGTAAGTTTGTTTGTGAGTTTTGTAAGCTGCTCCAGCAAATGAATCAAACTCAAGGAAGGACTTGTGGGAACCCCCATTTATAGCTGTGCTTGTGACTGGCATTGAAGTGGGGGGGGCAGTTTGGGGGACTGAGCCCTCAATCTGTGGTGAGATCTGATGCCATCTCCAAGGCAGGCAGTGTCAGAATTGGGTTGGAGGACATCCTGGTGGTGTCCATTTAGAGACTGGCTTGCTTGGTTGTTGTTGGGGAGAAATGCTTCTGTCCCTCCACAGTTTTGGTGACCAGAGGCCACAGAAGTGTTTTGTATTGTATTGAGGGTAGAAAATAGGAAAATGCTTTCTTCCCCTCCCTCATCTCTAACAAGAGACTTCTCTGGGTGAAGGATATGAATATATTTGTGTGTTATATGAATGCTCATCAAAGGGTGATCTTAGCAGAGAACATTAATAATCAAATGGATAGGATGACCCATTCTGTGGATTCCAGTCAGCTTCTTTGCCAGCCACAGGTGCCATCATCCCAAGGGCTCGTGGGCCGTGATGGGCAGGATGGAGGTTATGCATGGGCTCAGTGACACGATATTCCACTCACCGAGGCCATCCTGGCTATGGCCACTGCTGAGTGCCCAATCTTCCAGAAGCAGAGACCAAACTAAGTTCTCAATAGCTATCAGCCACCTACCTGGTGGCAGGTTGATCAGACCACTTCTTTTTTTTTTTTTTTGAGACAGTCTCACTTTGTCACCCTCAGTAGAGTGCTGTGACATCACAGCTCACAGCAACCTCCAGCTCTTGGGCTTAGGTGATTCTCTTGCCTCAGCCTCCCAAGTAGCTGGGACTACAGGCACCTGCCACAACGCCCAGCTATTTTTTTGTTGCAGTTTGGCAGGGGCTGGGTTCGAACCCGCCACCCTCGGTATATGGGGCCAGAGCCCTACTCACTGAGCCACAGGCGCCGCCCAGATCAGACCACTTCTGTCATGGAATGGGCAATGTTTTGTTGTTGTTGGAGTGGACATATTCTAGATATGGATTTACCTTCTCTGCATATAGTGCTTCTGCCAAAATTACCACTGAGGACTTACACAATCCCTTATCCACCATCATGGTATTCCACGCAGCATTGCATCTGACAAGGAACTGACTTCACAAAGAAGTGTGGCAATGGGCTCATGTCCATGCAATCGAATGGTCTTACCATGCTTCTCACCATCCTGAAGCAGCTGTCTTCATAAAATGGTAGAGAGGTTTTGAAGATGCACTTAATGTATGGTGACAATACCTTGCAGGGCTGGACAGGTTGCTCTAGAAGGTTATATATGCTCTGAATCAGCTTCCAATACATGGTGCTGTTTCTCCTATAGCCAGGATTCACGGGTCTAGGACTCAAGGGGTAGACATGGGAGTGGCACAGCTCACCGTAAATCCTAGTGACTCACTAGCAAAATTTTTGCTTTCTATTACTGTGACCTTACATTCACAGTGTAAGTGGGCTGAGAGGTCTTAGTTCTGGAAAGAGGAATGTTTTCACCAAGAGATACAATGCTTTCATTGAAAGGGAACTTAAGACTGGTACCTGGCTACTTTGGGCTCCTTATGCCTGTGTCAACAGGCAAAATATGGAGTTATTGTGCTGCTTGGGGTAATTTATTCAGACTATCAAGGGGGAAACTGGACTGTTTCTCCACAATGGAGGTATCAAAGAGTTATGTCTGAAATACACAAGTTCCCCAGGCATATCTTGGTATTACTAGACCCTATGATTAAGATCAATGGGAAATTATAACTACTTAATCTAGGTAGGATCATGAATGGCCAGACCCTTTAGGAATGAAGTCTGGGTCCATGTATCAAGTAAAGGAGCATAATCAGCTGAGATGCTGGCTGAAAGTAAAGGGAAATATGACCACATGACCAGTTATAGAAATGAAGATTGCAACTGTCACGAATATTTCCTCCCTATTTCTTTAATAGTACATTTGTATGTATATATACTATATATGTAATATATGTAACATATATTAAACAAACTTCTGTCCTCTCTTATTCCTTTATCATGTAACAGAAGAATGTATTAAGTTTATATCAGTAAACAAGTGTTGTTAATTTTCCATCATTTAAGTTATGGGATATCAGAATACTAAGCGTCACTCCAGGATTGTACCTTTTTCTGGAGAACTAATTGGTGTGTTTTAAGTTGCATATAGGATAATTATATCATATTAGGTGGAAACTTGACCTTGTTATTGTCTTTATTTGGTTTAAGGAGATGCGTGTAAGTGCCCCATTGACAAAGGCTGGACTTGTGATGGTTAATTTTAGGTGTCAACTTACCTGGATTAAGATTCAGGGATAGCTAGATATAGCTGGTAAAGTGTTATTACTGACATCTCCGTGAGGATATTTACAGAAGAGACTGGCATTTGACTCAGTGCACTGAACAAAGAAGATCCACTTCTCCCAATGTGAGGAGGCACCAATCCAATGTGCAAAGGGTAAGATGGAACAAAAAGGCAGAGAAAAGGTGAATTCTCTCTGTCTTCTGGAGCGTGGACAGCCATCTTCTCCTGCTCTTGGGCATCTGAACTCCACCTCCTCCAGCCTTAAAATTCTAGGACTTGCACCACTGACCCCGAGTTTTTTAGGTGTTTGGCCTCAGACAGAGAATTACACCATCAGCTTCCCTGGTATTTAGTCTTTCAAACTTGTACCAAGCCATATTACTAGCTTCTCTGGTTCTCCAGCTTTTCTGGTCCCATAGCCCATTATGGGACTTTTTAGCCTCCATAATTGCACGAGCCAATTCCCATAATAAACATTGTCTCATTATCTTCTATATATCCCACTGCTTCTCTAGGGAACCCTCAATGATACAATGTTTCTTAAGAACAATAGCATATTATGTCTTCTCGGGGCTGACTTTACTTTTTAAACCATTTTTGTGTTATCTGACCATGCTGCTGCTTTTTAGCACTTGGTTTCCATTTATTTTCATCATTGGTCCTTCACATTCTCATGATATTGAAACTCAGATCGTAAGATTTGAACTAAACTCTCAGGGGACATCAGATGGTGGACTATGAAGCCCATTTTTGTTTGCTATAAAATACACTGACTTAACAATATACAGCCAAAATACCTTTATGAGAACTTATAGAAATCAGCTGAGAAATATGAATACACCAGGTGAGTGCAAACTCGAGAACATGTACACAGAAACAGGGAAGAAGAGCTGTTTCACTTTACATGTGATCACCCCTTCCCTTGTCAGCATAGCTGACAAGTGGTTTTTCCCTGAGTTGGGGGAGGTGAGGAGTAGGGAGTGGGGAGGAGAGTGAAACATTTCACGCCTGACTTGGAGACTTGGAGTGCTGACAGAATCAGCCTAGTTTGAAAGCAGGGGTGGGGTGTCCCTGTGGCACCAGAGGGCCTGCTATGCTACAGACAGAGCCTAGTTACAACTGGAAGAAGGTGCTCAACTTCATCCTGGGAAGAGTGGGAGAAGAGGGAATGAGCATTCGATGTTCTGGTTTTCCACTGGTATCTGTCTTATCTGATTTGGGGAGTTGGTGGGGAGTGGCATACTTTGGATATCTGGGAGCGAGAAGAACAAAGGAGAATGGGGCAACTTGAAGTAACAAGGGATCCACTGCAGACAGACAACAGAGAGAATAAGAAACAGGCGAACTTTGTACTGCCTGCTCCCAAAGTGCTCCAGGGGCCCCTCAGAATCTCTCATTAGGCTTACTGATTAATATCTTTCCCTGTATGAAATGAGTTCATGAAGAATGGGAGAGATGGCTGCTTTTCAAATGCATAAAACTCAGGGGGAAAAATACCACAGGGCACATGAAGAAACAGTGATGTCCCATTCAAAGGCCCAAACCAGGAACCAATCCCAAAGATACAAATATCTATGAATTTAATTGCCTTAAAGAAGCTCAGGAATCTATAAGAGAACACAGACACAAGCAAAATTAGGAAAGTAATGGATGAACAAAGTGAGAACATCAACAAAGAGAAACTATAAAAAATCAAATTCTGGAACTAAAGAATACAATGACTGAATAAAAAAATTCATTAGCTGAATTCAACAGCAGACTTAAGCAGAATTTGCAAACTTTAAGACAAGTAATCTAAAATTATTGAATCAGAAACAAAAAGAAAAAAGCACAAAGAAAAGTAAAGAACGACAGTGGGAGTATGGCACGTCCTCAAGAGGACCAATATATATATTATGGGGGTTCCAAAAGGAGAAGAGACAGAGAGAGTGACAGAGAGCTTATCTGAAAAAATAAGGGCCCCAAACTCCCCAAATCTGAGGAAGAAAATGGACATCCAAATTCAAGAGTAAGCAACATTCTACTAGGTTAGATATCTGACAACTGATTCTATTTCTGATGGCTTTAAAGTGGTTTTACTGTCCATGTGAACTTACCCACTACTTTGGGTTACTTGTGTTCAGTGGAGGAACAAACATCATAAAGAATCAAACCTGCAGCTCTGTTAGTATTGTGTCTGGATAATGGCAGAAAGGAGAAGCCAGACTCCCAATGAACAGGTCTGGGGGAAAAAGTTACAGAAATGGACAATTTCCCTTTAGACTTAGTGAACTCCTACGGTAGTATGTTAGGAGAAGAAAAAATATCCAATGTTCAGACTTTATAATAATGGATATGATACCATTGATAATCTCTCCCTTTACATGAATCAGCTTACCAAAGAGTCAAGAATGCCTGGACATCACTTCAACTGTCCTATGACCTTGTGCAACTTGTTTTTTAACATGGTTTTTCAAAGTTACATAATCTGAAAGTAATAGCAAATAACCTCTAAAACCACAGTCTTTTTTAACTTTAAAGGACAACAGACTGCCCTGAGAATATGATAAAAGAAAGTATGAACCCTAATATCCTAGAAAATTAAATCCATACACAAAAGTTGACAAAAAATTTCAAAAGTTTTATAGAGTGCATGAAGTTGATTCATACATCCTTTATGTAACTGTGGGGATTCCAGGTTTGGCAAACTTTCCTTTGATAGAAACTCTGGTATTGTTTCCTCATGTCTAAAGTAGAGTAAATGATCAATAACATTCTTCCAGCTAGAAGTGAGGTGCAATGGAGAACAAAGTCTAATAGTAAACCAACCAATCTGAGTGCTTATAGGGATTGGGGTAGCTAGGTTAACAGAAAAAAGAAAGAACGTGTATTTTCACAAAATCCTAAAAGTCAACAAAAGAGGAGAGTACCCACCACGAAAGCAATTCTATTACATGGAGTTGTGAGTCAGAACTACTGATTATCATTTATTGAATGTGTAAGGTACTAAAAAGGTAGCTTATAGTTTCGCTAAAAAATGATATTTACATTAACATATGTATTATGCTTTGGAATTATTTATGTCACATGTGGATAACTTTACATTTCCTTCAATAACTTTATTCTTTATAAAATATATAAATAAATAGAATAATTCAACTTCTAAAAGCATTATCCCACGTAAGACGATAATGCTACCATCCTTCTAAATTTCCGCAAGGCATTCATTTCCTGCTCCTTTATCTTCCAATTCTAGTAGCAAAGTGAAAGTTGAATTAAAATTAAGTTGGACTGTGTGACATCATTTCCAGGGATAGACACATAAAAAAAGTCATTTACAAAGAAGGAATTTTGGGTCCCCAGAAAAGTGATAGAAGAGTCGTCTACTGAGTTCTGCACTCGGGCACATCTTTTCCTGGATAGGCGTGCTTGGGACCTTGCTGAGGGTCTATATTCTCTGCTTCCATAGCTTGTACCTCTGGGAAAGAAAATTAAAAAAAAAATCTTATTAAAAAACACAGCTGGATGTGAAAATGTGAGAGTTAAGAGGAATGCAAAATGGTGATGTGGTTCATTGTGTTTGGTCATTGAAAGGGTGTATTTCACCTCATCAGAGTTGGAGGAATTTATTTTTCATTTTGTCATAAAATAAACTGTTAGAAAAACCATATTATACATAAAACTAAGGAGTGATAAAGTTTTATTTGGAATTCATCATTTTGAGATTCCAAGCGAATGAAATGTGGATTGAGATTGACTTTCTTTTGACCTATTTTTGAAAAAATGGGGTGCTAAACAAATAGTTTGTATTTTATTTTACTTTATTTTTTTGGAAACAGAGTGTCACTCTGTTGCCCTGGGTAGAGTGCCGTGGTATCATAGCTCACAGCCATCTCAAACTCTTGGGTTTAAGTGATCCTTTTGCCTTTGCCTCCCAAGTAACTGGGACTACAGGTGCCTGCCACAACCCCCAGCTTTTTTTTTCTATTTTTAGTAGAGACGGGTTGTTGCTCTTGTTCAGGCTAGTCTCAAACGCCTGAGCTCAGGTGATCTGCCCACCTCAGCCTCTCAGAGTGCTGGGATTACAGATGTGAGCCACTGTGCCTGACCAATAGTTTGTATTTTAGTCATCTTTAGAAAACTTTGAATCTTCAAAAAGCACTTCAGCTGCACATATATTTTTTTATAAATAATATTCAGCTTAAAATTATTATATTTATAAAAGTAAATAAGTATAACATAACTGATCTTGGCAACTGTCTTAATTTTTTGAGTTATTTTATACTTTTATAATTAAAAGTAAAAACTGACATTAACTTTTTTCTAGACTGATACTACTAATTCAGATGGGAACTAGCTCGATACAATGGTGCAGTGAATTGATAAGAAAGACTTTCAGTGAAACCTGTTTTGTTTTTAGAGTAGTATCTTCATGTTCTTGAGAGAGTTGCTCGGCTATCTTTGGAGAAAACTGAGGGTTTAAATGACAGAAGAAGGATTTCAGTGGGGGTAAAGTGGCTGAACTTTAGTGTGAGGCCTTTTGGAGAACCTTTACCTACCTGGACAAAGGCCTAAACTTGAGTTATCAAAATAGCGAATAGGATGAGGAGCTGGTAAAGACTTTGATCGGCTGTCAAAAAACCAAGATTGTGGTGACTCCTTTGGCACAGGATCTTGTAAATTCCGTTCCTTGCATTGAGAAGGTGCAATCTGTCTCTTTTTAGACGGTGTTCCAGTCACTTTAGGGGACTTAGGAGAGTTCTCACAAGTTACTTCTTTGTTAAGGGTTCTTTCCTTCCAAGTTTTGACCTCATTGGAAAGATGACGATTATTGCTTAAATGTGGGGAGAATAAAAGGAAGACTGTAAAACTTCTCAATTCTTAAAATGTATTCACATTTACATTAACAAATTTAAAATACTATGATGAAATACATAAAAAAATTCTTTTAACATGTTTACGTTTTATTTTCAACCTAATGCTTCATGTTTGGACTAATTCTACTGTTCAGAAAATGAAATGTATCGATATAAATGGAATAATTGTAGTAAACTTCCATGATCATGGAGTCTTACAAAGAAAACTGAAAGTACGAAATCAGGTTTTCAAATGAATTTGATGATTTCACCCAGAGTGGTTTATCTATGGACACTATGCTATAATAATTTAATAATTTAGTCTTCTGGATATACCTTTGGTGTACCTTTCTTATTGTAAAGGAAATATTATACTGTACTTTCTAAAAGATTAGACAGTTAGCCTTGTTTTTTTTTTTTGAGACAGAGTCTTACTGTGTTGCCCTCAGTAGAGTGCTGTGGCATCACAGCTCACAGCAATCTCAAACTTTTGGGCTTAAGCAATTCTCTTGCCTTAGCTGGGACTATAGGCACCTGTCACAATGCCTGGCTATTTTTTGGTTGCAATTGTCCATTGTTGTTTGTCAGGCCCATGCTGGGCTCGATCCTTTACTATAGCCAATTCAGTGTGCAGTATCATATCTTAAAAAAGTACATACATTAATTAAAAAATATTTTATAGCTGAAAAATGCTGACAGAGACAAAATGTGAGCACATTCTATTGGAAAAATGGCACTGATGCATCTACTTGATACGGGGTTGCCAGAGACCTTCAATTGATTTCACCACCAGCACATCTGCCAAGTGTGAAAAGCAGAGTGCAGTAAAACGGGTGTGCCTGTACAGTAGTTCTTGATCATTACCTCTCCTCCCCAACACTTAGGTAATGCTAGATCCCCCTTTCATAACAGCATCCTTTTATCACATCCTCTGGGGATTTGTTTTTTGCTTAAAGGCACTCATTACAAAGAATCGGTTATTTGTAAAATTATTTAACATCTACTTGTTTTTTTTTTCCTCTGTGCAACCCACTTCAGTGCCAGCAGCCTATGGACACGGAGGCCAGGCAATGGTTCAGGGCCACAGTTTGCTCTGGCATGGGGCACTATGAGAGGCCCAGGGGAACGGCATCTACTTGTTTTTTACTGTATCATTAGCAGAGTGCTTGGCAGAAAGATCATTCACAGTGGTAGAAGATAAAAAAAATTTTGATAGATCTGTTTATAAAGTCAAAAGCTACAATAAGGTACTTAAAGAGTTCTTTTTTGAGCAAGGCCCCCTGGGCTTGGGGACATGAATTTGTGGTGTGGTTCAGCCGCCCCCTCAAAGGTCTTTGTATACTTCCTACTTCTTGGCTTAGTTAAAAATAGGTCAGCTGACAGACTGGGAATGGGGCTACCATGTTCTTTTTTATAGATATTGACTACCTGAACTCTAAAAATTACTTTCTCTGTAATGTGTGAATGATTACCACCTGCAAAAATAGGTACACATGCTTTGACCCTACACATATGTAATAACCATAAGCATAATATCTACATCATGTAAGCAGATCTTACCTTAATAGTTCATTATTTTGTGTCATTAGCTGTTCATTTTGCTCCTTTAATTTAGAAATTTTCTTTTCCAGCTTTAAATATTCACTTTTCAAAATAAGAGCTTTTGTGTTTTGTATAATGCCACTTCCACCCCCACAGGTTAAAGGTTTATTTGAAGGCTGAGAATCATCATGTTCTGATACCACTGTGGGAGGCAAATACACAAATAGGTGATAATTTCAATTATTTCCAAAGTTCAAAATAAGCGAGATACCAGTAAGTACAATAAGCCACTATAAAAACCAAATCGCCTCCACCACTATGACCCTCAAAGTCACCCTTGACTTTTTCCTTTTATCTCACCTACTCTACCTATTTGATCATCAATTCTAAATATTAATTCCACCAGCATATCCAGAACACTACGATCTTTCATCCTGACTGCACCAATAGCAATCCTCCCTGGACTTGTCCTTCACTGACCTGGATGGCTTGCTACTACCAGTGTGTGCCTGTACATGTAAGCGCATGTGGTCCACCCTCAGTCATTCAGTACATTATAAGTATTCAATACATACTTGTTAATACACCTTAGAATGATAAGGAAGCACATATTATTAAGTATTCTACACTATGTGTGTAAAAGTAGTAAAAAAGACTGTTTTGTAAATTGTAGGCACAGTTGAGTAAAAATGTGAGGTGTTTGTAAAGTGGAATCATCTATTGAAGTCACTGTCAATTCACAAAAGAGTGACAGGGCATATATATGGGGGGGAGATTCTTGCTGTCCATTTTATTTTGAATCTAGGTATACTATGTACCTGAAAGTCACATCCAAATCAAGAGTAATTATCCTGACCCTTCTATAACAAAGAATCTTCACTATTTCTATTTTTATAGCTTTAAGTTTTCCAGATAGGAGCTGTGACTCCTACGATAGATACTAGGAAACTTGAAGCTACAATAGGTACTAGGCAACATCTTAACAATACCTCTCTCTCTCTTTTTTTAAATGAGTAGACAATAATACAAGCCAATATCATCTTATATTTTGCTTGACATTTAGAATCTTCAATGTGCTTTCATACACACCTTTGGGCTTGTTCTTTATAACAAGCATATATATGTATAAGCTTATAAGCTAGATGTTCAGATGCTTACCCTGAGATTACACATAGCCATTTAGTGAGACCTGTGCCTGATTTTTTAGTTCAATGCTTATTGTACTACATAAAGCTGTTCCAAGTACTGTTTAGCACTTTCTTTTCAAATAAGACCCAAGAGACAGTAATATGGAAAAAGATAGCTTAACAAATGTATAAGCAGAAACACGACCATGAAGAAGGTAAAGGGAGGGAGAGGGGAAAGGAGGGGGGTGGATCGGTAGAGGGAGGGTTAGTAGGGGGACCACACCTATGGAACATATTGCAAGTACAAGTTGGATCTATTAAGTGTAGAACACAAATGCCTTCATGCTGTAATTGGGTAAATGAGATGAAGCCCATATTGATTAGTAGGATATAAGCACTCCAATTTGTACAAATAATCAACAAATTGAATTTCATAATGGCATAAATGTATTCATGATCTATGTACAAATGACTTAAAAAAAAAGTATGAAAAATATTCTTAAAAAAAAAAAGCAGAAAATAAGACTAAATGCTGACTGTCCCCCCAAAGATATGAAAAGTATGCCCAAGATAAATTTCAGAGTTTTGCAAATACATATTAACTTGGCATTTTTAGTTTCAAGAACACTAATATTTATTTAATGTTACTGTATACTGATTACAATTTATTAGTTGCATAAAATCTGTATTTACATAGATTGACATTTCTTAGGAAGGGTACTTCTACACTGATTAAATTTTGTAGTACTGAAGATATCTTCACTAATATGTAAAGAACTGAAAATGCAAAAGTAGAATTCATATATTTTTCAATAATCTATAATGGACTAACAGTCGAGATTATAGCAAACTAAGGAGATGTCACAAAATAAATGTGATTCTAATTAATTCATTTGAAAAATAGATTGGTGGTTAACTTAGGTTTACTCTTGATAGTCACACATATAACAGTAGTCTTCAAAGTCTGTTATAGGCATATTGAGAAGTAAAATCGAAAGGATCTCAAACTATCTGTTCTTTCTACTTACTTGAGGTATCCTGGGCCTGTTGAATTCTTCTAAGATTTTCTCTCAATTGTCTTATAACTTCTTTTTGATGTTCTATGGTAGACTTTGCAGAAGTAATTCTAACAAGAATAAAAATATGGAACTTATGTTTATGGGAGAATAAACAGAATTGCTGTCAAGAATTTCTTGATATATCACACTGATATAATATCCCTAAGTTGCAGTAGCTAGGCCCTCATGGTATCTCTCTGGTATCATGTTCTTTCTGGTTATAAAGCCATCAAATTAGAAGCATTCTCTTTAGTTGTAGGGATAGTCCAATTTTCTTAATATTGAAAAAATAGTTCTTCTAAAATTTCAGGAGGCCCAAGAGCTATTAATTAGATATTAAACAAAATTATATTTGGAGGTACCATAAAACAAATAATTAAGCTGTTATCATGGGGTCCCAGAAATGTCTTGAAGGTAAAATTAACAGAGCATGAAAGAGAAAAAAGCAGTTTCACTTCTGCGTTGTCAGAAAGGAAAATCCTGACTAGAGCCCTGGTCTAAGGTACCACAGCCAAAGATCATCAAATTCTGATCATTGTTTCCCATTAGAGACGTTCTATGAATTGTTAGGTTAGGCATTAATTATTAGTGATACATTAGAAGACTTTCTCCCTGTCTTAATGACATGGAAGTATCTATAAGCAAAATTGCTTTTTATAATAACCTAGAAGGTATAAAACCAATTGGTCTTGTCAATGGATGTCTGATTAGACAGTATGAAGATTCAGAGTGCTGCTTTTTGGGCACCTTAATTAGAGGTAATCATTAAATATCTATTTAAGATTTATAGAAAGAATGAAGTGTTAGGAGCCAGAAGACATTTAAAAAAACCTATAACATAAACCTCTCCTTTTGTCGATGATGAATGTGAGGACCAGAGAGATTAAATGGCTTAAGGTGATGCATTAGTAAGCGGGAATATATTTCTAGTTGTCTTGACTCTCTGTTTAATGTTCTTTTCATTGTGCGATACCTCAAAGAACTTCAGGCATGCTATTATGTGTAATGTTACTTATATAAAACAGTATGCATAAAGAAATCAATACTGGGCCCTACATATTATAAACTAAAAGGAAATATAACCTTTACACCAGTGACCCACAGGAACTGTATTAAAGGGCCGTGGCATTAGGAAGGTTGAGAACTACTGCTTTACACAAAAATGCAATAGGAAGAAAAATGAAGAATTACAACAAAAACCTTACTTGAAACTGCTGAAGACATCCCTCACAGAGACACAGACACTAAAGATTCTTTTTTTTTTTTTTTATTTTTATTTTTGTAGAGACAGAGTCTCACTTTATGGCCCTCGGTAGAGTGCCGTGGCCTCACACAGCTCACAGCAACCTCCAACTTCTGGGCTTAAGCGATTCTCTTGCCTCAGCCTCCCGAGTAGCTGGGACTACAGGCGCCCGCCACAACGCCCGGCTATTTTTTGGTTGCAGTTTGGCCGGGGCCGGGTTTGAACCCGCCACCCTCGGTATATGGGGCCGGTGCCTTACCGACTGAGCCACAGGCGCCACCCTTGACACTAAAGATTCTTAACAGTCATTGTCCAGCATAAAAAAATAATTTTTAAGGTTTTTACATGATTGAGGAAGAAGCATTCAAACACTCAATGTGTTAATTGATCAGAATTGTGCTTACTTAAAAAAAATTTGCATATACAAGGTGGCTATACAGTTTGCAGGCATGAACTTTATGGCCACTCTGTATAATGAGAATTTAATGAGTTAAAAATCTACAGGCATTTGTATTTATTCTTTTAAAAAAGCAATAACAACATATACTCATATTTTAAAAAGTTAACTAATCAAAGAGGTTTATGTAATTCAGAATGAAAATTTAAGCTATTAAAGCCACATTCAATTAAGGCAAAGACATACTCCTTTTCAAATTCTTTGGCATTTTTCGTTTTTTCCAGGTCTATTTTCACCAGCTTTGTTTTGAGATCTTCAATTTCTTCTCTATAGGGCTTAGCTCCTAAAGCAACTTTGTCCTATTTTTTTTTAGAGAAAAAAAAATTATTAGATCAGTTTCAATTTCTCCAGTTTTAAAGAGTAGTTGGCAAGAAGGCAAAAATTTTAACTAATAATAACTATAAATTTGATAGTTCAAATTATATGATTCATATATGAATTATGTTTGAAGCTAATATGTACTAGGGATATAATTTTTTGTATTTTAAAACAAATGTTTTTCCCCATTAATGAAATGGGTGCACCAAGGTAAACCAGGAAAATGAAACAACATTATGTAGGGGCAGCAACGTAAACATCAAATCAAAACTAAATTCAAGCCACAGAACAAAGCATTGCCAGGTATACTTTGTACTGAAAGACAGTTTAATCCAGGGATACCAATATGCCAAGGTTCCCCTCAGAATTTATGTGTATAAACTTCTAAAAAAGTTACAGACTTTTATACAGCAATTTTAGGCTTACAGAAAAATCGAAATATACTGAGATTTCTTACATATCTCTGTCCCCCACCCCTTTATTTTATGTATTTTTTCTGAGATAGGGCTAGAATGCAGTGGCACTATGGTAGCTCACTGCAACATCAAACTCAAGCCATCCTCCTGCCTCAGCCTCCCGAGAGCTGAGATTCCAGGTTGTATGCCACCATGCCCGGCAAGTTTTTCTAGGTTTTTCTAGAGATAGGATTTTGCTTTTGCTCAGACTGGTCTGAACTGGCCTCAAGTGATCCTCCCACCTTGGTCTCCCAGAGTGTTAGGATTAGAGGTGTGAGAAACCGTGCCCTGCTCTTTTCCCTGGTAACATCATGCATTAGCATGGTACATTTGTTACTGATGGACTAACAGTGATATACTAGTAATTATATAGTTAAAACCCATAGTTCACATTTGTCCTGCATGTTCTGTGGGTTTTGGCGAACATATAATGTGTCCATCATTACAGTATCATACAGAATAGTCTTGCTGCTGTAAAAATCCCCTGTGCTTTGACTATTCAGCCCTCATACCCCCACTAATTCCTGGTAATTGCTATAGTTGTTGTCTTTCCCAAAATATCATATACTTGGAATCGTCCAGTGCATAACTCTTTCAGATTGGCTTCTATCACTTAGTAATATGCATTTAAGGTTCTCCCACGTCTTTTTATGGTTTGATAGCTCATTTCTTTTATAGATTGCTGAATAATATTCCATTGTATGAATACACCGCTGAAAAGACATCTTCAAGGAAGAGAAGAGAATTTAAAATTGTACATTTCTAAATTAAAGGAACACATTTTTGAGGCATCTCGAGCACTCCTCAATTTGATCCCTGGATCTGATATTTAGATAAAGTCCAGTGGACTTTCCGACCTTAACCCTATTAAACGGGTGAAGACCCTCAGAGGTCCCATTGTTTCTGTGGCTGTTTTGTTCATCATTTGTCTATGTTGCTTGCTTTCCATCTGCAGGTGTGTCAGAGGACTTCAGAGAGACACTCCAGGCTACGGAGAAGCAATGATGGCGATGGCAGTCCTCGGCAATAGATGAGGGAGAAATGGGGGTGGAAATTGATGGGGGTTAGGTTATGGAGTATGAGTAAAGGAAATTGTTCATTTGAAATATTGAGATTCATGAAGTGATTTTCTGGTTACAGACTGTGGATTGTGAGGCACGGGATAAAGGACTAACGGAGAAGGTGAACTTTAGGGAAAATACGTGTGGAGGGGGATGACAGTGTGTACCAGGAGCCCCCCAAGTCTGTTGAAAACGACAGCTAAGGTCTGAGAGAAACAGACAAGAAATGTCTTACTGAGGCCTGACATTTTCCCCACAGAGAGCCTGTACAAAGGCCTCGGAGGGCCAAGTGGCCACTGCAATGTGCTTTGGAAACAATGAGCGGCTGGCTCTTAGAAAAGAGGAAAAGCTTCCCGGGGTTACATAAAAGAGAAAAAACCTTGTCTCCCTCGCTGCTGCCGATATGGGTACAGTGTCAGCTTGTTTGCCACACAGGGACCCAGGGACTTAACTGCCTCCTGTGGAAACTGTGTGTGGTCCAGCTTGCCACTGCTTTCACATCCTCCTTCAAAGCCCAGTTCCTTGTTCTTTAAACTGCATTCCATTTCCTTAGTTCATAATTAGAATAGAAAGGAACAATGGAAGATCATAAGAGGTAGTTAAAGAAATTGCAAACGTTATGAGAACGATGTCATATAGTTTTTTCTTTTTCCTTTGATTATTCATGTGCTGATTTAATGATAAAGTATGTAATAAATACCGAGTCAACCTAGAGCACAAGGCCTTCGCTGTTCCTTGCATTGGTGGCATTGGTCCCCTGGGCCCACTCTTTTAAATCTTACTGTCTTTATTTCTCTCATTCTCTTGTCACCACCAAGCATTGGGGATACCTGTAGGTGTGGGGGGGCTGGCCCCCAACATACTGCAATCTGTTTATCCGTTCACCTACTGAAAGACAGCTTGGTTGTTTCTAAGTTTCAGCAATTATGATACATCTGCTATCCGAGGTCTGACAATTAAGTTTGCAGAACTGCCACCATACACTTAGGTTGGCATCACTGTGCAAACACCTCAGTATGGGTTCATGTCCCTGCTCTATCAGTATCTCACAGCTGTGTTCGTGTCGATGTGTGGAGGTGTCTTTCTGAGTGGGGTTCATTAATATTGTTGCACGTCTTTGTGTGCTGTTGTGAGAATGTTGGAGCTTGAATTAGAGGATGAACAAACATCAAATTTCTCATTAAACTTGCCAAAAGTGGAAGTGAAATCAGGGACATGTTACTCCAAGTTTATGGGGATAAGGCCATAAAAAAAAATGGCAATGCACAATTAGATTAAACCTTTTTCTGAAGGGTAAGAAAGAGTCACTGATGAAGAAAGGTCAGGGTGGCCAGTAATAAGCAGAACTGACAAAAACATTATGAAAATTTGTTGAATTCTGCATCAAAATTATTCGCTGTGAGAAGCATAGCAGACCAAGTAAACATCAACAGAGAAACAGTTAAAATCTTAAATGAAAATCTTAGCATGAGAAAGGTATGTACAAAAATGGGCTCCTGCATCACAGCAACGCACCAGCTCATGTGACACTGTGAGCGAGTTTTTAAGCTAGAGAGTAATTAACTATACTGAAGCACTCTCTTTACTCCTCTGATTTGGGCAATAACTTTTTTCTTTGTCCAAAGATAAAGGAAATATTGAAAGAAAGAAATTTTGATGCCATTCAGGACATCAGGGGTAATATGATGACAGTTTTCATGGTCATTCCAGAAAAAGAGCCCCAAAATTGCTTTGAAGGGTGGACTAGGGACCGGTGTTGCTGCACAGCTTCCCAAGGGGAGTTCACGAACTTAACTGTCACAGCCCATAGATACATGCATGCAGCTTTTGGGTGGACATGTTTTCAACTCCATTGTCGGAGCATATTATATTTAGTTTTTGTACGAAACTGCCAAACTGGCCACACTATTTTGCACTCTCACTAGCAATGGACGATGTTTCTGCCGTTCCACATCCTCTCCAGAATTTGGTGGTGTTCGTGTTTGGATTTTGGCTCTGCTAGTAGGTGTGGCTCTTGTTTTAATTTGCAACTAAGAGTATCCTTTCACATGTTTTTTTTGCTATCTTCTTTGGTGAGGTGCTTGTTCAGAACTTTTGCTCATTTTTAAATTGTATTGTTTTCTTATTGCTGATTTTAAGAGTTTTTTTGTATATTTTGGATAACAGTCCTTTATCAGATGTCTTTTGTATAAATTGTCTTCCAGTACGTGACTTCTTTTCTTATTTTCTTGACAGTGTTTTTTTGCAAAGCAGAAGTTTTGAATCTTAATAAAATCCAATTTATCGGTTTTTTCTTTCATAGATTATACTTTTGGTATATTATCAAAAAGGCCCTCTCAAGATCACTTAGAGTTTTCTTCTATGTCATTTTCTTGGTGTTTTCTAGTTTTTCATTTTACCTTTGTGTCTATAATGCATTTTGAGTTAATTTTTGTGAAACATGTAAGTTCTGTGTCTAGATTCATTTTTTTTTTTTTTTGCTAGTAGATGTTGAGTTTTCTTGCCCAGGCTACAGTGCAGTAAGCATTCATAGGTACGATCTTGCTAGTGAGGAGCACTGGAGTTCTGACCTGCTCTGTTTCTGACCTAGGCAGGTTCACCTCTTCCTAGGTGATCTGGTGTTCCCCGGCTCCAGGAGGTCACTGTACTGCTGCTGAACTTAGTAATGACACCCAGTTGGCAAAGCTCACTACAGCCCAGAACTGCTAGACTCAAATGACCCTCCTGCCTCAGCCTCCTGAGCAGCTGGGTCAACAGGTGCCTATCGCTGCACCTGGCATAGCATCATTCGTTGATAAAATTGTGCTTTTTCCATTGAGGAGCCTTTGTTCCTCTATCAAAGATTATACGACTATATCGGAGTGAGTCTATTTCTGGGCTCTCGCCTCTGTTCCACTGATCTGTTTGTTCACATATTGTCTTAAAAGTTAAAAGAAATCTAAAAAACTCCATTTACCAAAAGGAAAATATCAATATATTCTAAAAATGTAGAAATCACACAGGTATTTTTTGATCACATCTAATGAAAGAAACTAGTTATATAAAACACTGTTTAAAGGAATTCTTGTGCCAGAGAAATGAAACTTAGAAATACTGATTTAGAAAAAAATAATAATAACTCTTTATTTCAACCATATGGCATGTGGCCAAAGGTATGCTCACAGAAATACTAATCGCCTTGAAAAGTGTTACTAATAAACTGCAAAGACTAAAAACGTAAATTAAGCTCTCAGTTAATATCACCTGTATTTTGGATGGATTCTGTTGGGAAACTTTCCTTGTTCCACCAAAAAAAGGAGTCCTTTGAGTTTCTGATTTTAACTACATTAATTTAGAAAGTAATTTAGGAAAAGCTCACAGCTATTTCCACCTAGGTAATAGTGCGTCTCGTATTTTATTGTTATTTTATTATTATTATTATTATTTTTTTGCAGTTTTTTTTTTTGTCGGGGACCGGGTTTGAACCCGCCACCTTCGGTATATGGGGCCAGTGCCCTAGTCCTTGAGCCACAGGCGCGGCCCGCATCTCATATTTTAAATCACATGCTCTCTGATGCTGTATTTCTTTGCCTACTTTTGTTGTTCTCTTCAATATGTTGCCTTCATTTTTGGTTAGGGTAAGTCACTTAAGCATTTTGTTTCAGATTTTGTAGGCATTATAATCTTTTTTCTTTATTGTACAGGATGTTCATAAAGTTCTAGTGCAGTTTAAAGTTTTAACAAATTTGAAGAGAAAAACTCAAATCAATGTGGGGGTAGAGGAATGAAGGCACAGGGAGAGGGTGGAAGAGAATGGTGGGGTTACTGTTTATGGCCCACCTCTTGGGGGCAGGACACAATTTAAGAGGGAATAAGAGGGATTTTACCTAACAAATGCAATCAATGTAACCTAATTCTTGGTACCATGAACCCCAAATAATAAAAAATTTTTTTTTAACAAATTCACTGCTACTTGACAGAAACAATTTGTAAAGATACAACAGAGGAAATTTATCCAGATTTTAACACAATTATTAATGATTATACTGGACAACTATCCAGGTGTATTCACACAGTGAGTGGGTTAAAAGGTTATAGTCTTGCAATTAAATAGGATAAATCTTGAAGTAAATATGTGTTCTGTATTCTACCGATTTTTAATATGATATATAGAAACAATTAAAAAATTCAAATGGTGAAGAGATTTTATTGCATTTTGCTTTCTTTCCTCATGGGTAATAAATAAAGCCATACCCTATTACATCATCTAAATGGTTACTTTTGATACCAGGAAGGATTTCACTCTCTCGATCAATACCTATATCTATAGAGCATTCCGATACTGAATGCTGAAGAAATGTGTTGCTCACTCCCTCTGTCTTGACACATTTTCTTCACGCCATGAAGAAACTGGAACCACTTTCTCTAAGCTTCCCTCCTACCTCACTGGCTGTTCTGCCTCAGTAGTTAGATAAGCAATTTTTTTTAAAAATACGAGATAAACATTTTAAACTATTATGTCTTTTAAAAATTATTTTCCTAGCATGAAAAAAATCAGTATTTTATATGACAATATAGTCTTGCATTTTCATTTCTATGTTAAGTTGCTTCCTTTTTTTAAGTTAAGTATTAAACTGCAGACACACACAGGTAATAAGTCCTGCTGAAAGGGAAGAATAGACCACAAGATATCTGTCACATGCAATAGGTTAAGACCCACAACAACAACTTTTGTTTATGAAATGAGTTTAAATTACCTGAAGGACTTGGATTACTTCTTCTTTCTTTTCATGGATTTTATGTAATTCAGAAACTTTGGCTTCAAGTTTTGTTATCATGTCATCAGCCAGCTCAAACTCTTTCTGCAACTTTATAATCTTGTACTCCTTTTGCATAACACTTGCTTTAGCTAGACGCAGTGAAGTTTCCATCTCTTGAATGTTCTATTAGATAAGCACACATTCATAAGGTCTGTCATGAAGACAGAATCACAGAACACAAATTTGAGACAAAGATGATTCTATATAGGTATTTATTAATTTTTCACAGATAGCATTAACAAAGAATAGAAAAGAAAGGGCAAACATTGATATATACGTACATTATTTCCTTCATTAAAAAGATGATCTTTGAAAAAAAAAAGCTGACTTTTGGTTAAAAAATGCTAAAAGTTTACAATGTAATCTGTCTGTAAATTCTTAAACCATGTAGGTGAAAACAGCGCAGTGCTAAGCATAGTAAACAGGCACTCGCATTTTATTTTATTATTAAATCATAGTTGTGTACCTTAATGCGATCATGGGGCACCATACACTGGTTTCATAGACTGACACATTTTCATCACACTGGTTAACATAGCCTTCCTGGCATTTTCTTATTGTGTTAAGACATTTACATTCTATATGTACTAAGTTTCACATATTCCCTTGTAAGACGCACTGCAGGTGTACCACCAATCACCTTCCTTCCACCCACCTCCCCCCTCCCTCCCCTCCCTTTCCTCCTTCCCCCTATTCTTAGGTGGTAACTGGGTTATAGCTTTCATGTGAAAGCCATAAATTAGTTTCATAGTAGGGCTGAGTACATTGGATACTTTTTCTTCCATTCTTGAGATACTTTACTAAGAAGAATATGTTCCAGCTCCATCCAAGTAAACATGAAAGAGGTAAACTCTCCATCTTTCTTTAAGGTTGCATAATATTCCATGGTGTACATATACCACAATTTATTTTATTTTATTTTTTTTCTTGTTTCCTCCTATTTTTATTGGAGATATGCAGTAGTTTAGCTACACTGTGGGCAAAGTGGGCTTTGATTAGCTTCTCTGGATAAGCCACCAATGATAACACCATTTCTGTTAAAAAATACATCATGATTTTATGCAGCAGTCATACTAATGGCCTATTAGAACATAACTCATTACCAGGAGATGCCTTACCATGTTTTCAAAGCTATTAATTTTTTTAAGTTCTCTATATACTAGTAATTAAGCTATTTATTTCTAGTAGCAACCTACATTTCAGTAAGACCTGAAGAATCTTGAACTTTCCTAAGGCATCTTTTACTAATATGAAGCACAATTTATTTAACTTGAAGAGAATGGGTGAAAATGTAGACAACTTTTTCCTAGGCATTTCTTTCCCATGGTTCAATGTAATCCAATCCCAGATGTGCAAAAATTTCTTCTTCACTTTCTGCTTTGAGAAATATCCTCTTGGTCTTGTCCCATAAACCGTGGTTATCCAGCATCATCTTCCGCTCATGGGTGGCATAGCGCTGCAGATCTCTCTCAAACTGCCGGGAGCCAGTCCATCCCAACAGAGCGTAGGCATGGCGCTCATAGGGGCACACGACTAAGTCCACACGGATGGCCTTCCAGGTCTTTCCTTCCTGCTGGCTGGACTGCTCACTGTCTACCACTCTCTGATGGTGCAATTTTAAAATCAGAAAACATTTTTGAAAATGATCCAAGGCATCAACCTTTCTGCTAGGCAACTTGAGCTTTTCAAATGTTGACTCCACAAGGTCACAGTATAAAAGTAATCCCTTCTTTTCCCATAAGTCCATTACTTTATGTAAAAGTTGTTGCTCTTCTTCCTCTGTTGATTCTGGGCTGGTAATTAAAAAATCAACATCGTGCCCAATCTTCTTACCCCTCCGGAAACCTCCTGTCATGGTGACGAAGGCATCCGGAAGAAATGCCCAGATGGCCTCCTTAACCAGCACGCTGACGGCCTCTGCTTCTGCCCTGGTCACACAGCTGACAAGGTCTTCATAATAGAGGAATCCTGCTTGCTGCATTCGTGTAAATGTCAGGCTTTTGTCCGACCTTATTTTACTCAGAGTTCTGAAGCCCATCCTGAACCACTTCTCAGAGGTCTTCAGCCCTACTCCAAACACAGAAGTAAAGAGTTTGAAGGATTGGTATCGTTCATCATTTAACACAGCTTTAACTTCAGAACTTTCTCCTTCTTCAATAATTTCCTCTATGATACACTTCACTTTGTCACCCAGGCAGGGAATTCCTTCTGTGTCCTTCATACTGATGATTGTGAATGGCAGAGATTTCAAAACAGAAGCTGCTCTCATAAATGTCACAGAGGAGCTTTCATTTTCTCTAAACTCATAATTTTCAGCCAGTATTTCAAAGGCATCCGTGAACATGTGGTTACAGTTGTTTAAAGTGGTTCTTCTCTGACAGGCATACTGTGAGATCTTTTGTACAGTGAGGGGTGGAGTCGTCTGGGGGCCTGGGTGGGGGCTGGGTGAATAGTCTCCTCTCACAACAAGCTGGTGTTTTCCGGTCATCTCCACCGGTTTCCCTGCTCTCATACATTCTATCAGCCAGGAGACATCAAGGACTTCCATCTGTGAGCCAGCTTTTATTTTCTGTGCCTGAATCCACTCCAGAACATCTGAACCCGAGTTGTTCTCTGCTATAATGTGGGTGACAGAATCAGTGATCAGGGGAGTAAAGTCTATACCACAATTTATTAATCCATTCGTGGATCTATGGGTACTTGGGCTTTTTCCATGACTTAGCAATTATGAATTGGGCTGCAATAAACATTCTGGTACAAATATCTTTGTTATAATGTGATTTTTGGTCTTCTGGGTATTTACCTAGTAGAGGAATTATAGGATTGAATGGCAGATCTATTTTTAGATCTCTAAGAGTTCTCCAAACATCTTTCCAAAAGGAATGTATTAATTAGCATTCCCACCAGCAGTGTAGAAGTATTCCCTTTTCTCCACATCCATGCCAACATCTCTAGTCTTGGGATTTTGTGATATGGGCTAATTTTATTGGAGTTAGATGATATCTCAAAGAAGTTTTGATTTGCATTTCTCTGAGATTAAAGATGCTGAGCATTTTTTCATATGTCTGTAGGCCATGCGCCTGACTTCTTCAGAGAAGTTTCTCTTCAAGTCCCTTGCAGCCTGCAATGGGATCACTTGTTCTTTTCTTGCTTATACGTTTGAGTTCACTGTGGATTCTGGTTATTAAACCTTTGTTGGAGACATAACCTGCAAATATCTTCTCCCATTCTGAGGGCTGTTTGCTTGCTTTACTTACTGTGTTCTTGGCTGTGCAGAAGCTTTTCAATTTGATCAGGTCCCAGTAGTGTATTTTTGAAGCTGCTTCAATTGCCCAGGGGGTCCTCCTCATAAAGTACTTGCCCAGACCGATTTCCTCAAGGGTTTCCCCTGCACTCTCTTCTAGTATTTTTAAAGTTTCATGTCTTAAGTTTAAATCTTTAATCCAGTGAGAGTCTATCTTAGTTAATGGTGAAAAGTGTGGGTCCAGTTTCAGTCTTCTACAGGTTGCCAGCTAGTTCACACAGCACCATTTGTTAAATAGGGAATCTTTTCCCCACTGAATGTTTTTAATTGGCTTGTCAAAGATCAAATAACAGTAAGTAGCTGGATTCATCTCTTGGGTCTCTATTCTGTTCCAGACATCTACTTCTCTGTTTTTGTGCCAGTACCATGCTGTTTTGATCACTATCAATTTATAGTATAGTCTGAGGTCCGGTAGTGTGATTCCTCCTGCTTTGTTTTTATTTCTGAGTTCACGTCATTTGTTAGATAAACTCCGAAATATTTCATCTTCTTTGGCACTACTGTGAATGGAATAGAGTCCTTGACTGTTTTTTCAGCTTGACTATTGTTGGTATATATAAAGGCTACCGATTTATGAATGTTGATTTTGTAACCTCAGATGGTGCTGTATTCCTTGATCACTTCTAAGAGTTCTGTAGTAGAATCCCTGGTGTTTTCCAGATATACAATCATATCATCTATGAAGAGTGAAAGTTTGATCTCTTATGACCCTATATGGATATCCTTTATCGCGTTTTCTTCCCTAATTGCGGTGGCTAAAACTTCCATTAAAATGTTAAAGAGCAGTGGAGACAATGGGCAGCCTTGTCTGGTTGCTGATCTGAGTGGAAATGATTTCAATTTAACTTCATTCAATATGATATTGGCTGTGGGTTTGCTGTAGATGGCCTCTATCAGTTTAAGAAATGTCCCTTCTATACCAATTTTCTTAAGTGTTCTGATCATGAAGGAATGCTGGATATTATCAAAAGCTTTTTCTGCATCAATTGAGAGAATCATATGGTCTTTGGTTTTTAATTTTTTTTTTTTTGTAGAGACAGAGTCTCACTGTACCGCCCTCGGGTAGAGTGCCATGGCATCACACGGCTCACAGCAACCTCTAACTCTTGGGCTTACGCGATTCTTTTGCCTCAGCCTCCCAAGCAGCTGGGACTACAGGCGCCCACCACAACGCCCAGCTATTTTTTGGTTGCAGTTTGGCCGGGGCTGGGCTTGAACCCGCCACCCTCAGCATGTGGGGCCGGCGCCCTCCCCACTGAGCCACAGGCACTGCCCTGGTTTTTAATTTGTTTATGTGGTGAATTATACTTACAGATTTACAGATACTGAAACAGCCTTGAGACCCTGGGATAAAACCGACTTGGTCATGATGTATAATTTGTTTGATGTGTTGCTGGATTCTGTATGTTAGGATCTTGTTGAATATTTTTGCATCTATATTCATTAGTGATATTGGTCTATAATTTTCTTTTCTTGTTGGGTCTTTTCCTGGTTTGGGGATCAGGGTGATGTTTGCTTCATAGAACGTGTTGGGTAGTCTTCCTTCTTTTTCTACCTTTTGGAACAGGTTGAGTAATATAGGTACTAATTCCTCTTTAAATGTTTGGTAGAATTCTGATGTGAAGCCTTCTGGTCTCGGGCTTTTCTTTTTAGGGAGATTTTGTATGGTTGATGCTATTTCAGAACTTGATATGGGCCTGTTCAACATTTCCACTTGATTCTGGCTAAGTCTTGGAAGGTGATGTGCTTCCAAGTATTGGTAAATTTCCTTCAGATTTTCATATTTCTGAGAATAAAGTTTCTTGCAATATTCATTAAGGATTTTTTTAATTTCTGAGGAGTCTGTTGTTATTTCATTGTTACCATTTCTGATTGATGAAATTAGAGATTTTACTCTTTTTTTTCTGGTTAGGTTAGCCAAAGGTTTATCTATTTTTTTGACCTTTTCAAAAAACCAACTTTTTGATTTTTTGATCTGTTGTGTAATTCTTTTGTTTTCAATTTCATTTAATTCTGCTCTAATTTTGGTTATTTCTTTCTTGTACTGGGTTTGGGCTTGGAATGTTCTTCCTTTTCCAGTTGCTTGAGATGTCCTATTAAGTTGTTAACTTCTTCTCTTTCCGTTTTCTTGAGGAAGGCTTGCAGTGCTATAAATTTCCCTCTTAGGACTGCCTTTGTGGTATCCCAGAGGTTCTGAAAATTCATGTCTTCATTGTCGTTTTGTTCCGAAAATTTGGCAATTTCCTTCTTAATCTCATCTCTGACCCAGCTATCATTCAGCATAACGTTATTTAACTTCCATGTTTATGTATGAATATGCAGATTTCTGTTGTTATTGAGTTCAACTTTTATTTCATGGTGGTCCAAGAAGATGCAAGGAATAATTTCTATTCCTTTAAATGTACTGAGGTTAGATTTGTGACCTAAGATGTGATTGATTTGGAGTATGTTCCGTGGGCTGACGAGAAGTATGTGTATTCAGTTTTGTACGGATAAAATGTTCTGTAGATGTCTGCTAAATCCAAATGTTGGATGGTTAGGTTTAAATCTAAAATTTCTTTCCTCAGCTTCTTCTTGGAGGATCGATCCAACACTTCCAAAGGAGTGTTGAAATCTCCGACTATTATGGAGCTGGAGGAAATCAAGTTGCTCATGTCTGTTAGAGTTTCTCTTATAAATTGAGGTGCATTCTGGTTGGGTGCATAGATATTAATAATTGAAATCTCATCATATTGGGTATTACCCTTAACAAATATGAAGTGACCATTCTTATCCTTCCTTACTTTTGTTGGTTTAAAGCCTATTGTATCTGCGAATAGAATTGCAATACCTGCTTTTTTATGATTACCACCTTGCCTGAAATATGGATGACCATCCTTTCACCCTGAGTCTATATTTATCTTTTAAGGTAAGATGTGGCTCTTGTATGCAGCAAATATCTGGGCTGAGTTTTTGTACCAGTCAGCTAACTTGTGCCTCTTTAGAGGACAGTTTAAGCTGTTCACATTAATGGAGAATATTGATAGGTGCGGTAAAATTTTGGGTATCAAGTTTTTCAAAAGTCCAGTGGACATTTTTAATCCTTTCACCACTGTGGAAGTTGGAGTTTGATCAAAAGTTTCTGAGCAAGTTTACTTTTGTGGTAGAGGATTGGGCTGGTCATTAGGGAGGATAGGTCTGAGAATATCCTGAAGAGCTGGTTTGGTTATGGCAAATTTCTTCAACATTTGAATGTCATTAAAGTATTTAATTTCTCCATCATAAATGAAACTCAGTTTAGCTGGATACAGGATCTAGGGTTGAAAGTTATTTTGCTTTAGGAGATTAAAAGTTGATGACCACCCTCTTCTGACTTGAAAAGTTTCAGCAGAAAGATCTGCAGTCATTCTAATATTCTTCTCTTTGTAGGTAATGTATTTCTTACGTCTGGTTGCTTTCAGAATTTTCTCCTTCATATTAACTTTAGTATGTCAATTATGATATGCCTGGGGGATGTCTTATTCAGATTGAGTCGTGCTGGGGTTCTGAAACTGTCTGCTATCTGAATTTCAGAATCTCTTAGCATGTCTGGAAAATTCTCTTTCATAATTTCATGGAGAAGGGCCTCTGTGCCTTGCGAAGCCCCTTCATCACTTTCAGGGATTCCAATGAGGCGTATATTAACCTTCTTCGAATTATCTGAGAGCTCTCTGAGAGAACGAACCGTTTTTGCTCTCCATTTCTCTTCCTCTTTAAGAGTTTGGGAGCGTTCAAAGGCTTCGTCTTCAATGTCAGAAATCCTTTCTTCTGCTTGTTCCACTGTTACTGAGGGCTTCTACTATACTTTTCAGATCTTTGAGGGCTGCAAATTCTTGCTTCAGTGCGTCAAAGTCTTTGGTGGATCTGTTTTTAAATTCGTTACATTCTTGAGACAACTTTTGCATTTCTCCTTGAATTTCTAATTCTGACTTTTGAATTGCTCCTCAAATTTCTAATTCTAAAATTTCCTCCATTCTATTAATCTTGTTTGCAATCCAAATTCTGAATTCAATTTCTGACATCTTGGCCAGCTGTTTATGAATGGGATCTTCAGTTACATCTGGCATATCTTTCCTTGGGGGGGTTGGTGTATTCTGGTTATTAATGTTACCAGAGTTTTTCTGCTGATTCTGCCCGATGATTGTTTTACATCATTTGATTTTTCCCCTGGAGCTTTGTCAAGGACCTGTACAGTGCTATGGCCTGAGAAACTGGGGACCTATTTGGTGTAGTGGGGCTAAGTGGTTCTGTCTTGTTTTCATCTGGTCTCTGTTCGACCCTAGTGAAACAGTTACTCTCGGTTGAAGTCTCAGTTGTGGAGAAATACCAGCAATTAAGTCACCCCGCCTCCACAGGCAACAACTGGAAAAGGAAAATCAAACCTTCCTACAACCACACACCCAGGGCACCACCTGAATAGTCTTCGGGTGATTAGCTCAGTTCAAAAGGTCCAAATCAATTGTCTTAGTCAGCACCTATCTCAGGTGGGAGAGTTTAAAAGGTCTCTGGTAACTGGATCACAGGCGTCCAGTGACTACTCTGATCGGGCTTGTTCCAGTGCTCTGTGGAGTCAGGGGGACCCACCCAGCAAATAGATTAGTCTGGGAAGGTTGATGCCTCCTTTCCCACCTTGCACCTCTGTCACACCCAGTCACTGATAGCCTTGCAGGGTTGTGTCCCAGTTGCTTGTAGTGAACGATACTCCAGGGGTTTGCACCTGCCTGAATCACAAGAAAATCTATTTCTGCTCAGCCAGGCCGCTGTGCTCTGCCTCTATATAGCAGGGGGAGGTAAGGCCTGACAACCTCGGGTGCTTGACAGAGGCTGGGTGGTGCTCCCTCAGTTCCAGCCCTGCCCCTGATTGATGTTACTGACAGAACAGAACAGAACAACTTTGCAGGAATTTGTTTCTGTCCCTGCTAAATTCCTCTGCAGAAGAGAAGCTGTTTTGTGTTCCCAGAGTCTGTGCCTCAGGCTCTGTCTTTGCTCCTGCAGTTTTGTATTCGGTTAGCTGTCAGTTCTAGCGTCCTGTCTTCCTTTGTCTATAGGCTAACGATCCCCTGAGGGCCGTGTGAGTCTTAGGCTCAGTAAAGCGGTCCTCCAGGTCAGCCCCACTCTGGGAACTTCCCGGCTCTGCACGTCTGTTTCTAGTCCTTGTGCTCCACCCAGGCTGGTATTGCCTCAGGCAAACCCTTTACTCACGGGTTTCCGTCCCAGATCTGTTCCATGGTGGTTGCCACCTGAGTAGATGCCCAGCCTCCTCTGGTTGCCCAGGGAGACAGGGGGTGTGGCTTCAGAATATCCAGGAGTGAGCCCTATTGTTGCCAAAAGAGGCTGCTGCTCTGTGCTTTGGGGCACTGCCGCTCCGGTGTGGTTCCCTCTCAGCCGACCGTCCTCTCCTCACTCCTGTGCCGCAGAGTCAGCACTGACCTGCTGCAGTTTAGGCCCTGTCCACACCTCTCGAGAAATCACCCAGGAATCTGGACTCCTGGGGGACAGGCCTCCAGACCTCAGAGTGAGAGTGAAGGGGAGTGCTGAGATCTCATAGTTGCAGGTAGAGAATATATACAGTTTTATACAGTTTTATGCCTGGCAGGAGAATGCCGTGGCACCCTAGTAGGGGAGGTAGGTCCAGTTTTTAGAGAGTCTTTCCCATGGAGTGTAGTGGGAGGACCTTTGAACTCTGCTCATTTGTTTGTGGAGCACTCCGAGCAGGTCTCACGGAGGAGGGGACTCCCATCCGCTTGGTGATGGATTTTGTACCTTTTGTTTGTATCCTTGGGGTTGCAGCTCGCCTCGGCGGGGTTGATGTGCATTCTTCAACCTTCTCTCTTGGTGCAGCTCTAATCTACCGGGTTACTTGCTAAATTTCTGTCCTTTAACTCCTTCTGGACTCCTTCCTGGGAGCCTCTGTGGAAAGCTGGCTTCAGTCAGCCATCTTGTCTCCGCCCCCCTGGCCAGTCTTAATAAAGGCTTCTAATTGGCTTCTTCAATTTGTCTGGTGGTCTCATCTTGCGCTTTCCATTCTCCTCTCCCTGGACCCGGCACTCCTGTCTGCAGCTTGCTCAGCTCCTTTGGCTCTGCAGCCCCGAGCGTGTGGTCGGGCAGCGGCAGCTGGGGCCCTCTCCAGGCTTTTGGATGGGCAGAGTCGAGGGAGTGTTGGGAGGGGGTAATATCCTCCACTTCCCCCAGCACAGCTGCACTGGCCTGGCACTCGCATTTTAATGAACACTACTTAAAGCACATTCTTTAATGGACTCTCTAAAGTAATATAGACATCTTTCGTTTATTTTTATTAATTAGTCTTAAATGAAAAAATGCAAATATGTGATAAAAATTAGAAAGCATATAATGATGAATAAGTTTCCCCACCCTCAGACTCTCAGCTGATCCTGCAGCAATTCCCTTCTAGAAGTTTTCTATCTGTCTTTAAACATGTATGAATATATAGTCTGATAGTCACACATGATATACTACAGTTCTGCTTTTAATCTGACAATATATTTTCCATATCTTTTCATTATCAACACATATAGATGGCTCATATTTTTCATCTTTATTGACAATTAGCATCTCTTTTTATGGAGGTCTCATAAACTATTTAACCAGTTGCCTTCCATTTGTTGAAATTGTTTCTAGTTTTTTGCAAGTATAAAGTAGAATAAACTTAAACACCTAGAGTTTTCATGTTTATTTGATATTCATACACACACAATTTTAAGTTTTTGGTCAAAATGTCTGTTCCTTTTGGTCTATCTGGAATTTATTTTTGCTTAATGAGCCTTATTTTTTTCTAAATGGCCAGCCTGTTGCATCCAACTGTGCACTAAAAGAGCCATCTTTCCCCAGTGAGTGGAATGTCTCTGTTAGGTTATACCTGTACTAAATCCTTACCCTTATTGGGTGTGCTTCTGAATGCTTTTTTCTAGCCTCCCTGTTCTGCTTGTCTACTCCTACTTTATTACCAAGCCAGTTTAATTATAGTAGCATATGATTTATTATCTGTTAAGGTGTTTTCTTGGGTCGCTAAAGATGGAATTTCTTTTGCTTCTTTAAAAAGTATTACTTTGGTAAATGGATGTCACCTTTCCTCTATTTTATCTCTGACAGCTGAATTCTATAATGATCAGCAAGTCAAAAAAAACTGTATATTATAGTGATTTCCTAGTGTTCATTGGTAAGTAACTATTAAACCAGTATAAGTATTTATTTTGGTAAAAAGATAAATTATAGTTTACTCTTGCATTCCCCACTAAGTCACTTTGTATGCTAAAAAAATAAAATAGCATGTTTGCTTGTGTTTATTAACTTCCCCAAGTAAGGATAATAAAGTAATTGGGTTATTCAAATAATGTACTGATTCTTGGATAGAAGTTAATCTACATAACAACTGTTATATTTTTAGCCTCTTACATTTTTATCGTGATTATAACATTAAGTAATATTAAAGTCACTAATACTAGAGAAAAGCTAAATTGCCATTTCCTTCCAAGGTATTGTTTGTTCTGCATACAGACTATAGTTTAGGAGAAAGTCACATGATTTAGAAAATTTATAATGTATGATAATAATACGTTAAGTGGTAGTAACTTAAATATATCATATCAATTTAGTAATCAAATTAAGCTACAATCTACTTGTCTTTCATAATCCAAAGGGAAATTGATGTCTACCCATATTGTTAGTTCAGTTGAATTGACAGACACAGTATAACTTTATGTAAAAAACAAGCCTATCACACACACGAAAGTGCTATTCTCATTCCTTAATACATTCAATACTATAATTTTGCTCTGAACTCTGTGATGAAACTGCAAATTGAAGAACATCTTATAAAAATTATATACCTTTGTGGTAAGTTGTGTAGCTCTTGACGTAACATGAGGATTCTTACTTTCTTGTGTGGGGTTAACACGGGCACTAGATGCCAGGGAGATCTTCAAAGTTTGGTAGTTTTTCGATAGCTTTTCATTTTTCTCTTTCAGTGATTTCAGGTCATGTTCCCATTCTTTGGCTATAGTAGCACTTCTTTCCTCAAACTCTGTTGATTCATTCATTATGGCCTATTATACAGTGAAAAATACCATTATAGCTCTAAAATGATTTACAGTGGGCCCTCCTTATCTGTGGTTTGTGTTATACGTGGTCAAAAAATATTGTTTGAAGTAGCAAGATGAAATCTCAAGCCATCTTGCTCAGTCTTGCCTGGGATGTAAATCATCCCTTTGTTCAGCATATCCACACTGTATAGCTGCCCACCCATCAGTCACTTAGGAGTCATCTTGGTTATCAGACTAACGATTACCTTATCACAGTTCTTGTGTCCCAGTAACCCTTATTTTACTCAATCATGACTAATGCTAAAAATTCTCTTGCTAAAGAGAAACTATAAAGTACTCCCTTTAAGTGAAATGTGGAAGTCCTCAACTAATAAGAAAAAAAATCATATTCTGGGGTTGCTAAAATCTATGGTAAACACAAATCTTCCCATGAAATTGTGATGAAGGAAAAAGAAATTCATGATGGTTTTGCCAATGCACCTCAATCTGCAAAATCAACAGCCACAGGGCTTGATAAATGCTCTGTTAAAATGGAAAAGGCACTACATTTGTGGATGGAAGACATGAATAGAATGGTGTCCAATTAATAACAAAATGTTACACCAAAAAGCATTGAGCCTATCGAAGACTTCAGCAAGGGATTCCTCAAAACAAGTAACACTAAGCCATTTACTTTAAGTAAGGGATGGTACACAGACCCAGGAACACAGAAGATTAATAGTAGCCCGATGCTACATCACAATGCCTACATCGTTTCCTTCACTTCAACTTATCATGCAAGCACACTATCAACTCACATCATCACAAGAAGGGTTAGTCTAGTACAATAAGCTATTTTGAGAGTGAGAGATATACCAAATTCATATAACTTTTTAGTGTTAACAGTTGTTCTATTTTATTATTAGTTATGATTACTAATCTCTTATGTGAATTGTGCATAGTTTATGAATTAAACTTTATAATAAGTATTTATGTATAGAAAAAAAGGAAACATACAGGGTTTGGTATTACCTGCCCTACGCAGTAGTGTTTCAGGACCTACTGGGGGTTTTGGAACATATCCCTCAGGGATAAGTGGGGGAGACTAAGGGATATATATAAAAAACACTAAGAAAAAGACTAGAATTTTAGACAATATACATGCTGAAATTCATTATTTGGAACATCCTAGCCTACAACACTGCTTTAAAAAATGTGAACATTCTTTGTGGTTTGCATCAGTTCCTGAAATTTAAGATGTTGGGTGTGGATGTCAGGGATAGAAACAAGGACTGAAGAGGATTTATATTGATCTGCAAGATCATAATCTCACTTTATTAGGTTTACATTAATATGTGAAGAGAAACTGAAGAATTATGCAGGTTAAAATCATTATAAATGTTATGACTGATGATGAAACATTGACTGACATCAAATAGGAAAGCATACCTAGAAACTGAACAACTATCTATTTTCCTACTTCATTCTAAACCTCAGTGTTAATACCAAAAATCTGGAAATCTTGTATTTCTGTACAGGGAATAAGTGCGATCTATACTCTTTTTTATACTGAAGGCTAATTAACTCTTAAACTATTCATATCTTTTTTACTTCCTACTTCCCAGGGGATGTACTTTGTGCTCTCCTCATGAATGTCTTATCGGTCTCATCTACAGCTTATTTGTGGCTTTGGTGTCATTCTTCCAGGTTTGGATTTTAGGCACCCTGGACTCTCCTTGGCTCCTGACTACTGACCTGACACTGTATTAATTCCTACTCTTATGGTACTAGAAGAAGTCATATATCCATGCTGATCCACATAGTAGAAATCCCTACTTTCTAACTGCAACTGGGCCATCAACATTATAAGAAAAACGCTGAATTACACAGAGTTTATCTTATGCAAACACTGGTTTTATGCCTTTCTCTATTGATTGTGGTCTTTTTCCCCACTTGCAGCAGCAGCCAATTACTATTTTGTTAACTCTGGATATTTTACAAATGAGATGGACTATGCATGGGAAAACTTTTTTTTCCTTTCTTTTCTTTTGTGTGTGTGTGTGAAAGCATTACCCTTTATTTCAATGTGATTTAATGTTCACAGAAGAAATTAAAGTGTCAGAAAAGAACTACTGAAGCATATGAAATATAAAATGCACCTTGGAAAGTACGATATTTATCTAGCTCCCACTGCTCCAATTTCATACAAACAAGCCACCTTTGGGTTACTACATATTTTATCAATTGTGCTATATGGAGAAGGGATTATTACTTCGGGAAGCAGAACGAATGTACCTATCATGGAAAAGTAAAACAATAAAACAAACTAGTCTTCAGCAAAGTTGATTCTTAAGAATCAGTACACTAGGACCAACCAACCGACGACTGTGCGAGCAATGATAAAAATTACGGTCCAGTGTGTTAGGAGCTGAGATGTTGCCAGTCTATGCTAACAACGAATAAGGAGGAAAACACGGAAAATTAACAACTCTGCTGGGATCCATCAGAGAAGTGATGTCACAGGGAACAGGGCTACTCCCCAAACTGGAAAGACGGAGAAGCAGATACAGAAAATCAAGAAACCTTTGTAATAATGAGTTAAGAAGCAGGAAAAGTGAACTGTAATTAACCTTTGGAGGCTCATTGTGGTCAACTGTTAAGAGTGAAAAACTATGGGAGGACCCAGTCACATGGGGGCTCACACTTATTTGAGTTTGGTCTTCAGGAGCTCTACCAGGTCCTTATAGTGAATATTAGAGAAATCCCTTCCTGATTCTGGCAGGACAGGAAAAAGGAACTATTTTGAAGTAAAACACAGCCATTTTGTTTTTCTTAACAAGGCCTACCTTCAGGAGAAACTGTTTATTTAGAGCCTAAAATGCTAGGTTTTTTTCAGATCCTAATATATCTGGGTGTTCCCAGATATTGGGGAAAGGAGAAATAACCAGTTCCAGATGGCTCTTGCCTTCCATGTGGGGGAAGGGCAATACCCAACTCTAGCTCCCTCTAATTTTCCATAGGGGTGAAGGGAAAAACCTTTAATTCCAGGCATCACTAGCTTTCCATATGGAGCAAAGAAAATGTAAAACTTCAGTCCTCTCCAGCCACCTCATTCTACCAAAAGAAGGGTATAGAGAAGCAGGTGAAGTTCACAGTTTCACCAAAAGACTGAGACCTAGTCCTAGAATGATGGACGCTCTCCCCCGCCCTCCACCCACTACATTAATAAGGACACCTTTACTACCTTTAATACACTTCTTGTTGCCCAGGACATTATGCCTAGCTGTCAACAAAAAATTACAAGGCATGTTTAAAGACAAATCACAGTGAAGAGACTGAACAAACATCAGAAACAAAGTGAGAAATGGCAGGAACATTTATTAGAGTTATCAAACTAGGAATTTAAAAAAACCATGAATAATATGCTAGGGGCTCTAATGGAAAGAGTAGACAACATGCAAGAACAGATGGATGATATAAATGGCATAAACAGAGAGATGGAAATTCTAGGTAAAAAATAAAAAAGAAATGCTAGAGATCAAAGCTCTGTTGACAGAAATGAAGACTGCCTTTGATGAGCTCATTAGCAGTAGGGCTGAGGAAAAAATTACAAGGGAAACTTCCCAAACTGAAAAGTGAAGAGAAAAAGGATTGAAAAAAAAAATCTAGACTATATAAGAATTGTGGGGCAAGGCAGAAGATATTCTATGTAATATACAAACAATGGGAACACTAGAAGGAAAAGAGAAAAAAGAACACCAGGAATATCTGAAGCAATAATGACTAATAAATGCCAGACAACAACCACAGATCCAGGCAGCTCAGAGTGCCAAACAGGACGAATGTCAAAAAAACCGTATCAAGTCATATTATACTCAAACTTCAGAACAATCAAAGATAAAGAATAAAAACCTTGAAAAAAGCCAGAGGGGAAGAAACACCTTACCTATAGAAGAACAAAGATAAGAATTATATCCAATGTCTCAGAAACCACGCAAGAGAGAAGAGTGTAGAATAAAATAGTTAAACACCAACCTGTAATTCTAGACCTTGTGAAACTGTCCTTCAAAAGTGAAGGAGATATATAAAGACTTTCTGAGAAAAACAAAAATTGAGGGAATTTGCTGCTAGGAGACTTATACTGCAAGACATCAAAGTTCTTCAGAGAAAGGAAAAATAATATAGGTCAGAAACTTGGATATACATAAAGAAAAGAAGAACAAAATTAGAGAAGGAAAAAGTGAAGGCAAAATAAAAAACTATTTTTCTTATTCTTAATTGAGTGAGATACGTTCACCATAGACAGTGAACAGACCCCATTGTCACGGGAAGGTGGCAAAGAGGCTCCAATCACATTTCTACATAGCTGTTCATTCCTCATCAAACTTAAGCATAACAAGGGATAGTTTTCTATACCTCTACACAAGGGAAAAGCACAATTAAACTTAAGTGGGGGGGGGAAAGAGGGGTTTGGTGTGCTACTAACTAACAGGCACAGTGGGAGTCACGCCTACCTCCTGGGTGAAGGGCTCAACTTAGACTTTACCTAACAAATGCAAGCCATGTGACCTAATTGTCCGAGCCCTTATATCAATCTGAAATAAAAAATACAAATACGTCGTATTATATGACTTTTTTTTTTTTTGCGCCTGGGGCCGGGTTTGAACGCACCACCTCCGGTATATGGGGCCAGCACCCTACTCCTAGAGCCACAGGCATCACCATTATACGATATTCTTTTTTTTATTGTTGGGGATTCATTGAGGGTACAATAAGCCAGGTTACACTGATTGCAATTGTTAGGTAAAGTCCCTCTTGCAATCATGTCTTGCCCCCATAAAGTGTGACACACACCAAGGACGATATTCTTAATATCCACAAAGTAGTACAGTGTTATTTGCAAGTAGACTTGAATGAGTTGTAAATGTATATTGTGAATTCTAGAGAAGCCGCTGAAAAAAAGTACAGAAAGAAGTATACTTGATATGCTAAGAAAGGAGAGAAAACAGAATTATAAAATAGTCAATTGAAACTATTAAGACATATAAAATGTGGATGACAAAAACAAAAAATAAGGGCAATGAATAGAAAACAGTAACAATATAATGGATATTAATTACTGATAATCACCTTAAATATCAATGGCCTCAATATACCAATTAAAAGATTGTCAGAGCTGATAAAAAACAAGACTTAACTACATATTGCCTACAAAAAACCTACTTTAAATATAAAAGCACATAGAGACAAAAAGTAAAAAGATGGAGGAACATACACCATGCTTACATTAACTAAAAAAAAGCGACAGTAACTGTATTAATTTCTCCAACCCTTTACTTTTTAATCCAACAACAGCGCATTGCATATTCTGCTCAAAACTACATGGAACGTTTACCAAGACAGACCACATTCTGAGCCATAAAACACACCTTAACAAACTTATAAGAAATCACACCATGTATGCTCTCAGACTGCAATAGAATTAAATTAGAAATCAATGAGATAGCTAGAAAATCCCAAAATACTTAGAGAGTAAACAACATACTTCTTTTTTTTTTTTTTTTTTTTTTTGTAGAGACAGAGTCTCACTTTATGGCCCTCGGTAGAGTGCCGTGGCCTCACACAGCTCACAGCAACCTCCAGCTCCTGGGCTTAAGCGATTCTCTTGCCTCAGCCTCCCAAGTAGCTGGGACTACAGGCGCCTGCCACAACGCCCGGCTATTTTTTGGTTGCAGTTTGGCCAGGGCCGGGTTTGAACCCGCCACCCTCGGTATATGGGGCCAGCGCCTTACTGACTGAGCCACAGGTGCCGCCCAACAACATACTTCTAAATAACATATGGCTCAAAGGAGAAATACCAAGAAAAACTAAAAAATATTTTTGAATTAAATGAAAATGAATATTAATCTATCAAAATCCGTGAAAGCCATGCTTAGAGGAAAACTTACAGCATTGAATACATATATTAGAAAAGAAGAAAGATCTAAATCAATAAAGTAGGCTTTGACTTTAGGAAACTAAAAATGAATGGCAAATTAAATCCAAAGCCAGCAGAAGAAATAATAATTAGAACAGAAATCAATGAAATCAAAAGAGGAAATAATAAAGAAAATGAAAAAACCCAAAAGATATGTCTTTGAAAAGTGCAATAACATTAAATGTCTCCAGCTAGGTCAACCAAGGGAAAAAGAGAAAAAGGACACAAATTACTAACATCAGAAATGGATGAGGGGACATCAATACAGATCTCATGGAATATTGTGAACAACTTTATGCCCACAAATTTGATAACCTGGATGAAATGGACAAATTCTTTGAAAGACACAATCTACAAATATTCAACATAAGAAGAAATTGACAGTCTGAATAGGCTTCTATTATCAAAGAAATGAAACCAGTAATTAACAAGAACCTTCCAAAGTAGGAAATCAGGTGCAGATGAATCAACTGGTGAATTCTACCAATGTTTAAGAAATTTAAGGAAAATTCTCTATAATCTTTTCCAGAAAACAGAAACAGAAGGAATACCTCCCAATTCATCCTAAGAGACCAGATTATCCTAACACCAAAACCAGATAATGACATTACATAAGAAAACTACAGATCAACATCCTTCATGAACATGAATGCAAAAATCCTCAGCATTTTGAACATCAATGCCAAAAGAATAAGAAAACAAGCACAAAGTAGGAGAAAATATTTGCTAGGGACCTATCTGATAAAGGACTGTTATTCAAAATATATAAAAAATTCTAAAACCTCAACAGTATAAAAGCAAATAGCCTGAATTAAAAATGGGCAAAAGACCTGAATGGGCATTTTATAAAAAACAAACAAACAAACAACCCCCCCCCCCGCCAACAAAAAAGCCCACAGATGGCAAAAAATAAGCATATGAAAAATGTTCAACAACCTATGTCCTTAGGGTCTTGCACATTAAACAACAATAAGATACCACTGCTAACTTAAGTAAGACTGGCCCAAATCCAAAGCTGACAACATCAAATTCTGGAGAGAATAGCAACAGGAACTTTTATTCATTGCTGGTGAGAATGCAACTGGCAGTTTTTTACAAAACTAAACATACTTTTACTATATGATCCAGCAATTGCTTTCCTTGGTATCTACTCCCATGAGTTGAAAATGTATGTCTACACAAATAATTGCCCAGGTATGGTTTTAATAGCTGTATTCGTAAGTGCCAAAACTTAGAAGCACCCAAGATGTCCTTCGGGAGGAAAGTAGATAAAAGTGGTTCATGCAAATAATGGAAGATTATTCGGTGTTAAAAACAAATAAGCAACAAAGCCAGGAAAAGACAGGGGGAAAACAGAGATATATGTTATAAAGTGAAAGAAGTCAATTTGAGTGACTAAATGTTGTATGATTCTAGCACGTGACATTCTGGAAAAGGTAATACGCATGCTATGGAGATAGTAAAAAGATTAGCAGCTGCCAGGGGGTTAGACAAGGGAGAGTGACAAATATGAGCAGAACACCAGGGGGTTTTAGGGCAGTGAAACTAGTCTGTATGATAACTGTGAGGATGGATATGCGGCATCATACCCTTGTCAGAACTCAGCCTGTCCAACACCATGTGAACTCTAATGTAAACTATGGACTTTGAGTGATAATTAAATATCTATGCAGGTTCATCGACTGTGCCGAATGTTCCACTCTGAGGTGGGATGTTGACAGTAGGAGAGATTGTGTGCTGGTGGAGATGAGGCTCAATTTCGTTGGGAACCTAAAACTGCTCTAAAAAACTAAAGTTTATTAATAAAACACAAACTGGGTGGCGCCTGTGGCTCAGTGAGCAGGGCGCCGGCCCCATATACTGAGGGTGGCGGGTTCAAACCCAGCCCCGGCCAAACTGCAACAATAACAAAAAAAAAATAGCTGGGTGTTGTGGTGGGCACCTGTAGTCCCAGCTGCTTGGGAGGCTGAGGCAAGAGAATCGTGTGAGCTGTGTGACGTCATGGCACTCTGCCGAGGGTGGTAAAGTGAGACTCTGTCTCTACAAAAAACAAACAAAAAAATACAAACTGTATTTTGAACCTCAAAGTTCAAGGATTAGCATGAGGCCCTATTAAAGTAGCTGGCTTCACCACAGCAGCTGCCTACAGCCGTGAAATGGACTCACATCTCACCACCTCTGAGGCTCCTTGGGAAAAATGCTTAACTCCTACAGAAGCTGTGAGAAGGAGATGGAAAGAGAACAGAAAGAGGATTCGAAATTCCTCAAGTGGAAACTGAGTACCACACATCAATATGTTGTTACCTTTATCAATATAAATTGATATATTTAATTGTCTTAGCAACAAAGCCAGGAAAAGACAGGGAGAAAACTGAGGAACCATAATACATTAGAGAAAGAATGTTTCACAAAATCAATTTTCATAAAAGCATATACAAATAAATTTTAAAAAGCATAGTTAAAATTAAGGTGCTCTAAGCTCATTTAAGGGTTGAGGTTGAAAAATTAAAGCAAATAAATAAGAATGAGGCAGTACAATAAAAATTAATACTTACAATTATTTTGTTATTAAAGAAGTTATTCACTTGACAAATCCTATCATTTTCTTTCTGGATGCCATTTTTAAGCTTTTCTATATCAAAATGAGTATTCAACCATTCTTCTAAAAATTGGGTCATTTCTTTCCTATTATTTAGAACTTGTTGAAATTCGGTCTTTATGCTGGGGAAGACACTGTCTGAGAAATCTTTAAGAATTTCCTGTGTGAAGAATAAGCATCAAATGGTCTGAATAAGTACCATAAAAAAAGGAAAATACCTATTGGCTTCTCATTCTTCTTAATGTTTTAAAGTAAACTAAGAAATAGAATTCTAATTTAAAACTTTATTCTAGTTATCTGCATAATAAAATTTTGGCAGATTAGGTGATATAACAGATTCTACCTGTTAAAACCTGTCAAAATGATAAATCTGTGGCTAATTATCATATTACATGAAGTACTTCCTTCTTTTCCTTTTGTTTTTTGAGTCTTGCTACGTTGTCCAAGCTGGTCTTGAACTGCTGTACTCAGGTTATCCTCCTGCCTCAGTGTCTATAGTAACTGGGATTACAGATAGCTTCATAAAGTGCTTTGGAATGTAGCTTTTCTATACATACAACAGAATTTTTGTGCAAGTTGGGAATTGGATGCCAGCCTCACATCATAGGGTAAAAACACATTCCATGTAGAGTTGTTGCAATAAAAAGGGTTCTGACTTCTAGCACAGATGTAAGAAGTTTTAGAAGGCATTCTGGAACCTTATTCTGGGATTCCATGAATTCCCGCTTCCTAATGTTAAATCTGTTTTTCTCTAGCTGTGGAGGTCTGAAGGGAGGCTAGTCCATTACTTGGCATCCTTTATGTTCGTCCAGTTGTCACTTTGCCACCCTATTTACAATTTATGTTAAATAAAAATGGCTCTATGCACATGAAAAGACTCTTTCCTACTTGATAAAATGACTTACAGTCTAATTAAATCCTTTTAGAATAAATTATACCTCAATATGTAGATCCAAATTCTGGTTCAATTTCAGGTCCCTTAATTCCGTGGATGGTACATCACAATCTTGTTGAAGGTGCTGTATGTTAATTAGCAATTCATTTTGCTTTTCCATTTCATCAATGAAATCCATTTCAAATTTATTGATGGTTTCATGTTGTTCTTCTTTTATCTTTGTGACACAGCTTAACACATACTTGCAGAAAAAAATTAAACAAATTGGAAAATTAAATTTTTATCACATTTAAAGGAAATTTTAATACTTGAGACTATGAGGTAGGAGGATATTTCTTTTTTATTTAAATACTCTGATATGTGAGAAAGAAGGAAAGAACGTCTCTATTCCCAGTTTTTTCTTCTCATCATCTTGGGACCTCTACCTTCCAGATCTCTACCTCTGTATTTCTGACTTCCTACTTGATATATCTCCTGGATGTTTTACAAGTACCTCCAAAATGGTATTTTAATGTAATATGGTCCCTTTTCCTATAATGATCTTCCCTTTTTCTACTGCCCACTTTTTGGTTAATTATATTGCCAATCACCCATGTTTCCTACTTAGACACTTGAGATTCCTTTTCAACATCTTCTCTTGCCTGCCTTGATTGAGTAACCAAAAAGATGTTACATGCCTCAAAACTTCTGTGTAAAGCAGATTTAGATGTTTGACTTCAGGTGACAATAATTTGAATGACATGTAATACATGGACCTCATGAATAAGTTCTGGATGCCTGACTGCCAGGATCTGAGGAAGAATTACCAGGATCTGGGTCCAATCCACCTAGCTAGGGCAGGTAACTGCTCCCTAATTCCTCAACTTCAACCATTCTTTAACCTCTTACAATTTGGCCTCTTCCTTAACCACCCAATTAAAACTGACAGTAGTCACCAATGAGCTCTATTTTCACCACATTGGAAAGGTATCATCAGTCCACATTCTGGCTCTCTGAAGTACTTGGGCTCCATTTCATCTGACATACCCTTTCCATCGACTTGGGTGATAGCCCTTTCTCTCTGTTCTCATCTAGTTGACTTTTCCAATCTCAAACCCATGTATTGATCCCTTTTCTGCTGCTGCCTCTTAGACATTTACCTTTTCCAGGGTTCTTTTCTTAGCCCAAAGCTCTTAATCTTCAAATGCTTTCTAGATGATCTTACACACGTTCTACGGGTATAATCTATCACCTGTATGCGGATGAATCTCAAATCTTAGTCCTGACTTTTCTCCTGCTGAATCTCGGAATCACACTAAATGCCTACTAGGTTTCTCTTCTTGGATGTCCCATTGTAAGTATTTTACCCTTAAAATATCTCAAACGAAACATTAGTCTCTCTTGCCTCACCCACCAAGCAGCTCCTCCTTTTTTTTATCTCATTAATGGTACCACTATCCTCAAACCTAAGCTCAAATCTGGGGACTCCATCTAAACTTTTCTCCCTTACCTCTACTATCAATCATGTGAATCTACCATTTTAAGTTACTAAATATTTCTTTAGTCCCCTTTGTCCTCTCCATTGCTAGGAAACCTTCCCTAGTAATACAGTCACACATACTACCTCATCTGGACCATTGTAACTGACTCGTGTCTCTTCTTTCTGCCTCTTGGCTTATCTCCCCCAAACTCATTTCTTCTTTATTCTGTACTAAAGTGCCTCACTGGTCATCTGATCCTATTCACTGCCACACTTGAAATAACTGTCCAACGATTCCCTATCATCTACAAAATAAAGTTATGAGGGGAACCTGCAAACTTTTCTTTCAAGATTGTTCTTTTTTTAAACACCAAAGGAGGTAAGAAAAGCTTCATGTTTTTCTGCTGCGTCCCTTTTAATAAAAAGATTTATTTTGTGAAATTTGGATTCATTCAAAAGGCTGTACTCAAGGATCCAGAAAGCCATATATGCCCCCAAGCAGCAGCTTCCCCACCCCTGCATGGTCAGAGATCTTTAAGATTATTCACATCTGTCTCCTGAGCACGCTGACAGAGTCTAGACCCACAGGCAGAGATCAAGTTTTGTTGAATCAACAAGTTTTAGGTATACTGAAGAGCCTGCATGTATTATTCACAGACCTACGTAATATTTAATTTGGTAATAAACATAAAACAGCAAATATGCCAGTACTCATACATAGTAGAACTTAAATACATTGATGTTTGTAACTGAAATTTACAATAGCTATAAAGCTATTACAAAAGATGGTAGTACCTTAAGTTTCTTCATGACTCTGTGGAATTCCATGGAACATCTCTGGTTTGCAGTGAGAAGTTTTTGAATCTGTTTGGCTTCTGAATATGGAAGTGAGAGGTTTGCTTTTACTCTGTTTGAAAGCTCTTTTTGGGTTTCGATTTCTTTCTCCAAGTCAAGAAACCATCTATTTAAGGATTCATAGTGATTATCCATCTCTGAGTACCTCTTTAGAAGCTCCTAAAGGAAATTAGAATTCATCCAACTTAACAATTCACCTAAATTTAACAATAAGCAGTTCCAGCCCTAGAATTTTAATAAAATGTATACTTTAACATTTTTCTATAGAAGAGAAATAAATTAAAACCTTTATGTTTAAAAACCAAGAGGAAATTGCTGTTTTTGATTCTGGAATAAAGAAATAATATACAATTACTGTGAAAATTTAAAAATTTAAGCAAATATAACAAAGAAAAATTTAAGCAAATATAACAAAGAAATAAAGCAGCCATTGTTACCATTTTGATGCATTTTCTTTTAGTCTTTGAATATCCATGTTTGAATGAACATTGACAAAGTCTAATGAGAAATGTGAGTGAATTCAATCTGGCACATACTGTAGCTCAAGGCTGAATGGAGGCTTATGTTTACAGTTGGCAGTGAGAATTAGCAGATAAAACAAGAGACTAAGAATCAAACTACCAGGCCGGGTGCGGTAGCTCACGTTTGTAATCCTAGCACTCTGGGAGGTCGAGGCTAGTGGATTGCTTCAGCACACAGATTTGAGACCAGCCTGAGCAAGAGTGAGACCGTGTCTCTAAAAATAGCTGGGTGTTGTGGCAGGCGCTATAGTCCCAGCTACTTGGGAGGCTGAGGCAAGAGAACCGCTTGAGTCCAACAGTTTGAGGTTGGTGTGCGCTATGACACCACGGCACTTTATTGAGGGTGACAAAGTGAGACTCCATCTCCAAAAAAGAAAAAAAAAAAGAAAAGACCCAAACTACCTATTGCCAGGTTGGTCTAGCCACTTCATACCTGTCTATTATCTGCTTAGAATCTGCTTTCTAGCCCTTTATCAGAGCTAGAGTTCAAGTTTTAGCTCTGCTACTTCTTAACTGTGGAAGTCACTAAGCCTTTTTCTCCTCTCAACAGGAAGACTATAATAACTGCCATAAAGTTTTCTAAGGGATTATGTAAAACCTCCATAACAATGAACTCTATAAAACATACAGACATTAAACTTGAAGGAAATAAAATTCTATTTGTAAAAGTGCTTTTATACCCAAGTTTTAAAACTTAGGCTTGGGTTTTACTCAAATTATTCTACCAATTTACTAGTTGTGCAACCTTGGACAACTGCTACATTTCCTTTCTGAGACTCGGTTTCCTTGTTTATAAATAGGGCAATTAAGCCTATTTCCCGAGGTATGCACTCAGGCATGTGAGGCATGTGATAAACTTGGGTCCAGATGCTCTTATGACATCCTGCTTAGAGCACAGGGGGAGTAGCATATTAAGTTCAAGTTGCTGCAGTCATGTAATATGTAACATGTTTGGCTCAGGGTGTGAGACAGTAGAACAAGGGCCTTCTCACAGTAATGAGCCCTCTGTTTTCAATAATTTAAGGAAAGCTAAATGCTCATTAATCTGGGATGTTGGAGAGGGGATTCCCACTTTTGGTCTAGGATGAATCATTTTACAGTATACAGCAGCATATTGAACACCAGCTTCTGTCAGGACTGTGCTAAATGATACAGCCATGAATAATACAAAAAAGCCCTTAGTCATCTGTTGGTTTTACCTTCAATACATATTAAGAATCTAAATACTTCTCACTACCTTCTACTGCTTCCTGTCTGGGCCAAGTCACAATCACCTCTGCTTGGATTGTTTTTGTTTTTGAGACACAGTCTCATCCTGTCACTCTGGGTAGAGTGCTGTTGCATCACAGCTCACAGCAACCTCAAACTCTTGGGCTCAAGCAATCTTCTTGCCTTAGCCTCCCCAAGTAGCTGGGACTATAGGCGCCTGCCACAATACCTGGCTATTTTTTTAGAGATGGGGTCTTGCTCTTGCTCAGGCTGGTCTTAAAGTCCTGAGCTTAGGCAACCCACCCACCTCGGCCTCCCAGAGTGTTGGGATTACAGGTGTGAGCCACCCTGCCGGCTGCTTGGGTTACTGAAGTTACTCTTTCAGGTGGTCTTCCTGCCTCCACTGTCTATTTTCAATACAACAATCCCAGTCATTCCTTTAAAATGTAAGTCAGATCATGTCTCTTGTGTTCAAAACTCTCCAGGGGCTCTCCATCTCACTCTGGATAAAACCCAAAGTCCTTTTAATGTCCCGTAACCCACCCTGCTGCCTCGTTAACTTTCTGGCCTTATTTTTTAATAGCTTTTCTCCTTCCTGATGTTCCTTGAATCCACCACCATGCATGTGTCTGCCGGGGAGACTTGTACTTGTTGGTCCCTCTGCCTGTTATGCTGTTCTCTCAGATATCCGGATGGCTCAACATTTTACCTCTTTCTGGTATTTCTCAAGTATCACCTACTAGAAAGGCCTTAAATCACAAATCCCTATTATTGTCTGTGTATGTGTGTAAGTGGTATATGCCTGAGCATACGTACCTGTACTAGATTAGAATGTTTAGAAAAATACTGAGCACTACCTATTCATTCTCTAGAGGACCCTTTGATTCCTTTTTAGGAATCCTTATAGTTTTAACGGGGGGGAGGGGGGAGGTTACTTACTTTTATCTGAAAGCACTTTTCCTTCAGGTTTTCTGTAAGGTGCTGTTGTCCATCACTTAGTAACCTTTTTTCATATTTTACTACCTCTTTGTGGTGCTGTTGGTCCTGTTTTGGTTCAAAGAAAGGAACAGGGCTTCAGCTATAACTGCAACCACATATAATGTCTAGTTGTATATCTTTTTATCACCTTTTCTTTTTTTTTTGTAGAGACAGAGTCTCACTTTATGGCCCTCAGTAGAGTGTCGGGGCCTCACACAGCTCACAGCAACCTCCAACTCCCGGGCTTAAGCGATTCTCTTGCCTCAGCCTCCCGAGTAGCTGGGACTATAGGCGTCCGCCACAACGCCCGGCTATTTTTTTTTGGTTGTAGTTTGGCCAGGGCCGGGCTTGAACCCGCCACCCTCGGTATATGGGGCCGGCGCCTTACCGACTGAGCCACAGGCACCGCCCTTTTTTATCACCTTTTCAACATCAATTTTCAATAATGGAATTAAACGTTATACTTATAACTCAAAAAACAATGTTAAAATGATCTGAAAATGAATAACAGTATCACTAAATCTTATAGGGAGTAACCTCAACTCACTGAGAAAAAAGTGAGAGGATCACATACTTTCTAGCAATAAGATTTATTCTGCATAGTTGCAAATTAGGTTTTGCATTTATTTCTGATTCCTACTCTTCCAAATTTGTGCACTATTCTTTTGTAGTTTTAACAAGGGGCATTTACTTTTATCCTAAAGCACTTTATTGTCACCAACCAAATATACTAGCAAAGCTACTGGTACCGTCCATAGTGTCCCAAGCCCTACTCATATATTCTTCCCAGCATCCTGGAACAGAAAGTTCATCACCTGTTTACATTGTGCATTTCTGATTAAAAGTGAAAAACAAAACATTGTGTGCAACTTATTTTATCTTGTTCACTATAGTATATAGAAGAATGACTATTCCATAAACATTTGTTGAATGAATTAAATCTTTATATAAATTTAGTGAGGACCCATATAAAGACGTTTCTGCTGAGATAGTAAATTAAATTGTTTTCTATTCTTTATAATGGAAATGTGAAAATTAAATTTTTTTTTACAGATTTACTTCATATAATTTATTTGAACCTTTTATTACTTTATAGAGGATTCAGTTAAGTTTTTAAAAAATATGTAATGCTGGCACTCTGGGAGGCCAAGACTGGAGGATTGTGTGAGGCCAGGAGTTTAAAAAAAAATACTAGCCAGGAATGGTGTCTAGGAGTAGCAGCACATGCCTGCAGTCACAGCCATGCAGGAGGCTGAGGCGGGAGGATCACTTGCGCCCAGGAGTTCAAGGTTCTAGTGAACTATGATTACGCCACTACTCATCTATCCCTCTGTCCTGAGCAACAGAGCAAGACACTGTCTTTTAAAAAGAAATATATGTATATGAGTCTTAATATCTATGAATAGTCATACCAAAAGACTTCTTTTTTTATATTTATCTTGCTTTTTCCCTTTTAACTTCACCCAAAAAAGCCCACCTCTAGAACTCTATCACGTAAAGAAATGAGATAGTTGCTGTTTTCCAAATCTAATCCTTCAAATATTTCTACCTTTATAATAATGCTATTTCTTGGTTTAAAAAAATTTTTAAAAAGTTAAGAAAAATAGTTACTTTAACAAATCTTTTTTTTAAAAACAGAGAATTAGGGCAGCGCCTGTGGCTCAAAGGAGTAGGGCGCTGGCCCCATAAGTCGGAGGTGGTGGGTTCAAACCCAGCCCCGGCCAAAAACTGCAACCAAAAAAAAAAAAAAAAAAGAGAGAGAATTAAATGGTATTTCCTAAAAAATACTTTGCCTTCTTTTAAAACTGTTTACTATTTGTACGAAATTTACAGTAATAGCTTTCCCACTATTCTTTACTGATCATAGAAATTTCCAGAAAAAAATTAAAAAACTGTTATCCTTTCTAAAAAAGCTTAGTTCTTATTAATAGTTTCCACATAGGGCAATATTCTGAACTCACTCCAGCTACCCTTTCTCTTAGGGCTTCTCTGGATTGGTCTCTTTCCATTTTGAGGGACTCTTTTAGCTTCCTGAGCTCATCTCTTTCTTTAGCTATAATTCTTATTTCTTCGAGGCTTTCATGAAGTTTCTTAGTTAGGTACAAGTTATCCATTTCCACACTCAGCATAGATAAACTTTGGGTCTCAAATTGCTTCTTCAATTGTTCTGTTTCATTCCTTTTTTTATGAGTCTTATTAATATCTTCTTCCATTTTAAGAAGTTGAAGCTCTTTTTTCTGAAGTTCTTGGATCTTGGGATAATTATAAAACAAGTTAGAGTGCAAGCAGAACTCCTTCAGGGAAGGAGAAATAGTGTCTATTTGTTATATAAGTATTTACGTCTACATATCTCTATCTTCTCTCATTCTACAAATAATTTTGGACACAGTTACTTCCAAAAGAATAACATATACCTTTTCCTGTAATTCATCTTTTGATTTATCTAAATCCTTTTGCATATTTGTAATTTGAGTTGTTTGTTCTGAAACTTTTTCTCTGAATTTATCAATAGTTTCCTGGTGTCCTTTTGAACACATTTGAGCAATTTCTAGTTCCCGTTGTGTTTCCAGATCCTTTATTATTAGAAGAAATAGAGAAATCTAATGATAAAAAGGCACATTACCTTTTCTTAATAATAAGTTTAAAATCTTAAAAAATACATGTTCACAGTTAAAAACTACCACTACCCTACGCCCCCCCCCCAATTAGAAAAGAACAGAGGATATGTAAAGTAAAATTTCCAGTTCCTAGGCTCCCCCATTTTAGTTCTGCTCCCTGGTGAACTCTGCCAGCCTGCTTTTCTCCTTTTATACTGTTTGGACACTGCTGGGACATGGTTGTATGTGTACATCACATAAAGACCACCCCATTCTCATGTTTAGTGTTCAGTTATGCAGACTGTGTCTTACTTGTGGACGACTTCTAGATTGTGGATATCATGCACGACACTGCAGGGAATGTTACATATTTTGCCCAAATGTGTGAAATGAAATTGTTGTACCAATTGTATAAACTGTATTAACTACAGATGCTGATACATTTTTAAGAAGATATTGTTAAACCATCTCCTTAAAAGGTTGTAACCTCTGTCTTCTCACCTACAGTATCATCTATTTTCAAGGAAGGGAGATTTTTACATTAAGACAATGTGTTTACTGGGTAGGAACAGAGAGTACAACTCACTCTAGCTCGGGCTTCCTGCAGCTTTTCCTGGAGTTCATGTCTCTCCAGCTTAAGAGTCTCCTCTACTTTCCTTAGATTATCTCTTTCTTTCATTATGGATTTCATTTCTTCAAGGTTTTCATTAAGTTTCTGAGCCAAATTTAAGTTCTCCATTTCTCTTTCATCCAGAATTGAGCTTTGATCTTCGAACTGTTTCTTCAATTGCTCCATTTCAGACATTTTTTTCTGTGTCTTGCGGACTTCTTCTTTTAACTTAAAAAGTTGATGTTCATTTGCCTTAAGTTCTTGAATCTTAAGATAATCATAAAATAATAGGTTAGGATAAAGATGGCTTTTTAGGGACAGAAAAAGGATAGTTTCCAAACTGCTTAAGGAAACAGTCTGCCCATGTTACTCTCACTGATATCCTGCATAATTCCGCATAGAATTTAATTTTCTTTTGACATATAATATACATTAAGTGTACTAATCTTAAGTGTATAACTCAATTATTTGTGACATTTGTGTAAATCTATATAACTATAACCCAGATGGAAACAGAGGACATTTCCAGCACTCCATAGGGTTCTTGAGTGCCCCAATTTGAGCCAGCACTACTCACCCTGGGGGCAGTTTTGCCTGCTTCCAGACTTACATATCACAATGTATTTATCCATTCTCAGATAGCAAAAAAATGAAAACAACTCAAATATCTATTTTTGACTAAAGCTTCTATGAATGTTCTTGCACATATCTTTTTGTGGAAGTATGCACTGTTATCTTTTGGGTACATTCCTAAGGAGTGAAAATGCTAGGCCTACAAGCAGGCTATGCTCAGCCTTAGTAAATACAGTTATGCTGTTTTCCCATGAAGCTGAACCATTTTACATCCCCCCCCCCAATTTTAGGCACAAATAAAAATAAGATATCCAATCAAACACCTCCCCTCCATACCTTTTCTTGTAATTTAGCATTTGAATTTTCTAAATCTATTTGCATATGTGATATTTCATCTGTCTTCTCAGAAACAATTCCTCTGAGTTTATCAATAGTGTCCTGGTGCTCCTTCAGATGCATGTAAACAATTCTTAGTTCCTCTTGTTTGGTTAGTGCCTTTATCATTAAAGAAATTTTAAGAACAGTGACATTATCTTAATGTTAACTAGTATTTTTTAATAGTGATACATTTTTTTAGTAACAGTAACATTTTGCTGCACGTTTGTGTTGTCAGAACTGCAGGATTTCTCTTGCCCTTGTTCTCATCTCCCCACAATCTGGATCTACCTTCCATGCAAGCAAACATTACACACATATTATTTTTTTAAGTATTGCATAGTATTTTAACACATTGCTCATATTTACTCAGTTTCTTGCTAAGGAACATTTAAATTGTTTCCCATTTTCTTTATTACAAACAACTACAATGAAAACCTTATGGCATATATATGTGTGAACATACACACACACATTCAACAATTGAGTCAATATACATGTAGGCTAAAGTCCATAAAAAAATGCTGTTTTAGAGAATTAAAAATTTTCAAGAATACCAAATTATACACTTACAAGTTATATCATTTCACTCTTGCCAACGACCCCACTTTTTTCAAAGAAGTGGTTTACTGCATTAAGAAAACAATACCTCTACTTGCTAGGAACAGGAAGAAGTATAACTTACGTTAGCTTCTGTTACTCTAAGACTTTCCTTAAGCTGGTCTCGCTCCATTTGGAGAGTTTCCTCTGCTCTTCTTAGGCTATCATTTTCCTTAGTAGCAAATCTTATTTCCTCAAGGTTTTGATGGAGTTTCTGAGTCAACCTTAATTTTTCCATTTCTATACTTGCCAGAGTTGAATTCTGGGTCTCTAATTGTCTTTTCACTTGCTCTGTTTGATACATAGTTTCCTCGAGATCACTTTTTACTTTAAGAAGTTGATGGTCTTTCTCCTGAAGTTCATGGATCTTGAGATAATCATGAAATAAATTAGGATATCAATACAGATAAAAAGCTAAATAATAGTCTAATTTAAATAGGCAAATCTTCACTTGCCTTCAATTTTAGGCTAATTCATATCTTGTTTCATTACACAAAAGATCTGATTCAAACTCTCAGTTACTCAATAATAACTTAAAACAAAATACCTGTGCTTTTAAGGCAGTATTTGAGTTTTCTAACTCTATTTGCATATTTGATATTTCATCTGCTTTCTGTGAAACAATCTCTCTCAGTGTATCAATAGTTTCTTGGTGTTCTTTCAGAAGCATGAGAGCACTTTTTAGTTCTTCTTGTTTTTCTAGGTCCTTTATCATTAGAGAAAGAAAAATAATACATGAAGAGTAAAACAAATTCACAAGCTACAGAAAGATCTAGGGTAGGAAATAAACATCTTCCTATTCTCCCAGTCCTCTCTCTCTAAGCTACTTTTTGTTAACGAGCTCTAGATATACTACTCTGCAACTTACCCCTTTATCCCTAATTAGACACTTCCAAATCATGACTGTATCTCTACAACATTCTTCATCTGTAGCGTAGAAAGTATTCCATGATGTGAATGTGCTGCATTTATTTAACCACTCCCTTACCAATGGATGCTTAGAATTTCCCCATTTTTTTGTTTGCTTTCATTTCATTATTGCAACTTATTGTAATATTCTATAAACATCTTTCAGTAAGTTTTATTCACTGACCTAGAAAGTTAGTTGTAGCTTAACTTAGGAAAAAATGAGTGAACTGGAAAAATTCAAGGAGTAGCTTAGGCTCTTAATCAATTTGAGCCTATCATTTTCTAAACTTTGTAATGCAGAACCTTTGGCTTTGAGATACTCTTCGAATTGTTCCAGTTCACTCATTTTTTCTTGAGACTCACTAATTTCTTTTACATTAATAAGTTGTTGGTCAGGTGCAGTAGCTTGTGCCTGTAATTCTGGCACTCTGGGAGGCCAACGTGGGTGGATTGCTTGAGCTTGAGGAGTTTGAGGCCAGCCTGAGCAAGGTATTGTGGCCCATGCCTGTCATCCCAGCTACTCGGGAGGCCGAGGCAAGAGGACTGCTCAAGCCCAAGAGTTTGAGGTTGCTGTGAGCTGTGATGATGCGATGTACTCTACCACGGTGACAGAGTGAGACTGTCTCAAAAAAAAAAAAAAAAAAAAAGTTGTTCTTGTTTCTCATAAAGCTCCTGGATCTTAAAAATTATTAAAAATAATTATATAATATGTTAAAAGCCAAAAATACACATACACACATATTATTTATTTTAAGGAAAAAATTGCTTTGGAAATTGCAAGCTTGTTTAAGACAGTATTCTTTATAATCTAGTTGGTTGCCTTCTACCCAGACTACCTCCCACTGTTCCTTCACATGCAATTTACCTTTTTCTGTAATTCATCATTGGCTGTTTCCAATTTGTTTTGAATACTTGATATTTCAGTATCCTTCTCTGAAAGATTCACTTTCAATTTATCAATAGTTTCCTCTTGTTCTTTCAGGCAACATTGAGCAATTTTAAGTTCCTCTTCAATTTCCAGGTTCTTTATTAGAGGAAATTCCAAGAAATTTATAGAAAAATTATAACCATTACACTACAACTAACATTCCTTTTTCTAAGGCATTGTGCTTACGAAAATATTTGCTTACAAAATATTAAAAAAACAATACATGGTGAAGAGGTGAGACCTACTTTAGCTATTGCTTCTTGTATGTTTTCTCTGAGTTGGTCCCTCTCGGACTGAAGAACTTCTTGCATTCTCTGTAGGTTGTCTCTTTCCTTTGCTATGGAATTCACTTCATCATGACTTTCTTGAAGTCTCTCAGACAACTTGAGCTTTTCCATTTCTATTCTTAGTAGTGCTGAGTGTTTGGCTTTAAATTCCTCCTTCAATTGCTCCATCTCATTTGTTATTTTAAGAGCCTCATTGTCTTTGTCTTTCATATTGAAAGACTGTTCATGTTTGTTTTGAGACTCTTGGACCTTAAGAAAATCAAAGAACAATACAGTTGATATTCAGAGATATTTTATTTTAGGGGAAATCAGAATACTTCCTAAATCAATTAAGGCAGGATTCAATGACTCATTTACAGGGCAATCTTTTCATTTTACCGAGGGCTCATTGTGTTGTCAGGACCCTATTAGAGGTTGGAGACAAAATGCTAAATGAGACCTACATGATCTTTGCCTTTTCCTCACATTTTTAGAAACAAAAATAGATGTTATGCTGTATCTTACCAAATAGAGGTACTGGCATTAGTGTCAAACCTAACGTATTGTGAGTGATTAGGAAGGCTTATTAGCGGATAGAAAGCTTCCACTGAGCTCTGAAGGCAAAAGGAGTAAGAAAGCACTGCTGATTGAGAGAACAGAGCATCTGAAAGGGAGAGACAAGTGGGTGTTGCTGGAGCCAGGGAGGAGGAGGAAGGAGGAGCTGAATAAGGCTAGAGACAAGCAAGGTCTGCGATCCAGGGCCTGACAGGTCACGTACAGAATCCTGGTCTACATTTTAAGACTGACAATAAGATATTAAAGGAATTTAAAAAGAAAAAATTACTTGGGGGAGGGATTAAAGGTGGTTGACCTGAGACATCAGCTGCCATTCCATCTCATAATGAAGGAAAACTTTTAGATGAAAAAGAAAAAACTAAGAATCAATTGTAGAATGGTTAACTCCAAGAGAAAAATGCCAGAATCTACAAGCGATTCCATGGGAGGACGTTGCAGAGCAGAACGAGGAGGAGCAGGATATCAGTGGAGGACAACCCCAGAGACCTCAGGCCCAGAGAGCAGGGCAGGTGGGGTGGTTGGCTCCTCCCTATCCTGAATCTCTGACACAGATTTCTGGCTGAGGTGATGAGAAAGACAGTAAGGCTTTACAAGGATGCTGGAGGAATTAGTTTAAAGAAGGAAAGAAAATAAGGTATTTTTGGTTTCTAATAATAGAAATAATTTACCCTTTCTAATAATTTAATATTGCTTTTTCTAAATCATTTTGAATATTTAAGAAAACAGTTGTCTTCTCTGAAACACTTCTCTCAGTTCAAGAGTTTCTTAGTATTCGTGACAATTTTGAATTGCTCTGTTTCTAGTCACTTTATGGTTAACAGAAAATTGGTACTGACATTATAAATCAGGGTGTCCATAAGTTTGTATGCAGTTTAAAGTAGACAACTAAAAAAAAAAAATAAAATAAATAAAGTAGACAACTATTTTAAATTCCTACATAATACAAACACCTCCCCTCCTTTCCAAAGAGTTGATTCGTACAAAATACTTATTAGGTAGGAGAAAAAAATGACACTTACTTTAGCCAGAGTTTCTCTAATGTCTGCCTTCAGCTGGTCATATTCAACTTCAACTGCTTCTTTTATCATTTGAAGTTCGTCTCTTTCCTTAGTTAGAGACTTTATTTCTTCATGGCTTTCTTGAAGTTTTTCAGCCAACTTGAGCCTTTCCATTTCTATGCTTACAAGTGTTGTCGAGTCCTGGGTTGTGGATTGTTCTCTCAGTAACTCCAATTCATTTATTGTTTCCTGAGTCTCACTGACTACCTTCACTTTAGGCAACAGCTCCTGTTCATCACGAAACCCTGGATTCTTTGAGAGTGATAACACACCAATGTTGCTATCTGGAGATTACCATCAATAATTTTCTTTCCAGCTTAGACCCAGAGGGAACCAGTCTTTATATTCTACCAACTGTTAATTCAGTCAGTTGCATATTTATTTTATTTATTTATTTATTTTTTTGGTTTTTGGCCGGGGCTAGGTTTGAACCCACCACCTCTGGCATATGGGACCGGCGCCCTACTCCTTGAGCCACAGGCGCCGCCCCAGTTGCATACTTATTTCTAGACTAGTTTCTAACTGCTACAAGGGAAAAATTATAGTTAAGTAACCTATATCCCCAAAAATGTCAGGTTCTCATTTTCAAATGGGTCCCACTGCTACTTCTCAAGTTTTCTGTTGTAAGGATGTATTCCCCTTTCCATCATCATTAGTGGTACTGTGTAATTCTGCATATTATATTTCTGTATTTACCATGTTGGACTTGGGGGATTTTTTTTTTTATATGCTTCTATTAGGGGGAAAAAACAATGTCTTATTTATATCAATAGTCTCAATGTCAGGCACAGAGTAGGAATTTAACACATGTTGGCCCAGTTATTCTAATATTTCATTTTCTCCACAGCATTTGGTATTATGTTATCTTGTACATTTGATTGCTTATTTATCAGGTACTTTCTTCTACTGGAAATGGATCATAGAGATTTTAGAGATTTTGCCCATTTTGTTCCCAGTGTATAATCCAGGACTGTGCCTGACACATTAGACACTCAACAAATCCTTACTCAATAAGTGAATGAACTACAAGTTAGTCACTACTTACTGCTTACTTTTCTTTAAAGGAGAAAGGAAGAAGTGTCAAAGGATAAAAGGCAGATAAGACATTACCTCCTCTTGGGACTCGGTATTGGATTTTTCTAAGTCCTTCTGCATATTTATTATTTGAGCTGTCTTCTCAGAAATGCTTCTTCTTAGCTCATCAATGGTTTCTTGGTGGTCTTTTAGATGCATATGAGCAATTTTTAGTTCTTCTGTTGTCTGTAGGCCCTTAATTGGCAAGCGAAATTTAAGAAATACTATAACATTATCTCAGCATTGCTTCCCCCTTTCCAATTGGTTTAGTCTTTGAAAGGAACGTTTGACAAATGAAGGGAAAGGGTTTAACTTACCATAGCTTCAATTTCTCTTATATATTCTTTAAGCTGGTCTCTCTCTGTTTCAAATGACTCCTGTAATTCCTTCAGATCATTTCTTTCTTTGGTTATTGATTTCATTTCCTCAGAATTTTCATGAAGTTTCTGGGCCAACTCAAGCCGCTCTGTTTCCATACGTTCCATTGTTAATTCTTGACTCTTCAATTTGTTCTTTAAATTCTCCATTTCGTTTACCTTTTTCTGCATCTCACTCATCTCTTCCTGTACACTAAGAAGTTGTTGCTGTTTTTCTTGGAGTTGCTGGCTCTTAAGATGTACAATTTTTATAATTAACATCTTACCTACATTCTCTCAAGATTCTTATGTAAAATAATTAATAGCCCTGCATCACCTCCCCATCTAAACAGACAAGTAGAACTAAAAATAAACTAATTTTCTAGACATAAGTTTCTATAGTAGGCTGAATAGTTTTCTAACCAAATTCATGACTACCCGAATCATCAGAATATGAATTTATTTGTAAATAGTGTCTTTGCAGGTGTAATTACATTACAAAGAGAGCCTAGTGAGTAGTTCCCCAATCCACTGAGAGTGTATTTAAATGAGACAGAAAAGGACACAAAAAGACGCAGATCAGAAGGTCATGGGAAGATGGAAGCAGAGACAGGAGTGATGCAGTAACAAGCCAAGGAATGCCAGGGGCAGCTGGTGGGTGCCAGAAGCCAGGAAGAGGCAAGGAAGAGCTTTCTCGGAGCCTTCAGAAGGAACATGGTACTTGTTGACACTTCAGTTTCTATGACAGAATAAATTCTGTGACAGAATAAATTTCTGCTATTGTAAGCCACAAAGTTTATCACAATTTGATATGGCAGCCCTAGGACACTGATTGATTAGGCTGTAAGGAGAAAATGAGGGAAAGTAAAAAGCAAAGAGACTATTACATGCACAACCGTAGCTATCAAATAACTAATTCCTCATTCTCTTAAAAGTTTTTTGAATATTTTTATGTCTAATAAAATGCTTATGCAGGGTAGACTCCCAAAACACTGAGACATTGACCTTCCCAGGGTGTTGATTTTGTTTCTTTAGGAGGAGTATGAAACAGACATAAAGCTCTAGTAAACTCAATCAGGTGATATAGTGAAAGGGATCTGAGTGAAAAGAAAACATATATTAGGAAAATAAAAATACTCCACAGAACTACAATAGAAAAAAGAAGACTAGAAGCCACAATATATTATCTTATAATGCATGTAGCACTGCCCGTAACAAGTATTTACAACAACACTTTATTTCTAGAAAAGCAATGATCCATGGAACGGCAGACATCACAGAGATGTCTGTGACACGATAACTCTTACATTTTAGAGAATGACATTAAGATATCTTTATAAGGGGAGGATATTTGTTTTGTTGCCTAATGCATCTCAGTGCCTGGTCCATGGTAGTGCTCAATATGTTCTATTGTCTATTTTTTGATACTTAAAAAAAAATAGTAAGAAATTAACTGAATCTCAGAGTCAAAGCATTTTATAATAGACATACTCTTATTTGACAATGTGAATGTTACTTTCTTTGCATTATTATTATTATTGCTTAATATTTCGATGAAGCAATTGTCTGATTCCTTTTCTGAATGTATTTATGTTCATTCGTTCTTTACAAGGTTTTGTTTCTAATCCTTACCTTAAATATTGTTATTGAATTTTAAGTCTTTTTAATTTTGTGAAGGCAAAAAAATGGAAACCTAATTAACACATGTATACGTAAAAATAAAAATTAAAATGTCTGTTTGATGAATGAATATATGAAACCAGGCCCTCTGTCACTTAAAGACTCTATAATAATATAATCCTTATAAAGTATGTTAATTTAGATCTCAGTACAAGGTGAAACTGTATAAAATATTAGCATTGAGATTTGTGCACTTAGAGGTACCTATTGTTTCTGAATTTAGATTTATGGGAATCAAAATTTATTACCAAAAAAAAAAAAAGTTTAATTATGAAAAGTGGCCAGGAAGATAACTTTAAAAATTCACCTTTTCTTTCAGGGTTTCTTCAACCTCTGCCAGTCTCTCAGAGGTCCTAGAAAGCTCCTCTTCTTCTTGCTTTATGGTGTGGTTCTTTTCTTGAGCAACTATTTCTTGTTGCTTTTTAAGTTCATCTCTAAGAATTCTTAATTCTTCCTGGTTTTCGATGGTCTAGAATTTAAAAAGAAAGTTTAGATGAAAATAAATACTAACTTATATTTATAAAAGCGGGTAAAAATCAGCATTTATCTCAGCCCATGAATGAAGACATCAGGGTAAATTATATAGGAAAAGACAATTCAGAAAAGAAAGTGAATCCTTAGTCATATAGCTGCCAAGAATATGGTTTTTTTTTTTTTTTTTTTGAGACAGAGTCTCACTTTGTTGCCCTCAATAGAGTACTCTGGAGTCATAGCTCACAGCAACCTCAAACTCTTGGTCTCAAGTGATTCTCTAGCCTCAGCCTCCTGAACAGCTGGGACTACAGGCACCTGCACAATGCCTGGCTATTTTAAGAGATGGAGTCTCACTGTGGCTCAGGCTGGTCTTGAACCTCTGAGCTCAGGCAATCTACCAGCCTTGGCCTCACAGAGTGCTGGGATTATAAACATGAGACAACGCATCCGCCCAAGAATATGTTTTTTTTATACTGTTTCTTTATGGTCCAATTTACACTCCTACAGTGAGAATTAGAACTAGATCTGGCATTCTATCATTCTATCATTTCTGTTCCTGAGAGATTAATCAGTGCCTGGTCCATGGTAGTGAACAATATATATGTGATGAATAAATATATATGATTTCTATGGTCGACTAATAATGGGATTATAGTTAATGGGTTTTTCAGACACTGGAATGGTTTTGATTTAGGACACTGATTACCAGCTAGCTCAAAATGACAGCTGCCCTCTGTTAGCATGTCTTGGGCTAATCCCAATTAGTAAGATCACACTGTGACATTCTCACTTATCAAGATAAAACAAAAATCCGTAAACATAACTAGCCAGAGAAAGAAAATATAGTTTTTGTTTGTATGCCTAGTTACATTCAGCTCTTTGACTAAGCTAAAAATCCCTAGAAACTCAGAAAATGAAACACCACAAATGATCAAGTTCAACTGTGATCCATAGTGAACTTATTCATTGTCCCTAAATGAAGATACAAACTAAATAAGGTGTGAAAATACTGATAAACATCAATAAACAATTAAAAATGAAAATAAAACATTATGACAGCATATATAAGAGAAATATTTAGGAACAAATTTAACAAAACATGTAAAAGATCTGTACACTGAAACTATAACACACCATTGAGAAAACACCATGACAGAAAAAAGATACACAAAGGGCAATAAATACTAGAAAAAATATTCAACATGTTTTGTTGTTAGGGAAAGACAAATTAAAACAAAGTATATGCTAAAATACTTTCCACTAAATCCAGTAAAATGAATAAAATTAAAAGCACCAATAAATATGAAGTGTTGGTAAGGAAGAATGTAGAGCCACTAGAAGTCTCTAGAATTCTCTTAATTTGTTGATGGGAATACAAAATGATGCAACTACTTTGGAAATCAACCTACCAAATTCTCATCAAGTTATAATACATTTCCCTATGACCCATCAATTCCATTTAGATATTTACCTTAGAGAAATAAAAAACAAATATACATATATAAAAAGAGCTAAGAAATGTACAAAAATGTTTATGAAAGTTTTATGCAAAACAGCCAAACCAAATACTGGAAGTAACCCAGATTTCCATCTATAGGAGAAAGAATAAAACAAAAACAAAACAGTGGCATATTCATACAATGGACTAATACTCAGCAATAAAAATGAATGCAGAAATAAGTCAAAGACAAAAGACCACACACTCTATGATTCTATTTGCATGAAGTTCTGGAAGAGACAGAATGTAAGCTGAACATATCAGGACTGGTAACCTGAGACAGAAGGGGGGATGATGATCAGCTGGTAGGGTTATGAGGAAACTTTTTGGGATGATGAAAATATGTTCTATCTTGACAGGTGGGAAGTACATAAGTAGAGACATTTGTAGGAAGTCATCAGACTGTACATTACCATCAGATACATTTAGTGCACAAAAATTATATGTAAATAAAATTGATAAAAATCTAAAAGACAAAAATGTATTGCCATGTACACAGTACTAAATCCTACCATTTCAATGCTTTCCTTTAGGTCCATCTTCAGTTGTTCCTTTTCTGCTGTAATACACTCTAACATCTGTTGGAGTTCATTTTTCTCTTGTATTAAAGAAAATATTTTCCTCTGTTGCTCAGTTACCTCATTATCCTTAACATCTGCAGTCAGTGTTTGGGGCTTTTTAGAATTTTCATCTATGCCAATCATCTAAAATACAAATATGTTAAAGAAGAATTTCTTAAGTAGTTAACAACAGTAACTTTAATAATAAAATAGCCAATACTTATATATTATATACCAGGTACTATTCTCACATTTTAAACACTTTATCTTGACTATCACTTTATGAGGTAGGTATTATTATAATCCCCATTGGAGGGATAGGGAAACAGAACTCCATAAAGTCACTTGCCCAAGTCACTTAAAGAGATACAGCCGGGTTTGAACACAACAAGCCGGCTCCAGAGTTGATGCTCTTGTGCCTGTTCATTTACAAGAACTATTATTAGTATAATCATAATCTTCACATATAATAGGTTAACCTGACTCTATGTATATTCATTTACTTCAAGCTAATTACATAATAAATAAAAGATACCTATCTTTCCTTTGTACATGCATATCTTCCATAAATATTTTCTAAGTTTCATACTACTAGCAGTTTGTTTTTGGACCACTACAGGAGTGGAATAAGCAGTTTTGAACTCTATCCCTTTACCTATTCTCCCCACCACACAAAAAGCTGGAAATCATTCCCTATCCCCCATTTCAGAGGCAGTTGTACTTACAATATGCTAGAGAGTTTCGTTATATGTGAAGGGTAAACTAATTTTGACAGAGACCTATCTCATAATATAAAAGCACAATTCATCTTTCTTTATATATATATATTTTTTATATACTGCTTAAGAAAAACATGTTATATAAATTAACATAAACAATATATGGACTTGTTGGTAGAGGGAAACAGAAACTGATATTATGATTATTGGTACAAAATTAGAGTATTACTCTATAACCTTACCCTAGCCCACTAAACATGTTCAGCTCCATATTGGCCACACATGTATTGAAAAGTTTTTGTGATAATCTATAATCACATTAGAAAAAAACTGAAATAAAAAGGAATAAAACATCCAGTGTTACTAACTTCATATAACTACTATTAGAATTCTGGTATATTTCCTTCCAGAGTTTTTACTATTAAATATTTTTTCTTAAATATAGCTATTATAATTAATTCCTATGCATGTGATTCTTTTTAATTTGTCTTTGGCACTTAGATTCTATCTATTTTTCCATGCTGTCATGTAACCTTCAAATTTTAAGTTGTTGCTTGTTGCTTCATTCTCTAGAGCAGATACGAATAAATCACACTTTACTGAACTACCCATATTGTTGGCAACTTGCATGAACTTCTGCCAATGATGACCCCAGAGCTAACTATTTGAGAGATTAAGGTGGGAAACATAATTTTTGGGAGTAGTCTATTAGATATCATATATTTCATAATTCATAAAGTTGCATCTTTATTCCTAGAAACAGCAGCATACGCTGTTTGTATTTACAAACCACACTGAGATAGAATTCTGTACTGAGTCACGATCCATTCCAAATCTGAATTCAGCCTAAAAGGCATTTCTGCTACCCTAGTTCTGAGTGAATCTAATAGATCTAATATTAAATAAAGAAAAAAATTTGTCCTTTACAGGAGGATAAGTTTATCTATCATAAAGTTTAAAATTTTTCTTGAGATACACTGATGAAACTGCATTTCCAGAAAGAAACACATCAAGTAGGACCAAAAAGAAGCACTCAGAGGGGACTGATTTACGACAGACCCACTAACACAGTCTTCTGTGCCCAGATGGACAGAGGTGGCCCTGGGAATCCCCACACCCACTCTTCCATATATACATGGCCAATTCCAACGTATAGTAAATAAAACTCTTATAGAACATTATAGGCAATCCCCTCTGTAATGGTCCGAATTGTGAACTCTAAGCAAATTTAGTACATAAAATCTGACATAAAATATCAGCTATCCAAAGTTTGAACTCCTTTTTTGTCCTTTCCTTTTCAAATTAATTGTAAGCAATTATATTCTAAGTTATTAGGTCAAGCTTGTAAAATTATTTTTAGTTACTACCATTGTTAATAACAAACAAAATCAAGATTACCATTATATACTTAAATGTCTGAGGTTAAAGAAATAGCTTCATACAATTACATGAAAACTTTGAAAATAAACATCCTTTACCTGTTGATGAACTTCATCTTTAGTTTCTTCTATGTTTTCCACTACATGCAAATTCCTGGAGGTTTCCTCAGAAATTTTCAACTTCAGTGTGTTAATTGTTCCTTGGTGCTGTTTCAAAGACTCCAGAGCATTTCGTAATTGTTCTTGAGTGTCTATATTCTTTGTCAGAGAAATATAAAATAATTTCCATTAGAATATGAAACAAAATAATTTTATAGTTACTATTTGGTCATAAGTAATAAATGATGGCTCTTGTAATATTTTTAAAGAGGCTTTGATTTTTCAAAGTTTAGTCAATCAAACCCTTACCATGTTCACGGTATCCTGAATATCACTTTTGAGTTGGTCCCTCTCAGTTTGCAGGGTCTCCTGGAGTTGTTTTAGGTCATCTCTTTCTTGGGTTAAAACTTTTACTTCTTCTGAGGTTTGCTGAAGTTTCTCAGTAATCAGTATGTTTTCCTTTTCTGCAGTTCGCAGCGCAGAGTCTGTCTTTTCTAATTGTTCTTTCAGCTGTTCCACCTCATTTAACCTTTCGTGACACTCAAATGTTTTCTGCTGAAGTTCTTGGGTCTTATGAGAAAGCTAAAAAAAAAAAAAAACAAAAAAAACCGGAGTAAACAGGACAGTTTGAAAGCAGAGCAGTCTATGACATGAGCACACACACGTGCGCGCACACACACACACACAGACATCTACATATACACACACACCAAACCCAATAAGGCTGAAGGTCATTTCTGTAGATAGCACCTTGTACCAACCTCTGTCTTCAAAGCTTCCAGACTTAGGCCAAAGTTTTGCACTTCTTTAGAGAGATTTCCCATTTCCTGATTCATTCTCTCATTCTCCTCAAGGACCAGCTTGTACTTTTGCTCAAATTCCATATGGAAGGTTTTGAAATCTTGGAATTCGTGATCAGTACTTTTATAATTCAACTGGGCAGTTGTTAAGTCATCTTTAATTTTACCAATTTCTTCAAGTAAACCTTGAATTCTATCTTCCTTATGAACCACTTCAGAAAACAACTTGTCTTTTTCTGATGTTATTATATAAAGCTCTTCAGATTTATCATGTATCTACGGACAAGAAATAAAATATAGCAATGTATAATTCACTGAAGTGATTTTCAGGAAAAAATTTCTCTGCAGAGAAAAGTTATTTAAATTAAGCAAAGACTGAAGAAAGGCGATACATTTCTCTTTTTTTTTTGTAGAGACAGAGTCTCACTTTATGGCCCTCGGATAGAGTGCCGTGGCGTCACACGGCTCATAGCAACCTCCAACTCCTGGGCTTAAGCGATTCTCTTGCCTCAGCCTCCGGAGCAGCTGGGACTACAGGCGCCCGCCACAACGCCCGGCTATTTTTTTGTTGCAGTTTGGCCGGGGCTGAGGTTTGAACCCGCCACCCTCGGCATATGGGGCCGGTGCCCTACTCACTGAGCCACAGGCGCCGCCCAGATACATTTCTCTAACTTAGGACATGTCTTTATTTTCTTCTCATTTTAAGGAGTTTTCTAATCTTATTGTATGCCAGGCATTTCATAGTTTTTCTAAGGATTTGAAAGTAGCTTAGACATCTCAAAACTTAATCCATTAATAATTAAATAATTGCTTAGAATTATTATTTAAAAAGCAAAAAGCATTATTTAAACTCTTATGAAGGATAAAGGTACATGGAGATGAGAAGAGGAAGAGAGATTAAAAAAAGATTAAAAAACAAAACAAAGTGAGGAGTGATACAGGAGAGACAAGGGAATGAGGGTCACAATTACAGGCATAGGAGGCAGATCCATGTGGCTCAACTATTAGTGTGATAGCTGCCTGCTCGGGCTAAAACACAGCACCTACTTTCAAAGACTTTATAGGATGACTAAATAAAATAATATTTCTGAAGTTCTCCACCATGTTTGCCATATAGTAAGTACTCAAATCTTTGCCATTTTTACTTCTTTTAGAAAGGTACAAACAAAGGGGAGCCATGGATTTACAGAATCAATCACTAGACTGCAAGACTTGTGTTGGCCTTTAAGTGTTCATCAGTACTACCCGCTCTTTATTCTTCCATTCAACATAGTGATATGACTACTATGAAAAAAAAAAAAGTGTGAAGACCAAGGGTGGGCCATGGAACTATTTAAATACCCTATCCAATGACTAGAGAAATGGCTGCAACATGGATTATATTAGTGGGTTATTATAAAAGTTTTGAGATACATAAAAGTCAAGAAATACAAAACCCACATGGATGGAAAAAATGAAGCCCTCTTAGCAAAACTGATAGGCCGAGCAAGGTGAAACTTCCATGGGTGAATCAGAAAAGATGCTATTGACTGTGTTTCCTAGAAGTGAAACAATGGATCTGGACACAGTCTGTCTCAAAACTTTCCCAGTTTTTGGTCTGGCCAGTGGCTCACGCCTATAATCCTGTTAGCATTAGGATCTGGGAGGCAGAGGTGGGTGGACTGCTTGAGCTTAGGGGTTTCAGAACAGCCTGAGCAACAGAGAGACCCCCCCATCTCTACTAAAAATAGAGGGGGTTGCCTGTAGGCCCAGGAGGGAGGCTGAGGCAAGAGGATCACTCAAGCCCAAGAGTTTGAGGTTACTGTGAGGTAGGAGGCCATAAGATTCTACCTAGAGTGACAGAGTGAGACTCTGTCTCAAGAAAAAAATAAAGATGTTACGGAAGAGTTCATCAAAAAGTTCCTAAACTTCACCAGAGGCTTCAAAGATGATATCATCTTCAACGCTGATGAGTGTGGACTCATTTTCAAGGTGAAGCCTGACAGGAACCTCATCGCGAGGGTGATAAATGTAAGAGTGGCAAACTTTCCAAAGAACGTTTCACAATTCTGCTTTGTGTTAGCTCAACTGGAGAGACACTAAACTCCTTGGTGATTGGTATAAAAATGAAGAAGAAATGGTCTATTCTAATGACAGTTGACAAGTGTCCTGGCCACATGCAAGTGAATCATCTCACGAATGTGACACTAAAATTTCTGCCTCCAAACGCAATCTCAAAAATCCAACCTTTTGACCAAGGCATCATTAACACATTTAAAATGCACTATGGTGCCCAGCTCCTGTAGTGGGTCATTACTAAAACATAAACCTGTGGTCTGCTAGTGGAAGCAACTATATCCACTCCACCAGTGAATACGTTGGATGCTGTTTTTTGCTTGGAATAAAGTTCAGCCAGAAACGATACAGAAATGTTTCAGCAAAGTTGGATTTGTCACAACCCAAGAGCATGACGTTTCGGCCCTGTCAGACAGTCCATCTGCCATGGCAGAATATGAAGGCAATTTTGAAGGTTTTATTGTAATGGATGATGGGGTGGCAACCTGTAATGAACCTGACTCAGAAGCAATTTTCCAAGTGATATTGACTGGAGTATAGGCCAGCATAAAAGTGTATGCAGCAGTTAGTGAAGTAGAAAAAGTAAGTGAGGATGACACAGACATTAGAAAGACCCCAAAAGAAGCTGGTTAGGCATCTGATAATGCAGTTGAAGGCATTTGCTGTGAAAAAATGCCTAGGTATGCTGAGTCAGGTAGCTAATGTTGAGAATTCTTTCTCCACGTACTTTCATATCACGCAATAAGAAACAGATCAAGATTGACTCTTTTTTCAGAAGGAATGATTAAACCATGTGAAAACAGTAAATGTACTGATTTTGTAATACTATATGTATGACTTTACTGTGTTTTGATCATGTATGATTTGCATGATATTCTCTAATAAAAGCTGTACAAGACAGTAAAGTATATGCACATATCAGTACACTAGGCCTGGTTTCTTATGTTGACCAGTTTGTTACAGTCCTTTGTGTTGTAAACTTAGAGGTTCTACTGGTTGTTTTTTTTTTTAATCTAGTAGCATAAGAATAAATTAAAAGATGAACTAAATTCATTTTTCCTCTTAACCTGAGTCAAATGTTTTAGTGTCTCTTGCTTACTAGTTTAAAATATACTAAACCAAAATATTTAGGGCACTTTTGCAATGCTTTTTATTTCAAACGAAGGTTAAGTGCTTAAAAATGTGTTACCTCTTTCTTTAGCATCTCTACTTCAGGGGATAAAGATTTTGCCTCTGAGAGCAAATTAACTTCTTTCCGCAAAGCCTCATTTTCTTTGACTTCTTTTTTCAGTTCTTTCTGGAGATCAGTAATCTTTTTTTCCAATTCCAAATTACAGAGCAAATCTAGGAAGTTTTGGTAAATTAAATAAAGAGCCAACAGTTAATCTAAGTTTAATATTCATTGAATCACCTTTTTTAAGATCAGGTCCAGTTTATTTGAAAAATAATTTTTAAAACCTTATGATTTGAAGCCCATGGAAATCACTATAAATGCTAGTACCAATGATACCTCTATCTTAAATACCAATACCAATATTTAAAAAGTCAGAATATAACAGATGTTTAATCATTGGAAAATAGTTGTCAATAATTCAGGCATATTTCTAGAGAAGACTTTGCAAAGAAAAATTTGAAATTAAAAATTACCTTTTGGAACCTTTCCATCTAAGAGGGAAGTGAGTTTTGTTATTTCATTAAAAGCAGATTGTAATTCTTTCTCTAGATCAATTTGCATTTTCTTTTTTGCCTCTAATTGGTTTTGATATAACCAAGTATCATTTTCCATTTGCTTGCATGTACCTGAAAGTTCTTTCTAGGGAGAAAAACACTGCAAATTCACAAAAATATACTGATCATTACAAGTGCTTTATTATCAATGTTACAAAATTTATTTACCATTTTCTCTTTCAGCTCCATATTTTCACTTCTAAGAAAAGCTGATTCTCTCTTGGCATCAAGGGCTACAGTTTCAGCATCGAACAGAGTTTGTTTTATCTGTTTTAGGTCTTCAGTGTTTTCCTAGACAGATGACAAAATGGATTCAGTGAAATACAATTTTTGTGGAGTTGGACATACTTTAGAGAGCATATACACAGATAGTATTCCTAACTAAAAACATGCTAATTACCAAATAAGTGAAATCATGTTTTCTATAATAAAAATGTTTTAAAAATTCCGGCCATATTTTTCTAAAATATAAAAGCAATGTATGGATGTATGATAAGTTAAGAAATCTGTTAGTGTTCAATTAAAGGTTAACACAATTATTGTTCAACTAAGCTGTTTAAGTTCCCTACATATTTTTATTTTGAGTTATTCTAAGAGATGACAGCTGAGTAGTTAATAGCTAAAATTAAGGATATTAAACCATAAATTTCAAAGAAAAAGACAAATAATCCAACAGAAAAATAGAGAAAAAAGAAGAACAGGCAACTCACAGACGAGAAAATGCAAATGAAAAATACACACCTTGTTCGAAGTGGCATTTTAATGTGACTTTAGTTTACATGAATTCAACGATACGTCCTTAGCAATAAATTAATACATGAATGAATGGATAAATGAATGCCTAAGAACAGAAATAATTTTTAAAAGTAGGCAATTCTGCTTGCCACTCTACAAATAAATACTCCAGAAATGTGTGGAAATGCCTTTCTACCTGCAGTGTCTCAGAATAGTGTGCTGTGAGATGGGTGAACCCTTTTGTAGGGAATCATTTGTCATAAATAGAAGGCCAAAAAAAAAAAAAAAGAATATAATAGAAGGCAACAAAAAGTACTCAGAAAAACTCAAATGAAAAGATCAATCAGAAATGAAAAAGGGGAAATTGAGGGTGGACATGTGGGTACTTAAGGGAAGAGTCCTATCTTGATGTGCTTGAATTGCTAGAAATAATGGTTTAATAAGCTTAAAACCAATTTTGAATTGTTTAAATTGGTTAGAAATTGAATTAAGAAAATGATTACAGATGATGGGCAAAAGAGAACACAGACAGGAGAGAAGTGGATCAGAGAAACCCAAAATCTGTTGCAAAGTGCAATAGCCTGAAGCCTGGAGTTTTCAAGCAGATTGTCGTGCTGGAGCTTCACCCATTCCCCAGAGCAACTTGGCTCAGAGGTCACTGGACGCTGAGAGGCAAGACTCACCCACCTGGGCAGGGCTGCCCTCTCAGGGAGAGTTAGTGCCTTTGGAGAGTTAGTGAGGGAATGCTAAACTCACTGGAGACAGAGGAAGTGTCTAAACCTTGTTAAGAGAGAAAAGATCTCTCAGGAAAGATAAGGAGAAAAATAACTCCTTTCTGCTATTACCTCAGTATGGACAGAAGTGCCAGCTTGTCTGAGCACAAGGCTTCCTGGAGGGGGCAGTTGTTAATTGCCCCACCTGAGATATGTGTGTGTGGTCTAACTGGGGTCTGCTTTGACATCCTGCTCCTGGACTGTGTTCCCTGTCCTATGATCTGTCTGTGTTAAGATTATAAATAACTTAGAGTACTAATAGTAAGAAGTAAATCAGTCTAATTAACATAGTTAGTTAAAGGAATATTGGTTAGAAAATGCAGCAAGAACCATGATGTAAGGGTTTAGCCTTCCCCTGATGATTCAAACGGTGATGTGTGTAATAAAAGTGGAGCTAGCTGGAGCAGGGGGCTGCCTCTGGTCCTCATGCTTAGAGTTGGACAGCCCCCCAACCCTGCTTCTTAAAAAACTTTCTTCTTGTGTCTTTGAATCTTCATTTTTCTTTCATCCGCTCGGTTCTGCCAACCATGAGGAAAGAACCCATGGTGTAGTTTGGGGCAGGTCCCCAACAGAAAATAACAACACATACCACAGAGATTAAAAGATTATCATTGATTACTACAAAAAACTCTATGCCAGAAATTTGAAAAAGTGGAGGAAATGGACGAATATCTGGAATCACACCTTGTTAAACTCAACCAGAGAGAACTGGAGTTCATGAACAGACTGATCTCAAGGACCAAAATTGCAATAAAAAAAAACTTCTAACAAAAAAAGTCCAAGACCAGACAGTCTGATACCAGAATTCCACCAAACCTTCAAAGAGCTCATACTTATATAGCAGAACCTATTCCAAAACATGGAAAAGGAAGGATATTTCCCCAACTCCTTCTATGAAGCAAATATCATCCTGATAACAGAAATGGGAAAGGATCCAGCAAAACAAAACAAACAAAAAAAACCCAACAACAACATCTATAGACCAATATCATTAATGAATATTGATGGAAAAATATTCAATAAAATCCTTGCAAACAGAATATAGCTATAAATTACAAAAAATGTACATCATTATCAGGTGGGCTTTGTCCCTGGATGTAAGGTTGGTTCAATATACACAAATCCATAAATATAATCCACCACATAAATAGAAACAAAAACAAAGACCATATGATCCTCTTAAAAGATGCTGAAAAAGCATTTGACAAAATTCAGCATTCTTTTCTGACAAGAACACTTAAGAAAAGAGGGATAGCTGGGACATTCCTTAAATTGATAGAAGCCATCTATGCCAAACCCACAGCCAATATCACACTGAATGGAGGGAAACTAAAACATTTCTACTTATAACTGGAACTAGACAATAGTTCACTATTGCCACTACTATTCAACATAGTGCTAGAAGTTCTAGCCAATACAATCAGGCAAGAGAAGGATATCAAGGATGTTCAAATGGTGAAAGAGAAGGTAAAACTTTCGCTCTTTGCTGGGGATACAATTTTATACTTGGAATACCCAGAGACTCAACTACAAGACTTCTGGAAGAGATCAAGGAATACAGCAACATCTTGGGGTATAAAAATCAATGTCTACAAATCAGTAGCCTTCATAAATGCCAATAACAGTCAAGCTGAGAATCAAATCAAAGACACAATACCCTTCATAGTAGCTTTAAAGAAAAATATACCTATCAAAGGATGAGAGGGATCTCCACAGACAGAACTATGAAGCCCTGAGAAAAGAAATAGTAGAACATGTTAATAGCTGGAAGAACTATGATCTTGACTGGGAACAATCAACATTGTTAAAGTATCCATTCTTCCCAAAACCATCTAAGAGATTTAATGAAATCCCCCCTAAAGCACCAACACCATACTTTGAAGAACTTGAAAAAAATAGTTCTTTGTTTCTGGAACCAGAAAAAACCTTGAATAGCAAACACAATTCTAAGAAATAAAAATAAGATTGGAGGCATCACATTACCAGACTTCAGGTTATACTTACAAGTCTACAGTGATCAAAACAGCATGGTACTGGCACAAAAATAGAGATATAGATCTATGGAACAGAATAGCGAATCTAGAGATGAAATCAGCATATTGCCATCTGATCTTTGATAAACCAAACAAAAGCATACACTGGGGAAAAGAATACCTATTTAAAAAATGGTTCTGGGAGAACTGGTTAGCTACATGGAGAAGACCAAAGCTGGACCCACACCTCTCACTACTTAAAAAAATTAACTCATGCTGGATAAAAGATTTAAATTTGATTTAAATCTAAGACATGAAACAATAAAAACTCTGGAAGAAAATATAGAACTCTTGACCACACTGGTTTAGGACAAGATTTTATGAAGAAGACTCCATTGGCAATCGCAGCAACACCAAAAATAAATAAATGGTACATGATCAAGCTAAAATGCTTCTGCACAGCTAAGGGCACAATAACTAAAGCAAACAGACAATCTTTGGAATAGGAGAAGATATTTACATGTTACAAATCTGACAAGGGTCTAGTAACCAGAATCTACACAGAACTCAAATTAATCAACGAGGAAAAAAAGAGCAAACAATCCCATTTATCACTGGGTAAAAGAACAGAAACTTCTTCCAAGAAGGGAGACAAATGGCCAACAAATACATGAAAAAATGCTCCCTGCCCTAATGATCAGAGATCATTAAACCAAATGATCTCTGGTGTAAATCAGATGGTGTAAATCAAAACCACCCTGAGATATCACCCAACCCCAGTGAGAATGGCCCACAATACAAAGTCCCTAAGTTGCAGATGCTGGTGGAGACGTGGATGGGAACACTTATACTGTTGGTGGGACTGCAAACTAATCAGCCCTTTTGGAAGGAAGTATAGAGAATCCTCAAAGAGCTAAAAGTAGAACTTCCATTTGATCTCACATTCCCATTACTAGTTATCTACCTAGAAGAAAAAAAAATCATTTTACCACAAGGACATTTGCACTAGATTGTTTATTTGCAGCTCAATTCACAATTGCCAAGATGTGGAAACAACCCAAGTGCCCAACTCACAAATGGATCAACTACAGTATACGTATACCATGGAATGCTATTTACCCAAAAGAAAGATAGACATTTTACATCTTTTGTATTTACCTAGATGTATTTGGAAAACATCCTCCTAAGTAATGTATCACTAGAAAGAAAAAAAGAAGTAGCAAACACAAATGTACTCAATACTAGTATGAAACTAGTACATGAACAATTACATGCCTACACAAGAAAAAAAAACAGAAATTCAAGTAGCGAGGGAAGGGGAGGAGGGTGGGGGCTTGGTAAGCTTTCACCTAACAAGTACAAATGGGGAGGGGGTGCAGGGGAGGGGTGGTGTCTATGGCATACCTCCTGGGGAAGGGCTCAACTACAACTTGGACTTTACCTAACACACACAAACAACGTAACCTAATTGTTCATGCCCATATATTAATCTGACATTTGAAAAAAAAAAAAAGAAAACTAAAGAACAAAAACCTGTTATTTTAAGGGTCCCAGATAGAAACTCTTGCCTTAAAAAAGGGTGTTAAAACCTAAAACCAAATGGATACATTCTTGAAGTAATCAAGTAGAATGAAGCAAATTGAAAGAGATTAACAACTTCATCAGATCCAATGTTATTTAATGTGAATATCAACTAAAATCTAGAGCTATAAAATTCTGAAAAAATACTCAGTAAACTTAAAATATTTAAATTATAATGAGAATGCATTAATACCTGTTACAAAATTAAATTTATGAAGTCATATTCCATTACTTATGAATTTTATCATTTCAGTTACTCATCCATTCCAACATAAATGCTTATAAGATCTCGACCATATACTTTTGTATTCATTTGAATGAAACAATTGGAAAAAATGTAAAATTTAAAAAATGACTGCTTCTTAATGGAAGCTTATCTCTAAATTCCTTACATTTATTCAAAGAATGATACAATCAACTCTTTATGTTACTGTAAAATGGCACTTAATTATACTAATAGTCTCATGGGGTTATTGACAAGTTAAATGAAATATATGTAAATAGATTACAAAAATGCCCAACACACAGTAGGTCCAATATAAGCATTTGCTATGACGATGGTGTACTATAAATGCCAACAAGATTACATAACAAAAGAAACCTCATTTTTACCGATGAGTATGACAAATCCATTTTCATATTTTCTGACTTTTGAGAATCTATATATTCCTGTAGCTTCTTAATCTGGTCTTCCTTTTCTCTAAGCAGGTCTACTTTAGAACTCAGTTCATTCTAAAATAATCAAAGGAGAGGGAAACATAGTTTAGTATTTGATTTGAATTCTAAGGAATTAACAAAATAACATATATATTAGTTTAAATACATAGCAAAATCCCATGTTTTATAGTTCTAGTTACTTATTAATAGAAATACTAACATGAACACTCACCTCAAGGTCTTGGTTATATACTTCTGCATGTTTAACTAAATTCTTTAAGTTGGAAATTTCATGAATTAGTTGCATCTGGAAGAGCATGTAAACAGGCAACAGAGCAAACCAAAAGTTAATAAAGCCAAAAAAAAAAAAATAGACAGCATTCATTCCCTGCTTCAGAATCACCCAACACAAGTAGAAGGGACTGAGAGATCAATTGTTCAAGCTACTAGACCATGCTGTTATTTAAAAATATAAGAAATCATCACCAAAACCACACAAAACAATCAAATGAGAAAAAGAATCTCATCATGACCCCAATAGTTATCTGTTAATAAAAGCTACAATAATGTTGACAGCAAATTAGTATGTACCAGTTGGAAGAGACAGTAAAGTGGTAATCAAACTTAAAAAAATACTCTTTTAACAGATTTTGTTTTCGGTAAGTTAAATGTCAAAATATATTAATGCTATAAGGATTTTTTTTCCTCCCATAAATCATTCATCTGGCTCTATACCAGCATACTTTGTAATGAGTTCTGACTTGGAATCTAGCTTGATTAGTGTTGTTTCATGTAGTGCCTTTACAGCATTATACTGTTCATCAAAGCTACAGAAGTGTGGGATTGTCCACTATTACCATGTTGATCTGTTCTATAGGAAATATTGGAAAGATGATGCAATCGCTTTATATTGTTCAACTGTGTAAAGTATAAAGATACAAGTATTTCTATTAAAGTTTCCTTTTTATCAAAATATCAGCAGCATCAAATGTTTAAGTACAAGAAAGAATTATGCTCAAAACAAGTAAACTACAACTTACCAAAAATAAACATACTTTCTCTTAACACTTACAAAAAAAAGCAAATTCTAAGGGATGTAAGAAAGAGTCTTGAGACTTGCTTAGAGTCTTGCTTAAATAATATTTTCTTGATATTTAAATTCAGTCCTGACTAGTTTTAGATTTCAGACCAGTGAAGTATTGAAATTCCTATTTTAGATCAGCACTGTCCAATAGCAAGATAGTGTGAGTTATATGTGTAGTTCAAAATTTTTTAATGTGTAGTTCAAAATTTTTTTAATGTGCTCTAATTTTTAAATTTTTTAACACTAAACAAATTAAAAGAAAAGGATAAAATCAACTTTAATAATAATATATTTTATTTAAGATAACATGTCCAAAATAATTTCTTCAGGTAATCAAAATAAAAAAATGAAATATTTTACACTCTTTCTTCCCTAAGTCAATTCAGACAGACCCTCTTCCAAGTGCTTAACTGCCAGACACGGTTAGTAGCTTCCCTATCATCCAGCACAGTCTTAGACATTTGTAATTTAATAGACTATTTATAATTTAATCTTTTATCATTTTTTCCCCATTTTTAATGAATGTGTAAGAAAATCACATTTACCAATAAAGAAGAACCAGATAATCAATTTTAACTTTTGAAAACATTTAGGAAATAACTATTTAGAAGGAAACATTCTTTTACTTCTCATCTGAGACAGCACTTCATCTTAAGTTTTTTCTTATAAACAGAAAAAATTAACTTTGTAAAGACAAAACTGTAATGTCTCAATGAATTATTGTTTAAGTTGCTGAGGGAACAGAAAGTGCTTGAAAAACAAAATAATTTAACCGTTATGATTATGTCAACAGCCCACTGCTAGATAAGATAATATGGTACATTTTTAACTATAATTTTCAGCAGGTATAATGAAGTATTTAATTTAAATCTTATAAATTGAGAAAATTATAAAATTAAATAAACCAAGTTAAAATAGGTAGAAGATTAATATTTTTCTTTTTTTATATGTAAATGAAGTTTATAGAGCAGTGTTAATTTTTTTTTTTTTTTTATTGTTGGGGATTCATTGAGGGTACCATAAGCCAGGTTACACTGATTGCAATTGTTAGGCAAAGTCCCTAAAATAGGTAGAAGATTAATATTTTTCTTGTTCCTCAGCATGATGATACTTGATGTTTTTTATTCTTCTCTCTAAAATTTACTATTGAAACATCATATATTACTATATTTCCACTTGAAAATTATCTACAACTTTGATATTTTTGCAAAACTTTAGTAAAAACAAGAAAATGACCACATGTCCCAATACCATAATTCGTCTTTTATTCCCTTTGGTTAAACTTTTTCCCCAAATGCAGGCTTTGAAACATATTTTGCTGCTTACATGTAAACTTATATTTTTAGCTTAACATGGAATAGGGACTGCCAGACTGTTTTTGAACATGATTTTTGTGTCCATTTAAAAAAGACGGGAGTAGGATTAATTTCTTCCTCAACTGTGGTTAAAATGGAAGGAATGCTAGGATGTGAAGCAAGTCACACACTCTGTGACATTCTGTAATCTATGTGCTGAATCAATTCAGTGAGCTGCAATTTTTATTAACTAGATAAATTAATGATGTGAGAAATAAAACATATAATTGTTGCCATACTTATACTCAAAGTTATTTTTATGTCGTATTATTATTACCAATAAGAAAAATACATACAAAAATTAGATCAAACTTTGGAGTCAGAAGGGACCTTGGTGAGCACCTACCTCAAGGGTGGAGGAAAAGGGATCAGGTCTTTTTGGACTAGCCATACAGAAACCTGAAGAGCAGAGGCAAATTAACTCTTGTCTTAACTACATCAAAGCACTGGCTCTTATTTTGAGGGTGGGGGTTCATGGACCATTTTGTAAGTCTGATAACAGGCATGGCTTCATTTCTGAAAAATGAATATGCACCTAAAAACTTTACAAAATCTTTTGGATAATTTCTGAGTCTCTGTAGTCTGATAGTTTCTGGATTAGAAACCTTATTATGTAGTCTAATATATACTTTAAAAATTTGAGTAATCTGTTTTGTTTCTAAAAATTTCATTGAAACTATTCAGTATTAGGTATAGTAATTTTCACAGTAACTCTTTTATATGGAGAAAGAAAAATAAAATATGCAAAATCAGCCTCTCCAGTTATCCTAATAATGTTTTTAACTGTTTAGGGATATATATTCTAAGGAAAAGGAATCCATTAATATGCAGCATCCATATATAAAACACACAGATATTAAAATTCACATTGGTCTCAGTAGGAAAGGGCTGTGCCCTAGGCAGCATTTACGGTACACTCCACAAATTAAATATTGGTAATTCATAAACTATAAGGATGCCATCTCCTCAAGACAAATCTACCAAGAGGCAGATATACCAAATCCTCACACAGATGGTTTAATTCTTTCTTTTCCTGCAAAAGCACAAGGGAAACAAATATGATTCAACTATGTTTAAAATAATATAAATGAATCGACCATTTCTTAAATCCTCTAAATTATGTGTACATCTCAAAATGATTAGATCCTCAAAAATCTTAATCTTAGAAATTAATATCATTGAGAAAAAACTTCTGCGTGACATTAGAAAGACAGCAGTATAGGTGGTTACCAGCTTACATTCTCCCAAGAATTCTGCACCCACTGGAGACAAAGCTGCCTTTGTGGGAACCTTTGAGTTCAGGTCGGAGGCTGACAAACCCCTGCAGAGCCCAAGACCCAGGAGGGTTGTTTCAGAGATGGCTGACCTGCCAACTGCACTCCCAGGTTTAGACCTAGAAACGGCTCTATTCCTCAAAGAGCCTCCTTTGGCCTTGACTCTGCAGCCAAAACTATTTGTCAAGGGAAGTGGAAGAATCACATACACCAGGGTCTCAGCAGATGAGCTCTTTTCTCTGTTGAAATTGATCTTGGCAGCAAACGTGAAGTTATTTTGTAACTCAGCCCTGGCTACTCTCAGCTGCCATTCTAAGCCTAGTACTGCTTGTACAAGGACCCAGAAGATTTGCTCATCTGAACCACCATAACAGGTTTGCTAGCCACTGTCCCACAGCAGATGCTGAAGGGCCATGTTTTGGCTACAGCCCCTCTCTGCCACAGTCTAGGAGCAATCCTGCCTCTGCAGAGAACTGCTGGGAGACTTGCCTGTCTGAGCCACTGGGACAGGCTTGACAACATCCATCTCATGACAGATCTAGAAGACTTAAGCCCTGTCTCAGCTTAAGCCTCTCTGCTGCAGCCAAGGAACAATCCTGATATAGGAACTGCTAGAAGACATGCCTACTTCAGCCACCAGGACAGATTTACTGACTCCATCCCAGAGAAGATCCTAAAGTGGTTCTATCTTGACTCTAGCCCCTGTCTATTAAGGCCCAGAGATACCCTGCCTGTGTAGAGAACTCTTGGGAGATACAGCTGGACAGGGTTGCTGGCCTCAATCCCACAACAGTTCAGAAAGGAACCCTCAATGTCAACCTCTGCCTCTCAACAGCTATAGAACGCAAGCAATCCTGTCTGTATGGGAAACTCCTGGGAATTTCAACTGCTGGTGCCACTGGGTTGGGTTTACAATGTCAGTCCCATAGCCGACTCTGAATTAACTCTGAACTTTAATTTTATTTTTATTATTTTTAATTTCTTCTTCTTTTTTTTTTTTTTGGTTTTTGGCCGGGGCTAGGTTTGAACCTGCCACCTCCGGCATATGGGACTGGCACCCTACTTCTTGAGCCACAGGCGCCGCCCTGAACTTTAATTTTAGCCCCCCTCCTAGCCAGAGTCTGGCTTGGAGATGCATCCATCTGATTTCCTGAGGCAGCTTCCCAAATTCTGTCTGTCAGATCCTTAACTAGCCCTAGATCTATCCTGGACTTTTATCTGCAGACTGAGAGAGGCTCTACCACCTGGGACCCAGAGGGAAAGGTATCCAGCAGTGCCTGTACAGGCTAATGCTCTGACCTCAATCACACTTTCAATCTGGAAATGACCTTATACGAACGTGAAGGCTGTGAAGGGATAAATACCTAAATCCTGAATGTACAATTATAAATATATATGTTCCCAATACTGGAGAACTTAAATATATAAAGCAAACATTAATAGATATAAAAGGAGAGATAGAGACTGTCTACTTATAGCCATGGACAGTCATTCAGACAGAAAATCAAAAAAGGAACAGAAGATATAAATTACACTCTAGACCAAATGGACCTAACAGACATTTACAGAACATTCTATGTAAGAGCTGCAGAAAACACATCCTTACCAACTACCCATAGAACATTCTCTAGGACAGATCATACGTCAGGTCACAAAACAGTCTTAACAAATGTGAGGAAGATCAAAATCATAATCAAGTATCTTTTCTGACTACAATGGTATAAAACCAAAAATTCATAAAAGGAGAAACTTCAGAAAATTTACAAATAGGTAAAAGTTAAAGAACATGTTCCTGAACAACCATTAAAAGGGAATTTAGAAAAATTTTAAGACAAATGAAAATGGAACACAAAATACCAAAGCCCATAGGATACAGAAAAAGCAGTTCTAGGAGGGAAGTCTATAATAATAAACACCTACATTAAAAAAGAGCAAAGATCTCAAATGAACAACCTAATCTTGCTCTTCAAAGAACTAGAAAATCAAGCACTACTAAGCCACAAATTAGTAAATAGAAATGAGACAAATGAAAGGAGAAATAAATGAAATAGTAGAAACATTTTAAAAATAAAAGTTTTTTTAAGAGGGACTTTACCTAACAAATGCAATCAGTATAACCTAAATTCTTTGTACTCTCAATGAATCCCAAACAATAAATAAATAAAAAAAGTTTTTTCAAAGAAAAAATTGGCAAACTTTCAGCTAGACTACGAAAAAGAGAAGACAAATAAAATCAAAGAAGACATTCCAACTGATGCCACAGAAACACAAAGGATCACAGAGATGATTACAAACAGTTATATGCCAACAAATTGGAAAATCTAGAAGAAATGGATAAATTCCTGTACACATTAACCTACCAACACTGAATTATGAAGAAATAGAAAATCTAAACAGACTACTAAGGAGAAAGGAGATTTGAATCGGTAATAAAAAGTCTCCCATCAAAGAAAGGTCCAGGACCTGACACTTCAATGCTGAATTCTACCAAACATTTAAGGAGGAACTAATATCAATTCTTTTCAAAGTATTCCAAAAAACAGAAGAAGAAGTTATTCTTCCTAACTTATTCTATGAGGCCAGCATTAACCTGTTACGAAAACAAATCAAGGATACAACAAAAAGGGAAAACGACAGGGTGATATGCCTGAAGAACACAGACACGATAATCCACAACAAAATACTATTAAAGTGAATTTAACAGCAGGTTAAAAAGATCATTCATCACAATCAAGTGGGATTTATCCCAGGAATGCAAAGACTGTTCAGCATACAGAAATCAATAAATGGGGCATACCACATTAACATAATGAAGAAGAAAAAACATACGATCACTTCAATAGATGCAGAAAAAGCATGGCAAAATTCAACATCCCTTCGTTATAAAAACTCTTAACAAATTAGGTATAGAAGGGATATACCTAAACACAGAAGGCCATCTGCTACAAATCCACAGCTAATATCATACTGAGCATGGAAAAGTTGAAAGCTTTTACTCTAAGACTTGGAACAAGATGAGGATGTCCCCTTTTGCCACTTCTATTCATCATAGTACTGAAGTTCTAGCCAGAGCAATTAGCCAAGACAGCTAAATAAAAGGCATTCTAATCAGAAAGGAGGAAGTTAAATTGTTTCTGTTCACAGATGAAATAATCCTATAAATAAAAAAACCTAAAACTGTTAGAACAAACAAAAATACAATAAAATTGCAAGATACGAAATCAATATACTAAAATCAGTAGCGTTTCTATACACTTATAGCAAACTATATAAAAATAAAACTAGGAAAACACAATCTCATCTATGATAGCAACAACAAAAAAATCCCCAGAAATAAATTTGACCAAGGAGGTGACAGATCTCTAAAATGAAACTATAAAACAATTAAGGAAAGAAATTGAAGATACAAATAAAAAAAAAGTCCTGTGTTCATGTGGTGGAAGAATTAACATTGCTAAAACGTCGACACTATTCAAGTGATCCAGATTCAGTGCATCTCTACCAAAATACAAATGACATTCTTCACTGTCATAGACAAAACAATCCTAACATTCATACAGATCCACAAAACATACTGAATGGCCAAAGGATTGCTGACCACAAAGAACACATCTGGAGACATCATACAATCTGCCTTCAAAATATACTATAAAGCTATAGGAACCAAAATAGCACAGTACTGGCATAAAAGCAGATATATAGACGAATGAAACAGAGAACCCAGAAATAAATTCCCACATTGACAGCCAACTGATTTTCAACAAAGGCGTCAAGAACCTATGTTGGGGAAAGGACAATTTCTTCAATAAATTGTGCTGGAAAAATTGGATATCCATATGCATATCCTTTACCACATACAAAAACAACTCAAAGTGGATTAAATATTAAAAGGTTAAGCCTGGAAACTATGAAACTACTAGAAGAAAATGTGGGGAAATGCTTCATAATAGTGGTCTAGGCAAGAATTTTTTTGATAAGTCCTCAAAATCACAAGTAACAAAAGCAAAAATAGACAAATGGGATTACATCAAACTAAAAAGCTTCTGTACAGCAAAGTAAACAATCACCACAGTGAGGCAACAACCCACAGTATGGGAGACAATGTCTGCAAACTATACATCTGACAAACTGTTAATATCCAAAATGTATAAGGAATTCAAATACTCAACAGCAAAAATCCAAATAATCAAATTACTCTATTTAATAGATCAGTAAAAGTCCTGAATAGACATTTCTCCAAAGAAGACATACAAATGGCCAACAGGTATATTAAAAAATGTCCAACATCACTCATCATCAGGGAAATACAAATCCACGCCACAATGAGGTTCACCTCATCTTAGAATGGCTAATGTCAAAAAGGCAAAAGAGAACATTTTGGCAAGGATGTGGAGAAAACAAAACTCTTTTATCATGTTAGTGAGAATGTATGGAAAATAAAATGAGGCTTCCTCAAAAAAATTAAAAATATAACTACCATATGATCCAGCAATCCCAGTCCTGGGCACATATACGAAGAAAAGGATTATTGGGGCGGCGCCTGTGGCTCAGTCGGTAGGGCGCCGGCCCCATATACCGAGGGTGACGGGTTCAAACCCGGCCCCGGCCAAACTGCAACCAAAAAATAGCCGGGCGTTGTGGCGGGCGCCTGTAGTCCCAGCTACTCGGGAGGCTGAGGCAAGAGAATTGCTTAAGCCCAGGAGTTGGAGGTTGCTGTGAGCTGTGTGAGGCCACGGCACTCTACCAAGGGCCATAAAGTGAGACTCTGTCTCTACAAAAAAAAAAAAAAAAAAAAAAAAAAACAAAAGAAAAGGATTATTGGTATGTCAGAGAGAGATCTGCACTCCCATGTTTACTGCAGCACTATTCACAGTAGCTGAGTTATAGAACCAACGTAGTGTCCATCTACTGAAGAACAGCGAAAGAAAGTTTGGTATACAGACACAATGGAATACTATAGAGTTACAAAAAAGAATGAAATCCTGCCATTTGCAACATGAATAATGACAATATATTGTATTATTAAAAAATGTGAAAAGTGAAATGTTATGTGCTATCACCACAAACATGGTATGTGGTGTAGTGTTAGGGTTATGCATTTGTTAGCTAGAGTAACCATATCACAATGTACATATACTTCAAAAACATCATGCTGTACACATTAAAAACATATGTGTGAATTTAAAAAATAAAGTAAAATCTAATAAATGTTCACATTATCAAAAAAATGTTACTTTGTTTGAAAGTATAGTTTAGATTAGTTTCACATTTTCTATTTCTCTTACCTCTTGATCTTTTTTAGTTTTCCTTTCTAGAGCCTCAAATTCATCCAAATCATTCTTTTCTTTTAATTTCAATTCTATTTCTTCTTTTTCTGTTCTTAGTTGTTCATAGTCTAATACCAGATTATCATAGTTTGCACGAAGTGAGTTCAACTCACTTTCTACATTTTCCTATTACAAACAAAAACAGATTTTTCAATCAGAGGGAATTTGTATCATATATTCTTTGATTGATTCCTCAAATACAATTTGGATTAAATAATTAATTTAACTTTGATTCATTTGGTAGTTTAGGCCATTCTTTTTAAAAAATATCTTCCTAATGGTCTACATTGTGGTAAACTAGCTAATTTAAAATAAAATATTTTCAAAGAGTAGAATTAAAAACGCACATAAATAGATCATGTTTGTCTGTGCCGGATAGGGGAGTTCAACTGGGAAGGTAGGGTGCATACTGGGAAGTCCATGTGGCTACAATTCCTCAAGTCCTTCACTAATAAAGCTGATAATCTAATTCCCCTTCTGTTTAACTTCTATTTTATGTCTAAGATGGCTCTGAATTCAAAAAGGGAAACAGATAGTGTTTATTTTATATTGTTCTAAGGAAATCATATGCTTTATCACATCCAAAGAGGCCTATCTCTACTTTCTCTGTTATGAAAAAGAGAGATACTAAGAGTTTGAAAAAGAACTTACACCAGCAATTTAAAAACAACGACAACAAACTTCTACAGTATTTCTTAGGAATACCAAAGCACATTGTCCATAGTACTTTATAGGCATTAACTAATGGTCGTAAGAAGCACTGCAATTGTGTTCCAAAATTAAAATGAAATTTTCTTTAATAAATACATTATACAACTATGCATCTGTGAATATGAGCAATCTAGAAAGTAAACATGGGATCTAAACTTATTTTAGTATTTACCACAGTATTTTTTATTTTTTAAAGTTTGATAAAACTACATACCTTTATTTAGGAGTATTATCTGGGAAAACTGCCCCATCTTCATGTATCAATCTAGATATTCTATATGCCTGAGAATTTGGACACTTTTAAAATCAATCTTTTTGTCCTCATAGGATTTCCCAAGACAAAAGAGAAACTTTACAATCATAGATACCAAGATCTGCTAGTAAAAGCTAGAAGCAAAGGTTTACCTATTAGCACACACCTGCTTTATGCAATTTCTAGTCTTTCTCTAGATGCCTCACAGTTACCAAGGAGAAGTATAAAGAGTAAAGGAAAGCCTTCTTCAGAGTCAAAATTGTTACTGACATTAAGTCAGACTGACAACAACAAAATCCAACAGCAAAAGAATTTTAAAAAGAGCAAAGGATTATGTTCTGTAAAATACATTCAGTTACCTGATTTAGTAGCTTTGTTGCTGGATTCCATTCTATCTCAGTTAGCGTATCAAGAGTGTTACTAAAAACATCAGACTCTGAACAGAGAGCTGTAATTAGAGATAAAAGAATTTGTTTATAAACATATTTATTAAATGTCCTAAGTCAAATTAAAGATTATTGAAAAAGCTTGATGAGAGTTAACAACGAAAAAGCTAATATTTGCTCACTGTATGAATGCCAAAAGTATATTAACAGGTGTGATCTCTTATATTGTTGTGTGAATTAAGAGCACTGGTGTGAATTAGGGATAAAATATAGGATCCTTAATGCAATATAGGTAAAAAGGATAAATTCTGAATTTGGGATTTGATCACTATAAATAAATTTTAAAATGCCCCTAAAATTATTATAATGTTGGAGGCATAATTTTGAAACAGATGCCTATGTTTCAAGATTAGCAATGTTAAAGGGAGATGTTATATCACTAGTAATTTAATTGGATAATGATTAGAGCAAAGATCAACAAAACATCTCTCTGTGTGTTTCACCTATAATGCATTATTCTTAAAGAGATAAGAAATAAATAATTTCATGAATGTATCTTTCTAAAAATTACTTATTTTTATAATAATGTCCATTATAATCACATCTGCAATGCACACACTTTATTTAAACGTTTTATCCATTAACTGAGTTATAAATAGCTTCTCTTTATGAGGAGGCTTTTATAATTTTATAATTAAAAGTAGTTCCCCTTGAGAAACCACTCACATTCATCAATTTCTCCTAATACAGTTATGGAAGGCTTGTGTGTTTTTGTTGTTACAGTTGTTGGTATTCTAAATCCATCTGCATAGTTTGAGTCCTTCATTTTGTTAATTTTGCCAGGGCACCAAGTAACTCTTCGTTTTCTTTTGGTCTAAAGAAAAAAAATCAAAATTATGTTACAAGGATCTTGTTTTAAACAAGGTAACTAGTTTCTATTTTTGAAAACCACTGACTTGGTGGAATTCTTATTGACGCTAGTTTGATATTTTGCTAGTCTAAGGACATCCCAAAATTGAAAACATATCAAACTTTTCAAATCAGTGTTTAGCCATATAGTAAATTTTATAAAACGACCATCTATATTTTACTTTTTATTTGAAGTGTTACTTACAACCTCTGGGACTTGAAAGGAACTTGACTTACAACCATTCAGACAATCTGTTACTATATAGATGGGACAGCTGCTGCTACTATCATTACAGCCACCCCTGTGGGTACCTAATTGGGAAGGAAGAGATCACAGATAATATGGCAGGTAGCCCATCTGAATCTCCTTCAGTAATTAAATCTTTCACAGGATACTTCACAATGATAACCCTCTTCCACTTTGCTTTGTAGAGCGAAGGCCTCCACCAGTGGCCCTGATCTTGTTCCTTCCTTTGTCTCTTAAGATTTGCTTCTCCAGTCATCTGTCCTTCTGTCAATTCCACTGGCTCCCTCCTAAGCTTATAAAAATGCTTAGAGGAGTTGGGTCCCCAATAAGTTCAGAGTCTATCCACACAACCGTTCCACTACATTGCCTCTCAAGATTATCTCTTGTCCCCAAAGTATATTACATGTTCTCATGCCTCTCCACATGGTGCCCTTTTGCTTAACATGAAGAGCATTTTCCATAGCTCATTCTGCAAAAGCCTAGTCACAGACACATCCTTAACTCCGGTAAACTTCTGCTCAACTCCATATGTTCCAATGCCACACCTGGACCTCGTTCTTATCTAAAACTCATAAACCTAGACCTGCTAAGCTGCTATCCTTCCAACTCATTTACTCAGTTATTCCCATTATAGCGATTTAGTTTACCAAGGACCCTTGCTGTATGACTTTCTTCATGCCAGCTCCCTCTTGGTTCTCATTTCATCTTAGACAATATATTATTATTTTCATCATGCTTGTATGTGAAGTCAATACCCTCAAATTACTTGGCCTATTTTGTCTCTCATACCTACTCAACACAAGGCATATCCAGATGAATTACACTGGATTCTGAGCTTTTGTCAGCCTCCTGAGCGTTGACACACAGCCAGAAGACTGTCAACATCAATCAGGTCCTTAATGCTACATGGAGGACTTCTCCCCCCTTGTCAGCATTTTTTACCCATTACTGATGAAGGCTAGGGTTTTAGACTATAACAAACCCTTGGTATCTCTGCAAACCTGCGACTCTACCATCACCTGCCATCTCTGCTGAAAAATTTAAAATTTAACAAGTACCACCTGCACTGAGATCCACCCTTTCCTGTGTTTGTTACAATTCAAGAGATGTTTCTCCTCCCATCTAAGGCTAATTCCTTCTAATATATTCAGGTCCCCATCCTTCTGGGCCATCTCAACATACTGTAAGGGGGCTTTTACTCCCACCACATAACTCAAATTATTTTTGCAAATGAGTTCTGTTTCTAAATGTAAAGAATTTTTGTCTATCTTAATTAACTTGTTGGCAAAATATGACACCACTGACCACTACCACTTTGAAATAGTCTCTTCCCTTAGTTACTATATTCACCTGGTTTTATTCTTAATTCTAAAGCTAAATTGGGGTTCCTTTATAGATTCTCTTTTTGCCTTTATCTGAACAGTTGTTTCTTTAGGTTTTGCTCTTGGTCTTCTGTTATTTTCATTCTCAACATGCTCACAGAACAAGCTCATTCCTTCCCATGACTTTAATTTTAATCCATAGCAATTAATGCTGAAATTGATATCTGTATCTCAGATCTCCTACCTTATTTGCATATACAGAGGGTGCCAAAAAATGTATACACATTTTAAGTGATGTTATCTACTTATTACTTTTCAAAATAGAATTGAAGGTGCCCAGTAAGGCACTTTGAAAAGTAGCATGCAGATAACATGTATACACATTTTAAGTGATGCTATCCAAACATGCTAGCACATCCATTTTACCTGCAACTTGTACACTTTTTGGGAATGATTAAATTTTAATTCCAATAAAATCTCTTTTTTGGGCGGTGCCTGTGGCTCAGTGGGTAGGGCGCTGGCCCCATATACCGAGGGTGGTGGGTTCAAACCCAGCCCCGGCCAAACCGCAACAAAGAAATGGCCAGGCGTTGTGGCAGGTGCCTGTAATCCCAGCTACTGGGGAGGCTGAGGCAGGAGGATTGCCTCAGCCCAAGGATTTGCTGTGAGCTGTGACACCATGGCACTCTACCGAGGGTTAATAAAAGAAAAACCAAAAAAAAAATGTGTACACATTTTCTGGCATCCCTGATATTTGCTTTCAATGGCCTGACATCTGAAACTAAAGAAGTCTCAAATAAAAACCTCCAGCATCTACACTCTCCATTCAGTGTCCCTTAACTCAATAAATACTGCCACCAGCCTGCCAAGCAATGTTTGCATGTCATTCTAGACCTCTCCTTCTCCCTTTCTGTCCCCAACAACCAATCACAAAGTCCTGTTGATGCTATGTCCCAAACAGCTCTCCAATTTATCCAATTCATTCCTTCTCCAGAGCCACAGTCCTTGTGGAGAACCAGCCCATCTGATAAGCACAGCAGCCATAACTTTCTAAACTACAATTCTGATGTCACGTATACAGCTTTTCTTTGTCCCTAGAATACTGTCACATTTCAATCCCTCAATATGGTTTAAAATGCCCCTGCTACCAGAAAATCTGAGTCCAAGGAATACTTCATGCTGCTTCACTAGCTTTTGTACATACACATCTCTTCCTGAAACCTTCTTTCCTAAGCCATCCATTGGGCTAGTTCCCATTCATCAGTCAACCAATAGTTCTTGAGTGTCTTCTGTATACCTCGTGTGGTGATTTGTACAGCATGCCTTTTCACAATAATATCAATAGCATAAATTTACTGAGAATTTGCTGTGTGAGAAGTGTTCTGTTGGTGGTGCCTGTGACTCAAAGGATTAGGGTGCCAGCTCAATATACTGCAGGTGGTGGGTTCAAACCCAGCCCTGGCCAAAAAAAAGAAAAAAAGAAAAGTGTTCTATTAAGCACACTCCATGTATGATCTCATTTATTCCTCACAACAAACCTATAAAGTAGGCATCAAGCTACTTGCAGATAAGGAAACAGCAGCATATTGAATTCAAGAAATTGTCCAAAGTTAAGAGTTAAGAATTGACAGACGCAGGATTCAAGTCTGGTAGTTCAGTTCTTAGCTACAGCACCATCATACCTCTACAAGGTTATTGGATGAATAACCCCTATGCAATTAAAAACAAAAAGTACACAAACTGGAAGCCAGAATTTTGATCACTACATCGATTTGTATTCTGGATCAACTTTCCTGAGACTACTATTTCTGTTCTTTTAAGTAGAAAATATTACCACATACCCTACAAACCTATGGTTTCCAGTCACCCAATCAGTTACATTTGACTTTATTAAGAAGCATGTTGCAGAGGAGGCGGAGCAAGATGGCAGCCGAGTAACAGCTTCCTTGCATCTGGGCACCGTGAGTCTGGGGAGATAGGACTCCAGGCATCTCTGGCTGGTGGGATCTGCCTATCATCACCCCTGAGAGGATACAGGGAGTCAGCGAGAGACTTCTGGACCCCAAGAGGAGAACTAAAACAGTGGAAAACCGGCAAGTGGTTGCGTGTGTTCAATCCGTCTAAACCCGCCCACAACTGTAAGTTCAGTAGCAGTGAGACTGCAAACCAGAAAGGCCTTACCTGTGAACTGTTTTGGTGTCTTTGGACTTGGCACTCAGCTGAACCGCCTTGGGGAGAGCCTGAGTGGGAATGCGGAGAACTTTGGCCTTTGTCTAGGGCCCCAGTCTGAGCCGCGGAGCCAGATGGAGCTAATAGTGTTTGGCTCTGGGTCACAGGCAGACATTGTGAGCGATCTGCCCTGGCAAGCTCCACCCTCAGGGTCGCAGAGCTAGAATTGGGTGGGAGCTGGTAACCCAGTGACCAAGTAGCCTAAGGGCGGGGTCTGAGCCGCCTTGCAGCCCTAACCCTCGGGGGCAGAGGGAGACCAGTTTTGGCACACAGGGTAAGTGGCTAGCCACTTCAGCAGTGATTCCAGCGACAAGCACTTCCCTGGGAAAGCTTCTGCTCAGCAAATGAACAAGTTCAAAGTGCCTTTTAAGTGGGCTGAAGAGAGATTTAGGGTGTCTACCTGCTGGGGTTTGAGAAACTAGCAGCCTCCAGTCATATCAGAACTGTGATTAACATCTCATACCCCAGAAGACTACGTGTTGCCCTGACAATGTTCAATAACATATACATACTGCTTTGTTTTTGGTTGTGTTTTTTTTTTTTTTTTTTGGTTTGGTTGTTTTGTTTGTTTATTTTGATGTTGTGGACTGTTGTTTTGTTTTTTAAGTTCAACCTTTTCCATACAGATCCTTTTTCTTTCTCAATTTTTCTGGTTTAATTATAATTTCCCATTGCTACCTATTTCAATAATTAGAACTTCATTTTTGTTAGTGTTTCTACCGTTATTATTTGGTTTTCCACCCAATTTTATCCCGTAAAGTTTTCTGTTTGCTTGTTTTGGTTTGATTTATAGCATTTTTGTCTTTCCTCTCTACTTGGTGGAGGTGGGGTACTGTGTCTGATCAGGTTAGCAAAGAGCTGCTGACCTCAAGGGAACCACCCAACTGGGCACCCCCAGAAGGTGGTTTTTTTTAAGGTTGTATCAAAGTACCCTACTGTACACCTATAGTGCTCTGTCTCCCTCTTTCTGTGCCTCTCTTCTTTTTGTCAATGTTCCTTTTACCCACCCCCTCTCCTTTCTCTATTTTTCTTTTTTTTTTCTTATCACTTGGCCCTCCTTTCTTTCATCCCTTTTTTGCTCTTCAACCTTCTCACCCTTCTGGTCCTGTAACCCTTAGTCCACAGGCAGGAGAACTTAAAGAGCAAGAGGAAGTAAAAGGAAAATTAGGGCAAGGAAACAGATAAAAGAAATCACTCATGAGGAAGAATCAGCAGAAAATTCCAGGCAACATGAAGAACCAGTCCAGAACAACCCCGCCAAGGGACCATGAGGTAGCTACTGCAGAGGATTCCACCTATAAAGAAATGTTAGGAATGACAGAAAGGGAATTTAGAATACACATGTTGAAAACAATGAAAGAAATGTTGGAAACAATGAAGGAAACTGCTAATAAAGTGGAAAATAACCAAAAGGAAATCCAAAAACAGAATCAAATAAGAGATGAACGATATGAAGAATATAAAAAGGATATAGCAGAGCTGAAGGAACTGAAACAGTCAATTAGGGAACTTAAAGATGCAATGGAAAGTATCAGCAACAGGTTAGACCATGCAGAAGAAAGAATTTCAGAGGTAGAAGACAAAGTTTTTGAGATAACTCAGATAGTAAAAGAGGCAGAAAAGAAGAGAGAGAAAGCAGAACATTCACTGTCAGAATTATGGGACTTTATGAAGCGTTCCAACATACGAGTTATAGGAATTCCAGAAGGGGAAGAAGAATGCCCCAGAGGAATGGAAGCCATACTAGAGAATATTATAAAAGAAAATTTCCCAAATATCACCAAAGATTCTGACACACTGCTTTCAGAGGGCTATCGGCCCCAGGTCGCCTCAACTCTAACCGAGCTTCTCCAAGACACATTGTGATGAACCTGTCCAAAGTCAAGACAAAAGAAAAGATTCTGCAAGCTGCCAGGAGAAAGCGCCAGTTGACCTACAGGGGCAAATCCATCAGAGTGATCGCAGACTTCTCTAATGAAACTTTCCAAGCAAGAAGACAATGGTCATCTACCTTTAATCTACTTAAAGAGAACAATTTCCAGCCCAGAATTCTGTACCCTGCTAAGCTAAGCTTCAAAATTGACGGAGAAATCAAATCATTTACGGATATACAAACATTGAGGAAATTCGCCACAACAAGACCAGCTCTACAGGAAATACTTCAACCTGTTCTGCACACTGACCACCACAATGGATCAGCAGCAAAGTAAGAACTCAGAAATTAAAGGACAGAACCTAACCTCCACACTGATGCAAAAGATAAAACTAAGCAATGGACTCTCACCAAATAAGACGAATAGAATACTACCACACTTATCAATTATCTCAATAAATGTTAATGGCTTGAATTCCCCACTGAAGAGACATAGATTGGCTGACTGGATTAAAAAACACAAGCCATCCATTTGCTGTCTGCAAGAAACACACCTGGCTTCAAAAGACAAATTAAAACTCCGAGTCAAGGGTTAGAAGACAATTTTTCAGGCAAATGGAATTCAGAAGAAAAGAGGAGTTGCAATCTTATTTTCAGATACATGTGGATTTAAAGCAACTAAAGTCAAAAAAGACAAAGATGGTCACTTTATATTGGTCAAGGGAAAAATACAACAACAAGACATTTCAATTCTAAATATTTATGCACCCAATTTAAATGCTCCCAGATTCTTGAAACAGACCTTACTCAGTCTGAGCAATATGATATCTGATAATACCATAATAACAGGGGACCTTAACACTCCTCTTACAGAGCTGGACAGATCCTCTAAACAGAAATTAAACAAGGATATAAGAGATTTAAATGAGACCCTAGAACAACTGTGCTTGATAGACGCATATAGAACACTCCATCCCAAAGATAAAGAATATACATTCTTCTCATCACCCCATGGAACATTCTCCAAAATTGATCATATCCTGGGACACAAAACAAATATCAACAGAATCAAAAGAATTGAAATTTTACCTTGTATCTTCTCAGACCATAAGGCACTAAAGGTGGAAGTCAACTCTAACAAAAATGCTCGACCCCACCCAAAGGCATGGAAATTAAACAATCTTCTGTTGAATAATAGATGGGTGCAGGAAGAAATAAAACAGGAAATCATTAACTTCCTTGAGCATAACAACAATGAAGACACAAGCTACCAAAACCTGTGGGATACTGCAAAAGCACTTTTGAGAGGAAAATTCATCGCTTTAGATGCCTACATTCGAAAAACAGAAAGAGAGCACATCAACAATCTCACAAGAGATCTTATGGAATTGGAAAAAGAAGAACAATCTAAGCCTAAACACAGTAGAAGAAAAGAAATATCCAAAAATCAAATCAGAGATCAATGAAATTGAAATCAAAAGAATCATTCAGAAAATTAATGAAACAAGGAGTTGGTTTTTTGAAAAAATAAATAAAATAGATAAACCATTGGCCAGACTAACGAGGAATAGAAAAGTAAAATCTCTAGTAACCTCAATCAGAAATGATAAAGGGGAAATAACAACTGATCCCACAGAGATACAAGAGATCATCTCTGAATACTACCAGAAACTCTATGCCCAGAAATTTGACAATGTGAAAGAAATGGATCAATATTTGGAAGCACACCCTCTCCCTAGACTCAGCCAGGAAGAAATAGAGCTCCTGAACAGACCATTTCAAGCACTGAGATCAAAGAAACAATAAAAAATCTTCCAACCAAAAAATGCCCTGGTCCAGATGGCTTCACTCCAGAATTGTATCAAACCTTCAAGGAAGAGCTTATTCCTGTACTGCAGAAATTATTCCAAAAAATTGAGGAAGAAGGAATCTTCCCCAACACATTCTATGAAGCAAACATCACCCTGATACCAAAACCAGGAAAAGACCCAAACAAAAAGGAGAATTTCAGACCAATGTCATTCATGAATATAGATGCAAAAATTCTCAACAAAATCCTAGCCAATAGATTACAGCTTATCATCAAAAAAGTCATTCATCATGATCAAGTAGGCTTCATCCCAGGGATGCAAGGCTGGTTTAACATACGCAAGTCCATAAACGTTATCCACCATATTAACAGAGGCAAAAATAAAGATCACATGATCCTCTCAATAGATGCAGAAAAAGCATTTGATAAAATCCAGCATCCTTTTCTAATTAGAACACTGAAGAGTATAGGCATAGGTGGCACATTTCTAAAACTGATTGAAGCTATCTATGACAAACCCACAGCCAATATTTTACTGAATGGAGTAAAACTGAAAGCTTTTCCTCTTAGAACTGGAACCAGACAAGGTTGTCCTCTGTCACCTTTACTATTCAACGTAGTGCTGGAAGTTCTAGCCAATACAATTAGGCAATACAAGGAAATAAAGGGAATCCAAATGGGAGCAGAGGAGGTCAAACTCTCCCTCTTTGCTGACGACATGATCTTATACTTAGAGAACCCCAAAGACTCAACCACAAGACTCCTAGAAGTTATCAAAAAATACAGTAATGTTTCAGGATATAAAATCAATGTCCACAAGTCAGTAGCCTTTGTGTACACCAATAACAGTCAAGATGAGAAGCTAATTAAGGACACAATTCCCTTCACCATAGTTTCAAAGAAAATGAAATACCTAGGAATATACCTAACGAAGGAGGTGAAGGACCTCTGTAAAGAAAACTATGAACTCCTCAGAAAGGAAATAGCAGAGGATATTAACAAATGGAAGAACATACCATGCTCATGGATGGGAAGAATCAACATTGTTAAAATGTCTATACTTCCCAAAGCAATCTACCTATTCAATGCCATTCCTATCAAAATACCAAGATCGTACTTTCAAGATTTGGAAAAAATGATTCTGCGTTTTGTATGGAACCAGACAAAACCCTGTATAGCTAAGGCAGTTCTCTGTAACAAAAATAAAGCTGGGGGCATCAGCATACCAGATTTTAGTCTGTACTACAAAGCCATAGTGCTCAAGACAGCATGGTACTGGCACAAAAACAGAGACATAGACACTTGGAATCGAATTGAACACCAAGAAATGAAACTAACATCTTACAACCACCTAATCTTTGATAAAACAAACAAGAACATACCTTGGGGGAAAGACTCCCTATTCAATAAATGGTGTTGGGAGAACTGGATGTCTACATGTAAAAGACTGAAACTGGACCCACACCTTTCCCCACTCACAAAAATTGATTCAAGATGGATAAAGGACTTAAATTTAAGGCATGAAACAATAAACATCCTCCAAGAAAGCATAGGAAAAACACTGGAAGATATTGGCCTGGGGAAAGACTTCATGAAGAAGACTGCCATGGCAATTGCAACAACAACAAAAATAAACAAATGGGACTTCATTAAACTGAAAAGCTTCTGTACAGCTAAGGAGACAATAACCAAAGCAAAGAAACAACAACCAAAGCAAAGAAACAACCTACACAATGGGAAAGGATATTTGCATATTTTCAATCAGACAAAAGCTTGATAACTAGGATTTATAGAGATCTCAAATTAATCCACATGAAAAAAGCCAACAATCCCATATATCAATGGGCAAGAGACATGAATAGAACTTTCTCTAAAGACGACAGACGAATGGCTAACACATGAAAAAATGTTCATCATCTCTATATATTAGAGAAATGCAAATCAAAACAACCCTGAGATATCATCTAACCCCAGTGAGAATGGCCCACATCACAAAATCTCAAAACTGCAGATGCTGGCGTGGATGCAGAGAGAAGGGAACACTTTTACACTGCTGGTGGGACTGCAAACTAGTACAACCTTTCTGGAAGGAAGTATGGAGAAACGTCAAAGCACTCAAGCTAGACCTCCCATTTGATCCTGCAATCCCATTACTGGGCATCTACCCAGAAGGAAAAAAATCCTTTTATCATAAGGACACTTGTACTAGACTGTTTATTGCAGCTCAATTTACAATCGCCAAAATGTGGAAACAGCCTAAATGCCCACCAACCCAGGAATGGATTAACAAGCTGTGGTATATGTATACCATGGAATACTATTCAGCCATTAAAAAAAATGGAGACTTTACATCCTTCGTATTAACCTGGATGGACGTGGAAGACATTATTCTTAGTAAAGCATCACAAGAATGGAGAAGCATGAATCCTATGTACTCAATTTTGATATGAGGACAATTAATGACAATTATGGTTATGGGGGGGGAGACAGAAAGAGAGAAGGAGGGAGGGGGGTGGGGCCTTGGTGTGTGTCACACTTTATGGGGGCAAGACATGATTGCAAGAGGGACTTTACCTAACAATTGCAATCAGTGTAACCTGGCTTATTGTACCCTCAATGAATCCCCAACAATAAAAAAAAAGAAAAAAAAAAAAGAAGCATGCTGCAAACAGATTCTTTATTCCAGACTTCTTGAACGGGAATCAAAGGAGGGCATAAAGCTCGTATGTAATTTAAAATAGTTTAATATAGTAAATTGTACATGAACTTCATGTCCACCCTGCATGTGGGAATCAGGGATTGGTATCTTTAATGAACCTCTTAGGTGTAGCTGATATGTAGAAAACACACAACAAAATGTTCTGGGTTTCTTGAATACACTGCATCAAAGGATAAAAAGTGCACAACTATATAATTAGCATATAGAAATAGCAATTCTATTTCCAAATACTAAATTTAAGCAGTCATCTTTAAGTTTTACCTTTAATTCCTGTTGTGATGTGAGGGAAGAAGAAGTTACCAGCATTCGTGTTAAGTTTTCAATTTTCTCATTCTGTACTTTTTGAAGCAAATCTTTTTCTTCCAAAAGTTGGGCTAATTGGTCTTTCTCCATTGCCTGGGCTCGAGTCTCTGAAGAAACCTATAAATTATAATATTGGATAATTAACATAATCCAATTAATGTGATAAATGTAGCTAGATTTTAAAACCTTGATAGTAGCTTAAAAGAATAGGATATTAAATTTCTATGTGAATTTTAATTCTCACTATGAGAATGTCTCAAACATAATAAAATAAAATATCCATTTCTACTCACATATAAGATAATTATGCTGTTAAAATAATTCTATTAATCACCTAAGAATGTAGGAATAACAGGCAGAAGTGATAAAAAAGACTTGAATATCAACAGTAATGGTAAAGATGTTCTCAAAAGATTACCACTTGATATTTTAGTTCATTTTTAAAAAAGATCACTAACATGCAACATTTTTATAAAATAAGGAACCATGATGATTAAAACATACAAAAATGGTAGGTGATTATGCTTATTATTAGATTGCTATCTGAGGGTTAAAGAGGAACTCAGGAATGGGTGGCGCCTGTGGTTCAAGGAGTAGGGCACCAGCCCCATATACTGGAGGTGGCGGGTACTGGGTTCAAACCGAGCTCCGGCCAAAAAACTGCAAAAAAAAAGGAACTCAGGATTATATGAGAATATATGAGGTGTTTGTAAATAACTGTACTCATGATCTCTTTTTAATGTAATTCATGTTTGTGAAATTTTTAAATATCTCTACTTGGCCCATTTCATAATCTCAGATTTTGTGCTTTGAAAATGAAAAACAAAGTCTAAAATTATTTAAAAAACCAAAATCTTATAGTTTGGAGTAAATTAAAATTTTCTGTTTAACTTCTTGTATGTCCACATAATCCTGTCATATGACCTGGGAATTCTTCCAGCCAGGGGAAAATGTTTAAGTTTCAAAAAACATAATTACAGATATTTGGGTAATATAAGAGTTTCAATTAGCACATTATTTGGCAGTAAGACAGTATGAACATGTGCACAAAACTGAGAGATATGATCGACAATTTACCACCAAGTCTTCATTTTTCCTGGGGGTAAATCACAGTTTTTTTTTTTGTTTTGTTTTGTTTTTTTAATTAAATCATAGCTGTGTACATTAATGCATTTATGGGGTACAATGCGCTGGTTTTATATACAATTGGAAATACTTATAACAAACTGGTTAACATAGCCTTTACCTCACTTTCTTTTTTTTTTTTTTTTTGTAGAGACAGAGTCTCACTTTATGGCCCTTGGTAGAGTGCCGTGGCCTCACACAGCTCACAGCAACCTCCAACTCCTGGGCTTAAGCAATTCTCTTGCCTCAGCCTCCCGAGTAGCTGGGACTACAGGCGCCCGCCACAACGCCCGGCTATTTTTTGGTTGCAGTTTGGCCGGGGCTGGGTTTGAACCCACCACCCTTGGTATATGGGGCCGGCACCTTACCAACTGAGCCACAGGCGCTGTCCCACCTCACTTTCTTAATTATTGTGTTAAGACGTTATTATACTCTACACTTAGTTGATTTGACATGTACCTTTGTAAAATGCACCATAGGTGTGGTCCCACCAATTACCCTCCCTCCATCTATCCTCCCCCCTCCCCTCCTCCTCCTTTTCCCCTTTCACCTTGGGCTATAGTTGGGTTATAGCTTTCATATGCAAGTGTGGGTAATTATATATTGGTTTTATAGTACAGCTGAGTACATTGGATACTTTTTCTTCCATTCTTGACATAGTTTACTAAGAAGAATATGTTCCAGCTCCATCCACATAAACATAAAAGAGGTAAAGTCTCCATTTTTTAAGGCTGCATAATATTCCATGGTGTACATACACCACAATTTATTAATCCATTTGTGGGTCAATTAAAAACTGTTTTAAGCTTAAATTGTAGCTTAAACTCAGATATTCAGGAATTGAGAGTCTGAGCAGAGCATTTGGGCAGATGTCCATTCTATATTCGTTTCTCCTCTTTACTGAAATTAATGGTTCATACACACCTCCTCCAGTTGTTTTTTAAGATCCATTATTTCTTTTCTATATCTCTTCAGCAGAGCTTCATCACTTGATACCTCATTAACATAAGGAGTATTCTTCATGTACTTAGCAGTGCTGGCGAACTGGAGGAAAAAAAATAAAACCCAAAGTGCTAAATGCTTCAATGCTAAAAAAAATTCTAACTTAATAATATTTAGGCTTCATATACTTAAGTGTCTTAAAAGAAAGCAAGCCAACACTCTTTTTAGTTGGCTTAATACTTCTGAACACAGGAAAAATTACAAGTCTTTATAACAATGGTCGGTAACATACCCTGGCTAATAGTCTTCAGGAGAACAGAAAAGGATATTTTGAAGACAAGTACTAATAGGGCACCTCCAAAATCAGCTTACTGGAATCCCATTTACCCTTCAAGGTCAACTGCAATGCTTTCTCTACACTGTGGTTTTGTTCCAGCTAAAAGTTCTCTCCTGCCTTTTAAGTCTAAGCTACTTATCACCCACTTAACTGTCAGTCCAAGGCAATCACGTTGGAAGACAAATGTCATCAGCCTTGTCACAGAATTCATAAATAGGACTCTGTTTTCTAGCTCTGTACCTCTGTTACTACCCTTGGTCCAGTGCTCAACAGTTAAAGCAATGCTTCTCAGAATGAGTACAGCACACGTAATTCTAAGTGAGTACATGAAATAACATGAAATAACATCAAATCCTTCTTTGAGAAAGCTATTCTACTGACATTTCTCATTTCTTCTTTCCTTTTTAAAACAGTAAATACAGGCCTTAGGCTTAGGGCAAGAAAGGCAACAGCTAGATGGCAGGAATTTAAGAATTATTTTGTTATACATGCACAATTTTTTTTTTGTTACATTCTATTTGTGGCAAGTAATAGTTGTTTTTCACTAATAGGACTAAGAAAAGTTTTCTTTTATAATAAATTAAATATGAAAAATGACACATTTAAAGAAAAATATCAAGTCAATTTCAGTAGAATAGTACTAGATGTGGCAAACTTGTGGTGGTAAGAACAAAGGATTTAAAACTGGGAAAATTAAATTAAAAAATAACCTATGCCTAATTTCAGTGATTATTTTCTTGTTGAAGTTCATCTTCCCCCATATTAATTTGAAATAAAAATCAAACTCACCTGAAGAGTTGTAAGGGTTTCATCAAACGACACCGGAGTAACCGTGCAGATAATACGTGTTTTGGCGTTCCCTCCCAGGGAATTCTGGAGAATTCGTGTTAATTTGCTATCTCGATAATTTATGAAACCGCTGAGCAAAACAGAATTTAGGAAGAAAAAGATTTAAGAACTTTTATATAACAAAAGAAGATAGTTTCTTTGTGCAGAACACTTAAATCAGTCATAGTTTTAAAGATTAATTCTTTACAGGGTCTGCGAGACAGATTGAAACTAACATCTGAAAAGATTTAAAAACAGAAAGAATTAAAAAAGCTTTTAACACATGGAAGAAATCAATACACTTGTTTGTCACCAAAATATCAAAATTTTCAATCTAATGAGAAATATAAGTATTAATTGGAAAGTGCACAAGGGGACAGACTTACCCAACTTGTCCATCACTAAGTTTCTTGATTACTTGTCCCAAAATAAATAAGCTTCGATTTATATTACAGCCTTCCTTGAGTCGCACACCTGCATTTGTTAAACAAATATGAAAACCAAGATGATCCTTTTTAGATGATGAACTTATTTATCAGTACGATTTGAGATAAACTAGAAATTAAAGGGTGAGATGCTTTGTATTAGACCGGAGCCCACTTAAATATCGCAGGTAGGAGGAGCTCTCTTCCTACTGCTATCATCTATTACATAAATCAGAAAGGTTATCATCCGAGAGAAACAATAAACAGAAAAATGAAAAGGGAAAAAGGAAAAGAATGAGGGATAAATACAGAAAAATGAAAAGGGAAAAAGGAAAAGAATGAGGGATAAATATCCTATTTCTGAAAGAGCTCCTCTGTCACTTCAGTTCATATCTATTTTTTTAACCTCTAAATTAAAAGCAACCATGGACTTATAACAAATTAGTTTCTAATTCCTTATTTTTTAGTTGTTAATGTGCTTATATGGTTCAAAAAGAAAAAAAAAAAGCAACTCTATAAAAGCTCCCTTCCACTTTTATCTCTCATTCAACCAGTTTGTCTCTCTACCAGGAAACCAGATACTCCAGAGATATTTAAAAATACAAGTCCATATATTCATTACCTCTCTTCCTTATTTACACAAATGCTAGCAGTCTACACACATTACTTTGCACTGTTTTTCTTTATTTAGTAACATATATTGGAAAAATTTCCATTTTCAGTAAGCATTGGCCTTTTCCATTCTTTTTTATAAGAATGGAATTCCATTGTATACACACATCAAAATTTATTTATCCTGCCTCCTGTTAAGGGAAAAATACTAGAAGAACTAATTTTGAATAGATGTTATTTCACAGATGCATTAGTTAACTATTGCTGTTATATTGCTACTTAACAAATTAGCTAAAACAAAGCATTTATTTCTTGTTCACAGATCTGGAGACAGACTAGTTTGGTGGATGTAGGGCAGGCTCAGTTGAGTGGCTCCACCCATGAGCTCGGCTTTGCTGCACAAATCTCATCCTCACTGGATCAGCAGCTCTCCTCAGGGCACAAGGCAAGAGTACAGTTGTGAGTTAAACCATTTAATACGAACTACTCATTCATATTCTTTGCCCAGTTTTCTGTTTAAGATTACGTACTTTGTGTCATAGTTAGGTCTTTCCCACTGTAAGATGAATTCCAATCATTCTTGTGATTCTTTTTAGATGGTGACTTCTTTGGGCATTTATAATGCATTCCTTGGTGTAGCATATGATGTATAAATCCAATCTTTTTTTTTGTTTTCAAATGGCTATCAACTCATGAATAAGCTGTCTTTTCCTCATGAATTTGACAGATCACATTTATTATACTTTAAGTTATGTATGTATTTGGGACTCTTGGCCTTTCTATTCTGTTTCACTGGGCTGACAGTTCACACTGTTTTAATTACTATGATAGTATAATGTTTCCCTATTCTGTAGGGTTAAATTCTACTTTCTGAATTTTCTTGGCTAGTCTTGTCTCTTTTTAATTTCCCATACAAATTTTAAAATCACCTTAACAACACAAAAATTTTATTTTATTTTTATTAGGATTGTGTTAAATCTACAAATTAACAGAGAGAGGCTATAAATCTTTATGATTTTGAATATTCTCATCAAAGTATGCTTTTCCATATTTTTAAGTGTTTGCATCCTTCATAAAGATTTAAGTTTTATGTCAGTTTCATGCAAACTGTTTCTTCCTAGATAGTACATCTTTTGAGTCATTCCTGTAAATGGAGTCTTTTTGTCTATTAGATATCACAATGGTTTTTGTTTCTATTATGAGTTATTAATATCTGTATATTAATTTTGTACCCCACTATCTTTTTCAATCTCTGTATTAATTTTGAAACTTTAGATGATTCTTGCATGGGCTTTCCAACTATACAATCTTATCACTTGTATGATTTTAGTTTTTTAACTGATGCTATAGTAGTCCAAAGCAAATAATTAGCCAGCTAGAAATACTAATTTTTATGTTAAAGACTTTTATCAGGGGGTGGCGCCTGTGGCTCAGTGAGTAGGGCGCCGGTCCCATATGCCGGAGGTGGTGGGTTCAAACCCAGCCCCGGCCAAAAAAAAAAAAAAAAGACTTTTATCGGAAAATAATTCCTATTTTTATTACTTTATCAGTTTCTAAAAATGTCTGGTGCTATTACTTATCCTAAAAAAACAGGAAGACATCAAGACCAAAATACTTCTTTGATTGGATTAGACTTGAAAAATTAAAATAAAGGATGCCCAGTTAAATTTAAATTCCAGATAAACAATGAATAATATTTTAGTATTAAACATATCTCACACAATATTTGGTGGGCTCTTAATACATTTGCTATTTTTTATTACCCTAATACCACTTGGGTAGAAATACTTAATATTAAAATATTCCTTGACTATTATAAATTTAAATTTAACTGGGTATCCTGTAAAAAAAAAAAAAACAAAACTAATGTATTTCATGAGTTTTTATTACCTTCAGCTCCTGTTTGAGCCGCTCTTTCACTGCCTGCAAGGTCAACCAAATTCTGTAAGACAGATGACAATAAATCTTTAGGCAAAGTATTTTGAAACAATAAAATCCAAACTACCAAAAGAACATTTAAATACATGGCATATCTGAATATCCCATCTGTATCTTTGTCTCCCATCTCACTGTTTAGGCATTCCCTTTTCTCTCTGAGTCAAGCTATTCTCTACCTGTTACTTCTTTCTGTATAATACAATCTCTATAATGCTACCAGTGTAGATTCTGTTTCCTATGAAGTCCAAAACGTTGCCTGGTGAATGATTTTTCACAATCTGGCACTTCCATTGCTCCAGTTTTGTATCTATTCATCCCTTACTCTTAAACTCCTAGCTGAACTACTCAATATTCTTCAACACCTCCCCCGCATATTTCTATAAGTACCAGCTTTTTGCTGTTCCCTTTGTTCAGTTAGTTCTCATATTCTCTTGTACTCTTACTCTTTATATAAAAGGGCAAATATTACCTCCTCAAGATAGCTGTGCATATTTTATCCTTCCCCTACACCTTAAATGAATTGCTCCTTCAAGTGCATATCCAGAACTCTTAAAAAATACCTATAGATTTATCTATGGACATTGTAACTACACTGTAGCATCTTTAAAAGCAAGGACCTTTCTTTCATTTCACAAGTATTACTGAAAAAAAAGTGACTGTTTATCATGCTCGGTGGATTAGGTACTGGGGATACAGCAATGAACCAAACAAATAAGGTCTCTGCTGTCAAGTTTACACTCTACACACAAAGGTTGGTAGAGAAGGGGGAAAAAGACAAATAACAAAACACACTGTGATGAGTTTAACAGAGGCAATTTAAATATAGAGTTGGAAGAGGGTAGAGAGAGGGACCAGGTAGATTTGCTGGCTTGGGTGACAGGGAAGACCTGTCATTAAGCTAAGATCTAAATGACAGAGAAGAGGGGGCGAGACATGAAAAGATCAAGGGAAATTGTAGTCTAAAGTACGAACTGCCAGCATTCTTGGTCCCAAAGCAGAATGTGCATGGTGTGTTCAAAAAAAAAAAAAGAAAGGGAAGTATGGGACAACTGGCAAAGTGAAGATAAGATAGGGAAGAGAAGAAGTTAGGGGTCAGATTATGCAGGGCTTTGTACATAAGATTAAGAACTGTGAATTTTATAAATGCATTGGGAAGCCATTGGAGGCTTTACACAAGACAGTAACACAATTTGACTCAACTTTCTAAAGGTCCACTGTGGCCTCAGGGTGGAGGATGGATTGAAGAGGTCCAGAATGCACGAATAGCAGTAGGCAGCCCCATCAGGAGGCTGGGGCAGCAACCCAAGTGAGAGGTGACAGTGGTTTGAGCTAGGGAAACTACCTGTGAGTCAGTGGAGTTATGTTTTATTTATTCTTTTAATCTTAGAGCCCAGCACCGTGCTTAGAACATGATACAAGTTCAGTAAGTATGCTGAATGCGTTACAAGAAAATCAGAGACCAAGCTGGTGGCTCACACTGGTAATCCTAGCACTTTGGGAAGCTAAGGTGAGAGGATGCTTGAGGACAGAGCTAAGAGAAACTGAATATTGTCATCCCACCAAGGCCAGGAGACAACCAGAAAAGGGCTGCCAAGAGCCAGAAGATGACTCTTAGGAGAGGACTTCTTTCCAAGAAGATTCTTACAGTAAGTGGGTAGAAAAGAGGGTTGGACCACATGGACCACAAATAATGAGCACCAAGAAGTATGAGCCCAGTATGAGAAAAATTGCCAGATAGATCACTGATGATGCCGAGTATTAAAGCTAAGTTATTAAAAGAAAAGTTAAGGAATAGAGAAATATCACAAGCCAGGGTTGGAAAATAAAATAGTCTATTTTTTTACTGTTAAATTAAAACAAGATTAAACACTTAATATAAAAAGATTAAAGATTAAAATAAATTATACAGGCAATTTCCAAGTTACAAATATCTGACTCACAGAGGCTATTACTGTAAGTCCCCATGTTACAAATATTCAACCAAGGTGCAACTCGGACTTACAAATGGAAGATACTGTTTAGGTAATAGGTGAATATATCTGTTCTAACTTACATACAAATTCAACTAAGGACAAACCTACAGAACCTATCTTGTTCGTAACCTGGGGACTGCCTGTATACTTTTATAGCAAAAAACTAAGATGAGGTGAGGAATGGACATTTAATTAAGAATCTGATTTTATAAAATATGAAGAGGAATAGACATATTATTACTTTTTTTCCCTTAAGTTTTCAAATCAAACAGGGTAATTACAAATCATATCCATGTCAAGCTACATAATTGAGGCCCTGAAGATACAGAAAAATGCAATGTAGGTAAAGGAGAGGAAAGGAGTAAGAAAGATGGCAATAATGCGGTGCAGCAAGACGGAAACGGGAGTTTACTCATGTGCAAGGAGGAGTGTTGGTGTAATGCTCATTTCACTTAGCCAACAAATATGGATTGAACATAAAGTACGTACAATGTGTTTGGGTTACAAAGATGAATGTAGTTATCACCCTTCCCTTCAAGAGGTTTATAGTTTAAAACACTGTGTTTATAATACAAAATATATTTTCTTATTATACTTAAGAAAAACCTTTAATAATGTGATTTACTTTTTAACCATCCCACCTAGATGTTTGTTGATGATACAAATCTAAATTATATTGGCTGAGATTAAAAAAATCCCTATTTCTGGCTTGGTGCCCATAGCTCAGAGTTTTGGGTGCCAGCCACATGCACCAGGGCTGGTGGGTTAGAACTCAGCCTGAGCCTGCTAATACAAACAAACAAACAAACAAACAAAAAAATCCCGATTTCTAAAAGTACTTAAACTTTTAAAAGTATACAGAAAAAAATGCTACTTCATTAGTGGCTAGAGAAAGCCTCGAATCCTATAGTTCTTTTATCTAACTTTTAGGAGATGACAGTCATGACATAACAGGAAGACAGATCCTATGAATTTTTTCTACCACATTTCAGCTAGTATTTTGATGCTACTGATAAGATGAAACTGCCAATGTATAGAACCCCCTCCACACCCCCAATTTAGTTGGGGTAATAGTTCATATTAAACCAAATACCCAGCAGCTAAATTAAATTTTGTTTTGGCACTGTACTTTATCCTTGTTCATTAATACTCACCAAATGGGAGACTTTGACTGATCCTTCACAATTAGAAGGCTCCCCCTTCTCTCTGCTTTCCAAAATCTAGATAGAATAAGAAACTTGTATAAAAATAAATAAAAAATAAAGTATCATAAAATAAGAAGAGGGGGCATATCCAGTCTAATATTCTGGGGTCAAAATAAAACCCTACTGTTAGATGCTGTAAAAGAGAGAGAGAGAGAATGAATATTACCTACCATCCTAAAAATTGTATGAGAACGACTGCTTCTCTGATTCATTTTTGTTATTCCATAATGTCTATTCTCTACAAAACAAAGAGTTGTATTTCAGCTGGATAGATATTAAAATCCAAAGAGAAAACCAATATTTTATTTTAACTTAATGATTATGACTTAACTTATGATTTGAGGCCTAAACACACTTGACTGAAAAGATAGTTTTCATAAATGTTTTAAAGAAATACAGCATAAAATCTTACTTTCTCCCTTTGTTATCCATTTCAAAGCCATTTCTGATGTATAAACAACTTCTTCTGTGAGATCAGCAACATATACATTCCTCTGAAATAAGTTTAATTATGGGAAAATTAAAGAAACAGAAATTGCTGAAAAGTTCGCTTTTTAAAAAGGTACAAAGTATTACAGAATTCATTCGTGGAAGTTAAAAGTGGAAAATGGAATCCTCATTCTATAAGCATATGACAAGCAACTCCATAAATACTTACAGTTTATTTTCTGTACTTAAGCACACCAAATTCTAACTTGATACTTCTATGCTGCTACCTTTAGGCACTTAAACCAAAATATTAGCACTATCAGTATTTAAAACTATGCATATTATTTAAAAGATGAATTTGTATAAATACTTCCAACAAAAAAAAGAAAGAAACAGAGATATTTTAAAAATTAAAGGTAAACAATAATCCCCATAAGTCAACTGCAAAACCACCTTAACTGTTACTCACATTGACATCTTCTCGAATTACTAAAGGTTTCATTTTTTGTGTGCCACAGAATAAATCTGTAATAGTTTCATTGTATATTTCCATGTAAGACACACGCAAGAGAAATTCCCTATCAGGAAACTGGAAGAAAAATAATATGTAAAACATCAGAAAGCATCCAATTATAAAAATCTAATATTCTGTGTTTATGTGCTTATATATATATCAAAGAAGTTATGCTTGTAAAACAAAACCCAGGATTCTACATTTGCAATAAACACAAAAATATAAAAGTGTTGTTCCAGAAATAAAAAAAAAATTAAAGTATTATAAAATTAGAAGAGGGAGGCACCCAGTGCAACCCTCCAGGCTCAAAATAAAACCCTACAATCAGATGTTCTTAATGGAAACGCTCATTTAAAACTAACTTTTAACTAATTAGGTTGCCTACTCCGGCCTCCCGTTTCCCTTCTCCTTTACCTACATCCACTTGTTATTGTTCTTTATAATCACAAAAGCAGTGTGGAGCAAACCATTCTGATAAGATTTTCCTGTTCAATTTTTAATAGAGATGGGGTCTCACTTTGCTCAGGCTTGTCTAGAACTCCTGAGCTCAGGCGATCTACCCACCACACCTGGCCAGTTGTTGTAAGAAGGGGTGTAGGGATACATTGCCCAAGCTAGGCTCTAACTCTTGCCCTCAAGGGATTCTTCCACCTCATTCTCCCAGAGTGCTACATGTATGAGCCACTGTGCATAGCCAGTTGTTTAATGACTACTTTCAGTTGACAGTACTATTATTGCAGGATTCAAGGGAAAGAATGAAAGATCTTTAAGTTTTATGTGTAAGTCTATGGGGACAGAAGTGAATCAATGCTATGCCTGTCTTCTTTCCCCATGGATAATCAAGAGATAACTATAAATCTACTTCCTTTTATTATTATAAGAGAAGAACACCATTAAGTTTTTAATCATTGCTTTTACATACATATATGTACACGCACACACACATACACATGTGAACAAATATAAGAAATTCAGCTATTTACCTTCTTAACTTTTTGGAAAATGTCATGAATTGCCCTGGGAATAACACCCAAGTAATCTTCCGAACCCATCATAGTATATGTTTTCCCTGAAGCAGTCTGCCCGTAGGCAAATATAGTCCCTACAGAAACAAAGTACATACAGATTAAAAATGAATCTGCATTGGTTAAAACTACCCACTGAACCTTTTTTTTTTTTTTTTTTTAGAGACAGAGTCTTACTTTCTTGCCCTTGGTAGAGTGCTGTGGCATAGCTCACAGCAACCTCCAACTCCTGGGCTTAGGCAATTCTCTGGCCTCAGCCTCCGGAGTAGCTGGGACTACAGGCGCCTGCCGCAATGCCAGGCTATTTTTTTGTTGCAGTTTGGCTGGGGCAGGTTTGAACCCACCACCCTCAATAATATGGGGCCCGCGTCCTACCCATTGAGCCACAGCTGCCGTCCAGTGGGTAAAACTATCAATGCTTGAACAGACACCCCAGACTAAAATGTTTCTGTAGCATTGAGTGAATACAAACCATTGTAGCCTTGAATGGCAGAATCGATGATTGGTGCTGCTATTTCTTCATAGACATTTTTAGTTGTTTCATTACCATGAAAGACACGATCTATAAAAATAACAACACAGAAGTTAAACCAAGTTTTCATTCTGAATTAGCCTAAAGAAATAAGATTGTCAATCTAGGATAATAAAATATTTAAGAGACTATTTTCTTCAATTTTTTTGTCCTTTGAAAAAGCCCCTCAATGAGGCAAAATGTGTTGGTCCTTATAGACAAAAAATATACTACAAGTCAATGATCCTATGTGATTTTATGAGGCAATAGGGCATAGTGCTTGGACACGCGGGTCTGGAATTTGTCTGTATGGAAATTATATAACGGATAATAACTGTGTTTTAAATATCAATTTATTATCTTATACATAATGAATAAACAACTTTTTGTTTCCACTGAAGCAGATTATAGAAGGCTTTGATTGTAACAAATCTAGTTTTAGTATTAGTAGAAAACCTTTTGTACTCTTAATAGTAAAAGGATAACAAGCTAATTGTTGATGCTATTATATGCTTACCAAAATTGAAGGATTTACTTCCATCAACTTGATAAATGGCATTATTGTCAGTTTTCCAAAAAACTTGAGCAGTTTCTCCAAGTGCTTCTTCTCTAAAAGAATAATACTGCGTTTTAGCATAATTGGTCCTAAACATTATGTTACAGGAAGGATAATTTTAAGATTTCACCTTCTGAAAAATATTTTATTTTATTCTGAGACAAGGTCTTGTTCTGTTGCTGGGGCTAGAGTGCAGCAGCACAGTCACAGCTCACTGTAACCCCCAACTCCTGAGCTAAGGGGATCTCTTGGTTCAGCCTTCCATGTAGATATGACTACAGGCCCATGCCACCATGCTTAGCTAAGTTTTGTTATTTGTTGTAAGGAGGAGGGGTTAGGGATACATTGCCCATGTTAGTCTCTAACTCTTGCCCTCAAGGGATCCTTCCACCTCATTCTCCACCGTGCTATGATTACAGGTGTGAGCCACCACGCCTGGCTGAAGAATATTTTACAAGATAGTAGTAACATGTCACGTTTAAGAGAAAGATGAAAAATCTAGTCTTGAGAATTCAACTCTCTTAAATGGGATTTCAGTGACCTTCTGCCCTGTTTTCCTTGTGAAATCCTTCATTCACTCCTTGACCCAACACTGGCAGCTGAGGGGACAGATTTATAATGCAACCTATTACGTCCCTCTTGTTTTAAACCCTGGAAAACCTTTTGGAAACTTATGAAATTCTTAACATGGCACATGAGACCTGAACCATGTCATTTCTCTCTCCATTCTCCTTGTCCTCTAAATTTCTATGTAAACCCTAACCTCCACTTGAAGTTCTTGTGAAAAGGTCAGATTTAGCCTCTCTGTGTCTGGAATATCCTGGCCCTCCTTTCCATTAAGTAACTTACCTATTCTTTCACTCATGAAAATTGTCAAGACTTCCCGACAGCAGCTTACCCCACCCAAAGTATCCCCTCTCTTATACCCTATAACTTTAGCAAACATTCTCCATCTGCCCATCATAACACTTGTCAAAAACTATTATAAGGGTTTCTTTATGTACATGTAAATGTCTTCTAATGCACTAGCTAAGGAGCTAATTAAAAACAGAAAATCCCAGATCTTGATATCCTCTTTTGTTAAACGCTGTGTTCAATAAAATTTTCTGAGGGCCAGAGGTTAGTGAAACAAAATGACTTCGTTTATTACCCTTCCTGTTTTTCCCTATAGCATTTATTACTTACATATCATCCCTTAACATTCTATATTTTTAACTTTATTTTCTGTCTCTCCACTAAAGTGGAAGATCCATAGGGCAACGATGGTAGGGTCTGATAGCAAACTAATTCTGGGCTAAAATCAATCTATTCATCTTAGATAAAAACTTGCAGAACGAATGAATGGATGAAGTCTTGAGTGCCCATTACATACAACGCCACAAGACAAACTAATCTTTGCCCTCAGTGATTTTGAAGACAGCCAGGAAGACACTCTCCGACATGACATTTTCAGAATGGGTAGGGAGGCACAGACGCCGGAAAGGCAGTGCCTCGCAGAGGTGAAGGTCTTTAACGTCAGCAAGCCTGTGTTAGCAGATTTAAGTGAACTCGCTGCTGGAAAGTATCTTCTAGACTTCGGATCCTTCCCTGTCACTTCACAGGCAAAGAAACTGTGCCCCAAAGCTGGTAAGCGCCAAGTTACTAGGCAGCGCAGCCAGGAAGCAGCAGCTGGGAAAGGCCAGGGGACTCACCCCTCTGGCTCCGGTCCGCGCCGCCGGCTGCCGTGGGCACCGGCTACGGTCTAGTCCACTTACCTGCTGTTGAGCGGGCGGACTCGCACGCAGACAGCCACCGCTCCCTCCTCTGCCATCCTTTGTGGGTCCCAGAAAAATGACCCAGAACCTCCGCCGCCAGCGCTCCAGACTCAAGGGCAGCCCCCGCCTTCAAGTTTAAAATTTCCCAAACGCCGCGTATGATTGGACCAACGTCTCGTGACGTCACGGGACATTCCATTGTGGTGCTGTGTGACGGGGGCGCCATGGCGCGTCCATCAGGAGGGGGATTTAAGGTCTGTTGGAGAGAAGGAGAGGGCGCTGAGGGAGGGGACACAGAGTTGACAGCAGTTGTCTTGGTGATAGGGTATTGCTACTTGCTAAAAGCCACCGAACCCTCTCATCCATCTCACCCTAAAAGATTTTGTAGTCTGTAGATTTGCAATCTGTAGAAGAAACAAGGCAGGGATACGTAATTTTTCACTAAACACAGTTCGATTTTTTAAAAAACACACTAATGAAGAAAGACAAACCTGTCAAATGAAACAGTGAAACTCACTGACCAGTCTACAAACGTTAAGAAGTTCGTTGCACTTCTTAGAAACTGTTGAGTTTAGGTTCTTTCTTCCTTCCCTTTCTTTTCTTTTTTTACTTTCATTTCTTCCTTTGAAGAATAATTTTGCCAGATATAGAATTCTGGGTTCGTGGGGTTTTTTTTTTGTTTCAATACTTTAAATATTTCACTCCACTCATTTTTGCTTGTATGGTTTCTAACAAGTAGTTATCTGTAAATCTTTCCTTCTTTTTTAGAAAAAGAAATTTTTTTTTAACTAGACATGGGGGTCGCTGTGGTGCCCAGGCTGGTCTCAAACTCCTGGTCTCCAGTATCTTCCCACCTTGGGCTTCCAAAGTGCTGGGATTACAGGGCACCAGCCACTGCACCTGCCTGGCCTGGCAGTTTCTTGAATGCTGTACAGGCTTCCTCTTAGGGCAGGTGTGTTCAACCCTTTGGCTTCTCTGGGCCATGTTGGAAGAAGAGTTGTCTTGGGCCATACACTAACAAATGCACAGACACTAAGGCCAAAAGCTGATAAGCAAAAAAAGGGTCCATACAGAATTTTTATACCAGTAAGAATTCATGTAATAATTCTAACATGCTGCACTCATTCAGAGAGTCTCTTAAAATTGAAGAGCAAGCCCCAAGTTTGTGCTCAGTAATACAGAAAATATACATATCTAAGTAATAGAAAGTCTTTTTTGATATTTTTTATTATAGAAGTAAAAGTGGGCAACATAAAAGTGTTGGGATATGTGACACTGTATTTGAGAAAATAATGTATTAATAGCTGGTTTGATGAAAGTACTTGCAATTGTCTGAGTTCTCAAGATGTTCATAAGGTATTTTGGTTCTAATTTTACTCTTAATATACTTCATTCTTGAAAATAGTTGCTCACAAATGTAGGGGCTGCCAAAAAGATGTTACTGTGAAGCAAGGGATATTTGTCTCAGGAAAGTTGGAATCTGTAAAAGTCCAGTAAAGAGACGTCTTCAAAATTTTCTAATATCTAAAGTTAAATATCTAATCACAGCTCTATACATTCCATTTGAAAATTGGCTGGTAAATATTTATGTCAACTGAAAATAGAGTTGCAAATGCACCAAAATATTATGTGTATTCCAAGAAATCTTAAAATCTGTTTTCAAATTGTATCAAATCAAAAAGCAAGGCTGAGTATTTTTCGGTATTTATAGCACTATGGTTAGCCAATGTGCCAAAATGCATAAAATTGTATGCCTTAATTTGAGAGTACCATAATTTCAATTTTGTTTGGAATGCTGTAATGGTTTGAAACATTGTATTGATAAGTTGGTTTTCACCATGAAGACACATGTTTCACTAATTTAAATGAGTGATTAAATACACTAAAAATGCCAAATCTATAAGCCAGTTTTCATTATATGACTCTGGCACAAATTTGGTTTTTGATACCAAATTTTGGTCTTGATAACATGTTGCAAATCCTAAAATCTTTTCAGCATTTGTCCTTGACTTAGCTAGCTTACTTCCAAAAAGTAAATGATATCATCATCGGTATTAATACTTTCAAGGAATCCCTGGAGTTCACAATGATTCAATCCCTTGACCCTTATGAAATTCACTGTTTTGTTGGCTGCTGGTTTGACGTTACCCAGTTTTAAAGCTTTCATGCATTAATTTTGTTGATGTACTATACAATTATACTTCATCAAATGTGAGTTTGGGATGCAATTGTATTGTCTTCTACTAGTTTTACAAGTACCTCTCTTCTACCTATCATCCCTGGGGCACCATCAGTAGCAATACCAGGATATTGACAATGAATAAAGAAAGTCACTTTGACATATTTTTTGCAGGTTCATATAAATCTTTTGATTTAGTTGTGTCTTTTAATGACACTGAAGACAATAATTTCTTCAGTGACATATTGACATACCTCTAATAAAAATGGCAAGTTGAGCCCTATTTGTAAAGCATAAAATTTACAATTATTCACCAAAATTTTACGAATTTATTCACCAAAGCATAAAATTTAAAATTAACAGCTTTACTCTCCAAACTTTCTTTGATAGATTTTCTAATTTCTTCAATTCACTTGGCTACAGTCTGGTGAGATAAACTGATTTTAGAAATACTTCCCTTTACCTCAGGGCAAATTGTATCTATCATGCTTTCCATACATTGCTTACTAAACTTGCCATCAGTAAATGGTTTTCGTTTTTTTTTGCTATTAAATATGTTACCAAATAACTACATTTAACAATGGAATCCATCTAAGTTTTAACTTAAAAGAAAAGATTTTTGGCTCGGCACCTGTGGCTCAAGCCGCTAAGGCGCCACCTACATACACCTGAGCTGGCAGGTTTAAATCCAGCCCGGACTGCCACAGCACTCTACTGAGGGTGACCTACTGAAACTTTGTCTCAAAAAACAAAAACAAAACAAAACAAAACCAAGGGAAAGTTAGTTTCTTTCAACTTTAAGAAATTAGTTAATAAAAACAATACATAAAATAGAGTCTACACCTTCAAGATTTGTTTTGTTATCCAGTTGTGCTAGTAAAGATTACCTTTTTTTGTAGCTAAATTGTGAAGAGGCTGAGCTATATCTAATAAGATAATCTAGAGTTAAGGAAGGTATGTTTTAATTTAAATTGAGTGGTCAGAGGAGGCACAAAGATTATGTAACTTATCCGAACTTTTGGAACTTCTAGAAAGAGAAGCTTAAAATTTGGATGCATTTTGCTTCTCTAATAGGTAATTAAAATTTTTATTGATTGTCTTTGTTCTTACCTGAAAGATTAATAAATGCCTTTGATGAAAAAGTTCAAATATTACAATAGGATTCACAGTGAAAAATAAATCTTCTCACATATAACCCCAAAGGTGCCGCTTTTTCTCTCTGTAGGAAATTGTGCCATATCCTAAGGGTTCTTCTCAAATAATTTATAGATGGGCACTTACATGCATCTTTTTCTATATTTCGTATATTTTTACATAAACAGTCACCTTATACATCAACAGGTACCTGTATACATACTGTAGAGCACTTTGCTTAAAAATGCGATCTTTATGCAAATATATGTATTTTTTCAGTTCAAACTCATTTCTCTTTTTTTTTTATTTTGAGACAGAGTCTCAAGCTGTCGCCCTGGGTGGTGTCACAGCACACGTCAACCTCAAACTCTTGGGCTTAAGCGATTCTCTTGCCTCAGCCTCCCCAGTAGCTGGGACTACAGGCGCCCACCACAACGCCCGGCCATTTTTTCTGGTGGTGGTGCAGTTGTCCTTGTTTGGCAGGCCCCGGGCTGCAGACTCCCCAGCTGCGTGCGCGTGCCCAGCACCCTACCCACTGAGCTACGGGCGTCACCCCCATTTCTCTTTCATTAAAGCCCAAGTTACCATTATGGTTTGGCACTCAATTAAAAAAAAAATCACCTTGTTCAAATAAGGTAATATGTTATCAGTATTTCCAGATGACAAGTAGTAATATCAATAAAGCCTTAGGAAGCCCATTACACTTTGTCAGGGCCCACTTCTTCTGGAGTTGAGAAGGTTCCCAATGTATTTAAAGTTGGTCACGTTCCTGGATGACATCCTTATGAGGTCTACTTTGTCCTAACAGCTTTTGGGATGTGAACTGAACCAGCAAAGTCAATCATCTGCGTGCCGGCAAAACAGCAGCAGTGATTTTGGGTTCTGGAACCAGATCATAGCCGACAAGCTTGTGGTCTCTCCACGCAGTTCCCAGGCATCTGTATCTGGCTTGTTGAGCTGTGTCACCCAGCGAGCGTCAGAGTCTTCGTCTGTCACATGTGACCGCTGGGAACCGCAGCCTGTTGACTGGATCGCGGCCGCGCAGCAGGGCAGGGGCGGGATGCGGAAGGCTCCCAGGGCCGGCCTGGGCGGCTGCGGCTCCGCGCAGCGGTGGAGAGCGGTGCCCAGCGTGACCGCGACGGTATGGAGCTGGACTATGTGCAAATATTTTCTGAGTTCAAGAAGGAAAAAGGATTTCTGAGGCATGTTAATTGCACACACTTACATGTTGATGGTTGAATTTCTGTTTTTTTTTTCCCGCCTAAACTGTATTATTTATGCTGAAGCTGCAGAGGGCACTGTAGTCCTCCCCAAAGCATGGAAGAATCTTGGATTTTTTGAAGATCTTGAATGTGGTGTGAATTAAAACAAACAAACAAAAGTCAGTTCAATTACTCACCCATGCTCCTTTATGCATTTCATATACAATTAATTGCAATATGTTTATATCATGCCATCCCCTTCACTAGGAGTAATTTTTGTTAATAAATTCACTGCTTATTTCAAAGGTCCTTTTTAGCGCCAATAAATTTATGATGTCTTCATTAAGAACAAACAGAGCAAAACTTGAATTGCTAAGTGAGTAGATTTTAAGTGTTATTACCACAACACAGTATATGAGGTAATACATATGTTAATCAGCTTGATTTAGCCACTCTGCAATACATACATATTGCGAAGCATTAAGTCATACACTATAAATGTGTGCAACTTTTGTCAATTGAATAAATACATAATACAAATTTTATTTTTTTATTAAGTCCTTTGTACATAGATCATAAATGAGTTTATGCCATTATGGGATTCGATGTGTTGATTATTTGTACAAATTGGAGTGCTTACATCCTACTAATCAACATAGCTTTCATCTCATTTACCCAATTACAGCATTAAGACATTTGTGTTCTATACCTGATAGATCCAACTTGTACTTGCAATGTGCTCCAGAGGTGTGGTCCGCCTACTAACCCTCCCTCTATAGTGTATGTAATATAAATTTTAAAAAGCAACTTGCTCAAATTGAGTGTGGATGAGTGTAAAATTGACTCTGGATGTGTGAGTGGGAGGAAAAATGATCTATGTTACAGAACAAAACCTAAGGTAGTCACAATCTGACAGGGAATGATGGCAGTTCACCAAGTCCATTCTTCTCTTTCTGGCAAGAAAGCAAGACTACATTGTCACCCTGTCTTACAGTTAGGGGTCACTACTAGCCTAGGGAAGAACAACTTCACAGGTGCATTTTTTTCCATTGTTTTTGGTAAGCATCTTTTCCTCTTTTCCTCATTGACCATTCCAAACCTTAACCACTGTCCTCAAGCTCGGTTTTAGTCTCATTTTTACTGGGAAATTAGGGCCATTAGGTGATGTCTTTCCTCCTGGCTTCCCCACCCCGTCTCCTGCACCTCTGTTGTTCCATAGTCCCACCAATTCTTTCCTCTTTTCATGCATTCCCAGAAAGTGAAATAGTCATAGTGTTTGAAGTGTGTTCTTCACTGATACCTTTGGTTCCTTCTCTCCAGTCTCCTCCAGAGCCTTGCTCTAACAATTATTTGACCTCTATTTCTGAAAAATGTTGGAAAACAACAAAAAGAAAAATCATTTGTAATTCCACTATTCTCAAACAATTAAGTTAAGTGAACATTCTTTCTATCACTGACTCATCAAATTTCATCTTCCCTAAAGTGACCTATGGTAAGTTTCTTTCTCACATTTTCTTGAGTGTATGTAACAAATCTATATGTATAAAAAACTACACACTTTTATATTTCCAAGAATAGAGTCATTATGTGCTTACTGAATTAAAATTTGCTTTTTACACTAATGAATCGATATGTAGATTCATCTTTTATATTGGTTGTGTAATATAATTGGATATAATTGTGGCATCGTAGGTTATTCATGCATTCCTTTATTTATATTTAGATTGTTTCTAATTTTTCTCCATTGCTTATAATACAAAAATCCAACTACACATATCTTATAGGTATACCCTTACACATTTAAGCTTTTATTTTTGTAAACTAGATCATTGTAAGTTGAAAAGATGATTCAAATGATATGCTTGTTTTGAATTATAATGAGTACTACCAAATTGCTTCTCAAATAATTTGTACCAATTATACTATAATCAAGAATAGGTAATGTTCACTTCTCCATATCTTCATCACCACTGGATGTTATCAATTTTTTTTTTTAAAGACAGAGTCTCACTCTGTATCACCCAGGACAGAGTGCCATGGCATCACAGTTCACAGGAAACTTAAACTTCTGGGATCAATAGATCTTGCCTCCTGAGTAGCTAGGATATAGGCACCTGCCATGACATCCACTATTTTTTCTATTTTTAGTAGGAAAGGGGTCTTGCTCTTGCTCAGGCTTGTCTTGAACTCTTGAGCTCAAGCAATCTACCTGCCTCAGCCTCCCAGAGTGCTAGAATTACAGTATTTATTTATTATCAATAGTTTTAGTTTTTGTTAATTTTAATCGGAAAATATATTTATTATTAACTTAATTTGTACTATCCTGACTACTAATAAGATTAAGCGTATTTTTATTGCTTATTAGTAATATCTACATCTTATTTTTTGAATTATCTATTTGTATCGAAGAGTTCTTTGCTCCTTTTGTTCATGTGAATTGTTTATCATATTTCACTGGTACTTTTAGTATTATGAATTAGTCATGTAACATGTATTTCCATCTAGTCAACCATTTGTCTTTTAAGTCATCTTTGTGTGGTTACTTTTTGGCTTTCTTACTTTTGTCCATTTAAGACGTCCTTCCCATTTTGAGGTTTTAAAAATACTATGTTACATTACATTCTTTTTACTTTTGTAATTTTATTTTTTATATTTACAAATTTAATAATTCCTGATAGTTTTTTGTTTTTCAATTTTCTTTAATGATTCTACCCTCTCAACTTATTTCAGTTCTTTTTCCATAATTTGGAAAACTTTCCTTGTATTACCCTCCATCTGTCTGGAACCCTCTCTCATTTCTTTCTTTATCAACTAAGTAATCTATATTCACTTCCTTGTTTTCCAATCAATCTTCATATATTTATTATTTGGCCTTGAATCCCGTTATCATGTTAATAAAATTTTTCTTTTATTAACATGATAACGGGGGGTCACTGTGAGCAAATTTCTGGATAAAATTGACATTTTTCAGTACTTTGGGACATTTTCTACTTTCTTTCTTTGGGTGTTAGGTGGTCTTCAATGGTGGTGCCTTGATTTCCTTTGCTCCCTGTTGTGCATTTGTGATTCTACCTACCAAAAGGTAGATTCTATCTACCCTTCCCTTCAGTCTTCTTTCCTGACAGTATAGTATTCTCAGGATAGTCAGACTTCTTACATGATGGCTGGCTTCCCAGATTAAGATGGAAGCTGCCAGCCCTCTTAAAGTTTACTCCCAGAATGGACACAGTGTCCCACTAAACTCTATTGGGCTAAAGTCACAGCCCAAGCTATCCACAGGGAGAGACCACACAGAGGATCACCAGCATTCCTGACACATAGCTGAAGGCTCTTGGACTTTCCAATCCGCCAGTTGCCAATGAGTACAGCCTTGTGAGTTGCCCCGGCTCATGCTACATAGAGCCAAAGAACCACCCAACTAAGTCCAGTTGACCCCTTAGATTATGAGAAATAATATAATTTAGTCTTTTTAGTATATGTTCTAATTAGATTTGGAAAATGCATAGAATTGTGTAACTATCACCAGAAGCAAGATACAGAGCAGTTTCATCATCCTCCACATTTCCCTTGTGCTGCTACTTTGTAGTCAACCCTCCTCCATGTCTAAGATTTGGAAACCACTGATCTGCACTGTGTACTTTAGTTTTGCCTTTTTCAGGATGACATAAGTGGAATCACGTAGTAGGTTTTTGAGCATTATTTCTTTTACTTACAATAAAGAATTTGAGATTCATTTGCTGAGTAAGATTCTGGTTTTTGGATGTGTCATAATTTGTTTATTCGTTTGCCAGTTAAACAACATTTGGAACATTTGTTTTCAGCATGTAGCAATTTTTAATAAAGCTGCCACAGTCATTTGTATAGAAGATTTTGTGCAAACATCACTTCTTGGGGGATTAAATACATAAAATTTAATTATATAATAAGTTGCAAAATTGTTTTCAAAGTGGTCGTCCTTTACATTCTTAAGAGTGATAAATGAGAGTTCCAGTTGCCTTATGTTTTCAACTGAATTTGGTATTCTTAGTTTTTAGAAAAACAATTAGCTACTCAAATAGAAGTATGGTGGTATCTTAGTAGTTTCAATTTGTGTTTCCTTGATGATTAGCGAAGTTGAGAATATTGTCATGTGCTTACTTGTCATTTATATATCATCTTGGTGAAATACATGCAGTCCCCAGATTTACACCACACACATTTATTTATACACAGGAAAGAAATCAGTTCCAAAATTCTTAATATGATAATTTAATTATAAATTATTTTTCTGGGGAGCCTTAGGAGACCATTTGTAAGTACAGAATGCCTTAAGTTAGGTCGTTTGTAACCCAGGGACTGCCTATATTTCACCCCCACTTATACTTTCCATGAGACTCTAAGTTCCTCTGGGGTCCACCTTTGCAAACATTTTTCTTTTTTCTTATTCTGTGCCCTAGCTTCTTCCCACGGGTTCTCCAGTAGGTTCTGGAACTCTTCCCTCAGTATTCCACTTAGACCATAATTATTCATCTGTAACTTTGGCTTTTTTCTCTGTGCAGAACTGGTGACTGATGTCTCTAATTAGCTATTTGAAAAAAATCCGTCAGTGTTTGATTATTAATGGATTGGAGTGATCCTGAAAGGAAATGGGGGAAAAATAACAACAGTTTTAGACAATCTGATTTGGGAGAGATGAGAAAAATGCCATCTAAGCCATGTATGTGAAAAGCTGATATGATCTGAATAGTGCTACCTGCTCTAACAGGTGGTCTTCGGCTTCACGAGTTGCCTCTGTCTTAACAGACTCCTGTGTACATAATTCAGGAGAGTGTGCCAAAATTCTCTTTTCCCTTTCCCTTTTTCTGTACATGAAAACCTCCTTTGGGTTGTCTAGAAAACCAGATAAATCTCACTAATGAGAACCCGGAACTCAATACCTCCAAAGGCAACGGGGTCATGGCAAGCCATACCCACATGGTGGGCAAAGAATAGAGAATTTTATTCTTTTCCCATGTATCCTAGTTCTCACCATAAACCATTAAGTCATTTAGGCCAACTTTTTCTCCAATATCAGTCTAGGTCAAATGACAAGGTGTGGTCAAGGTACAAAGATTGGTAAGAATGACAATGTGACCAACCTAGAGACATTTACATTTTAATTTATTAAGTTGGCAAGAAAAGAAGTTAAACATACTTGATGATGCGAGTGGATTCTGCTCTCCTGTTTCTCATAGAGATGAGACCAGGATTCAGTAAATGATCTGTATGTAAAAGGATCCCAGAACGAGTGGCTTTCTGGTTATACTCCCTTTTAAACAGGTAACATTAGTCTACCGCACTGGCTTTTGGAAGCAGAGAGGAAAAGACTGCATTGGGATGTAACCATATTGACTTTTTCTCTTTGGGGGTGTTTGAGGACTCTCTTGTCTGTGGTTCCAGTGATGTAAATAACCTCCTCTCACCATTTGCTCATGGCCAATGCCTGCTTCAGCCACTGATATATGTTTCACTTTCTCCCGGGGACCCTTCACTCCAGGAGGGTCTTTTGGGGAATCCCTACTCAAGGAGTGCCAATGTAACTTTCCTTTGATGGATCTACATCTACCCTATAAAGAATAATGGAAAAACTAATGCTTAGTCCGGGGTTAATGTTTCTTTATATGTCTTCTTTTTTCTAAGATAAATTTTATTTTTAATGGAACTCTACATGCACACAAATTACAGATAAGGTAGAGTTAAAATGCTCAAAACAGAAACAGCAGCACTGTCCTTCACAGCCCCCACTCCTTATCCATTACCCACTCCCACTCCTCAGAGGCAGCCACTGTCAAATCTCTTAGCTCCATATTGTAGGCATGTAACTCTACGTTTCCAAATGACAGACTCTTAAGTTCCTATGAAATTGAGTTATCATTGTTTTCTTTTCTTTCTTTCTGTATGACGCAGCAACAGCTGGTGGTAGGATAAAGGGATGAGTTATTTTTCAGGGATTCCTTGGAATGTGCTTTCACTTTCAGTTAATGCTGCAATAGTTTCTCATAAAATGGCAGGTTATTTCAGAAATAGAGAAATCAAATTATGAACCTGTTTAGAAGAAACTGAAAAATAAATGATTCCAGCAAAGAGCTCAGTGTTTTCCTGTAATGAGCTCCACTATCAGATTCTCAGATAAACCCATCACATTACTACTCTGTGCACCAAGAAAATTCACACTGTTCTTTAACATACATTTGCTAAAATATTTGGAAAATAAATTTTAAAAACTAAGCCAAAGGGTTAAGGTTAAAATACTTAGAGAAACATAATTATTCATGAAGTTAAACCAGAGTGTTTTACTGGTGAGCAAGCAGGTCCTCTACTTCACTAAATTTAATAAACGTTTTATTATAAAACTTCAATGTATCTTCTTGTACTAGGATGTATACATTAAAGGCTATAAAAGTCAAAGGAGCAGGGTGGCACCTGTGGCTCAAAGGGGTAGGGCGCCAGCCCCATATGCCAGAGGTGGCGGGTTCAAACCCAGCCCTGGCCAAAAACTGCAAAAAATAAAATAAAATAAAATAAAATAAAAACAAAGCAAGACAATCAGACTCATAAAAAAAAAAGTCAAAGGAGCAAAACTCTAAATGCATGAGCATAGCAATCAAAATAATCATTCTTACCTACTGTAGAAAATGCAAAGTATGTGCCCTGCTTGTCAATTTGTTCTGCTAATTGTATTAATATATGCAGTGCCCTTCATGGATCCTGGAATAAAATTATGTGGTTCTCAATATTACTGGCATACACTCAATTCAGACACTTCATATTACCGGCAGCTATAGGCCTTTTAAGTATTATATATTATGTCTCCTTCTAGTTGTGGTGTGACAATTACCATTTTCAGGAAGGCATTTACTCCCTGAGTATTTTCAGGTATTTCTTAAGTGCAAAAATAAATTCTCTGGGGGATCATTCATGAAGAGAAATAGGGCAATTTTTTACAAGTATTCCAATGGTCCCATTTCTTACGATATCATCAAAATATTGAGGGTGTCATAACTGTCCTCAACTGATGCTTCAAAAGGATAGACATCACATATTTCAATAATTAAAAAAAGGAGAGCTCTACTTTCGAAGAGCTCACTGCCTAAAAAAGGAAATCCTGTAATGCTCAAAGTCTTAAGTACTACACATGGCCCTGAAGAAACTCAGGATAAAGTACCAGAGGCTTCTTGGAAAATGATGTTTGAACTTATTCTGGAAAAAAATTGGAGTTAGTTATAGAAGGAAGGGGGGCTGAAATACATCAGGTATTACTATGTTGCTTACCCTGTACAGTGTGAGTGGCATTACTATACCTTCTTGGGCATCACTACTTCATTGTGCATCACTGATATACAAGAAGACAAGTGTCCAAAAATATCTGGGAGAAGAGATTTGAGTAGAAACTTCTCCATGGATGACAGACAAAAGGCTAACAAACACATGAAAAAATGCTCATCATCTTTAATCATCAGAGAAATGCAAATCAAAACCACTCTAAGCTTTCACCTAACCCCAGCAAGATTAGCTCACATCACAAAATCCCAAAACAGCAGATGCTGGTATGGATGTGGAGAGAAGGGAACACTTCTACACCGCTGGTGGGATTGCAAACTAATACAGCCTTTTTGGAGAGAAGTATGGAGAATCCTCAAAGATCTAGAAGTAGACCTTCCATTTGACCCTGTAATCCCATTACTAGGTGTTTACCTAGAAGAACAAAAATCATTTTACCACAAAGACATTTGCACTAGAATGTTTATTTTGGCTCAATTCATAATTGCCAAGTCATGGAAGCAACTCAAGTGCCCATCAACCCATGAATAGATCATCAAACAGTGGTATAAGGATATTATTCAGCCATTAAAAAAGGTGGAGACTTTACATCTTTTACATTTACCTGGATGGAGTTGAAATCCATTCTTCTTAGTAAAGTATCACAAGAATGGAAAAACAAATATCCAATGTACTCCATACTAATATGAAATCAATATATAAACAATTACATGTTCATAAGAACAATAAAACTATTATAGTCCAGCTTGGGGGTAGAGGGAAGTCGGTGGGGAGGGAGGAAGACATGGTGGAAGGAGGGAGGGTAGGAGGTGGGAATCTCACCTAACGTGCACATTGTGAGGGTGTATAACACAACCTCTGGGTGAGGGGCTCTTCTACAAATGGAACTTTACCCTGGAAGAGAGAACAATGTAACCTACAAATTGTACCCCCATATTAATTTGAATAAAGTTTTAAAAAATCTATTTGGGAGAAAAAGGCCCACAGGACTTGTTGATTGGTTGATTACAGGCTCTGAGCAAGAGCAGGAGTTAAAAATTATCTCTATTTTTTCTTAAGTAACTGGGTTATTGAAACAACTATAAATTACAACATAGAAGACAGAGCTGATTTAACAAAAAATAGGAGGCTAGCTTCAGAAACTTTAAGATGCGTGTGAGATAGTCGCCTAAGGTTCCTTGAAGAATTAGACATAATTGCCTCTGGAGGCATTGAGCTCTCTGGGTTCTCATCAATGAGATTTATCTGATTTTCCAGACAACCCAGAGGAAGTTTCCATGTAGAGCAAAAGGGAAAGGGAAAAGAGAACTTTGGCACTCAGAGGAGTGACAGGCTCCGCGCTGGACTCTGCGCGAGGAGAGAGGTTGCGGGTCAGTGACCCGCGGCTGATTCCTGGGACTGTGCACAAGGACTGGGACTGATGACCCCTCGCCGCACTCACGGCTGTGGACGCAGCCCTGGCTGTTTCCGTGCGGCGCTGGCGCGAGTGTCCTGGAGGATGGCCACGCCAGAAACTGGAGGAGAGGCTACACCACCACTGACGGTGTGCCTGTCACATCCGGGCTTGCACAGAGGGCAGGACTCACGCTCACTTGCCTCACTTCCCAGAGAGGCAGCTTCGGGCAGAAAAGCACAGGCACAAAGCTCACGAAGCTCTCTGTCTGGGGCTGAGAAAGAGATTCCGCTCCAAGGGACACTTTGGTGGAGAACTGCAGGACAAACGTTTTTCTGCGGCCTGCAGGGACAGTGTAGCCAGGAGTTAAAAGACAGTGTCCATCTGAACTGAAAGTCACTAGCCTTGGGACAGGGGTGTGCGTGACAGGGAAGCAGACTGCATCTGCTATCCAGATCATGGAGCTGGTGCAGTTCCCTACCACCGTCCCTGCCCCTCACCGCAGACCGTGATGCCCTTCATGTGAGCTCCCGCCCCCACCTCCATCAGGGCTGGTGCTTTCACTTGTCATTAGGGTGTACGAGGGTGAGCTTGGAGCTTTAGCTCGGTCCAGCTTTGTCTCCCGCTCAGGGACTGAGCACACAATGTGAGACATTGGCCATTCCAAGGACCAGCTTACTGAGCCAACCGAGAGCTCCTCCCAGCAAAGGAAGATAAAGCCGGCGCTTACACGTGCGCGCCACCTACCGGCTCACAGGCCAAACTCCACGATCTAATATACGTGCCGTCGAAAGGTAAAAGGCATGTGTGATAAACCCAGAGTTGAAGGCTTTTTTCCTATGAATTGGAACAAGACGGGGATGCCACCTTCACCCCTTTTAGTCAGCATAGTACTGGAAATCCTGGACAGAGCAACCAGGCAAGTAAAAGAAAGAAAAGGTATTCATATTGGAACAAAGGAAGTCAAATTACCTCTGAGGGTTAACGATATGACTTGTACCTACAAAACCCTAAAAAATACCAAATATCCTAGATTTTATAAATGAATTCAGGGAAGTCTCAGGTTAAAAAATCAATGTACATAAATCACTAGCATTTCTATAAGTCAATAATGATTAAGCTAAGAATGAAATCAGGAAATTGATCCATTTGCAATAGCTGCAAAAAAATGAAAAACTCAATCAAAACTACCTAGAAGTAATGAATTTAAGCAATAAGTGAGAAATCTTCATGAGGAGAACTCAAACAACCATGGAAGAAATCATAGAGGAAAGACACAAATGGAAAAGCATCTCATGCTCATGGAATGAAAGAATTATTATTATTAAGATGACCACATCACCCAAGACGACCTGTACATTCAATTTAATTCCAATAGAAATGCTAATATCATTTTTCAGAGAATTAGAAAAAACAAAAATCAATGGAACAGAAGAAAGAACCCAGAAATAAAGCCTGATTTTCCGCAAAGTAGACAAAAACATACACTGGAGAAAGGACATAGTATTCAATAAATGGTCTTGGGATATTTGGATAGTTATATGTAGAATAAGGAGATTGGATTTCTGTGGCTAACCATATGCAAAAATCAACTCAAGATTGAGTAAAGGCTTAAATACAAGACCTGAAATCAAATAAATTCTTAAAGAAAATCTAGGAAAAACTCATCCAGATGTTGGTCCAGGCAAAGAATTTATGGCTAAGACCCCAAAAGCAAATGCAACCAAAACTAAAATAAACAAATGGGACTTGAACTACAAAGGTTTTCTACAGCCGAAGAAATAATCAGCAGAGCCTCAGCACCCATAGCACAGAGGTTACGGCACCAGTCGTATACACCGAGGCTGGCAGGTTTGACCCGCCTTAGCCTGCTAAACAACAATGACGACTGCAACAAAAAATAGAACTAAAAATAAAAAATCTCTTTTATGGCCATTATCTTCCTCAGAGTGTTCACAGGCTTAGCAGGGGTATTTGTGTAAGCTGTATCCCCAATAGGCCAGAGTTTCAGGAAAGGCTGGAAACTTGTTCAGATAAGAAATTTAGCAATGGCTAGCTTAAAGGTAAATTAGCCATTTTTTCTTTGTTCCAACTCCTTCAGCTTGCTTTTCAATTTTCCTTTTTTCTGGGGGTGCCCTCCCTTGCCAAGAATGGGGTCTTCAGTTCCCATTCTGCCTGCAGTCAAAGAAGACTTTGGGGGTGCTGGCAATATTTCATTTCTTATTATTCTTAGAGGTTGCAAAAGCATGTTCACTTTGTGAATGGTCATGAGTTTGTATATCATAGCCCACATACTTTGCCTATTATAATAGTTTGTAGTCTGTGTATTATTTTTATTATATTTCAGTTACATAGTCTATTTTTAAGAAGGCGAGTTAAGTATTCTCATTTCTGTTTCATAATTGAGCAAACCAAACTTAGGAGATTGATTCCTGGAATTCATGCCTATGGTTAACAAAATAATAAAAGAATATTGAGTTATTTGCCATTGAATCAGGTTTGGAATGCAGGTCCAGTCCTTCTGTACCACTGCTGCTGCTTTCAAAAGAATTTACTCAGCATCCATTTGGATACTTAAACTTTACTGACATTTTTCACCCATTACTTTTTCTTTAAAAGTCCATAGAGTAAGTATTTTAGGTTTGAGGGCCATGGAGTCTCCACTGCACATCTGCCATTGCAGTGGGGGAATAGCCACAGACAATACATAAATGATTAGTGTGATGGTTTTCCAGGAAAACTTTACTTATAGGCAATAAAACTTGAAATTTATATAATTTTTACTTATTGCCAAATATCAGTCTTCTTTAGTTTTCTTTTAAACCATTCAAAAGTATGAAAACCATTCTTAGTCCCAGGGCAACACAAAAATGGGGGGCTGGCTAGATTTTGCCCGTGGGCCTTAGCTTGCCAGTGCCTGCTCTAGGAGGTTTATCGGTAATGTTGACATTAGTTGTAATTTATATTAAAAATGTATGTATTTCCTTATATACGTGATAAAGAGAGTAGCCCCTCATATTGTTAAACCCTTTAAATTGTAAAATTTTAAGCTTATTTAGCAGACCACTCATTTCATGGCTCATAGGTTGATCTAGAAAGTTCCCTGAAGAACAGTTTTGTCCACAGATTCTCTTCTCTGACTTTTTTTCTTTTTCCATCTCTTCTCCTTGTATTTAATGAGAATAAACAAAGTGTTCTGGGAGAAGAACAAATGATTCATCAAATGTCAACAGTTGTTGAACCATCTGTTATTGAAAAAGAGTTTGATTAGCACCCTAGGGCAATCAAGCCACTTGAGCTGTGGGTGTGCTAAGTGAGAGGAAACAGAAGGCACAACTAACCAATGATGGGTATCACTATTGATGAGGGCACACCTCATTTGGAAAAGGATGCAGTAATACAGATGTAGTAATTTAAAGACTCCTAATAAACTCCCCATTCTGAAGAACATTTAGGAACATTTTGGTTTGAATATTAAACGAAGGCATGCCATGTGAAAAGAAAGAGCTGGGAAAGTTACCTGTAAATTTGTAAGACCTGAAGGTCTATATATATCTGTAAGATCTGAAGGTCTATATATATCATTGATTCTCAATTGGTTTCCTGGGGCCTTCATCCTATAAATCCCCCACAAACGTGGTACCAAATTTTACTCATTGAGTTTTGGTTATAACTGAGACTGAGAAGGTATTTTAGCAAGGTCTGGTATACTGAGCCCACAGCCATGAGTGCCATAGATGTGGTGAAGTCAATCTAACCTCCATAAAGCTGCAAAAGAAAAGATGTGGTGAGAAATGGGGCACAACTTGCTGCAAGGATTGTATAAGAAAGAGATGGCACCAAGTTGATGCAAAGGCAAAGTGTGTTTCACTGAAACAAGTGCAAATTTGGCCTGGTGAATTTATGAGATGGAAGTCAAGGGTAGTAGCTATTTCTCCTCAAACAGCAAGCTAGTGCTGGATGTCACCCCATGGAGTCCTGTGGTAACATGTGGCTACAGTTGCATTCCTTTAAATGCGCAGTGTTCAAAGTGTGCCATAAACACAGTCATGGTGTCAATCAGGTGTTTCTCAACTCGGCTACTATTGGGGCTTTACCAGGATAATTTTTTTTTAAATAGCCTCACATACTTTACAGGTACCCTGTTTCCCCCAAAATAAGACATCCTCGGAAAATAAGACCTACTTACAGGAAAGATAAGACGTCCCCTGAAAATAAGATGTCGCGCATCTTTGGGAGCACACCTTAAAATAAGACACTGTCTTATTTTCAGAGAAACAGGGTATTTATCATCCTTGGTGCCACCACTTAATAACAACAGAATCCCTCAGCTATTGTGACAATCAAAACATCTTCACACTCTTCCAAATGCCTGCAAGGAGGGACCACCACTCCTGATTCAGAAACCACAGTTTAAGAAATACAATTCTTTCATTTCACCCATCTTACCCACGCTGGACCTTGCCAGACTGATGGATAGATGACTTATACACACCTAGAGTTTGTAGTAACAGATAGCTTAACAATAACGAATAAAGACATAAAGTTTTTTTTCACCCTTCAGATAAAGCACAAATGTCACATTAACTACAAGATATGTTGTCCTCAAAATAAAAGTACATTATTCTTTATTCTCTATTTTATACTTAAGGGCGTATACTAAACAGTTGTGTATGGCCATTTCTAACAAGTGTGGCTTTTAATTACCTTCAGTACATTGACCTTGCTCTTCCTTTTTGGATGTTACATACTGTATTTGTGTCTCTTTCACCTATCAGCTCTTCATATATTTAGTTATAGCTTCTGTGGGTAATTCACCTTTAGCTATGTAGTTCACATGAACTAATGCCTACAAAATAATTTCCATATAACTCATTGTCTCATTGTTGGCTCTTCTCGGCAATGTCATGCCCTTGCTAAGGTGTGATGCCTGCACCTGCAATTGATCCAATTAATTTGGCTGCTCATTATCAGGTTACAGGGGGGTCTTATGTTCTAAGATCTCCTTTGATCTAGATGTTAACTTTCTTTTAATGCAAATAAAGACATGTTTTAGCTATTTTAGATATCTTGAGTATTACTGAATGCTGTACTTTGGGTTATGTGAAATTTCTATGGTTGTTTTATTGGAGTCAGTATCTTTTTAATTTTGTACTTTGGTTATTGGGATTCCCCCCCTATGTTTCAAACTTCATATTTCACTTTTGCACTTTATCTTGTTGATTTTTAGCTTATTTTAATTTTTGAAGAATAGTTTGAATTCTGATTGTCACTCATTACATTTATTTATTTTTGGAGACAGAGCCTCAAGCAACATGTTACTCTGGGTACAGTGCCATGGCATCACAGGTGACAGCAACCTCCAACTCCTGGGCTCAAGCAATTCTCTTGCTTTTGCCTCCCAAGTAACTGGGACCACAGGCACCTGCCACACTGCTCGGCTATTTTTTGGTTGCAGCCGTTATTGTTTGGAAGGCCTGGGCTGGATTCGAACCTGCCAGATTTTATTCCAAGTGGATCAGAGACTTAAAGATTAAAAATGAAGTTACGGTAGTATTTAAAGAAATATGAGGAATTCTTTTATAATTTGTAAAGAAAGAAGACTTTTCTGATAAAAATTTAAAATCCAGAAGAAATAAGTGAATAGACAAATTGGACAAAAATAAAAATGTTTTTAATGGGAAAAAGTTATAACAACATCGAAATAAAAAAATAGAAACTGGGAAATGTATTTGCAAATTACATCATAAAGTGTTAGTACCTTGAGTGTATGAGGAACTTTTAAAAGTACAGTAGAAAAGACCAATAATCCTATAGAAAAATGGCCAGAAGTTGACTAAAAAAAAGTAATAATGAAATGCTATTTGCCCATAATAAAAGGAAAAGATGTTCCACCTCACGTACAAGATAAATGCAAATTAAAAGTATACTGACATCCATTTTCTCAATCATCAGAATAGCAGTAATACAAAAATTTAACAATATACTCTGTTGGTCAGTGGGAATGCAGAAAGTTACAACCCGCAGGGAGGGGAATCAGCAATATCTATGAATGTAATATTTGCATTTTTTCTTTTACTGCATCTAGAAATTCATCCTAAATATACATACATTTCAAAAATACACAAACCTATTAATTGTAGAACTAGGAGGGGAATCGGTGGGATCACACCTGTGGTGCATCTTACAGGGGTATTTGCGAAACTTGGTAAATGTAGAATGTAAATGTTTTGGCACAGTAACTGAGATAACGCCGGAAAGGCTATGTTAACCACTGTGATAAAAATGTGTCAAATGGTTTATGAAGTGAGTGTATGATGCCCCATAATCATATCATTGTATACAGTTATGATTTAATAAAAAAATTAAAAAAAAAAAGAAACAGACTAAAAAAGGCCAAATATTCATGAATAAGAAGTAGTTGAGTAAACTATGATACATCTACTTAGTGAAGTAAAAAGTGATAAAGAATATAACTATATACTGCCTTTGTTAGGTAATTGCCCCAGAGAAAGCTCCTCCCCCAGAAAAGCCCCTCCTGCTTTCTACAGAACAAGATTAGCTACCCGTTGAAAATTTCAAACTTACGGCCTGCCCCTAACGCCTCTTTCGGCCAGAGCAGTAACTCCTTATTGGCTATTCTGCCATCCCATCACCATTCTAAGACTTCCCCTAACCGAACCTCTATAGCTCTCTCTCTCACACGTGCGCTCTCTCTCTCTCTGTCTCTCCTCTCTCCCCCTCCCCCTTTCCTCTCTCTCTCCTTTTGTCTCCTTCTTGGTGCTGCTCTGCAGCATCCCTCCCTCACCAATAAAAACCTTTCATATAAGCCTTGGTGGTGTGTGAGATCTTTGCCAGTCGAGTGCCCCTCCCTTTCAGCCTTGTAATGTTATCCAGGATAGATTATTAAGTAAAAACATCAAGGAGAAAATCTGTATATTATGGTTACTGTTCATCTAAGGACGTAAGTTTTTAATGCTCTTATTAGGAAAATGAAAAGATAGCTCAAAACTAAAAGGAAAAAGAATTACCCATATAGAGCAGCATTTGTCAACTGCTGCACCATGGATGTTTTGAAGTAGATAATTCTTTGTCATAGAGCTGTCTTGTGCTTTGTATGATGTTAGCAGCATCCCTGGTCTCCGTGTACAGATGCCAGTAGCATCTGTTGTGACAAACAGGCATTGCCAAATGTTCCCTAGGAAGCAACGTTTTCCCTCCTTGAAAACTACTGTATAGACAGAGTGTGGTAGGGATAGAATGAGTAATGGAATTGAAGCTGGACTTCTTCAGATATACCTTTTATTTTGTGGATTTAATCTTGGAATCAAGTAAATGTTTTATATAATATATAATAAATTAATCCAAAATAAAAAGCAGTTGCTAAAAATTGGGAGCAAAATGAAAGTAATTAAGATGGTAGGTTAACCTCACAGAGAGTAGGGATTTCAAGCAACTGAAAAAAAAATTGATTATACATCTCTAGTGAATATGCCTCAAGGAGAAAAGGAACTGGAAGAAATATTAATTTTTTTCAGTAATCAGTATTGTAAGTAATCATATTGATATTATTGTTCAGAAACTAAAGCAACTAAGTAATTATGTTAAACTGTTAGGAATCGATATTTTTAGGACAGAAGAAGAGATGTATAAAAGTAAAACAATAATTCAGTGAAGACAACTTATTCTAAATTAGGGTTGGGAATATTAAAATGAACTCATGACATATTTCTCTTAAGTGTTTTCTAGCTCTTTCTACTGAAACAGTCTTGAGAAAATGTCCTTTAAAGTCCAAGATATGATTTCTAAATACTTATTTTCTCATGGAAAGAAATCATAGCTTCTTGAAGAAGTGAGTGTTTCCAAGTATGGAACAAAAAGTGTGTAAGAGGAGGTTGAAAGATCTTATCATACTGAAAAAACACTGTGGATTATGATAAAAAGGACTTGGGAGTCAAACTAAAAAGGATTCTCAGACAAAGAACAATTGGAGTTAAAACCCATTAAATATATTAAATTTCATGACTTCAAAATGATGGTCAAATTTTAAAAATCTCCTTGATTTCTTCTGGAGAATGTTACAGAGCCAATTTTTATTCTGAATCCTGGTAAATAAAGGAAGAGCATCAAGAATGTATTCCTGATACATTCAGGACAGTCATATAGGTGATAAAGACAGGATAACTATATAGATGATAAAGGGATATTTTCTTTATTGAAGCATTCTGGCTCATAAATAAATAAAACATCATAAGATTAGAATATTTTAATCCCTAATAAAAGAATATATCTAGGCAAAGATCAACAATAGCTGCTAAAAGCATTTTAATGGAAAGATTATGCCAACAATACCCAAAGTCATAAAGAGAGAAATAGCCGGCATTGTGTACTTCCTAGTACACAGCAGCAACTGCGAAGTATTCTTGCCAAAACATTGACCTGAATCCGATCAATCCTCTATATTTAACCACCCATGTACAGGAAATGCAGGAGACAGAATAAAACCTAACTCTAACAGATGCCATTGGTATACAACCAACAAAATCCAGAGTGTGTGCAAAACTGTAATTAAAAAAAAAACAAAAACCCTTCAAGGATAAAAAGAGGTGAGAGAAAATTTAATTTAAAGAAACTTTAGAGACTTATCAACCAAATGCAATATGTGGACCTAGTTTATTTTCCGATTGAGACGAATCAACACTAAATAAATATTGATGCAGTGTGGCGCCTGTGGCTCAGTGGGTAGAGCGCCGGCCCCATATGCCAAGGGTGACAGGTTCAAACCCGGCCCCAGCCAAACTGCAACAAAAAACTAGCCCTGCGTTGTGGCCGGTGCCTGTATCCCGGCTACTGGGCAGGCTGAGGCAAGAGAATCGCTTAGGCCCAGAGTTGGAGGTTACTTTGAGCTGGGTGATGCATAAAGTATGACTCTGTCTCTCAAAAAAAAAAAAAATGTATTGATGCAACAATTGAAGGCATTTGAATATTGACTGGCTATTTGTTAACATTAAAATTATTGTTAATTTTTAAAGAATAATATTTGTTTAATAAGAAGAATCACTTTCTTTTAGACATATATATTGAATATTTATGGGTGAAAAGGTATGTCTGGTGTTTGTTCTTTACTGGAGAGTGATCTTGCCCCATGGGCTCTCTAGAACTGTTTAGAATTTGCTATTGGTGTCTGAACAGCTCAGGCAAGCATTAAGGGTAACATATTCCTAAAGACTGCTTCGTGGAGAAAATGAAAATGAAATTGTTTAGTGGATTATTTTGCCGTTCCTTTATTACCATTAACATTTCATTATCTACCTCTAGCAGGGAAATAGACATTGCTTATTTATTGCTTCCCTGAAATTAGGGAAAAACAGCACTTGTTTTCAGGTTTTCCACAATATCAGCATATTCTGGGCTTATGCCTTTCAAGAGATATTTTAAGGCTTTAATGCCACTTCTGAAATGTTTGTGTTTAAAAATTTGAAAACTCTGCTTTCCCAGTGCATTTTAAACCTTCAGTTTGACTATGTCCAATATTTTGCCTACTATTATTTATTCCACAACGAGATCATTTCCTACCTAAATTCCTATCATATTTACATTACAGATTATCCAAAATAGCATGTTAAAATGGTAGTTAGATGCACTTCTTCAATTTTGTGTATAAGGATATTATCAGAAAGGGAGAATGAACAAAGGGACAAAGAGAGGTGAAAGACTAGAAATTATCTAAAGCAGATTGTTTTTTAAAGTAGTATTTGATTTTTGGTAGATATTCAGATAATTGAAACTCCCCATCACTACCATCTCTTGCCTTTGTATCGAATTTATCATTTGTGTTAGGGAAATGCCATTTCTGTCATTGATGTGGAAATCTGTAATGATGCCATTCTTTTTCTTTCGTTTCCTCATTTAAATGCTCTCTACCAGATTGACACAGTAAAGCTTAGGAATAAATAAATCCTATTCTTGTTTGACATCTTTGTGGCCATTGCAGCCATTTCCAAAATTATGATCTTCAATAGAAGCAGAAGGAGAAGCACCTGTGCCCTCAACCATCTGCTTCCTGAGTAGGCCTTCAGAGATGCTCAGGTTAAGTTCCCCTGGGTTCTGATTGTGTTGTTTCCCACACCGAGTCAGCAGAAATGAGTCCACATGCAATATGGGTTGTATGTTTTGAATGACTCACTTCACAGCTATTTCTTCTCATTGAGGTTTTGAAAATTATTGTATCTCCATCATAAGTCTTATGCTATAACATCTCAATAATCTAACAAATGAGTCATTTTCCTCTTTTTGTCAAAATTTTGAGTTAACTTAAAAATACTTTCATAGTGCTTACTGTACAACATGTTATGGAGATGCGGCGCATCTTAGTGGTAGTAGAAAGAACACCAATATGGGTGTCAAAAACAAATGCTGCCATTGTGCCTGTAGAATTTCCCAGCAGTGTGAATTATTAGTATGCCATTAAGCTTCTGTAATGACATAAGGTAGACATGACAATACCTGGGATTTTTGTTAATATCAAATAAAATCATACATGCAAAAGTACTTTGCAAACATTTTATGTGCACATGCCACTTTAAGCTTCTGTTCCTGCTGTTGATATACCAGCCCTGGAGTCCATGGTTATTTTGGTGTTGATACTTGCGAAGTGTAATTAGGCAGCACCACCATTAGGAGTGGTCTTTCTTGGTCACTCTTCCCTTTTAGGGGCAGAGTGCTGAGACAGAGTCTTACAACTCAGTTTCATTATCTTCTGTAATTTAGTGATTATTTCCTCATTTGTAAAGTTAAGATAATAATCCTGATCTCATAAAGCTGTGATGATAGAACAATTTAGATGTCTTGTGTTGAAATATTTCATGAACTCATATATTATCCTTTGTGGCAGGTGGCCTCCCCTTTTTAAATTTTTTCCTGTAACTCAAAATCAATTTTTAAAAATTGAAGCCATATTCTCATAGGAATAATCCTCCTGTGTTCTCTATCTTAATGAATAACCCTATGATACTCAGATTAGGTTAAATTAGAAATTGGGGACTAATCTCTTTTATTCTAGCAATAATTAAGTCTCATTGACTTAATATCATATAATATTTTAAAGCTCATGGCTTTCCATTCCTATTTTCCTACCTTAGCACAAGCATTTGCCCTTTTATACCTGGGTTCTTGCAACAGCCTTCTACCTCTCCCTTGGGCTTACAGAATTCTCTATCCTGCCTCCAATTTATTCTCCTCAGTGGTGTTAGCAGATGTTTTGTGGAATGCATATCCAATTGTCTAAGTCCCTTAAAGTGTTAACATAGTGATAGAAGTAGTAAGCAAAGGACCTTATCCTCAGCTTGTGTAAAAATTCATCTATTTCTCCTTTAAGAATAAGATCATATTAAGGAGAATCCAGTTAAGTCCTACTTTAATAACTACTTTCTTCTTTTTTAAACTCCAAAATTGCTGCTAAACTTTTGCTAAAGGCCCTTTCTATACCTGTGGAGATAATTGTATGACTTTTCTCTCCTTTGAACTCTCAATGGATTTCATAATACTGAAAATTTTTGCATTCCTAGAAGAAATAAATATTTGTCTGATCATCTTGTGTTTTCCTCTTAGTGCCATTGTCTGGATGCCATTTGCATTATTTAAAATTTTTACATTGATTATCCTAAAAATGCTATTTGTAGTTTTTTCTTCATGTATAAACTTTGTAAATTTAGGTATCATCTTATTGTATTGTGCCTGCATCTTTAAACTGAATTATCTGCTCAGCATGGAGTTCCAGATGGGCCAGATGGTGTTGTCCACAGGCACGTGAGTCTTGCTGTAAGGGTCTCGCTTGCTCTTTTATACCCGGGTTATTAAGTGAGATTGATTAAGTGGACCACTGCCTGTGCTCTGATGGGGAGTGAGACCCCAGGCTGGGATCCACATTTGGAGGGGTCTTCTGACTGGGTTCTGTGATTTGATGGGACTGATGGCTGGGCTTATCACTCAAGAAGGGCCACTATCTCTCCAGTTGATGGGGGCTGGCACCCTGTGTTCCCTGGTGAGGTGGTGCCTCTGGCTGGAGTTTATTTTTTATTTTTATTTTTTGCAGTGTTTGGCTGGGGCGGGGTTTGAACCCACAACCTCCGGTATATGGGGCCGGCGCCCTACTCCTTTGAGCCACAGGCACCGCCTTGGAGTTTATGTTTAATAAAGATTGCGGGCAGGGCTCCCTGAAGGCTGAAGGCCAGGCTGAGTAATCGGGAAGAGCTGCAGGATTCGCTGGTTCGGTGGGTCTCTGTCTGGATGCTCTGGTTGAGTAGTGCCCTACATTCTGCTTCACGATCGGGTGAGGTCACTGGGTGGATTTTTTGTCGAAGATCAAATAATGGTAAATAGCTGGGTTCATCTCTTGGTTCTCTATTCTGTTCCAGACATCTACTTCTCTGTTTCTGTGCCAGTACCATGCTGTTTTGATCACTATTGATTTATAGTATAGTCTGAGGTCTGGTAGTATGATTCCTTCTGCTTTGTTTTTATTTCTGAGTAATGTCTTGGCTATTCGGGATTTTTCTGATTCCATATAAAATGAAGTATTATTTTTTTCAAGATCTTTAAAGTATGACAGTGGAGCTTTAATAGGGATTGCAATAAAATTGTGTATTGCTTTGGGTAGTGTGTACATTTTACAGGGTTGATTCTTCCCAGCCATGAGCATGGTATGTTTTTCCATTTGTTAACATTTTCAGCTATTTCTTTTCTTAGAGTTTCATAGTTCTCTTTATAGAGATCTTTCACGTCCTCTGTTAGATAAACTCCCAAATATTTCATCTTCTGTGGCACTACTGTGAATGGAATAGAGTCCTTAACTGTTTTTTTAGCTTCACCATTGCTGGTATATATAAAGGCTACCGATTTATGAATGTTAATTTTGTAACCTGAGACACTGCTGTATTCCTTGATCACTTCTAAGAGTATTGTAGTAGAATTCCTGGTGTTTTCCAGGTATACAATCATATCATCTGCAAAGACCAAAAGTTTGATCTCTTCTGACCCTATATGGATACCCTTGATCGCCTTTTCTTCCCTAATTGCGGTGGCTAAAACTTCCATTACAATGTTAAAGAGCAGTGGAGACAATGGGCAGCCTTGTCTGGTTCCTGATGTGAGTGGAAATGATTTCAATTTAACTCCATTCAATACGATATTGGCTGTGGGTTTGCTGTAGATGGCCTCTATCAGTTTAAGAAATGTCCCTTCTATACCAATTTTCTTAAGGGTTTTCATGAAGGGATGCTGGATATTATCAAAAGCTTTTTCTGCATCAATTGAGAGAATCATATGTTCTTTGTTTTTTAATTTGTTTATGTGCTGAAATATAGATTTACGTATATTGAACCAGCCTTAAGACCCTGGGATAAAACCGACTTGGTCATGATGTATAATTTGTTTGATGTGTTGCTGGATTCTGTTTGTTAGGATCTTGTTGAATATTTTTGCATCTATATTCATTAGTGATATTGGTCTCTTATTTTCTTTTCTTGTTGGGTCTTTTCCTAATTTTGGGATTGGGGGATGTTTGCATCATAGAACGTGTTGGGTACTCTTCCTTCTTTTTCTACATTTTGGAACAGGTTGAGTAATATAGGTACTAATTTCTCTTTAAGGTTTGGCAGAATTCTGATATGAAGCCATTTGGTCCCAGGCTTTTCTACTTTTCTTTTTAGGGAGATTTTGTATGGTTGATTCTATTTCAGAACTTGATATGGGCCTGTTCAACATTTCCACTTGATTCTGGCTAAGTCTTGGAAGGTGATGTGCTTCCAAGTATGGGTCAATTTCCTTCAGATTTTCATATTTCTGAGAATAAAGTTTCTTGTAATATTCATTAAGGATTTTTTGAATTTCTGAGGAGTCTGTTGTTATTTCGTCTTTGTTGTTTCTGATTGACGAGATTAGATTTTACTCTTTATTTCCTGGTTAGGTTAGCCAAGGGTTTATCTATTTTATTGACCTTTTCAAAAAACCAACTTTTTAAAAATTGATCTATTGTATAATTCTTTTGTTTGCAACTTCATATAATTCTGCTCTAATTTTGGTTATTTCTTTTCTTATACTGGCTTTGGGGTTGGAATGTTCTTCCTTTTCCAGTTGCTTGAGATGTCCCATTAAGTTAACTTTCTCTCTTTCCGTTCTTTTGAGGAAGGCTTGCAGTACTACAAATTTCCCCCTTAGGACTGCCTTTGCAGTATCCCAGAGATTCTGATAATTCTTGTCTTCACTGTTGTTTTGTTCCAGAAATTTGGCAATTTCCTTCTTAATCTCATCTCTGACCCAGCTATCATTCAGCATAAGGTTATTTAAATTTTATGTTTTTGTATGAGTATGTAGATTCCTGTTGTTACTGAGTTCAACTGTTATTCCATAGTGGTCCGAGAAGATGCATGGAATAATTTCTATTCCTTTAAATTTACTGAGGTTAGACTTGTGACCTAAGATGTGATTGTTTTTTAAGTATGTTCCATGGGGTGATGAGAAGTATGTGTATTCAGTTATATTTGGATGAAATGTTCTGTAGATGTGTGCTATATCCAAATGTTGGATGGTTAGGTTTAAATCTAAAATTTCTTTGCTTAGCTTCTTCTCCGAGGATCTATCCAACACTATGAAAGGAGTGTTGAAATCTCCAAGTATTATGGAGGTGGAGGAAATTAAGTTGCTCATGTCTGTTAGAGTTTCTCTTATAAATTGAGGTGCATTCTGGTTGGGTGCATAGATATTAATAATTGAAATCTCATCATATTTAGTATTACCCTTAACAAATATGAAGTGACCACATTCTTATCCTTCCTTACTTTTGTTGGTTTAAAGTCCATTGTATCTGCAAATAGAATTGCAACACCTGCTTTTTTCTGATTACCATTTGCCTAAAATATGGACAACCATCCTTTCACCATAGGTCTATATTTGTCTTTTAAGTTAAGATGTGACTCTTGTATGTAGAAAATAATCTGGCCGGAGTTTTTATATTCAGTCAGCTAACCTGTGCCTCTTTAGAGGACAGTTTAAGCCATTCACATTAATGGAGAATGTTGATAAGTCTGGTAAAATTTTGGGTATCGAGTTTTTCAAAAGTCCAGTGGACATTTTTAATCCTTTACCACTGTAGAAGTTGGAGTTTGATCAAAAGTTTCTGAGTGAGTTTACTTTTGTGGTAGAGGATTAGGCTGGTCATTATGGAGGATAGGTCTGAGAATATCCTGAAGAGCTGGTTTGGTTATAGCAAATTTCTTCCACATATGAATGTCATTAATGTATTTAATTTCTCCATCATAAATGAAACTCAGTTTAGCTGGATACAGAATCCGGGGTTGAATGTTATTTTGCTTTAGGAGATTAAAAGTCGATGAGCACCCTCTTCTGGCTTGAAAAGTTTCAGCAGAGATAGCTGCAGTTATTCGAATATTCTTCCCTTTGTAGGTAATGGATTTATTACATCTGGCTGCTTTCAGAATTTTCTCCTTGATATTAACTTTAGTGAAGTTATGGGGGATGTCTTATTTGGGTTGAGTTGTGCTGGGGTTCTGAAACTGTCTGCTGTCTGAATTTTAGAATCTCTTGGCATGTCTGGAAAATTCTCTTTCATAATTTCATGGAGAAGGGCCTCTGTGCCTTGCAAGGCAACTTCATCACTTTCATGGATTCCAATGAGGCGGATATTAGCCTTCTTTGAATTATCTCATAGCTCTCTGAGAGAATGATCCATTTTTGCTCTCCATTTGCCTTCCTCTTTGAGAGTTTGGGAGCATTCAAAGGCTTTGTCTTCAATGTCAGAAATCCATTACTTTCTCCACTGTTACTGAGGGCTTCTACTATATTTTTCATATCATTGAGGGCTGCAAAATCTTGCTTTAGTGTGTCAAAATCTTTGGTGGTATTGTCTTTAAATTCATTAAATTCTTGAGACAACTTTTGAATTTCTCCTTGAATTTCTAATTCTGACCTTTGAATTGCTCCTCGAATTTCTAATTCCAAATTTTCCTCCATTCTATTAATCTTGTTTGCAATCCAAATTCTGAATTCAATTTCTGACATCTCGGCCATCTGTTTATGAATTGGATCTTCAGTTACATCTACCATATCTTTCCTTGGGGGGGGGTCGATCTATTCTGGTTATTCGTGTTACCAGAGTTTTTCCGCTGATTCTGCCCCATGATTGTTTTACACCATTTGATTTTTTCCCTGGAGCTTTGTTGAGGACCTGTACAGTGCTATGGCCTGAGAAACTGGGGACCTGTTTGGTGTGGTGGGGCTAGTGGTTCTGTCTTGTTTTCAGCTGGTGTCTGTCTGATCCTAGTGAAACAGTTACTCTGGGTTGAAGTCTCAGCTGTGGAGAAATACCAGAAATTAAGTCACCCCGCTCCCCACAGGCAACAATTGGAAAAGGAAAATCAAACCTTCCTACAACAACACACCCAGGGCACCATCTGAATAATACTTGGGTGATTGGCTTTGTTCAAAAAGTTCAATTCAATTGTCTCAGTGAGCACCTGTCTCAGGTTGGAGAGTTTAAAAATTCTCTAGCAACTGGATCACAGGGGTCTGGTGTCTACTCAGATATGGCTTGCTCTGGTGCTCTGTGGAATCAGGAGGACCCACCCAGAAAATAGATCAGTCTGGGAAGGTTGATGCCTCCTTCCCCACCATGCACCTCTTTTACACCCAGTCACTGATAGCTCCACAGGGCTGTGACTTAGTTGTCTGTAGTGAACAGATACTCCAGGGGTTTGCACCTGCCTGAATCACAATGAAATCTATTTCTGCTCAGCCAGGCTGCTGCGGTCTGCCTCTATTTAGCAGGGCAAGGTGAGGCCTGACAACCTCAGGCGCTTGATGGAGGGTGGGCGTGTTCACTCAGTTCCAGCCCCACCCCTAATTGATGTTACTGACAGAACCAAACAGAACAACTTTGCAGGAATTTGTTTCTGTCCCTGCTAAATGTCCCTGCAGAAGAGAAACTGTTTTGATTTCCCAGCGCCTGTCCCTCAGGCCCTGTCTTTGTTCCTACAGGTTTGTATTCAGTTAGTGTCAGTTCTAGCCACCTGTCTTCCTTTGTCTATAGCAGGTGTCCTCTAACTTTTTAAACAGGGGGCCAGTTCACTGTTTCTCAGACTGTTGGAGGGCTGGAGTATAGTTAAAAAACAAACAAACAAACAAACTATGAACAAATTCCTATGCACTCTGGACATATCTTATTTTGAAGGAATAAAAAACAAAATGGGAACAAATACAATATTTAAAATGAAGAACAAGTAAAGTTAAATCAACAAACCTACCAGTATTTCAATGGGAACTATGGGCCTGCTTTTGGCTAATGAGATGTCAATATCTGGTTCCATATTTCTCACTGCTATTCGTAACAAGTTATGCAAGTGTGCATCAGTTAGTCTAGATCTGGTTGGAGATTTCTGATGTTTCATTCTGCAAAAGTCTGTTCACAGACATAAGTGCTGCCAAAGATGGTTGCCATTTTGAGCGCATGGTTCCTGAGGTTAGGATATGTCTCAGAGGGGAGAGATGAATATAAATTAGGAAGGCTGCTTGACTCGAATGTGTCTTTCAGAGAGTCACAATTCTGTAGTTCAGCTACTTCCATTTGGTAAATTGTATCCACATTTTCAATGTCAATAGAAAATGGGTTATGGAAAAGCTGTATGTCCTGTTCATGGAGATGAAGCTCTTTAAATCTAAATTGGAACTCCTTTTGCAACTTTTCCAGTGAATCCACACATGTTTTATTTGGTTATGCAACCAATGGATTTTCCACTAACAGATTTTGAGTTGTGAGGAGATGGCAGAAATTTTCTTCTTTCACTTGTTTGATGAGGAAGCCTAATTTTACTTCGAATACTTTCACATGTGATTGCATATCACAGATGAGCTTCCCCTTTCCTTGAAGTTGCACATTGAAACTGCTAAGTAGCTCTGTTACATCTGTCAGAAAGGCAAGGTGCCATTTCCATTCTGCATCATTGAGCTTTGGTACTTCTTTGTTTTTTGAAAGCAGAAAAGCTGTAATCTGTGGAAGTAAGTCATAGAAATGTTTCAAAACTCTCCCTCAACTCAGCCAATGGACTTCTGTGTGGTACGGAACATCTTCACAGGCAACATTTAGCTCATACAGAAATTCCTGAAATTGTCTGTGGTTTAGTGCATTAGTTCTAATGAAGTTAACACAAGATACCACAGTTTTCATAACAGAGTCCCACTTCAGTGATTTACTACACAGCACTTATTGGTGGATGAGGCAGTGTATGGCTATACAAGCATATGGCTGAACTAACACTGCTCAGAGATCACAACAGTGTGAACCGGGGCTTACACAGCACACAACATACAAAATCATACACAACTGAATAGAAATCAGAATATAAATGCACTTACTATCAATTAAATTGGGTTTCCTACTCCTCAGCTGTCTGCAAAGTGGGATTAAGTTCCCATGGGTTCCTAGGCAGATTACCGGTTTGGGGCCCCCATGCGATAACACTGGGCACTGACCATTTGCATTAACACTGACTGCTGACCATTTGCGATAACACTGACTGCTGACAATTTTGCATTAATAATGAGTGCTAACAATTTGCATTAACACTGAGCACTTACAATTATCATTATCACTGAGCACTGACTATTTGCATTACCTCTGAGCTCTGACCATTTGCATTACCCCTGAGCACTGACAATTTGCATTAGCACTGAGCACTGACTATTTGCCTTATCACTGTGATGCAACCCCCCTAGAAACCACCCCAATCAACTAACCAACTTAAAAAAAAGGCTCTCCTAATTTCAAAAAAAGGCTCTTCTAACTTCAAAAAAGGCACCCCCTATCTGCAACAAAAATACCTCCTAACTTCAGAAAAAAAGACCCCCCTTAACCACAAAAAAAGGCCCTACTAACTGCAAAAAAAAAAAAAAAATAGAACTCCTAACTTTAAAAAAAAAAATCCTAACTTATTCTTACCTCAGTCCTTAGGCAGCAGCAGGCTCTGCACAGGCAACCTGGTGACTCCTCCAATTATGCCAGAGACTGAGAGGAGGAGTTGAGAGACAGAGAGAAGGATGGGAGTTGGAGAGTAGGAGAAGAGTTGAAGAGTGTGGGGCACATTCCACACATGTGCACTGTAGGCGGGGACCAGTGGGCTGCTAAGCAGGACAGCAAAACACCCAGCGGGGAGAGACAGAGAGAAGGAGCAGAGTCAGAGAGTTGGCACACATTCCACACATGTGCACTGCAGCCCAGGATGAGTTGGCTGCTAAGCAGGCCAGGCAGGGTGGCAAAAACACCTGGCGGGCCAGATAAATGTCCTCGGTGGGCTGCATGTGGCTGGCGGGCTGTAGTTTGAAGACCCCTGGTCTATAGGCTTACCATCCCTTGAGGGCTGGGTGCATCTTAGGCTCAGTAAAGTGGTCTTCTGAGTCAGCCCCACCCTGGGAACTTCCCGGCTCTGCGCATGCGTTTCTAGTCCCTGCGCTCCACCCAGGCTGGTACCGCCTCAGGCAAACCCTTTACTCATGGGGCCTGTGTTTCCATCCCAGATCTGTTCCATGGTGGTTGCCACCTGAGTAGATGCCCGGCCTCCTCTGGTTGCCCAGGGAGACAGGGGGTGTGGCTTTGGAATATCTGGGGGTGAGCCCTATTGTTGCCAAAAGACGGCTGCTGCTCTGTGCCTCAGGGCACCGCTGCTCTGGTGTGGTTCCCTCTCAGCTGACCATCCTTTCCTTACTCCCCTGCCGTAGAGTCAACACTGACCAGCTGCAGTTTAGGCCCTGTCCACACCCCTTGAGAAATCACCCAAGAATCTGTACTCCTGGGGGACAGGCCTCCAGACCTCAGAGTGAGAGTGGAGGGGAGGTCTGGGAGCTCAAAGTTGCAGGTAGAGAATATATACAGTTTCATATAGTTTTATGCCTGGCAGGACAACGCCGTGGTATGCTAGTAGGGGAGGTAGGTCCAGTTTTTAGAGGGCCTCTCCCGTGGAGTGTAGTGGGAGGACCTTTGAACTCTGCTCATTTGTTTGTGGGGCACTCCGAGCCGTTCTCATTGGTTAGAGGACTCCCGTCTGCTTGGTGATGGATTTTGTACCTTTTGTTTGTATCTTTGTGGTCACAGCTCGCCTCAGTGGGGTTGATGTGCGTTCTTCAACCTTCTCTCTTGGTGCATCTCTAATCCACCAGGTTACTTGCTAAATTTCTGTCTTTTAACTCTCCTTCTGGACAGGAGCCTCTGTGGAAAGCTGGCTTCAGTCAGCCATCTTGTCTCCACCCCTGGCTTCAGTTAGAGAATCCATTTTCAACTTGAACCCCACTTGGGAAATGACTGTTCTTGCAAACAAGTTTCCAGCTTACCTGGAAGATGGGGCATGGAAATGGGCCTGGAAATGGAAATAACACATTTCCAGCTTGCCTGGAAATGGGCCAGCAGGATCATTTTTCCTGGAGGTGGTTAAGCTGTCTGGCAGGAACCACGAAACGCTCCGTGGATGGTGTGGAAGGCTGATAGTCACACTGCCACGTGGGCAGCGAAGCCCATATAATTTGAATTTGGGTGACGTGAGGTCTCCAGGTTTGCTCTTTTTCCTTAGGCTTGCTTTGGCCATTCGTGCTCTTTTTTTGGTTCCATAAGAACTTTAGAGTTGTTTTTTCTAATTCTGTGACAAGTGATGTTGGTATTTTGGTGGGTATTGCATTGCATCTGTAGATTACTTTGGGTAATATAGATTTCTTAACAATATTGATTCTTTGAATTCCTGAGAATGGGATGCTTTTCCCTTTATTTGCATCTACACAAAATGGAAATCTATGATTTCTTTCATCAGCATTTTGGAGTTTTCTTTGTAAGATCTTTCAACTCCTGGGTTAAGAATATTACAAGATACTTCATTTATTTGAAGGTATTATAAATCAGATTGAATTCTTTTTTTTTTTTGAGACAGAGTCCCCAGCTTTCACCCTGGGTAGAGTGCCATGGTGTCATAGCTCACAACCACCTCCAATTCCACCTTGAGTGCTCCTCTTGCCTCAGTTTTTCTATTTTTAGTAGAGATGAGGAGTCTTGATTTTGCTCAGGCTGGTCTTCAACTCATGATCTTAAATAATCCACCCACCTGGGCCTCCGAGAGTGCTAGGATTAGAGGCGTGAGCCACTGTGCCCTGCCTGAATTCTTGATTTTATTCTCAGCTTGGTTTTTATATTAATAGTTTACAAGTTTAAGTACGTCATCAAAGGAGGCCTTATTACAAAGGGGATTCTTGACTATGGACTTGTAGAAGGTGGGAAAGTATCAGAGGCATTCACATGTAAACATCTGGACAAATAGGTTTCCAAGCAGGATAATCATACCTTGGAGCTTTTTATAGTAAAATTTTACTTCCCTGTTAAGAGCTACCTTTATTATGCGTCAGGTGGTGTACAGATTCTACCTTATTTTTTATATCATCTATCCATGGTGAATGCCATTTTAATTTAACAGAAGATGTTTTTTTTTTTCAAAAACTGAAGATATTATATGGAAAATCTCAGAAATAAACAATTCACAAGTTTTAAATTGCATGCTGTTCTGAGTAGCATTGTCCTGCCTGAAATGTGACTCATCTCTTGGCCCAGCTTATCAGGCTGTATATGCTACCTACCTGTTAACAGCTCAGTTGATGGTTCGGTTATCAGATCAAAATAACACAACTTATGTAGGGCTTGGTATCTTCTGCAGTTTCAATTCCAAGTGAAGACAGCAGCTGCTGCAAATGGTCTCAAGAATTAGATATGATGGAAGAACACCAAGGAGGCCAGTGAGGCTGGAGTGAAGTTGGAAAGAAAGTATGCACAGCTAGATCAGAACATCACAATTATTATTTGTAAATTAAAAATGAAGTCATTTAAAAAAAGAGGTCAGAAAAGTGTTGGTAGAGCAAAGGGGGGGTGAATTATGGAGGAGACTGTAAGCCATAGTCCATCTTTTGCCTTTTACTATGAATGATATGGGAAGCCCCTTAAGAATTAGGAGAAGAAGGTGACATAATCTTTTTTATGTTCTAAAAGAATTGCTTTTGTTGCTCTTTTAGGCATAAAAATGGAAGTGGAGAGACATTTAGAAAGGGTACTATTGCAGGAATCTGGGTGAGACATGGAAGTGGATCAGAATAGGACTGGGGTGGAGTAGTGGTGCAATCGAGAAATTGATTCAGCCAATAATTCGAAAGTAGAGCGGCAAGATTTATTGGTGAATTGATGTGGGATGTGAGAAAAAGAATGAAAAATATTTAAGTGCAAAATTTTTGGCTTGAACCATTGGAGTAACATAACACTAAATTAGATGAAATATGTAATTGACAGGCTCCCAGGTGCTGAGGAATATGTCTTTGTGCTCAACAAGCCTCAACATATGGTTGGTGCTGCTTCCTGGCCCGATTTATAGACTTGATACATTCATTTGCTTTTTCCTTATTGCCAGTTGCCACCACACATGTGCCTGGGGGACCCAGTAATTTATGGAGGGTGAATATTAGCTACTACTTGAATAAAGTATTCCAGCAACAGAACATGAACATTTAAATATTATGAGTGCAACCCAAATCACTCAAGGCAGGATGATTTAGAATGCCTGTCATTTTGTAAGTGGGTTTTTTATCATTGTATGAAAAAAAATTATGTGGCTGCTTAACTGGTCCCATTATTTGGTTTCTCTTTTTGTCTCTGACTGCCATAGTCTTGCCTCGCCATACCGCCAAGGCTAATTTAGGTTATCAGAGTTTTTCTTTCCTTAAAATATATCTTTTAAACCAACAGAAAAGGCTGACAGCGTCATTAAAAAAAGAGCACGTGACATCTTTCAGCATGTCCAATAAAATGTTATTTATACATTACTGCCTAAGAGGAATGATTTTATCAATATTTTTACTTGAAAGGATATTAGCTGTTTTCTCTGAGTATTCTGGACATGTTTATTTTAATGCACACAGCAGTTTACTGTATTTTTGCATGCTTATTGATACGGGCTAGTTTCACTAGAAAATCTGTGCAGGAAAAACATTTGTTCATCTGTCCCATGAAAACTAAACCATATTATGGGACTTTGCTTTAGGATGCAGTGAGAGAAGGATTATGAGCATGGGTCCAGGGAAACCAGAGAAAAACTCAGAGATAGTCAGTAGAGGAACAAAACAAAACATATAGTTATGTATCAAAACTATAAACATCCATAAGTAAAAGTAGTGTTGGGGTAGATTTTTAGATAGTTCTCAAACCACTGGGAAGAGAGTGGAAAGTACAGTCCAAGCTAGAAACATAAGTGAAAGTTTCAATGGATGAATGAAACAAGATCAAAATAGGTACTTTAGAGAGTGTTGTCAAGAATCATGATCTTGAATTTAAAATGAGACACTGTGGTCCAGCAGCAGTCGTGGGGATAGCTGACTGTTGCTGAATGGAGTCCTGTGGATTCTGGTGAGCAGGGAGAAAGGCACTGAGAACTTCCCCGGTTTGATCAGACCAGTTAGAGGTGCTTTTGTTTAAGCTTGTGGTAGCATCACCTCAACCCACCCAGGAATAATGGGCAGAGCAGTTTCGACAGTGTACAGAAGGCAGGTGGTTGCCTGAGGGCCATGCTTTGAAGGTCCATTCTAGCTCAGTGACTGTACTTAAGGATGGCTGAAGAGATGACACAGTTGATCCTAAAATGATGAGAGTCTCATACTGTGAAATTATCCACTTATTTCTGTTCTGTTCTGTGCTGTAATGTTTAAGCTGTGCATTTCTTATTTGTATTACTTCCTCCCACTCAAAGCTACTTCTTACGGACATTTAAAAACCACAGGTGGCCTGGGTTCCTGTTTCCTGAAAACAAAACAAACCAAAACAAACTCCAGGAAGATGGAGAATTAAGCAGAACACCCTAGTGGCTTGTGCTTTGACATCAGATGTTCTGAGAGAGAATTCTAGGTTTACCACTTAACATGGTATGTAGTTAATAATTAGAAAAAAATTTCTGTGGAGCTTGGTAGATAATGATAGGTAATATTTATCTCTAAATTTGTTGTTTTTAAATAAAGATAACTTTTAAAATGGGAATTTAGTTATTAGGACTTGAAATTTTAGTACAGATTTTTTTTTTTTTTTTAAGAGACAGAGTCTTACTTTATTGCCCTCAGAAGAGTGCTGTGGTGTCACAGCTCACAGCCACCTCCAGCTCTTGGGCTTAAGCGATTCTCTTGCCTCAGCCTCCCGAGTAGCTGAGACTACAGATGCCCGCCACAACGCCTGGCTATTTTTTGTTCCAGTTTGGCTGGGGTTGGGTTTGAACCTACCACCCTTGGTATATGGGACAGGCACCCTACTCACTGAGCCACAGGCGCCGTGTAGTAGAGAATATTTAAACTACTAAAGGAACTTAGATTTTTTTGTGGTGAAAATTTCATTTTCTTTAAGAGGAGGACACTTTCCATTTTTTAATAGTTTATAGTATAAAACTCAAAATATTCTGAAATAACATATCTTTCAAGGCAGAGCTTTAAACTAGAAATCAGCAATAAATATTGCATGCAAAATAGAAAAAGTCTGGAACAGCCTTGTCTTTTGGCATCAACAACTACGGATGTGGAAATGAAATTAGATGTTTAACTGAGGCACGGGTATTATTGTTTCCTTTTTTTCCCACCTAGAGTTGATGCAGGGTTTTAGCGGCTGTTCTGGCTGGCTTAGACTGCAAGGCAGCAGATTTATTTTCTGACAGCAATCCAGCTTTTCACGTTCCCTGAGATTTAACCTTACATGGGTTATGTTGACCCTTCACCCATGAAGCCAGCAGATCAAAAGGGAAAGGAGCTCAAGGAATTCAAAGTTAGAAATGCACATATAAAAAACAGAGTTTTCTTTGAACTCCACTATTGCTTTGTCCTCTTATGACACAGGACACTCTGCAGTGGTATTTTTCATTTGCAAATGTAATTTCCCCTGCTATTTAGTGTTGGTGTTAGCTTCCCACCTACTACCCGCTCCCTGAGCAACTGATTTTCTGGACTCTGCTTTAACACTTTCAGAAATGAGAGGTCTTAACTCACAACACATTTTTGGGTAGATAGGTTTTCACATTCCCAATTTTATTTGGCTGAAACTATGTAATTGGCAGAAATCATATGAGGTCAGACAATTAAGTTGACAAACTCATCCTAGAAAAAGTACTGTATACCTCATTGCTGAATATCACTAAGGCCCCCTTCGAAATGCTCCCCTGGGGGAGCTATGCACTGATACCAGCATCTAGTTCACTCTTCAAAGCAATTTTGGATGTTTGTTTCTGGAATGGCCATCTGAGCTGCCATTGTACGAGGTCTGACAAGTTTGTGAACTCATCCTAGAAAAAGTACTTTAAAGGGTGGACTAGGGCTGGTGTCAGCACACAGCTTCTTGAAGGGAAGGTGACCAGAGTTTGCTAATGAGGTATGTAGCTTTTTTTCTAGGATGAGTTTGCAAACTTAATTGCAAAACCTTATATTTTGGCTCAAGAATAATACATTTAATTTTGGCTCATTTCATTTCTACATGGATATTTTATTTATCTTCTTCTTTAATTTAGATCATTGCCATCAGTTTTTTTCAGAGATATTTGGAAAAATATCCTTTCCTTGGCTTATAGGAACCCACCTTCTTGTGGTCTCTTCACATGGCCGTTCCTCTGTCTGTGTCCTCTCCTGAAAAGGACACCAGTCATCTTCAATTGGGCTCACCTGAATGAGCTCATTTTAAATTAAATTACTTCTTTATATTTTATCTCCAAATATAACCACCTCCTGAGGTATTGAGGGTTAAAACTTCAATGTATAAGGTTTTGAGGGACATAATTCAATTCATAACAAAGCACTAGGCTGAAAATCAAAAAAAGTGGAAATAGCCATTGAATTCATTACAGAACAATTTTCTCTAGTCAGAACCTGCGTGCGCAATCGTTATTAGCCTGCACCTCAAGTATATTTTTTTCAAACCGGTTGGTTTTATAAGAGGTCTGTGGATCACTAGAATCAGAATCAATCAGTCAGCAATATTTATTGAGCACCTACTGTGTGCAGACAGCTGCACCCAGAGCTCTAATGTCTGCAGTATTGATGGTGCCAGTCCACCAGGGGCAGGTTGTCTTGTAAAACAACACTGGCAGCTGCCTTTGAGAAGAAGCAGAAATTGTGGAGGTAAGACTTAGGTATTCTAAATCCCAAAATGTGAAGGTCCTTATCACAGGAGGGAAGCATTCTTAATAGATGTGTTTGGTTACAAGGACTGCAGTGAATCGAAGAGAGACTGCAAAACTTTTCTGCCGAAGAAATAAACAGAAACCAGGAGAGAAGGCTCAAAGGTGAGTAATCCAGGGAGGAGAGATTAAAAGAGGAAAGAGGCAAAGGGAGGTAGAGACCCTGCAGGGTGATGGAAGGCTGGAGCCTTGGGAGATGCTCTATTGAAAATGCCTCTGAGGTAGACATGGAAGACAGGAGGCCTAATTCTTAACTGTAAATTTTTGGCAGTGCTTGTGGTGCTGTGAGCTTTATCTGTGGTCTCCAAATTCCAGTGGAGCCTCCTGCAGGCCAGCTTTGAATCTTTGTTGCTGAGAGACAAACAGAAACCAGCTGGAGTAGGAAAAGGAAGAAATAACAAAATAAACACATGAACCCACCTCACCTAAGGACTAGTATTACCAATAACGCTGAGGCTGTTTTTGCAACATTTTACCAAAGCAAGTAGCAGATTTGCCCAAATTTGGAAGCCTATTTCATTTCATTTTTACTCCCTAAGGTCTGAGCTTTTATGCAGTCTTTGGAGGTTTCTTCTGGGACACTGAACAGCAGGAAGCCTTTGAAGCATACGGTACAGCGACAGGGATATGGGGTCATCCTCAGACATAGGCGAGTAAAGAATTCTAATTTCTCTACACCCTGGCTGATTGAGCAATCACTGGTCTTTAGCCTGGTCCAGCAGTGTTGAGTTTGGGGCTGTTTATCTTACTGCGGCAGTGCATTTCACAATTGTCCTTCCAGTTCGGTCTGCATACAGCTCCTAATCATGACCTGTGCAAGGGCAGGACCTTGCTCAACTAATAATGTGCCTGCTGCTACCTGTTGCTGACACTCCTTGGCACCTGAGTTTCCTTAGTCAGATGAGGATTTTAAACCCCTGGTATCTCCTTCTCCACAGGCAAGAGCTTGTATTTCAGACTTGTTAAGAGCCTCTAGCTTAGCAATGTGATTGTGATACCAGAAAGTGACCGTATATGCCAGGGTCTCGCCAGGAAAGAGATGGCACTCACACTGGGTAACTGAGCACAGTCCAATGCAGGGACAATTCACCAAGGTGTAGGCAGTATTCAGTGAAGGCTACAAAGGGCAGTGCACTCTCCAGAGCTACTGTGAGGTGGGAGTCTCTGAGGCTAACATGGGTGATCCTGGTGAGAGAGCTGTATGGAGAGGGCCCTGTGCCAGGAGCTGACTTTTGGGAGAAAGACACAGACAAACTGGGTGACGTGGCAGAGAGGAAGGTGGGGCAAGAAAGACTGACCTCATGCTCCTGCTTTCTACTGTCCTGCCGGGCCCTCATGTTGATGCGGCGCCCTGGAAAACCAGAGGAGCCTGTTGCAGTCCACATGGGCTGGCCTCCCAGGACAGAGACCGGGGTAGAGACGGGTGAAGGAGGCCTGGAGGGCAATCTAAAGACACCACGCTACTGCCACATCATTTTTCTGTATGCTGACAACTTCACACATTATACAAATACAGGCTTTCTTATACCCAGGGAAAGTGTAGGCTATTATTTTCAGCTCTGTTCACATCGTTTCCTCCAAGAAGCCTTCCTCGCAAGCCTAGTCAGAAGGAGCTTTGTCATTTTTTGAACATCTGTGGTCCCATCTCCATCATATTCATTGAGCAGCAAGATAGCGCCTTGGATTCAATGTACACAAAACCTCTCTATTACATTTTTAGCTCCTAAGGCCAAGTTGGTGTCTTGTTTGTCTTTGTATCCTCCTCAATGCCTAGCACAATGCCTCACACCCATTTTTCCCCATTAATAGTGTTTAGTTTTATTTTTTTGTAGTGGTCAACCACGGAGTGGTGGATCTGTGTCTCCTCAAATGTAACAGGTCCTCCTTGTGTTTTCACTGTTGATAATATGGTCCAGTCTCCCTCTGAATGATAATGATGGCATTTCTAGCATGATTCAAGCCACCCTCCCCTCCAGCTTCTAATTCATGGAGCCAAAGAAGAATCATCCGTCTGAAATGTCACTGAGATGCTAGTTACCTCATTCCGAAGTCTCTTGCTGATTGCCCGAGTTTTGCCTTAGCAGTTACTCCCAGACTATTATCATCTGTTCTCTTTCCGCCCAACTCCTTGTTCCTCATAACTCTTTACCTCAGGCTCTGTGCTCTAGTTAGGCAAAGTCACTTGCTGTCTCTTCACCATGAAAAGCAAAATTGCTTCTGGTTCTTCACGTGCATCTAGTTAAAACTTTGCAGCACTTTCTTGTTACCTTCCTGGATTATTAGAATGTTGGTGTTGCCCTGAGGTTGTGGTGAGAGATCTTAGCAGAATTCAAAAGAAACTCAATCTTGGATTTGTTGTATGTGGATTTTGAAATTGTAGGTAGTATTAAAGGTGCTCCTTAAAAATTTTTAATCTTCTTGATTTGAGTTTATTAGTATAAGCTATAGCATATTTTGTATCTTGATTAGCATTTAATTATTTCTTTAAATTCTGTTCATCTGTAGCTTTCTAAGCATTTAATAAATTTTCCTATTTAAAATGCTGGTGAAAGCATTAACATCGATAATTTCTTATGATTGAATTTGACCTTAAGCAACACTCTTTGGTTTTCATTTCATCTAGGTATTACTCCTTCTTTAAGTGTTTGGTAGAATTAACCATTGAAGCCATCTGGTCCTTGGCTTCATTGGAAGATTTTTTGATTACTGATTTGATGTCCTTATTAATTATGGAGGTCTATTCAGATTTTTTATTTCTCCATGATTCAGTCTTGGTTGGCTGTGTGTTTCTAGGAATATATTTATTTCTCTTAGGTTATCTTATTTGTTGGCATGTTATTGTTCATGCTTAGTGTGAGGAAGGTGAGTTAAATTAGGGTTTATCACCTGAAGGCTGGGAGGTGCCTGATTGTTTTGAATAACTATGATTAAGCTGGCAGATGCCCTGTGTTCCTAAGTAATTGTCATTAGTGTTTAATTTGGAACCACTGTTGTTCTGGCTGCTGTATAAGGCCCCAAGGCTTTATGCTTCCTGTGCTAGCTCACCTGTCCCCAGGAGCTGGATGAAGGTGGACATGCCCACGCCTGCTTGCTGGCTGCCACTCGTTGAACTAAGGGTATGTCACAGCTTCCTTTGGCTCATCGATTCTTTTTCAGTTTGTTTGAATCCAGTGTAAACCTTTTCAGCCTCATCCATTGGCACCACACTTAGTTTCTCGCAATCCTTTTTATTTCTGTGGTTTTGGTTGTTATGACTAAATGGTTGGTTGGCTGATCTGACTTAGAAGGCAGATTATGCCTGGTGTATCTCCGTCAGGGGAAGTCGTAGCACTAGATCATGGGCTTAGTTAGCAGCAGGATTATTCTTGGCCCATGTGGTCCTTGGCACCAATTTTTGCAATGGTTGGTCCTCTGGAGATATTAGTTGGTTTATAATCCTTTTTATGGTCACTTCCAGTTGCTTCAAGCTAGGGTTTGTCCTCTGAATCTCACCATGGGGCGGGAAGGTACATTCTTACAATTTCTCCTACCCTCTTGTTTCTAAAAATGAGGCTTTTTGGTGTTTTTCTCATATTTTTGTATCTTTGTTTTGGTGTCAACAACCATTGGGAAATAAAAAAAAATTCCTCTACTTTCTGGAGGCCTCGTTAATTGACATTGGAAAAGGGAGTAGCATGGGTCTGAAAAGGTACAGATAATGCTAATACAGAAGTAACAAAAAGTGTTGTGGATGGGGTAGACCATATGCCAATTGTCATGTGAAGATATGAGGGGGCGGCACCTGTGGCTCAGTGAGCAGGGCGCCGGTCCCATATACCGAAGGTGGCGGGTTCAGACCCAGCCCCGGCCAAACTGCAACAACAAAAAAAATAGCCGGGCATTGTGGCAGGCGCCTGTAGTCCCAGCTACTCGGGAGGCTGAGGCAGGAGAATCGCCTAAGCCCAGGAGTTGGAGGTTGCTGTGAGCTGTGTGACGCCACGGCACTCTACCGAGGGCAATAAAGTGAAATTCTTCTCTACAAAAAAAAAAAAAAAAAAAAAAAAATGAGGCCAATTACTTTTTTCACATGGTCTCTTATTTCTCTGAGTGTTGGTTCTTTATTCTTTTTTCCTATGTCTTTGATTGGGTGAGATGAGTTTGAAAGCCACCTTTTCAAGCTCTGAGATTCTTCTGCTTGATTTGTCCTGTTGTTGATAATTTCCACTGCATTTCATAATTCCCTAAATGACTCATTCTTTAAGTTTTGTTATATCCTTTGAAATGTTTGTCTCTTTAGTAAGAAAGATTTACTTATTTTTCTTCATGTCCTGAACTTTTTTATTTTTTCATCTTTTAGTTTCTTTGTTTTGGCTTTTAAGTTTCTCTTTAATTACATTTATCTTGTTTGCCATCCATAATCTCAGTTCCATTTTTGACATTTTGACAATTTCCTTTTTTTTTTGCAATTAAAGTAGCTTGTTTTTATGTTGCTAAAATTCTTTTGCTGGTTTCTCCCATCTGAAACCTTTTCTCTTAGCTCAGTTCTGAGAGGGTTGCAAGATGCTGTTTTCATTTGCTGGGAATTCTCTTATTTAGGGGGAAGAGAAATCCCCAGATAGTGCTAGTGTTTGTCTTACTCCAGAGGTTTGACCCAGTGGAAGTGGGGTGGATGTGCTGAGAACCTGTTGTGCACCTGTTCTCTTGTGTCAGCCTGTCCCTTGTTTTGTCAAAGTCCAAGTCAATGCCAGGGATGTCTCTTTGGATTAGTGGATTGGCCCCCATGCTGCTGTTGATAGCTTGGGAAGGAGGCTGGGCATGTCCCTCTTCACTTAGGTGGGTGGTGTGACCTTGGATGGAGCCTGGAGAGTTGTGGGACCATTTGGGCAGCAAGGCAGGTCATGGGACTTTGGCCAGTGCCCACGCAGGTTGCAGTACCTTGGCAATTGCCTGGGCATGTGGTATTTCGCAGGATGCAGCCAGTGGTGGGACTGATGCCTGGGCATGTTATAGGTCCACAGACAGTGCCAGATGGATTGTTGGGGACTTGATGGGTGTCTAGACATATTGTAGACCACAGGACCTTGTCTGGTACCTATGAGGGGCATGGGACTTTAACAGGTGCCTGGATGGGTTGGGCTTTTGGCTCATCCTGGGATGGTTTGAGGGACCACAGACAGCGCTGGGGTGGCTCCTCAGGCAGCAGTGGCACTGTGGACACTGTGGCTGGTGTGACATGAGGTGCCCTGTTGGGGAACTCAACCATGGTGGCTGGAACTCTCCCTCTGTCCAGGTCTGACTATGGCATCTGCTGTGGTGCTACTCAAGTGACAGTGGTGGTGGTATCAAGAAGGGAAGATGGTGGTGGCAGATGCTGAAGGTCCATGGGCATCTGTTCTCCTTAGATCCCTGGGAGGCAGCGGTGTGGTGTGTTGGGAGGACACACAGCACCCAGTCATAGAGGGCGTGAGAGCACACACTCTCTCTGTTCCCTCTCTGATGTGGCAGTGGTCAGGGGGAGGAGGCTGCAGTGGAGCCAGCCCCTGTGACTCCTCCACAGGTTGGCCTCTGTGGGGCTGAGATTGCAGATTGCTGTCTATGAACCAACCTGGGACCAGACGTTGGCGGGACCCAATGTGCTTGCTCTCTGTGCCGTGCTGTGGTGTAGTCTCCAAGCAGCTCCTTCATCAGTTTGGAGGCCTGTGGTGGTGGGGGAGACCCCTCGCAGCTGGATTTCAGTGTCTGCTGTGGGAGTGTCGCTCCCCAGGGCATCTCTCCCCTAAGCACTCCCCTCGCATGGACACTTCTCTCTGGTACCTCCCAACCTGGCCAAGCAGATCACCCTGCCTCTCTTTGAGCATCTCCCCCACTTTGGGGTCTCTGATCACTTTTCTGATGATTCACAACGTTCTCCTTGAGATTGTCTACCCATGGGTGAATCTCCACCCTCAACCTTTGATCCTTTCCTTAAAAGTGGCAAGTGGAGGATATTTCTAATCTGTCATCTTCTTATTTCTTCAATTTCTTCTTTCTTTCAAGATCAATTATATAGACATTTGGATAATTTAAATCTTTTCAGACTTAATTTTTGAAACTGCTTGTTGATTAAAATAAAATCTTCTTCCCAGTTTATCTAAACAGCTCTAATTCTATTTTAAATAATGTTCATGCCTGACATCCAGTAGGTATTCAACAAATGTTTGTTGAATTGATAAACAAATGCTTGTGCTCGTCAGATGTTTACAGGATGAAAATGGTGAGTGAACACCATTGTTAATGCCATTAAATGAAATGTCCCCAAAGATCTTGTGGTTCAGTGATTGCCTTAGGAGAGAAGGATATGACATTAGAAATAAGGAAGGAATGATGTTAGAAATAAGTCTCTGGGTTGGAGTTTCACCAGTGCAAGATATGGAAGCTCAGCTCCACATGTATCTTATTTCTTGACAGACGGATTTGCTCCGCCAAGGTGGTCCAGGGATACAAGTAACCATGTTTTGTTGCTACACCAGGCTTTAAGCAATACTTTTAAAACTTTAAGGCATATATAGATTGGCCTGGGAATCTTGCTAAAATGCAAATTCTGTTATTTGTTAATAACCTAGGCCTAGTGCTATGTCTTTGTTTCGTCAGATACTTTACGTTTTGTCTTAATGCAGGAGGAGAGCTTGTTGAAGCTTATTTAAATTTACTTAAAATATGAATAATCAATTAAACATGGCTATATTTGTTACCTTCTGCCTAGTTCAGTTCCTTTTTTATTATTAAATCATAGCTGTGCACATTAATGTGATCATGGGGCACCATACACTGGTTTTATAGACCGTTTGACACATTTTCATCACTCTGGTTAACATAACCTTCCTGGCATTTCTTAGTTATTGTGTTAAGACATTTACATTCTACCTTTACTAAGTTTCACATATACCCTTGTAAGATGCACTGCAGGTGTAATCCCACCAATCACCCTCCCTCCATCCCCTCCCCCTCCCTCCCCTCCCTTTCCCCTTCCCCCTATTCTTAGGTTATAACTGAGTTACAGCTTTCATGTGAAAGCCATAAATTAGTTTCATAGTAGGGCTGAGTACATTGGGTACTTTTTCTTCATTCTTGAGATACTTTACTAAGAAGAATATGTTCCAGTTCCATCCATGTAAACATGAAAGAGGTAAAGTCTCCATCTTTCTTTAAGGCTGCATAATATTCCATGGAGTACATATACTACAATTTATTAATCCATTCATGGGTCGATGTGTACTTGGGCTTCTTCCATGACTTAGCAATTATGAATTGGGCTGTAATAAACATTCTGGTACAAATATCTTTGTTATAAAGTGATTTTTTTGTCTACTGCATATATACTTAGTAGAGGAATTGTAGGCTCAAATGGCAGGTCTATTTTTAGATCTCTAAGTGTTCTCCATACATCTTTCCAAAAGGAATGTATTAATTTGCATTCCCACCAGCAGTGTAGAAGTGTTCCCTCCTCTCCACATCCCCGCCAACATCTCCTGTCTTGGGATTTTGTGATATAGGCTAATCTTACTGGAGTTAGATATCTCAAAGTAGTTTTGATTTGCATTTCTGAGATTAAAGATGATCATTTTTTTCATATGTCTGTAGGCTGTGTGCATGTCGTCTTCAGAGAAGTTTCTCTTCAAATCCCTTGCCCAGCCTGCGATGGGATCCCTTGTTCTTTTCTTGCTTATAAGCTTGAGTTCTCTGTGGATTGTGGTTATTAAACCTTTGTTAGAGACATAACGTGCAAATATCTTCTCCCATTCTGAGGGCTGTTTGCTTTACTTACTGTGTTCTTGGCTGTGCAGAAGGTTTTTAGTTTAATCAGGTCCCAGTAGTGTATTTTTGAAGCTGCTTCAATTGCCTGTGGGGTCCTCCTCATAAAATACTCACCCAGACCAATTTCTTCAAGGGTTTTCCCTGCACTCTCTTCTAGTATTTTTAAAGTTTCATGTCTTAAGTTTAAATCTTTAATCCAGTGAGAGTCTACCTTAGTTAATGGTGAAAGGTGTGGGTCCAGTTTCAGTCTTCTGCAGGTTGCAGCCAGTTCATCCAGCACCATTTGTTAAATAGGGAATCTTTTCTCCACTGAATGTTTTTAATTGGCTTGTCAAAGATTAAATTACGGTGAGTAGCTGGATTCATCTCTTGGGTCTCTATTCTGTTCCAGACATCTACTTCTCTGTTTTTGTGCCAATACCATGCTCTTTTGATCACTATGGATTTATAGTATAGTCTGAGGTCTGGTAGTGTGATTCTTCCTGCTTTGTTTTTATTTCTGAGTACTGTCTTGGCTATTCGAGTTTTTTTCTGATTCCATATAAAACGAAGTATTATTTTTTCAAGATCTTTAAAGTATGACAGTGGAGCTTTAATAGGGATTGCATTAAAACTGCATATTGCTTTGGGTAGTATGGACATTTTAACAATGTTGATTCTTCCCAGCCATGAGCATGGTATGTTTTTCCATTTGTTAACATTTTCAGCTATTTCTTTTCTTAGAGTTTCATAGTTCTCTTTATAGAGATCTTTCACGTCCTTTGTTAGGTAAACTCCCAAGTATTTCATCTTTGGCAGTACTGTGAATGGAATAGAGTCCTTAACTGTTTTTTCAGCTTGACTATTGTTGGTATATATAAAGGCTACCAATTTATGAATGTTGATTTTTAACCTGGGACGCTGCTGTATTCTTTGATCACTTCTAAGAGTTTTGTAGTAGATTCCCTAGTGTTTTCCAGATACACTATCATATCATCCGCGAAGAGCGAAAGTTTGATCTCTTCTGACCCTATATGGATACCCTTGATCGCCTTTTCTTCCCTAATTGCGGTGGCTAAAACTTCCATTACAATGTTAAAAAGCAATGGAGACAATGGGCAGCCTTGTCTGGTTCCTGATCTGAGTGGAAATGATTTTAATTTAACTCCATTCAATACGATATTGGCTGTGGGTTTGCTATAGATGGCCTCTATCAGTTTAAGAAATGTCCCTTCTATACCAATTTTCTTAAGTGTTGTGATCATGAAGGGATGCTGGATATTATCAAAAGCTTTTTCTGCATCAATTGAGAGAATCATATGGTCTTTGGTTTTTAATTTGTTTATGTTCTGAATTATACTTATAGATTTACATATATTGAACCAGTCTTGCGACCCTGGGATAAAACCGACTTGGTCATGATGTATAATTTGTTTGATGTGTTGCTGGATTCTGTTAGGATCTTGTTGAATATTTTTGCCTCTATATTCATTAGTGATATTGGTCTATAATTTTCTTTTCTTGTTGGGTCTTTTCCTGGTTTGGGGATCAGGGTGATGTTTGCTTCATAGAATGTATTTGGTAGTCTTCCTTCTTTTTCTACATTTTGGAACAGGTTGAGTAATATGGGTACTAATTCCTCTTTAAAGGTTTGGTAGAATTCTGACATGAAGCCATCTGGTCCCAGGTTTTTCTTTTTAGGGAGATTTTGTATGGTTGATGCTATTTCCGAACTTGATATGGGCCTGTTCAACATTTCCACTTGATTTTGGCTAAGTCTTGGAAGGTGACATGCTTCCAGGTATCGGTCTATTTCCTTCAGATTTTCATATTTCTGAGAATAAAGTTTCTTGTAATATTCATTAAGGATTTTTTGAATTTCTGAGGAGTCTGTTATTTCATCTTTGTCATTTCTGATTAATGAGATTAGAGATTTTACTTTGTTTTTCTGGTTAGGTTAGCCAAAGGTTTATCTATTTTATTGACCTTTTCAAAAAACCAACTTTTTGATTTATTGATCTGTTGTATAATTCTATTGTTTTCAAGTTCATTTAATTCTGCTCTCATTTTGGTTATTTCTTTTCTTCTACTGGGTTTGGGGTTGGCATGTTCTTCCTTTTTCAGTTGCTTGAGATGTGCCATTAAGTTGTTAACTTCCTGTCTTTTTGTTCTCTTCAGGAAGGCTTGTAGTGCTATAAATTTCTCTCTTAGGACTGCCTTTGCGGTATCCCAGAGGTTCTGATAATTTGTGTCTTCATTGTTGTTTTGTTCCCCAAATTTGGCAATTTCCTTCTTAATCTCATCTCTGACCCAGCTATCATTCAGCATAAGGTTATTTAACTTCCATGTTTTTGTATGAGTATGCAGAGTCCTGTTGTTACTGAGTTCAACTTTTATTCCATGGTGGTCCGAGAAGATTCAAGGAATAATTTCTATTCCTTTAAATTTACTGAGGTTAGACTTGTGACCTAAGATGTGATCGATTTTGGAGTATGTTCTGTGGGCTGATGAGAAGTATGTGTATTCAGTTTTGTTGGGATGAAATGTTCTGTAGATATCTGCTACATCCAAATGTTCGATGGTTAGGTTTAAATCCAAAGTTTCTTTGCTCAGCTTCTTCTTGGAGGATTGATCCAACACTGCCAAAGAGTGTTGAAATCTCCAACTATTATGGAGATCAAGTTGCTCATGTCTGTTAGAATTTCTCTTATCAATTGAGGTGCATTTTGGTTGGGTGCATAGATATTAAGAATTGAAATCTCATCATATTATTACCCTTAACAAATATGAAGTGACCATTCTTTGTGGTTTTTGGCCGGGGCTGGGTTTGAACCCGCCACCTCCGGTATATGGGACTGGCGCCCTACTCCTTGAGCCACAGGCACCTCCCATTGAAGTGACCATTCTTATCCTTCCTTACTTTTGTTGGTTTAAAACCTAATGTATCTGCAAATAGAATTGCAACACCTGCTTTTTTCTGATTACCATTTGCCTGAAATATAGATGACCATCCTTTCACCCTGAGTCTATATTTGCCTTTTAAGGTAAGATGTCACTCTTGTATGCAGCAAATATCTGGCCTGAGTTTTTGTATCCAGTCAGTTAACCGATGCCTCTTTAGAGGACAGTTTAAGCCATTCACATTAATGGAGAATATTGATAAGTCTAGTAAAATTTGGGTATCGAGTTTTTTGAAAGTCCAGTGGACATTTTTAAACCTTTTGCCACTGTGGAAGTTGGAGTTTGATTAAACGTTTCTGAGTGAGTTTACTTTTGTGGTATTGGATTGTGCTGGTCATTATGGAGGATAGGTCTGAGAATATCCTGAAAAGCTTGTTCGGTTATGGCAAATTTCTTCAACATATGAATGTCATTAAAGTATTTAATTTCTCCATCATAAATGAAACTCAGTTTAGCTGGATACAGGATCCAGGATTGAAAGTTATTTTGCTTTAGGAGATTAAAAGTGAATGATCACCCTCTTTTGGCTTGAAAAAGTTCAGCAGAGAGTTCTGCAGTCATTCTAATATTCTTCCCTTTGTAGGTAATGGATTTCTTACATCTGGCTGCTTTCAGAATTTTCTCCTTCATATTAACTGTAGTGAAGTTAATTATGATATGCCTCGGAGATGTCTTATTTGGATTGAGTCGTGCTGGGTTCTGAAACTGTTTGCTATCTGAATTTCAGAATGTCTTGGCATGTCTGGAAAATTCTCTTTCATAATTTCATGAAGAAGGGCCTCTGTGCCTTGCGAGGCCACCTCATCACTTTCCGGGATTCCAATGAGGGGGATATTAGCCTTCTTCGACTTATCCCAGTGCTCTCTGAAAGAATGATCCATTTTTGCTCTGCATTTCTCTTCCTCTTTGACAGTTTGGGAGCATTCAAAGGCTTTGTTCTCAAGGTCAGAGATTTTTTCTTCTGCTTGCTCCACTCTGTTATTGAGGGATTCTACTGTATTTTTCAGATCTTTGGGGGCTGCAAATTCTTGCTACAGTGCATCAAATATCTTTGGTGGTTTTGTCTTTAAATTCCTTAAATACTTGAGACAACTTTTGAATTTCTCCTTGTATTTCTAATTCTGACTTTTGAATTGCTCCTTGAATTTCTAATTTCAAATTTTCCTCCATTTTATTAATCTTGTTTGCAATCCAAATTCTGAATTCCATTTCTGACATCTCCGCCTGTTTATGAATGGGATCTTCAGTTACATCTGCCATATCTTTCCTTGGGGTGGGGGGTTGGTGGTGGTGGTATTGATCTATTCTGGTTATTTGTGTTACCAGAGTTTTTCCACTGATTCCACCCCATGATTGTTTTATAGCATTTGATTTTTTTTTCCCCTGGAGCTTTGTTGAGGACCCATACAGTGCTATGGTCTGAGAAACTGAGGGCCTGTTTGGTGTAGTGGGGCTAAGTGGTCCTGTTTTCACCTGGTCTCTGTTCGACCCTAGTGAAACAGTTACTCTGGGTTGAAGTCTCGGCTGTGGAGAAATACCAGCAATTAAGTCATCCCGCCCCCCACAGGCAACAATTGGAAAAGGAACATCAAACCTTCCTAGAACCACACACCCAGGGCACCACCTGAATTGTCCTTGGGCGATTGGCTCAGTTCAAAAGGTCCAAATCAGTTGTCTCAGTCAGCTCCTATCTCAGGTGGGAGAGTTTAAAAGGTCTCTGGCAACTGGATCACAGGGGTCTGGTGACTACTCTGATATGGCTTGCTCCAGTGCTCTGTGGAGTCAGGAGGATCCACCCAGCAAATAGATCAGTCTGGGAAGGTTGATGCCTCTTTCCCCACCTTGTACCTCTGTCACACCCAGTCACTGACAGTCCCGCAGGGCTTTGACCCAGTTGCCTGTAGTGAACAGATACTCCAGGGGTTTGCACCTGCCGGAATCACTAGGAAATCTATTTCTTCTCAGCCAGGCCTCTTTGCTCTGCCTGTATCTAGCAGGGGTAGGTGAGACCTGACATCCTTGGGCACTTGATGGAGGCTGGGGGGTGTTCACTCAGTTCCAGCCCTGCCCCTGATTGACGTTACTGACAGAACAGAACAGAACAACTTTGCGGGGATTTGTTTCTGTCCCTGCTAAATTCCCCTGCAGGAGAGAAGCTGTTTTGAGTTCCCAGAGCCTGCGCCTCAGGCCCTGTCTTTGCTCCTGCAGGTTTGTATTCGGTTACTTGTCAGTTTGAGCCTCTTGTCTGTCTTTGTCTATAGGCTGACGATCCCCTGAGGGCCGGGTGCATCTTAGGCTCAGTAAAGTTGTCCTCTGGATCAGCCCTGCCCTGGGAACTTCCCAGCTCTGCATGTGCATTTCTAGTCCCTGCGCTCCACCCAGGCCCTTACCTCCTCAGGCAAACCCTTTACTCATGGGGCCTGCATTTCCGTCCCTGTTCCATGGTGTTTGCCACCTGAGTAGATGCCTAGCCTCCTCTGGTTGCCCAGGGAGATGGGGTGTGGCTTCAGAATATCCAGGAGTGAGCCCTATTGTTGCCAAAAGATGGCTGCTGCTCTGCACCTTGGGGCACCACTGGTCCAGTGTGTTTCCCTCTCAGCCAACTGTCCTCTCCTCACTCCTGTGCCCCAGAGTCTGCACTGACCAGTTGCAGTTTAGGCCCTGTCCACACCCCTCGAAAAATCACCCAAGAATCTGTACTGCTGGGGGACAGGCCTCCAGACCTCGAAGTGAGAGTGGAGGGGAGTGCTGGGAGCTCAGAGTTGCTCAGAGAATATATACAGTTTTATACAGTTATATGCCTGGCAGGAGAACTCTGTGGCCCTAGTAGGGGAGGTAGGTCCAGTTTTTAGAGGGTCTCTTCCATGGAGTGTAGTGGGAGGACCTTTGAATTCTGCTCATTTGTTTGTGGGGCACTCCAAGCCATTCTCATGGGGGAGGGGAGTCCCTTCTGCTTGGTGATGGATTTTGTACCTTTTGTTTGTATCCTTGGGGTCACAGCTCGCCTCAGGGGGGTTGATGTGCGTTCTTCAACCTTCTGTCTTGGTACAGCTCTAATCCACCAGGTTACTTGCTAAATTTCTGTCCTTTAACTCTCCTTCTGGATGGGAGCCTCTTTGGAAAGCTGGCTTCAGTCAGCCATCTTGTCTCTGCCTCCTGCTTACATGTTTTTAATGTCTTGCTTTACTCATCTATAAAACAGTTAATTCTGAGAATTAAATGAATTAATGTAGGCAAAGCACTTTACAATGTATGGTGAACTCTGTATGCTCATGAAAATTTTCCCATTACAATCTTCTAGGAAATGAAGTTTTTCTTGTTAATTTTTGTCAAGCTCGTAGTGCAGAAGTGATGCTCAAGGAAATTAGTTAAAGTACATTGAATTCATGTCACAAGACAGGTGTAAGATCAGACTGAACAATATCCAAGTGGGAAGGAAAAACTTGCCCTTTGGAAGAAATACATGAAAACAAATAATGTAATATTTATGGTTTTGGATTTAAGAGTGTGAAGGTGAGGAGATTTAAGTAAAGATTTCCTATAGAGAAAGCAGGGTGAGAGAACTGTAAGAGTTTTCAAAACAAGCTCTGAAGTCTAATCAATATGCCAGTCGTGTGTGTCCTGGAGAACATAACTGCTATGCTCAATGACCTAGGTCCTTTGCGATGTTTTGAAAAGCAGGGCTTGCTTGAGAAGAAATACACCATATAAGTGAATTCGGAACTGTCAGGCAATGTCCCATTTTCCACTCTAGGATTCTATTGTATGGGATCTCAGTTTTCAAGTAGTAGACCCTGAATAGTAATAAGAATTCCTCCCCCAATCTATAGCACATGGGCTGTGTTTGACAATCAGATTTGTGAGTATATAAATAGTATAAAAGTTTTAATTTTGTTTTCTATTTGTCTACCTAATTTACTTCTGCCTATTTGCACAAAGGATTTGTGGTCATTACATAGCTATTTTGATAAAAAGCAATCTTTTCCAAGCTCTTAATAGCTTCAAAAAAATATTTTACAAGTGGATCCATTTGTATTTTTCATAATCCAGTTACCTAAAGCTTAGCATGCAAAATACTTTTAAAGTTTTGTTGCAATTATCAAAAAGCTCAATATAACATCTTGTGTCATTTTACATGCATAATTTTATGTATTTTTTAATGAAAAAATTAAGGCTATTATTTTCAACAACATATATACATATATATAGTTTACTGATTAAAAGACATTAAGATAAGTTTTAGGGAACCAGTGGGTAATTCTGCTTTGTTGGTATGTTTTTTTCTTTTTTTTTCCTTTTTTTTTTTTATTGTTAAATCATAGCTGTGTACATTAGTGCAATCGAGGGGTACAATGTGCTGGTTTCATATACAATCTGAAATATTCTCATCAAACTGTTCAACGTAGCCTTCGTGGCATTTTCTTAGTTATTATATATAGACATTTGTATTCTGCATTTAGGAGGTTTCGCCTGTACCCATTCTAAGATGCACTGTAGGTGTGGCCCCACCTATTGTCCTCCTTCCACCCTAACCTCCCCCCTCCCTTCCCCTCCCTTGGCCCTTTCCCCATATTCTTGTGCTATAGTTGGGTTATAGCCTTCATATGAAAGCTATAAATTAGCTTCATAGTAGGGCTGAGTACATTGGATACTTTTTCTTCCATTCTTGAGATACTTTGCTGAGAAGAATATGTTCCAGCTCCATTCATGTAAACATGAAGGAGGTAAAGTCTCCATCTTTCTTTAAGGCTGCATAATATTCCATTTTAAGCTGATAGAGGCTATGTTAACCAGAGTGATGAAAATGTGCCAAATGGTCTATGAAACTAGTGTATGGTGCCCCATGATCGCATTAATGTACACAGCTATGATTTAATAATAAAAAAAAATTTGAGAGATTTCCATGTTATTTGAAATATTCTCTTTGTATCATGGATAATACTCTGTTAGACAAGACTGAGAGTGAAAGCACTTGAATTCCCACAATAAAATGTTTTGTGCAGATTAAATTTTAAGATTTCAGAACACAATTATAGCAAAATGTTCTAATAAAACTGCATTAAAGTTTCAGCTTGTGCTGCAGCATGTGGGCACAGGTGGCCCTGGCTTATGGCAGAGGCTCTACTTTCTATTTTCCAGGCCTGTTCTCTTTTCCAACAAAGATTAAAAAGAGATCTAGTCCTCCCCAGAAAATTCTCAAAGCCATGTCTCCGGTTAAAACCAGTAACCGTGCTCTGGCTTCTAGTCATGCTGGAGTAAAAGGAATCAGAGTTAGCATGTTGCCTGAAAAAATTTAGAAAATGAACAAAACATACAGAACAAATTTCACATTGAGCAACAGGCAACAAAAGACTAATTTGACAGAATGGAAACAAACGAGATGAGCCTTTGATTCTCCAATTTACTTCCTGAGAGAGTTTACAGCCTATAGAGCAGGAAAGGCAAACCAATATAATACCTGGACAGATCTTTGAGTTAAGGAATTGTGGAATGTCAAGGCAGCTAGAATTCACAGGATAGAGTACTAGGGAAGAGATATAATTTCAGAGATCTAATTTCAAGTACCTGCCAAGGACTCTCCTTGAGTGTTCAGTTAAATACTGAGCAGTGGTTCTGTGTGAGAAAATGACCCAATCCTGGAAAAGAACCATGGGGAAGGAGTTAGTAGAATAATCACTAATAGTTACAGAGAGTTGGAAATCATTTGGATCTCACCAGCCAAAGGAAACATGTACAGGCATCTAGTGAACACGTAGAAGGATAATATCTCAGTAATGGGGCAAAATTAACCCTAGATCAAGGACTGTACTGTTCTGATAAATCCTAAAAACAAACCTCAAAGGGATAAAGCTTTCCAAAGATCAGCCATGTTCCAGACCAAAGTTCAAGAATATTTAAAGACTATCAAAATATCCAGAATACAACAAGATAAAATTCACAATATCTGGCTTGTAGAGAATCAAACAAATATAACTCGTATTTAAAAGAAAAATCAATTGAAACAGCTCTAGAAATGACATAGATGATACAATTAGAAATAAGAATGTTAAACTCAGCTGCTCTGGAGGATCCATGTGCAATTGCTAAGGAACCTCTGAGGAAACTATGACCCGGAGGGCCTGCATTACCACCAACATGTAACAGGAGACCCTGGTCTGTAGCATCATGAGAGGACATGAAGAAGCAGCCCTTCGAGGGAACAAACCAAAACCTACCAAACATAAACAAGTTGAAATCAATAGGCTAACCCTTAAAAATGATGTACCCTAAGCAAAACTTAAAGAACAAAAAGAGAAAAGAATACTTACATGAAGATGTGAATGGATTCATGGAGTACCTAAGGCAACTCACAGATGGTTCACAATGGGGAGATTATAGCAACAGACCTTCAGGAAATAAGGGAAGAAATTGCAGTTGTTTAAAGAAAGACAGTTGACAGGAAGGAATATGATTGAAAAGACAAGCAGCAAAGAAAAATGCAATGGTGTGTTTCCATTGTAGAAAACCTGGTCATGAAATTGCAGATTGCCCAGTCACCCTTGAAAATCAAGACATGGGCCCTGGAATATGTTAATGGTGTGGGTCCACGGAACATGAAACAGCCAGTGTAATGCTAACGTAGACCCAGCTGTTGGTGAATTTCCTTTTGCAAAATATTTTGTCGTGGGGAAATGGGACACCTGTCTAGATGTTGTCCTGATAATCCCAAGGACTCTATGCTGATGGTGGTGGTTACAAACTTTGTGGCTCTGTGAAGCATTTAAAGGAAGATTGCCCTGACAGTCAGAATTCAGATGGAATGGTCACAGTTGGTCACTGGGCAAAGGGAATGAGTGCAGACTATGAAGAAATTTTGGATGCATCTAAACCACAGACACCCAAATCAAAGATACCTAAAATCCTTAATTTTTGATAATGACTGATACCTTTGTTAGTTACCATCTCATTGCTACTTTCTAAAGGGGCCTCCCTCACTAATTAGAGCGAGGCTCCTTGGGGCCATCTTTTATTGTAGATATATGATCTGGGAGTACTCAAAAGCAGTTTTCTGCATTCTCTCCATCAAAGAGTACTTCTATCACTGTTTGGAGAAAATTACTGAAAAATGGTTGAGGTGATTGGATTTTCTAAAAGAACATATTTTAACAGACCTTAGAGATATAAGTTCCAACTATCAGCTATGTCATAGACATAGGGTAGACTTAGTGGTTATATACCTGACTAGACTTAGTGGTTATATACCTGATTGTACCAATCATCTTTTTTAAAAGCAAAATTATGCATAAATGTAAATCACCCCTAATAAAGGGAACTGCTTGTTTTTGGAAATGAATTTTCAGTTATATTGCTTTCTTGGTTAAAAGTGTCGATATGTTATTAGAAATTTATAACTTGCCACAAAGTTTGTATTTTTAAAGTATTGCGTAAAAACACACTTGCTATTAAATTAAAATAACTCTGTACCATATGTTCAAGAAAGTACAGGAAAACATGAGCATTTTAAGGAAATAAATTGTGAAAAATACTGCAATAAAACTTCTAGAGATAAAAATATAAAGTTGAAATGGATACAGTGGCCTAATACATGGGAAATTAGAATCTCCAAAAGGAGGGGGAAACAGAAAAAAACAAACAAAAACAAAACAAACAAATTGTAGAAATAATGACTAAAAATTTCTGTCAAAATGAAGCCTAATACCCCTTAAGCATAAGAAACATGAAGAATATTTATCCCAGGCCTATCATAGTCAAAATGCTTAAGAGTGATAATAAAGTGAAAGTAGGAAATGTAGCTGCAGTGGGATAGGAAATGCATCCTAGTGGTATAAAGAAATGAAGTAAACTAAACAGTGAAATTTCTTCTGGAAACAACGCAAGGTAGGAGACAATGTAGCGACATCTTTAAGGTACTAAAAGAAAAAAAAAAAACCACAAAACCTGTCAACCTAGATACATATACCCAGCAATAATATTTTTAAAACAAAAGCCAATAAAGACTTTTTTTTTTTTTTTGACAACCTGAAAGAATTTAATGTCCTCATATTTGCACTACAAGAAATGTTAAAATGTTACTTCACAGGCAGAAGGAAAACATACCAGAAACTCTAAATCTAAACAAACCCATGAAGAGAAACTGAAATGGTAAATATGTGAGTAAATATAAAGGACCCAAAGAAAAACTTTCAGACTCTGCTGTTGATAAAGTCAAATGGTATAACAACTTTGGTAAACAGTTCGGCAGTCCTTTTCAAAAGCCAAGCATCCCTTACCATATAAATCAGCCATTCTATTCTTAAGTATTTACCCAAAGAAAAGAAAGCACAGTGAGATTTTAAAATGAATAGCATTATTCAAAATAACTGAGAACCATAAAGCGTTCTATGGTGTACTGGTTAGCACTCTGAATCCAGTGACCAAAACAACTGAAAACTGGAAAAATCCCAAGCATCTGTCAACAAGCGAAGTAAGAAGTAAATTGTGATTTATCCACATAAGGTATTTGAACAATTCTACACTAAGTCTCAATATGTATCAATTAATATTATAGTAATAAAAAGGAAGGAATTATTGATAAATTCAATGTTTGTGAACATATGCAGTATCAAAATATCGTAGGTACTCCGTAAATAGAAAGTTTCTATATGTTGCAGTTTAATACTGAGCAACATGAAACCGTGAGATAAGGCATTCCCTGTAAGTATGGTGTCAGCTCTGACACAGTGTTTACCAGTTGTATGTGGACGAGTATGGCCCTGTGAGAATGTGGATGCAACAAAAGCAGCTGTCTTCATCTGTGGAGTGGAAGTTGCATGTTGAGGATGACAAAGCAAAAAGACAGAAAAAACTTAAGTCCGTGGTACATGGAGCCACTACAGCAACCTTGAACTGTTTATCTGTGATTGAGAAGTGAAATTTAATCTTGTTTAAGCCGCTGTTATTTTGGCCTTTGTGTTAGCAGTTGAGCCCTCTCCTAACTAACATGATTTCTCTTACCCAGAGGTCCCCTTTGTTTCTCTTTGCCTTGCTAAGGGTGTCCTTAGGCCTCTGACCAAAACGGTTACTGACATGTACGTGGTGTCAACATTTTGGGTGGTGACTGCAGGCTCTTGACATACTGCTACATGGGTTTAAAGAATTATATAGAATCCTGCAGATATTTAGATTCTCATTTGGAAAAACGCAGAAAAGACTAGAGTGAGGTAACTATTGAGTGGGGTACTCTTTGGCACAATATGTAAACTGCCCCAAGTCCACTTTTTATCACAGTAATTACTGATGAAATTGTATCGTTCGCTACAGGTTGCACTGCACAGTTCTTTAACATTTTGACATTTTTAAAAATTCTGGGAAACAAAATATTGAACACCTACTGAACACCAAAATTCTTCTATTTTGGAATTCACAGTAGGAAAAATACAGACATGTAAAAAAAATACTAGACAAGTGTGATAACAGTCATTTTTTATACTTATTTCTGGAAACCTAAAGAGACAATAACTCTTTGCAGTTTGTGAGGGGACTGGAGAATTAGAAAGGCTTCTCAAAGGAGAGAGCATTGGAGTTGGCTTTTAAAGTGTGGTTGGTAGGTTGGTATAGATGCTGAGGCTGTAAGGGTTGGAAGAGGAAGATACACAGACAATGGAGAGAACGCATGTGCAGAACTATCTGAACCTTGCAAAGAGAGTTCCCTGTCACTCAAGTGCAAGTAGTCGACCAGTAGGGAAGGGAATGGAATCGAAAAGGTAAATGGTATGGATTTTGAAAGGTTTTAAAATTTGGTAACAATGATTTGTTTAATCACATTCCTCAAGGAGGGTAGTTACTGATCAGATTAATATTTTTTTGTAAGCTTCTTATTTGGTTAGAAAACTACTACTGAGTAAAATAATTTATAAGGAATACTTGAAAAGCAAGGAAGGCATAAATCAACACAAATCTTTTGCAAATGCTGAAAAATCACCTTAAAATAGCCCTATCTCTTGGGGATATTGTTTGTTGTGTATAAAAAACAGTATACCTCAAGTATTGTACACATTCATTCTTGTTTTAGTGTGCTTATTTTGCAAAAATGGGAAGTAAAATATTTTTAGGAGTTCAGTGAGATAAATTAACAAAATTACTAATGCCATTTACTTTGATACAGTGATTCTCAACCTTAGATATCTGTTAGAATGACGTAGGGAGCTTTAAAATAATCCTCATGCCAGGCCCCCTCCCTAGAGATTGATTAATTGGTTTCAGGTGAGGCCTACCATGCTGGCCTAAAGATGTCCCAAATTCTTAGTTACTCCTCCTTGTGTGATTTTAGAGTCTGCCTCTCCTATCCTGGAATCAGGATTGACCTTTGTGACTTGTTTGTTGGGAATAACGTGGTGGAGTGATGTTCTGGGACATCTGCGGCTAGGTCATAGGAAGTCTTGTACTTCTTTTTATGATTTTTGAAACGCCAAGCCCTGGGGCCCTGACCCTCCATTTGAGAGATCTGATAAGCCTGCTGTAAAGTCCCTACAGAGAAGTGGTGAGGACATACAGGGAGTAAGAGGGGCCCTGTGGATCCCAGTCCTCCCGATGCCGTCATCAGGGCTCCAGGCACATGAGAGGAAGGGTCTCTGAGCTCTAGCCCCATCCAGCCAAGTGTAACAAAGGAGTCACCCAGCCAATTCTTGCCTGATTCTAAACTCCTATTATAACATATACTCAAATTATAAAATATAAATTAGGTATTGTTTTAAGCCAGTAAATGTTGGAATAATTTCTTAGTCAAGTTTTCAAATTATCTGTTTCTGCATTATCAGTAAAGCTTCCAAAATTCTTCAGGTGATTATAATGTATAATAGATTGACGATCCAAGGCTCTAGTTATTCTCTAGAACACCTCACTGTGATTTGGCAATTCACATCTTAGACACTGTTACATTTTTGTTAATAGTTTATTTTAATTAGAGGCTGATGATGCATCAGAGCTATATTACTTAGAACATCTGCTGTAAAGCAAACAGATAAAATATCAACATTACTAAATATAAAACAATAATATTGTGCTTCTCAAGTTTTAGCACAGGTCATGGGCAGGAAATCTGTTTATAATTCAATGTTTTAATTACATTGAGAATACAACGAATTTTTCCTTTTACATATTCAGTTTAATATTCATTATTTAAAAAAAAGTATAACTCAGCAGGATGGGCATGAATAGTCCCCTAACTCATGCAGCAGGGAGCATTTTAGGTTATGAAACATCACCATTTAGACTCAGGTATTTACATGAATTGCATTGTATTTTCCAGGGAGAACTGCCTCATGAATTTATAGATTCTAGATTTGTTTACCATAAGAAATCATTATTCAGGGACTTCTTGCTAAATCCATAACCAAACTATAAGTCCGTTATCAATATGTTTGCAAAGAGATTAGACTGGGTCATCTTTCTTGGTAATGACAGATAAATTGATCACTGTCAGTTATTAAACTCCTTTCTTCCGAAACATAAATTAATTCGGAAATTGCTAATTTCTGTCACCATGAGAGACAAATCTACCAACTTGAGTATAATAATTGTCATTTTTCACTTTCACCCAAAGATAAAGAATCAAAATTTTATGTTCAAAAGTTGTTTAGGTTAATTCTTCCTATCCCTCTACCTTTTTGTGTGGTTATTTTCTCATTTGAAATGTAGTTGTGTTTATTTCAGTTTGTAACCCATCTTTTCTCTCCATCCTTGTTGCCTCCCTCCCTCCCTCCCTTCCCTCTTATCTATCTAATCTATCATCAGTCATCTGTTCATCCACACTTCTCGCTAACTCTGTCATCTATCCATCCATACATTGATTTACTTACTAATGACAGATTATATCCTTTATTATTACAGAATTCTACTCTTTAATATATCATTCTTTCTCCCTATCTCCCATCTTTCTTTTGGGTTTTCCTTAGAAGTAAACTTTTGCCCATCCTTTTCATTTTAACTTTTCAAGTCAACTTTGCTTTATATACCCTGTATATTTTTAAAATAACACATAGTTGTTTTCTTTTTTGATCCCACTCTAAAAGATCTTTGTACTGATACATAAATGTATCCTATTTACACTTATTAATATGGCAAGTATATTCAATCTTATATCTTTTATTTTTGGAGGATGTTTACCATATTTTTTCTTTTATCCATCTCAGTATATTTATTATTTGATTAAAAATTGTACACATGATGTTTTAAAATATGCAGACATTGTTGAATGGCCAATTAACATATGGTCATCCTTCAGTATCTGTGGAGGATTTCTTTCAAAACCTCCTGTGGATACTAAAATTTATAGATGCTTAAGTTCCTTATGTAAAATGGTGTAGTATTTTTATATAACTCACACACATCCTCTGTACACTTTAAATCCTATCTAGATTACTTACAGTGCTTATTATAATGTAAATGCTATGTAAATAGTTGTTATACTGTATTGATTAGGGAGTAATGGCAAAAAATTTTGTACCTGTTTAGTACAGATGTAGTCATGTACTTTTGTTTTTTTTTTTTTTTTGGAATACTTTTGATTTGTGATTGGTTGAGTTCATGGATATGAAGAACCAACTGTATGCACTATCTTACATACCTATTACTCTTTTATAGTAAGAGCAGCTGCAATCTACTCAGCAATTTTCAAGTATACAATGCATTGTTATATCAATAGTCCTTGTTTGTACAGTAGGATCTCTTAAACTTTTCCTCCTGAAGTTTTGTGTCCCTTGACCATCTTCTTAATCTCTACTGTTGCCACCTCAGCCATTGGTTACCACCATTCTTCTCTATCTCCCACGAGTTTGAGTTTTTTAGATTCCACGTGTGAGGTCCTGTGGGGTTTGCATTTTTGTATCTGGCTTACCATAATGTCCTTTAGGCTCATCCATGTTGGCGCAGACAGAATTTCCTTCTTTTTTAAGGTCAAACAGTATTCCATTGTGTTTATATCTCACATTTTCCTTATGGATACGATTTATCCACTGATGGGTACTTAGGTTGATCCCATACCTTGGTTATTGTGAATAATGCTGCAATGACCATGGGATTTCATTTCTTTTGCTTATATGCCCCAAAGTGGGATTGCTGTATCATACAGTAGTTCTAGTGTTAATTTTTTGAGAAATGTCCATTTGGTTTTCCATAATGACTACACTAATTCTACAACCTACCAACAGTGTGCGAGGTTTCCCTTTTCTCCATATCCTCATCAACACTTATCTTTTATTTTTTTGATAAGCCATTTTAACAGGTGTGAGGTAATAGCTCATTGTGGTTTTAATTTTCATTTTTCTGATTATTAGTAGTGTTGATCATCTTTTCATATACCATTCTTCTTTTGAGAATGTCTTTTGAGAAATATCTACTCAGGTTCTTTGCCCATTTTTAAATTAGGCTATTTGTTTTCTTGCTATTAAGTATGTGTGGGTTCATTACATAGTTTGGCTGTAAACCCCTTATTGAATGTGTGGTTTGTAAATACTTTCTCCCATCCTATGTTGTCTCTTTGTTGCTTTTGCTTTTGGTGGTATATTCCAAAAATCATTTCCTAGACCAATGTCATAGAACTTCTTCCTGTGTTTTCTTCTAGCTGTGTTAGCTTAAGTCTTTAATCCACTTTGAGTTGATTTTTACATGTGAAATATGGTTTAATTTCGTCCTTCTGTCTGTAGATATCCAGTTTCCCCAGTACCATTTACTGAAAAAACTTTCTTTTCCTTACTTTGTGTTCTTGGCATCTTTAATGGAAATCAATTGACCATAAATGTATTGATTTATTTACAGGTTTTCTATTCTGTCCTGGCCAGTTTTTATGTCAGGACCATGCTGCTTTGATCACTGTTGCTTATATTTTGAAATCAGGTAGTGTGATGCCTCTAGCTTGGTTCTTTTTATTAAGGATTGTTTTGACAATTGTCCTTTTATCTTTTATTTTTTAGTATTTTGTCTCTGTTTGATTATATTACTCTTCTTCCTTCTAGATAAAAAAGGAAAATAGCTGAAACTTAGAGGATTGACTGCTATTCATTTCCAAGTGAGACTGCAAACTGAGATCTCTGGTTATTTTTACTCTGGGCTTCTTGTTGCATTTCAGACTGACATAGAGAATAAAATTAGGTCAAGTAGATACATGTTGCTTCTAGAACAGGTGCTCACTAATACTCATGCTTTTCTTTTCAATTTGGAAGCAAATTGTTTCTTGAACAGTAATTTGCTTTTCCTAAGGATTAGATTATGAAAAATTCACAAGCTGTTTTATTCTGTTTAAATTTTAGTTAAAGACTAACTTGTTTCTGTCAACAGCAGTACAATTTCTTTTTTTGTTTGTTTGTTTGTAGAGACAGAGTCTTACTTTACTGCCCTCGGTAGAGTGCCATGATGTCACACGGCTCACAGCAACCTCTATATCTTGGGCTTCCGCGATTCTCTTGCCTCATCCTCCCGAGCAGCTGGGACTACAGGCACCCGCCACAACGCCCGGCTATTTTTTGGTTGCAGTTTGGCCAAGGCTGGGTTTGAACCCATTACCCTTGGTATATGGGGCCGGCGCCCTACTCACTGAGCCACAGGCGCCACCAACCGTACAATTTCTAAGAGTCAGAGTCAAATGTCTTCAATTTAACAAATGATAGCTGCCCACACAAACCAAGTGAGGCCATCATTGTAATTTTGTATTGTATTTCCCAAGTACAACTGTGACTATCTCCGGGGGACAATGTGTCTGTAACCACTTTCCTGATCACTTGAGCACTGGCTACTCACACTCCTTTTGAAATATCCTGTATGAGGTACTACCTGTATCTTCCAGAGACATACCAGAATTGTCTTACCCCTGAATTTTGCCTGTGTTTATCACTTCCTTTTATCTTTTATTTTAGCCCACTGAGCTCCCTTGAGCTTGTCTTGGTTGTGTGCTTGGGGAATGGAAGTGGTAGAGGGAAGGGAGAAGGAGTGTTACTGTCTTCTCATTAGCACCATGTCCTAAGCCTAGAAACTTCTTCAAGGTCTCTCCAGAGAATAAGGAAAATAGGACTATAATTTTAAATAAGATTTTTTACTAAAGTCTCAGAAAGGTAGGTAATCCAATGTGGCTACTACTCTTAGAACATATTGGTGGAACCATTCTCATGAAATCTCTGAGAGGGTTAGGGTTCTTATAACTAAAATGCTGGTTCCTGGACTAGCTCCTGGCTGATCTCTCTGGCAAGCTCATTTGTTATCTTTGTGGACACCCTGCCCTCATTTGGAAGCCAAATTGAGAACGTCTGCATGTATGGAGTCTGGGACACTATTATTTTCTACTACTTTATAACTTTGGGTTTCCTACCTAACTTTAGTAAATCTTTTACCAATTTAGGTACCTAATATTGAATACTAAGAGTTGTTTTAATTTCGTGGTAAAATAGCTAGACTTTAATCCTGAAGTATTTTACCTAAATGACCTCAATTTTGTATCAAGTAATCTTTTCTCTCTGTCAGTACAAAAATAGATTTTTCTTATTTTAGGTGAATGTTAATAGTATCATTAAACAAGCACTGAAGTAAAAGTGAAACATAAGATTAAGACATAATTTAATAAGTAATAAATGTAAACAAATTCTTATTTTATTTTTTAAAAATCTTCTATTTAGGTACAATGTTCATATTGTATTGAAATAGTCAACCATTTTAACTGTCCAAGTAGAGAATTTTAGTAATTCTGTAGAGCTGTGCATTTTTGAATATTTTCATTACTCCAAAAATATCCCTCATACCTGTTTGAACTGCCTTAACATCCTTGAAAATCATTTGAATATAAGTGAAGGATTTGACTTAGACTTCCTATTTGATTTCATTGATATGTATGTCTTTTTTTTTTTTTTTGTGACTCAGCTTTTATTTATTTATTTTTTTTTATTGTTGGGGATTCATTGAGGGTACAATAAGCCAGTTACACTGATTGCAATTGTTAGGCAAAGTCCCTCCTGCAATCATGTCTTGCCCCCACAAAGTGTGACACACACCAAGGCCCCATCCCCCTCCCTCCATCCCTCTTTCTGCTTCCCCCCCCATAACCTTAATTGTCATTAATTGTCCTCATATCAAGATTGAGTACATAGGATTCATGCTTCTCCATTCTTGTGATGCTTTACTAAGAATAATGTCTTCCACTTCCATCCAGGTTAATACGAAGGATGTAAAGTCTCCATTTTTTTTAATGGCTGAATAGTATTCCATGGTATACATATACCACAGCTTGTTAATCCATTCCTGGGTTGGTGGGCATTTAGGCTCTTTCCACCTTTTGGCGATTGTAAATTGAGCTGCAATAAACAGTCTAGTACAAGTGTCCTTATGATAAAAGGATTTTTTTCCTTCTGGGTAGATGCCCAGTAATAGGATTGCAGGATCGAATGGGAGGTCTAGCTTGAGTGCTTTGAGGTTTCTCCATACTTCCTTCCAGAAAGGTTGTACTAGTTTGCAGTCCCACCAGCAGTGTAAAAGTGTTCCCTTCTCTCCACATCCACGCCAGCATCTGCAGTTTTGAGATTTTGTGATGTGGGCCATTCTCACTGGGGTTAGATGATATCTCAGGGATGTTTTGATTTGCATTTCTCTAATATATAGAGATGATGAACATTTTTTCATGTGTTTGTTAGCCATTCGTCTGTCGTCTTTAGAGAAAGTTCTATTGATGTCTCTTGCCCATTGATATATGGGATTGTTGGCTTTTTTCATGTGGATTAATTTGAGTTCTGTATAGATCCTGGTTATCAAGCTTTTGTCTGATTGAAAATATGCAAATATCCTTTCCCATTGTGTGGGTTGTCTCTTTGCTTTGGTTATTGTCTCCTTAGCTGTACAGAAGCTTTTCAGTTTAATGAAGTCCCATTTGTTTACTTTTGTTGTTGTTGCAATTGCCATGGCAGTCTTCTTCATGAAGTCTTCCCCCAGGCCAATATCTTCCAGTGTTTTTCCTATGCTTTCTTTGAGGATTTTTATTGTTTCATGCCTTAAATTTAAGTCCTTTATCCATCTTGAGTCAATTTTTGTGAGTGGAGAAAGGTGTGGGTCCAGTTTCAGTCTTTTACATGTAGACATCCAGTTCTCCCAACACCATTTATTGAATAGGGAGTCTTTCCTCCAAGGTAAGTTCTTGTTTGGTTTATTGAAGATTAGGTGGTTGTAAGATGTTAGTTTCATTTCTTGGTGTTCAATTCGATTCCAAGTGTCTATGTCTCTGTTTTTGTGCCAGTACCATGCTGTCTTGAGCACTATAGCTTTGTAGTACAGACTAAAATCTGGTATGCTGATGCCCCCAGCTTTATTTTTGTTACTAAGAACTGCCTTAGCTATACGGGGTTTTTTCCGGTTCCATACAAAACGCAGAATCATTTTTTCCAAATCTTGAAAGTACGATGTAGGTACTTTGATAGGAATGGCATTGAATAGGTAGATTGCTTTGGGAAGTATAGACATTTTAACAATGTTGATTCTTCCAATCCATGAGCATGGTATGTTCTTCCATTTGTTAATATCCTCTGCTATTTCCTTTCTGAGGAGTTCATAGTTTTCTTTATAGAGGTCCTTCACCTCCTTCGTTAGGTATATTCCTAAGTATTTCATTTTCTTTGAGACTATGGTGAAGGGAGTTGTGTCCTTAATTAGCTTCTCATCTTGACTGTTATTGGTGTATACAAAGGCTACTGACTTGTGGGCATTGATTTTATATCCTGAAACATTACTGTATTTTTTGATGACTTCTAGGAGTCTTGTGGTTGAGTCTTTGGGGTTCTCTAAGTATAAGATCATGTCGTCAGCAAAGAGGGAGAGTTTGACCTCCTCTGCTCCCATTTGGATTCCCTTTATTTCCTTGTCTTGCCTAATTGTATTGGCTAGAACTTCCAGCACTATGTTGAATAGTAAAGGTGACAGAGGACAACCTTGTGTGGTTCCAGTTCTAAGAGGAAAAGCTTTCAGTTTTACTCCATTCAGTAAAATATTGGCTGTGGGTTTGATCTGTATGTCTTAAATTATCTGCACACTCTTGGTTAAAGTAGCTTTGTAGTAAATTTCAAAATCAGCAAGTGTGAGTTCACCAACTTTGTTTATTTTCAAGATTGTTTGGCTATTCTGTATTTTGTAATGCCACATGAATATTAGAATCAGCTTGTTAATTTTTGCAAAAACAAAAAATGCAGCAGAGATTTGAAAGGGATTATATTGAATGTATGAATTAATTTGTTGGTATTGTCATCTGAATATTATCTTTTTTTTTTTTTTTTTCCAATTTTTTTTTTTTGGCCGGGACTGGCTTCAAACCCACCACCTCAGGTATATGGGACCTGCACCCTACTCTTCGAGCCATAGGCACCACCCACATCTTAATATCTTCCAATCCATGAGCAACAAATGGTTTTTAATTGATTTAAATCTTACTCTCAAATTCAATTAAAAAATTTTTGGTTTTTCCCCCTAAATGCAGCCTTAAAAGTATTTTGTAATACACACAAGAAACTGGTAATAGTTCTTGTTGCTGAGAAAAAACCTAGGTGGTTACGTGATAGATTGGGAGGAGGATTTATATGTTGCTTTCCACCATTTTGCACCTTTCAGATTTTGTATACTGTACATGTATAAGTTAAGTAAAAATTGAGCTTACTAAAAAATTTCCTTCCAGCTTCCCGAGGAATAATAAGATGCACGGGTGTGAATGTGTTCAACGGGCCAGATTTGTGGGATTCATCCTGTTCTTGGCTTAGACTCCTCTCACCTTGGATTAGCTCATTTCTGTTTCTTGACACCTGCCAGTACCTCTTCTGTATCCTGATACACAATTTAATTTGATTTTTTGGCTCCTATTCTCCTCAATATTTTAGTTGGTTTTGACTAGTTTTCTGTCTCTTAGATTAAATATTTATAATGAAGAATAGCTGTTCTCTGCTCCCTTTACCATTCCTGGATATATCCTTTTTCTGCCTTTTGATACCACAGTTTCATCTTACTTTTATAGGGTGATATCCTATACTTCGGATGCTTTCTAAAGCTCTTCATGTCATTAACTTAGACTTCCTGATTCTTTACTTCTATGGCTTGAATCTTATAAGTTCCTTTTTGTTAATGTGTATTTTTTTTAGTCGATAGACCACATATTCTCTCTGTAAAATGAATTTTATCGTAAAACTTTTATATATTAAAATGTAAAATACAATGATGTCATAAAATACTGATTTAAAAAGTGATCGTGAGATTAAGATACAGTTCCTATTAGAGTAAAACATTTAAATATGCTTCTTTTCAGTTATAAGGATAATATAAACAGAATTTTTAAGCAACATAACATTAATATATAAATAAATATTTAAAGAGATGCTGTGATATTTTCTTTTTAATCAAATTACTTTTTATTTAGATTCGTTATAAACAAATCCATCCATTCTAAAGTGTATAAAGGTAAGTCCATTTGTTGTTCTAATCTAGAAAAACAGTAGTACCAGATTTTTTCTACATATGTACTAAAATACATCTGTTGACACAGCTTTCTACTTCAGTTGAATAACTGACCGGCAGTGACTTAATCATTTAAAATGTTATATTTCACATAATCAAGAAGCCTGCAGATCAGTAATCGTGGTGAAATTGGTGAAATGGTTCCGTGAGGTGGGACCCAAGCTCCTTCCTCCTCTTATTCCCTGTTTGCAGATGATGCCACGACCTCAAGCACCCCAGGGACATTACAGGCAGGAGGAAAAAACTGAACAGACAACAGGATCTTCCTTTCATCAGGAAGGAAAATAATTCTAACATCTTCTCTACCCTCTATTCAGGGCTGGACCGTTTGGTACATTTGGTACATTTCTCAGAAGGCTGAGAAAGTGATTATATGACAGAGGGTAAGGGGAATAATCTTAGAAACCTTGTTTCTTGAACAGAATGATGAATTTATTGAACAAATGGAGAAGGACTATTTAGTAGTATGTTAACAGCAGCTGTTAACACGTATTGTATCATGTGTGTAAAGGATTGTTTGCCTATAAGTAACATAGACTGCTAATTATCCTGGTTTACATCAGAAAAAGGCTTATTTCTCTTTGAGAAAGTTTATGGCACGCAGTACAAGGAAGTCAAGTTCCTTCCAGATTTCCTCTTTGCTTCCATAGAGAATGAGCTTATCTTCTATGGTTCAAAATAGTGATTCTAAATTCCAAGCAAGGGATGAGAAAGGGAGAAAGTAAAATGAATGCCAGGGGACTCCCAGTATTGTCTTCCACGCACGGCATGAAGGAGTGTTTTCATTGTGATAATGGCATCTTTCTGAACAAATCATTTGTATTCACTTTTTATCTAAAGGAATCTTTTTAGGTTAAGGCACATGAAAGCTATGAGAAGTCATGTTTTTCATTTGTTTAATTTATGCCTTAAGTTTTTCCAATTTAGTGTTTTGGACTAAGGAACATATTACTGAATAATATTGGATTTTTCTATTGCAGACATTTTAAAGAAAAATTTTAGAAGTTATCTTTTTTTTTGGCATGGACCTTAATCATCTCTAAAAAGCTATGGAAAAGACTGACAGATTTCTCAAGGGTCTTAACACGATTCTGTTTTTTTTTTTTTTTTTTTTTTTATTAAATCATAGCTGTGTACATTGATATGATCATGGGGCATCATTCACTAGCTTCATAAACTGTTTGACACATTTTCTTTCCTTTTTTTTTGTAGAGACAGAGTCTCACTTTACTGCCCTCGGTAGAGTGCCGTGGTGTCACACGGCTCACAGCAACCTCCAGCTCTTGGGCTTATGTGATTCTCTTGCCTCAGCCTCCTGAGCAGCTGGGACTACAGGCGCCCACCACAACGCCTGGCTATTTTTTTTGTTGTTGCAGTTTGGCCGGGGCTGGATTTGAACCCACCACCCTCGGCATATGGGGCCGGCGCCCTACTCACTGAGCCACAGGCGCCGCCCCGTTTGACACATTTTCATCACACTGGTTGACATAGCCTTCCTTATTCTATGAAACCTGTGTGTAAATTCTTGTCACCGTAGTGTAAACTGTTCGACAGGGAGGGTTTTCTTCGTTCTTAAACTTTTCTTTCTTTATTCTTTCTGAATGATTACTAGATACTAGATATTAGGATTGGACAGATTTGTGTGTGAAAAGAAAAGCCATAGTAATCTTTTATTCGTTTTTTTTTTTTCCTTTTGAAATTGCTTCTGCCCAGATTAAACTTTATATCCGAGCTTAGAGGTAAAAAGCAAGCTAGTAATATAATTGCAAGCTAGTAATATAATTGCTCTTTGCCTGGCCTGGTTATAGATTACTGCAGGAAGCTCATTCAAATATGGGTACTTCAATATTTCTGGCAGAAAATGAAATCCTTTTTCCTTGTTCACATAAATAATACCACTTCAGTGCATCTTTAGTAATCCTAGCTTTGTGAAATGATGTTTTAAAAATCTACTATTTTCTAATTCAAGGAATTGCTCTAGTACATAGAGACAAAACAATTGACTTATTAATCAAAGGCCATGTGTCCTTACACAATTTGTTCTCAATCTTTCTTTCATTGGTAGAATGCTTTCATTTCAGAGATAAATGAGCCTGATGTTGTAATTTCTGTCTGCCCATCATTTGTCTGGGTAGTTCTGGTGACCAGCTGTTTGAAAAATCTGTTGGAGGACTGGCTTCTGCAAGCCACACAATGCCTTCTTTCTCACAGTATGTAAGTCTACAGCATTCTTTAGGGAGTCCCTTAATCACATCAACATTCCACATGGCCAGGCCATCAGGTACCTGCTTGCTACTGAAAGAATTTACTTCACAGAGTTTATCCTATATTTAAAAAGGCTTAGATTTTTGAAATGTCATAGATGGTATGGCATAAATAAGAAAGGCACAGGGACCTGATAATATTTGGACTCTCCTTTCAACTGGCATTTTTTAAGCCCCTCTCTGTGGCATTATTTGATATGAGTTTGTTATTTTTTTCCCCTAAGTCTGTTTCTGTGTGCGAATATTATTTATCTTGTAGTACATTGTTCTGGATACTCTGAGTGATATGCTAGAACAATAAGATACGGTTTTTGTCCTATTCATTCATCCCAACTCTTGAAGTAACATCTCAAGATTTCCTCTTTTTGCCTCCTGCTGCCCTCTCCCCCGGTATTTTAAGCTTCTTATAACTCAGGAGACTGCATCTACCTCTCCCTAGGACACTTCCCTTCTCAGCCCTTCTTGCTTCTGGGCATAACCTGTTAGCCAGCTCTGATAAGCAGATATATATTCCCAGATAAAAGACGGACCACTCAAAATTCATTCTAATGAAGGCAAGGGAATAAACACGTTTGCAGCCACCTCCCAGAAGCAGCAGTGGTAAGGGGCTGGAAGGAACACCTCGTGGCTTGCATTGCAGGCTTTCCGAGATGTCTGTATCATAGGTTGTAGTTAAGAGGTCTTCACGAGACCAGTTCTGCCCTACAAATTTGGGGATTTCCCTGGTGTGGCTGTCTTGATGACTAATTGCTGAAGATCCTTTAAGTTACCCCAAATATTTAATACCTTAAAAATTATTTTTTTATTGCTTATAACAAAACAGATTGACAGAGAAGCTAAAAACTATAATACCTTTAATAACCAAAAAAAGTGAAATCAAAATTTTGGGGTGTCAATATTAATGTGATATGATGGAGATAGACATGAGCTCAAAAGACAGGAAAGAAAGATTCATAAAAAAATATTGAGCTCTGTAGCCTTAATTCATTTAACAAATACATGAACTGCTAGTAGATACCAGACATGGTATTATATTCAGGGGATAAAAAAGCGAGCAAGAATGACACAGCCCTGCTTTCATGAAGCTTATAGGAAAATGGGAAAGACATTAATCATGATGATAGTTCTGGCACAGCTCTCTCTGGGGAAATAAGATATAATGCTAATTTATGTAACAGGCACTTATAAAAGTCAGACGAGGTCCCCAGAGGAATAACTTTAAGAAACATGAATGGTGTGTAAAGTTAATTGATGGAGGGAGGGTCTTTGGGCAAAGAGTGTCTAGGTAAAGGAATAGGATTTGTAAAAGACCTTGCAGTGATACAGAATATAGCACACATTTGGAAAATTGAAAATTTTTCTTTATGCTTGAAATATGGAAAGGGAGAGTGGCTGGGATGATCTGGAGAAGAACCAAGTATTTAACTTTGATGGTTAGTGAGAGTTTACCAGGTTAGTGTTCATGATAGATAATATCACACTTGAAAATAATATTCCATGTCATGATAACATTATGATCTGATAACAAAAATGATTGCTTTGCCGGCCTTTAAATATACCTTATGAAGTCTCAATATTTTGAGATACAGCTAATCTTGAAATACAGCTTGTATGGATTTACTCATGAGAAAAAAGCTGATCTGATCATGTGAAGATTAATCATTTTAAACAACTCTGAGTGAGTCAAACTACTGCATTGCCATGCATTGAAAAGATTGTTGACACATTCTTTTAGAATAGATGGTAGCGAAGTTTGGCAAATGTTGATTTTCTTACCTTGAAATGGTTGAGCAGGCATTCAACTTGTATGATGGCATACTGAGCCAGAGTAGGAATAGTAGCAGTGCTCAGACGGAGAGAGAGATGTGTTTTTTATTTAGGAGGATTTTGCTATTGATTAAAAGAATAAGTTAGTACTATGAAATAAAAAAATAGGAAGTTTTTGGGAAAAAAAGGATAAGTTTACAATTTCCAAAACATGGAAACAAATGTCCACCAACCCAGGAATGGATTAACAGCAGTGGTATTATAATACCATAATACTATTCAGCCATTAAACAGATGGAGACTTTATATCTTTTGTATTTACCTGGATAGAATTGGAACACATTCTTCTTAGTAAAGAATCTCACAAGAATGGAGAAGCAAGAATCAATTCTAATATGAAGCCAGTAGATGAATCTAATATGTACCCACATAAGAGAAAAACTGAAATCAATTCAAGGTGGGGGACAGGGAAACAGGGAGTGGGGAGATGGGAGAGGTCACCATGTATGGCGCACCTGTTGGGGGTGGGACACAATTACAAGAGGTACTTCTAACAAATGCAATCAGTGCAACCTGATTATTTGGACCCTCAATGAACCTAAAAAATAAAACTATTTCTGAAAAAATCCAGTATTTTTTTTTAAAAAGTAAGTAGACTGATGAAGGGGATGCAATCAAGATATTGCTTTTTATTTGAAAGGCATAGACTTTCTGTTCCGAAGTTGTCTTTCCTTCTGCTTGTGTTTTCTAGTTGGTATTAAATAAATTGCATAAAACTTATATTGTACATCTTTTAATTTAAAAGTACAAATATATTTAAAAATGTAAGACTAATGTACCTAGATCCATTCCTCCCCTTTCTGATGAGCAAAACTTAAGGTAGAAGATTCAGAAAGCATCTATTTCACTCTAGTGGCTGTAACAAAATTAACATTTGCTTTACATAATGGATTTGAATGATAGGTGTATATTTGAAAAGTTGTATGTGATTTATTCATGGCATATAATTATGAAAAATAATTCCATTGTTTCAGAGATCTTCATTTGTTTATTTCATTTTATACTTACTTAAACTCTGTGAAAGAAAAAAAACATCCCCACTGTACTTAGGAGAGCACACCACCACTTAGGATTTAGTAACTGTAAGTTTAGCCAGGCTGCAGGTAGCAGAATGTGAAGAGAAGCTTCGCTAATCAGCTGCTTAGTCAGAGACTATGGGAAGGGTTCAGCATTTTTATTTTACGTTAGGTGATAGTTTTCAGAAAGTTCAGATACTGCATAAATGACTTGAGAATTTATAAAGGGTGAAATACATATGAATTATTATTAGCTAGGTAACAAATCATTTAATTGTAATTTAGAGTTACATGATTATGGTAATTTTCCTTAATGAACGTACAAGTTGTATTTATTCCAGCAAAATGAAATAGAGGGTTGATCAGTTGTCCTTTAAACCTTATTGAGTAAAGAACAATTAATGTCATCTAGTCAATACTCCATGTCTTATTTCTTAGGGTTATTTTTGGCCCTGTTCTTTATTTTGGACTGCATTGCTCCTTTAGGCTAAAATTATCCTCTGTGCTTGAAGGTAATGACATGATTTTCTACTGTTTGTGTATTTGCCCAAAGAACTTGCACAACCTCCAAGTCAATTGCACTCAAAAAAACTATTAGGAGCTTTGATGCAATGCATAAAAAAAGCACTTTTCAAACCCAGCTTGGTTTTAGAAGTTTGTGGACAAAGTGCTTATAGCAATGGGATGACATTATTCAGCTCTGCTAGGTGCTAGCTGGAAAGTTGTGATACAATGTCATTGCTTGAAGGGCTACATTTGTTTATAGATGGACAGTTACAGAGCTCTGGGGGCTGAAATTTTGTGAGAATATCCACATATATAGGTCTCCTGGTTGGCCTACTTATATATTTACAAACAAGTTTTCTTAGCATGAGGGCCATAACAAAACCGTGACTGTTAAACAGGGTATGCCACGTATAATCCCCAATGGCCATAGCTGGCTTTTGTCAGGTTTAATCAGAAGATTAAATTAGTGGTGCTTTCAAAATAGTATCAAATATAAATCCATACACAAAAGCCAATTAGTATCTATTTTCTAATGAGTAAAATTAAGTGATGGTTGATCCCACAGAATTTAAATACAGGTGTCCATCCAGGATATCCTGCGTATATGTTCATACAGCTTGCCTGTGCCCATGTTTGTTATAAAGCTGCTAAATGATTTCTAGGGGGCCAAAAGCTCTCTCTGCATATTGTCTCCCCAAGGACCCTAACTCACGTAGGATTAGGTGGTAGGATTGAAGTTACAATTCTAGTTTACTTGTATGTTTGAAAATGGGAGAAGGGTGAGGAGGTAGAAAGAAAATCAAAGTGCCAGACTTGGGTCTTGGTAGGGGTATTCTACATTATTTCTTAATTGGTTTAGAACGTTGAAGGCTTTGAGGGAGAATCTATTTAGAAGAAGGCAGACTCATTTTCTTGCACAGGAAATTTTGGAAACAGCATGCGTTATGACAATGGAGGTGTCATGTTAAGAACCACACCCGTTTTTGCATCACAGATTCAAGGAAAAATTTCATAACTAGTGAGTCAGAAAGCTTGGCTTTTACTGAAAAATAAGAGGAAGAAGACTGACTTCTATGGACGTTATCTTGGAAGGTCACAATAGGAAACCCGGACTGCCTGGTTAGACCTCAGAACTCTTTTGCTCCAAAACTAATTTCCTCAAGTGAATAGTAAGAAATTGGTTTCTTATAACAATTCCAAATGGAATTAAAGGGAGAAAAGAAGTGGGTTATCAAATGAAGGGCACATTAGTCCTTTTGCAGAGAGTAGGGGAGGTCGTTGGAAGAAGATAAGAAGGAGAAAAACAATACTGACTCTTATCTTTGTTTTTCATATTCATTTTGAAATTACCCTAGAAAAATATCCTTATTCATTTTTAAATGGAATAAACTGATAAATAGTGGTGGATGCACTATTTAAAAACACTTTAGAATCACGGCAGAGGAGGTCTTCAGTCTGGAGACTTGTGTTTATTCATGAGGCGTTTCTCCTCCTAACCTTGCTGCTGTTTGGCTTCCTTCTCAAGGCTCTCATACAATTGCTCCATGCAACCTAGGATTTAGAAAAGCCTTTTAATTATCTGCAGAACAAGAAGAGATCACTCAGAGGAGTTATAATGCTAGATTCATTAGCAATGATAACCTTCATTACCATTTAGACTGGAGCATTTGTTGAAAAGATAAAGCTGTCATCCTTTTTTGAGAGCAAATTGACTGAGTATAAGTGCCCCCTGAATGTTCAGGACCCCTTGTTTCTGCCTATTTCCTCACTCAATTTCCTCCAGGGGTGACAGCTGTATTTACATTCACTGCTCTATCTGAGTGCTCTGCCAAAATACAGGAGGGCAGCAGTAGGCTCGGAGCGGACGGTTTTGCACGGATTCTGCTGCAGCCTGCCCGGGCTCAGGAGCTCTTGGGATTGTTCCTGTTGACCTGCTTTCCCTCTGAGGCTTCCATCTGAAACAGTCAGGAAAGCAGTAAGAGATGCCAGAGTAATGAATAGGTCTTGTCATAAAAGTTCTGTTTTCTGAAAGCGGATACTAGTCTACGTGAAATATTTCAGCATCTTATTAAAAGCAAAAGGTTGTGTAAAGCCCATTGCTTTTAAGAGGTGATACTGTTCTACGAATCTAAGGACTATAATTCAAAACTAAAATTTACAGCTCAGAATATTCTAAATATGGAAGATGAACAAGAAAGACACTAGGCATGGAAGATATTATCATTGTTCCCCTGGATGCATTTCTTTTATTTCTATATTGCACTCAGGTACTGCAATTCCTCGCCTGGTGTTCCTAGCTCTTGTGGTGTGTAATAGTTGCTCAAATAGATGTTTCTGCCAGGGGGTGAGTACTGGAAAGCTCTACTCCACCATCTTGCTGATGTTGCCTGAGCTCTCCATTGAAGCCTTTCCGTCGTCTTCAGAAGACCTCAGGCTGGTTGTGGCAGTTCACACCTGTAACCCCAGGGCTTTGGGAGGCCAAAGGTTTGAGAGTAGCTTGGGCAAGATGGTGAATCCTTGTCTATAAAAAAAAAAAAAAACTTTCTTAAAATTATCTGGGTACCTGTATTCTAGCTATTCAGGAGGCTTAAGGGGAGGGTTGAGGTTACAATCTAGCCTGAGTGACAGAATGACATCCTCTCTCTAAAAGTGCAATAAAAAAAAAAAGAAAAATGTGAAAAAAGACCTCAGTAATGAAAACATTAATGAAGGTGGTGCCTGTAGCTCAGTGGTAGGGTGCCGGCCACATACACCAAGGCTGGTGGGTTCAAACCCATCCCAGGCCAGCTAAAACAACAATGACAACTGCAACAACAACAACAAAATAGCCAGGCATCATGGAGGGCGCCTGTAGTTCAAGCTACTTGGGAGGCTGAGGCAAGAGAATCACTTGAGCCGAAGAGTCTGAGGTTGCTGTGAGCTGTGACGCCACAGCACTCTACCCAAGGTGACAGCTTAAGATTCTGTCTCACAAAAAACAATGAAGTGATATATGAAACAATAATGACTCATCTAGTACGTGACTTTGAATGATGAGAAGGAAACAGGATGATATCCATATGTTAAGGAGGTTTAGTTGTTGAGTATTTAAACCAGTCTTAGATGGCTAAAAATTATTTTTGTAGGTGTTAGAGCCTTAGTCAAAAGACAGACTATGAGACCCCTGGTTCTGGTCTCAGGCTGCAAGGAAGCAAATGACTTTGGGAATTTGGTCTGCATTCCATGCCAAGGTAGGCCAGTCCTTCTTCAGATAAGTTGGAAAACTTTTTGCCTAAAGAAAATAGCCTTTGCTTCCATTCAGACCAGAAACTGTAGCCATGGCCTCCCTGAGTATCTGACAAAAACACAGCACCCAGCTGACTCTGGCTCATACTTCCAAATTTGACTTAAACTTACTGCATTGAAGCTAACACCTGTCGTTCTCAAGTAGACCATTATTTTACCGTATATAAGAGAAGAAAGTCTAAGATCTTAAGGCTGCATTATTCAGGGTTCTTCAGGGAGACAGAAGTGACAGAATGCAGATAAGAGAGGATCTATTAGAGGAATTGGCTCACATGACTGTGGTGGCTGAGAAGTCAATGAGAGGCCATGTTCAGTCTGGAGACCTGGAATGCAGCTGCAGGCTCAGTTCAAGTCTGAAGGTCTCAGCGTCAGGCAGGCTAATTGTGTGATTCTCATCCTGAGGCTGAAGAGCTAAAAGCCTCAGGGAGCTGCTGGTATAAATCCTGGAGTCAAAAGGCAGAAAAGCCTGGAGTTCTGGTGTCTAAAGGAAGAAGAGCATCGCTTTCTCACGAGAGATAAGAACCTACCCTTTCTCCTCCATCTGGGTGCCCAGAGGATTGGTCAGGGCCAATCTTCCCCCTCAGTCTGTAGACACACACAACGTGCTCTAGAAACACACTCACACCCAGAAGTGATGTTTTACTACCTGTCTAGGTGTTCCTTAATCCAGTTGACACCTAAAATTCATGACCAAAGACCCTAAGATACACGCACAAACTAAGATGTAGAGAAAATGTGCATCTTCAAATGGAGGAAACGCAGCATTTCCAACTTTCTTCTTTGCCCCTGAGTCCAAATCTTTCCTACTTGGAAAGCCTAAACTTCATCAAAGGCTCAAATAAGCTATAAACTTGTCAGAAATGCAGCCATTCTCAGAAAGTAGAATCTCAGGAATGTTTAACAGAGAAAAGGTTTTAGGCACCAAAAGGAATACTGGGCAGTATATGATAGATTTAAGGGAAAATTTTCTTTGTTTAAAATTTGCAAATTGAATTTATTATTTTATGTTCTACCTTGTATATTTTAGGGCTCTCTCTGCTTTGCCTCCGTCTGTACCCATATACTATAGGTATCATGTTAGCATAGAAAAGTTGTCACATTATGCGGGAGCCTTAGAATTCCTTCCTTGGCCTGTATGGAAGTATGTGAAATGTGAGGGTAGATCATGGAAATTCTTTCCTCTTCTTTGAATACTTTGATTTTTATAAGCTATAAAATAAATGAACTCTTCCTTGCAATTCCATTCTTAACCCTTCTTGAGGAGTTCTCTGTATGAGAGAGCATATAGTTTTCTGGGTTTCCTGACTCGGCCAATGTGAAGTTGTAATCTTCCTTGAAGACCTCTGCTTCTGAACAGTTAACAGAAAGCTTCTCCCTCCCTCCTGGCCAATATCGTTCATTTAACAATTATGTTTTGAGTGCCTTCGATGTTCCAGGCACTCTCATGGGCTCTATAGGACATAAGATATGGAGCATTACTACTGAGAGTGATAAGAATGGACTGTATTTAAGCAAAGACTTGAAGGGAGAGATGGAGTGATCTCTGTGGCGGTCTGATGGGAGAATGTCTCTGGGAGGGAGGAGCAAGGACATGGCCTTGTTGTCCACGGTAGAGCAGGCACAGGGCAGACGAGGGACAAGTCAGTGAGGATGAACAAGGCCAGTGTGGCTGAAGCCAGAGTAAGCAGGAGGAGATGGCGGGAGATGGGAGCAGAGAGGGCAAGGGAAGGGCAGACTTGGGTTTTTACTCTCTGAATGAGGCAGAAAAGCATATAAGAGAGTAACATAGTCTGACTTTATTTTATTTTTCTATTTGTATTTTTTGAGACAGAGGCTCACTTTGTCACCCTTGGTGGGGTGCTGTGCTGTCACAGCTCACAGCAACCTCAAACTCGGGCTCAAGTGATTCTCTTGCCTCAGGCTCCCGAGCAGCTGGGACTACAGGTGCCTGCCACAACGCCCGGCTATTTTAAGAGGTGGGGTCTTGTTCTAGCTCAGGCTGGTCTTGAATCTGTGAGCTCAGGCAGTCCACTTGCCTCGGCCTCCCAAGTGCTGGGATTACAGACATGAGCCACTGCACCAGGCCTTCCGACTTCATTTTAAATGAATGTCTTAAATCTACATGGAGAGAATACTGCAGCAGGGAAAGGTGGAAGCAATGAGAGCAGTCAGAAGGTTAGTGCGATGTCAGAGAGGCAAGGATGGTCTGTTCTTCTGGTAGACATGGAGAGAGGCAAGCAGTCCTTGGTAAGTTTTGTAGGGAAGTCGCCTGGTTCAGACTGGCTATAGGGTGGAGAATGGAGTCCAGGATGACTCAGAGGTGTTTGGCCCCAGTAGCCTGAGCATTGAAGCTGCTGTTGACCAAGATGGAGACATTGTGGGAAGAGCAGTTTGAGTGGGGAGAATTAGGAGTTTGGTGTTGGGCATGTGAAATTGGAGTGGTCCTTGTTTGATACTCAAGTGTCACTTTCTGCTGTTCAATACTACATGAAGATCTTGCAGAATAACTAGCAGAGAGAGGGTGAGACTTATTGTTAGTCTTCCATTTGTCATATTTCACATATTTTTGGATTGCAAAAGGCTGAGCATGACACTAGATGCCTTCTATCATGTGCATGGGTTATGAGATTGACCTCTTGTGATGGCTTTGTGAACTCGAGTGAATCATGAATACTGTTTATGCAAGTCCTTTGTTTCACTCAATTGGCCATGATATTAGTTTCCACAAAACACACTCACACAATAATTATCCATTACTTCCAATTAGTAGCCATTGTCTAATTAGTAGGGGTATGTCTAATTTTATTAATATTCTTTTCTAGTATTGTTACTACTTTCATTAATCTAAATTATGATAAGTTGTTAAACTTATATAATTCTATTTAGATATTTGGATTCTTTAAATCCTGTTCACATTTAACATTTAAATTTGTAAATATATATTAAGAATTAGTTAATATTTTTATGTTACTTGAATAGATTAAATCAAATGCTGTGATCCGGTCTTTTGTTATTCAGGCCTAAAGTGAGTTTCAGAACTTTCATCTCTCTTCCCACAACTTCTTTAGTGGAAGAATCTGACTTGTAGACAGTGTGAAGGGGACAGTAAGAGACTCTCTGTGGCCTTTTAAATAGAAGCAGATATTATGCAGCAGATAAAACAATGAAATATTACCAAATCAGGTGAAAATATGGATAAAAGTGTTAAGGCTCATTCACATTTATGACTGCTTCATATGAAGAAGAGAAAGGAGAGAATTTATTTAATTATTCATGCAGTATAATAATGAGAAATTTTATTTGGGAAGAACAAAGAGGAAGTTAAGAGCCTTTCCAAAGAAAGCTGGGAGTGGGTCTCTCTCATGATGGAGACCATGTAAAACAAAGGGAAAAATTTGTCAATGATATAAAATCCCAAAGTCCTTCTACATATCTATAAACATTTTAAAGTCATCTATTAGCTCCTAATTAAATTCTAGTCTGACGATTGGAATGACTTCATTAGCATTCTCAAATTTGCATGTAATTCACATTTTAAATTTTATCATTTAAAAAAAAATTCTCTTTACTAGTTCTGTCTACACTGAAAAATGCCATTGTTCTTTAATTTTTTTCTTAATGGCCCCAATAAGTCTCACTTGGATAAGACAAAAGGTAAAAGTTTAGGAGTCAAATGATGGAATACGAGGTGGAACTATGTTCAGGCAGGATTTGATCTTTGGCAATAGGGACCTTTTGTTGGAGGAGTAGCAGCAATTTTTTTTTTAAATATGACTGGATAGATAATATTTTATGCTTTTCAGACCATATGGTCTTTTGGCAGTAACTCAACTCTGCCAATGTAGCATGAAAACAGTCACAGAGAATCTGTAAAGCAATGGGCTGCATTCCAAGAAAACCTTATTTACAAAACTAAGATGGATTTAGCCATAGGTAGTTGCTTCCCAGTTCTTCCGTTAGAGGCTAAGTGCTTCATGTGATTTTTAATTTTTCAGGCTTTACCTCTGCCCCCCAAACTAACACTACTGTAAATTTTCTATTATTTGTGATTTCTTCAAATAATTTTTTATTTTAATCTGCGCAATATCTTGTGCTAAAGCATTCAGTGCGTATGTTCTCTCTATGGAAAACACTGGAACTTTTCTTTTTTTGTTATTCCTTTCATCCAGGACTTGCTATGTGCTAGGCATTATAATAAACATTAAACTGTTTTTTATTTATAATAAACATAAACTGTTTAATGTTTATTATACATTATGCCACGAATGTGCCAAACTCTGCCCTAATGAAGCCCACATTTCAGGGACAATAACCTTGATGGGGCAAGCATGCAGTGTTCAGGGACTGAGTAGCATGGACGGCTTGCTAAGTGGGATCTAACCTGAAAGTGACATCTAAATGACATCAAGCCAAAAGCCAAACAGTCTATAAGAGTTATCCCCATGAGGAAGGAGGGAGAAGTGGGAAGTGTATAGTGGAGGGAGCAGCTCACAGTTTTTGAAGACAGAGGGAAGGTGGGAATTTGAGAGAATCAAAGGAAACCTGGGTTTCATAACCGTGTCTATTAATTGGAACGTCATGGCACACTATGGTATTCTAAGTGCTTTATAATTTTGATCACTAAAATCTAGCATTTTTTCCCCTAGAAAAATTTACAGAAGTAAATTTAAGAAAAGGGACTGAACTTAAGAGTCTATGGGTATAAAGTAAATAATAATTTGCTTTAAGTGAAACACGAGTGTAATATAGAGATGGAGACAGAGAAAGATTTTGTACTAAAATGCTTTGCATTTAATCTTATTAAAGCTGTATATGCATATAAAGTGTCAAACAGTTATGTAAGGCTTTTGGCAAAAAACACAGTTCTTGTCCCATCCTATGTTTCAATACCTAAACACCTTTATCTGCTTTTTAAATAAAGTACTTACATGGCTCCTATTTGATGGTTAACTTCCATTTTTAAGTGTTATTTTATATCTCTCCTTGGAAAATGAAGATTTGGTCTTGGTCTCTCTCTCTCTCTCTCTCTCTCTTACACACACACACACACACACACACACCTCAAGTTCTGCAATCTTATACTCAGACTTTAATTCTTCCTCCACCATTTACTAATTATTACATTATATGACTTGCCCTCAGGCTGGTTCTGGCATTCTCTGGACATGCTTCAATTACTTCCTTCCTGTATGGCACAATGAGATCTTCCAGGCCCAACTTACACCTTCCATGTCCCAGACATTAAGTTGGCCATTTCTTTAAGGAGACTTATTTTGTTTTAGTTTGAAATGGTATTTAAAAATCAAAATGGGTGTGTTCATCATTATGATCTGTCATTCTAGTATCACACCATTTTATTATAGAGGCTCTGTAATGTGTTTTAACATCTTCTAGGGCTAGTTTCCTCCCATAGTTATTCCATTTTAGTGGTTTTCTAGTATTTTTATGCGTATATTGCATTTTTCCTATAAACTTCAGTATCTACATGTCTATCTACAAAAAATTCTTTTGGTTATTTTCTGATGTTGCATTAATATTATAAATTAGGGAGAAATGACATCTTGATGTTGTGGTTATAAGCAAAATAAGACATGTCCATTGATAATATCTAGTTTGGTATTATACAAAGGTTTAAAAGTTTTTTTGTGTATAGGTATTAGCTAATTATAAAATTTATTACTATCTCTTTTGTCTTTTTATTGTATATGCATATATTTTTTATATTTTTTACTTAGTTATTACATCTATTGGTGTGTAAAGAGATCATTGATTTTTTTTCACATTAATTTCATGTTATGCTACCTTGCCAAATTATTTTTTTCTCTTTGTGTTAGTTTTATTATTGATTTTCTAATGTTTTCTGGGCAGTGTAACTGACAAAGCTGCAGTTACCTAGTAGGAAAAGGTTCTGATAATTTTTTGCACAGTAATATCACACCTCTAAAGGAAACCTCTAGCTAGACTGATTAAAAAAATGGAGAGAAGACAGATTACTAATACAAGAAATAAAATAAGAGATCTCACTACTTATCCTATGGCCCTTAAAGGCATGAGTAGAGTTAATAATCATGTTTTGTATATTTCAAAATAGCTACCAGGGAGTCTTTTTCAGGTTCTCATCACAGAGAAATAAATGGTGATGAGTATGTTAATTAGTCTGATTTGATCATTACACAATTTATTCATGTATTGAGATAACACATTGTATTACATAAGTACATACAATTGTTATTTGTCAATCATAAGTAAAAAAGACATTGAAAAGGAATGAACATATCAAATACTTGACATAAGCTCCCACCTAGAAAACTAGAAAAAGGAAAATTAAACACAAAGCAAACATAAGATAAAATAAGAGCAAAAGAAATGAAGTAAAACAGAAACAAGGAAATCCAAGAAATGAAAAGGTGGTTCTTGAATAAGATTAATAAAATCTATAAACCTCTAGCTAGACTGATTTAAAAAATGGAAAGAAGACACAGATTACTAATACAAGGAATAAAAGACGAGACCTCACTACTTATCCTCTAGACAGTAAAGGCAGTAGGGGAATACTTTATGGCAATAAGTTTAACAAAATAGATAAAATAGGCAAACTCCTCGAAAGATACCAATTGAAAGTACAGACTAGAAAAAGAAATAGAAAAACTAAACAATCTCATTTCTAAACAAGACAGAAATCTCAATCTCTAAATCTCCAATATTTCTAGTTATTTACTAAAAAGAAATTAAAACATAATGTCCACAAAAAGCATTGCGCATGAATGTACATGGCAGATTATTCATATTATAATAGTAAAAACTAGAAGTAACACAAAAGTTTATCAACAGGTGAATGGATAAGCAAATTGCCCTATCCAGTGAAATACCACTGAGCAATAAAAAGGGAGGAGACGCTGATTTTGTCAGTGACATGGCTGAATCTTGAAAACATGCCCTGCAAAGGCAGACACAATAAAACACGTTTTATGTGATTCCAATTATGTGCAATTCTAGGCAAGGCAAATAATCTATATCTACAGGTATCAAATCAGTTGTTGCCTGGTATTGGGTGTGGTAGTGAGGATATTGACGTCAAAAGGGTATGAATTTTTTTTTTTTGTCATTACATAGATCTATAAATTTGTTAAATACAATGGAATTATTATGAGTGAATTTAACTGCATGTAAATATACTGCATATAAATATATATCATAGAGTTAATTAAAAGTAAATATGACAGTGCCTCACCATAAAAATGGAATCTTGTACCACGTGGTAATGTTAATATATATATATATATATACACACACATTCCCAGATTCCTAGTTGGACTGCTTTGTCAATCTAACATTTGTTCAGTGGATCACAGAGAAGTTGCTAGCACTTTCTCAGAGTCGGAAGAGAAAAACTGGCTCTCACATCTGAGCCTCTACATAATGAAGTTTATGCAAATTTGGTGGTAATTAAAACTGTTTTTAGTTTATGTATTTGAGCTTAGTTTTTTTTTATTTTTTAAAATACTATTTATTGATTATATTCATATGATTGAGAATATGGAACAATATTAGAAGGTATACATTAGGACAGCTGGGTCCTATCTCATCCTTGTCTACACTATTCTCTTCCCCATATATGGAATTACTTTTTTAAGCATTCCTATAATATCTCTTTATGTAAATACAGACAAGAAATGAATATATATTCTTATTTCCCTGTTGTTTTACTCAAAAGATAGTCTGTTATTTATAATGATTTAAACGTTACTATTTTCACTTAATTATCATGGAGTTTTTTTTTTTTTTTTTGCCATCTTTCACATTCAGTTTATTTACAGTGAACATAACTGGCAGACAACAATGCCTGGGAAGTTCTTTTTTTTTTTTTTCCCCACCATACACTGGTTTTATAGACCATTTGACAAATTTTCATCACACTGGTTAATATAGCCTTCCTGGCATTTTCTTAGTTATTGTGTTAAGACATTTATATTCTACATTTAGTAGGTTTCACATGTACCCTTGTAAGATGCACAGTAGGTGTAATCCCACTAGTCACCCTCCCTCCGCCCATCCTCCCCACTCCCCTCCCCTCCCTTTCCCCTTTCCCCTATTCTTATAATTGGGTTATAGCTTTCATATGAAAGCTATAAATTAGTTTCATAGTATGGATGAGTACATTGGATACTTTTTCTTCCATTCTTGAGATACTTTACTAAGAAGAGTATGTTCCAGCTCCATCCATGTAAACATGAAAGAGGTAGTCTCTATCTTTCTTTAAGGCTGCATAATATTCCATGGTGTACATATACCACAATTTATTAATCCATTTGTGGGTTGATGGGCACTTGAGCTTTTTTTCCATGAATTAGCAATTATGAATTGGGCTGCAATAAACATTCTGGTACAAATATCTTTGTTATAATGTAATTTTTGGTCTTCTGGGTATATACCTAGTAGAGGAATTATAGGATTGAATGGTAGATCTATTTTTAGATCCCTAAGTGTTCTCCAAACATCTTTCCAAAAGGAACGTATTCGTTTGCATTCCCACCAGCAGTGTAGAAGTGTTCCCTTTTCTTCACATCCACGCCAACATCTCTGGTCTTGGGATTTTGTGATATGGGCTAATGTTACTGGAGTTAGATGATATCTCAAAGTAGTTTTGATTTGCATTTCTCTGATGATTAAAGATGATCATTTTTTCATATGTCTGTAGGCCGTGTGCCTGTCTTCTTCAGAGAAGTTTCTCTTCAAATCCCTTGCCCAACCTGCGATGGGATCACTTGTTCTTTTCTCGCTAATATGTTTGAGTTCTCTGTGGATTCTGGTTATTAAACCTTTGTTGGAGACATAACCTGAAAATATCTTCTCCCATTCTGAGGGCTGTTTGCTTACTTTACTTACTGTGTTTTGGCTGTGGAGAAGCTTTTTAGTTTGATCAGTAGTGCATTTTTGATGCTGCTTCAATTGCCTGGGGAGTCCTCCTCATAAAATATTTGCACAGGCCGATTTCTTCAAGAGTTTCCCCTGTACTTTCTTCTAGTATTTTTATACTTTCATGTCTTAAGTTTAAATCTTTGATCCAGTGAGAGTCTATCTTAGTTAATGGTGAAAAGTGTGGGTCCAGTGTCAGTCTTCTTCTTTTTTTTTTTTTAATCCTTCCTTAGGGTCTTTCTCCCTTTCTTTCTTTTTTTTTTTTTTTTTTATTGTTGGGAATTCATTGAGGGTACAGTAAGCCAGGTTACACTGATTGCAATTGTTAGGTAAAGTCCCTCTTGCAATCATGTCTTGCCCCCATAAAGTGTGACACACACCAAGGCCCCACCCACCTTCCTCCTTCCCTCTTTCTGTTCCCCCCCATAACCATAATTGTCATTAATTGTCCTCATATCAAAATTGAGTACATAGGATTCATGCTTCTCCATTCTTGTGATGCTTTACTAAGAATAATGTCTTCCACGTCCATCCAGGTTAATACGAAGGATGTAAAGTCTCCATTTTTTTTAATGGCTGAATAGTATTCCATGGTATACATATACCACAGCTTGTTAATCCATTCCTGGGTTGGTGGGCATTTAGGCTGTTTCCACATTTTGGCGATTGTAAATTGAGCTGCAATAAACAGTCTAGTACAAGTGTCCTTATGATAAAAGGATTTCTTTCCTTCTGGGTAGATGCCCAGTAATGGGATTGCAGGATCAAATGGGAGGTCTAGCTTGAGTGCTTTGAGGTTTCTCCATACTTCCTTCCAGAAAGGTTGTACTAGTTTGCAGTCCCACCAGCAGTGTAAAAGTGTTCCCTTCTCTCCACATCCACGCCAGCATCTGCAGTTTTGAGATTTTGTGATGTGGGCCATTCTCACTGGGGTTAGATGATATCTCAGGGTTGTTTTGATTTGCATTTCTTTAATATATAGAGATGATGAACATTTTTTCATGTGTTTGTTAGCCATTCGTCTGTCGTCTTTAGAGAAAGTTCTATTCATGTCTCTTGCCCATTGATATAAGGGATTGTTGGCTTTTTTCATGTGGATTAATTTGAGTTCTCTATAGATCCTAGTTATCAAGCTTTTGTCTGATTGAAAATATGCAAATATCCTTTCCCATTGTGTAGGTTGTCTCTTTGCTTTGGTTATTGTGTCCTTAGCTGTACAGAAGCTTTTCAGTTTAATGAAGTCCCATTTGTTTATTTTTGTTGTTGCAATTGCCATGGCAGTCTTCTTCATGAAGTCTTTCCCCAGGCCAATATCTTCCAGTGTTTTTCCTATGCTTTCTTGGAGGATTTTTATTGTTTCATGCCTTAAGTTTAAGTCCTTTATCCATCTTGAATCAATTTTTGTGAGTGGGGAAAGGTGTGGGTCCAGTTTCAGTCTTTTACATGTAGACATCCAGTTCTCCCAACACCATTTATTGAATAGGGAGTCTTTCCCCCAAGGTATGTTCTTGTTTGGTTTATCAAAGATTAGGTGGTTGTAAAATGTTAGTTTCATTTCTTGGTTTTCAATTCGATTCCAAGTGTCTATGTCCCTGTTTTTGTGCCAGTACCATGCTGTCTTGAGCACTATGGCTTTGTAGTACAGACTAAAATCTGGTATGCTGATGCTCCCAGCTTTATTTTTGTTACAGAGAACTGCCTTAGCTATACGGGGTTTTTTCCGGTTCCATACAAAACGCAGAATCATTTTTTCCAAATCTTGAAAGTACGATGTTGGTATTTTGATAGGAATGGCATTGAATAGGTAGATTGCTTTGGGGAGTATAGACATTTTAACAATTTTAATTCTTCCCATCCATGAGCATGGTATGTTCTTCCATTTGTTAATGTCCTCTGTGATTTCCTTTCTGAGGATTTCATAGTTTTCTTTATAGAGGTCCTTCACCTCCTTTGTTAGGTATATTCCTAGGTATTTCATTTTCTTTGAGACTATGGTGAAGGGAGTTGTGTCCTTAATTAGCTTCTCATCTTGACTGTTATTGGTGTACACAAAGGCTACTGACTTGTGGACATTGATTTTATATCCTGAAACATTACTGTATTTTTTGATGACTTCTAGGAGTCTTGTGGTTGAGTCTTTGGGGTTCTCTAAGTATAAGATCATGTCCTCAGCAAAGAGGGAGAGTTTGACCTCCTCTGCTCCCATGTGGATTCCCTTTATTTCCTTGTCTTGCCTAATTGTATTGGCTAGAACTTCCAGCACTATGTTGAATAGTAAAGGTGACAGAGGACAACCTTGTCTGGTTCCAGTTCTAAGAGGAAAAGCTTTCAGTTTTACTCCATTCAGTAAAATATTGGCTGTGGGTTTGTCATAGATAGCCTCAATCAGTTTTAGAAATGTGCCACCTATGCCTATACTCTTCAGTGTTCTAATTAGAAAAGGATGCTGGATTTTATCAAATGCTTTTTCCGCATCTATTGAGAGGATCGTGTGATCTTTATTTTTGCCTCTGTTAATATGGTGGATAATGTTTATAGACTTGTGTATGTTAAACCAGCCTTGCATCCCTGGGATGAAGCCTACTTGATCATGATGAATGACTTTTTTGATGATAAGCTGTAATCTATTGGCTAGGATTTTGTTGAGAATTTTCACGACTATGTTCATGAGTGAGATTGGTCTGAAATTCTCCTTTTTGTTTGGGTCTTTTCCTGGTTTTGATATCAGGGTGATGTTTGCTTCCTAGAATGTGTTGGGGAAGATTCCTTCTTCCTCAATTTTTTGGAATAATTTCTGCAGTACAGGAATAAGCTCTTCCTTGAAGGTTTGATAGAATTCTGGAGTGAAGCCATCTGGACCAGGGCATTTTTTGGTTGGAAGATTTTTTATTGTTTCTTTGATCTCAGTGCTTGAAATTGGTCTGTTCAGGAGCTCTATTTCTTCCTGGCTGAGTCTAGGGAGAGGGTGTGATTCCAAATATTGATCCATTTCTTTCACATTGTCAATTTCTGCGCATAGAGTTTCTGGTAGTATTCAGAGATGATCTCTTGTATCTCTGTGGGATCAGTTGTTATTTCCCCTTTATCATTTCTGATTGAGGTTACTAGAGATTTTACTTTTCTATTCCTCGTTAGTCTGGCCAATGCTTTATCTATTTTATTTATTTTTTCAAAAAACCAACTCCTTGAATTTTGTGAATGATTCTTTTGTTTTCAATTTCATTGATCTCTGATTTGATTTTGGAGATTTCTTTTCTTCTACTGAGTTTAGGCTTAGATTGTTCTTCTTTTTACAATTCCATAAGATCTCTTGTGAGATTGTTGATGCTCTCTCTTTCTGTTTTTCGAATGTAGGCATCTAAAGCGATGAATTTTCCTCTCAAAACTGCTTTTGCAGTATCCCACAGGTTTTGGTAGCTTGTGTCTTCATTGTTGTTATGCTCAAGGAAGTTAATGATTTCCTGTTTTATTTCTTCCTGCACCCATCTGTTATTCAACAGAAGATTGTTTAGTTTCCATGCCTTTGTGCGGGGTCGAATGTTTTGTTAGAGTTGAGTTCCACCTTTAGTGCCTTATGGTCTGAGAAGATACAAGGTAAAATTTCAGTTCTTTTGATTCTGTTCATATCTGTTTTGTGTCCCAGGATATGATCAATTTTGGAGAATGTTCCATGGGGTGATGAGAAGAATGTATATTCTTTATCTTTGGGATGGAGTGTTCTATATGCGTCTATCAAGCACAGTTGTTCTAGGGTCTCATTTAAGTCTCTTATATCCTTGCTTAATTTCTGTTTAGAGGATCTGTCCAGCTCTGTAAGAGGAGTGTTTAGGTCCCCTGTTATTATGCTATTATCAGATATCATATTGCTCAGACTGAGTAAGGTCTGTTTCAAGAATCTGGGAGCATTTAAATTGGGTGCATAGATATTTAGAATTGAAATGTCTTCTTGTTGTATTTTTCCCTTGACCAATATAAAGTGACCATCTTTGTCTTTTTTGACTTTAGTTGCTTTAAATCCACATGTATCTGAAAAAAAGATTGCAACTCCTCTTTTCTTCTGATTTCCATTTGCCTGAAAAATTGTCTTCCAACCCTTGACTCGGAGCTTTAATTTGTCTTTTGAAGCCAGGTGTGTTTCTTGCAGACAGCAAATGGATGGCTTGTGTTTTTGAATCCAGTCAGCCAATCTATGTCTCTTCAGTGGGGAATTCAAGCCATTAACATTTATTGAGATAATTGATAAGTGTGGTAGTATTCTATTCGTCTTATTTGGTGAGAGTCCATTGCTTAGTTTTATCTTTTGCATCAGTGTGGAGGTTAGGTTCTGTCCTTTAATTTCTGAGTTCTTACTTTGCTGCTGATCCCTTGTGGTGGTCAGTGTGCAGAACAGGTTGAAGTATTTCCTGTAGAGCTGGTCTTGTTGTGGTGAATTTCCTCAATGTTTGTATATCCGTAAATGTTTTGATTTCTCCATCAATTTTGAAGCTTAGCTTAGCAGGGTACAGAATTCTGGGCTGGAAATTGTTCTGTTTAAGTAGATTAAAGGTAGATGACCATTGTCTTCTTGCTTGGAAAGTGTCATTAGAGAAGTCTGCGGTCAATCTGATGGATTTGCCGCTATAGGTCAACTGGCACTTACTCCTGGCAGCTTGCAGAATCTTTTCTTTTGTCTTGACTTTGGACAGGTTCATCACAATGTGTCTTGGAGAAGCTCGGTTAGAGTTGAGGTGACCTGGGGTCCGATATCCCTCTTAAAGCAGTGTGTCAGAATCTTTGGTGATATTTGGGAAATTTTCTTTTATAATATTCTCTAGTATGGCTTCCATTCCTCTGGGGCATTCTTCTTCCCCTTCTGGAATTCCTATAACTCGTATGTTGGAACGCTTCATAAAGTCCCATAATTCTGACAGTGAATGTTCTGCTTTCTCTCTCTTCTTTTCTGCCTCTTTTACTGTCTGAGTTATCTCAAGAACTTTGTCTTCTACCTCTGAAATTCTTTCTTCTGCATGGTCTAACCTGTTGCTGATACTTTCCATTGCATCTTTAAGTTCCCTAATTGACTGTTTCATTTCCTTCAGGTCTGCTATATCCTTTTTATATTCTTCATATTGTTCATCTCTTATTTGATTCTGTTTTTGGATTTCCTTTTGGTTATTTTCCACTTTATTAGCAGTTTTCTTCATTGTTGCCATCATTTCTTTCATTGTTTTCAACATGTGTATTCTAAATTCCCTTTCTGCCATTCCTAACATTTCTTTACAGGTGGACTCCTCTGCAGTAGCTACCTCATGGTCCCTTGGTGGGGTTGTTCTGGACTGGTTCTTCATGTTGCCTGGAGTTTTCTGCTGATTCTTCCTCATGAGTGATTTCTTTTATCTGTTTCCTTGCCCTAATTTTCCTTTCACTTCCTCTTGCTCTTTAAGTTCTCGTGCCTGTGGACTAAGGGTTACAGGACCAGAAGGGTGAGAAGGTTGAAGATCAAAAAAGGGATGAAAGAAAGGAGGACCGAGTGATAAGAAAAAAGAAAAAAAAAAAGAAAAATATAGAAAGGAGAGGGAGTGGGTAAAAGGAATATTGACAAAAGGAAGAGAGGCACAGAGAGAGGGAGACAGAGCAATATAGGTGTACAGTAGGGTACTTTGATACAACCTTAAAAAAAAAAAACCACCTTCTGTGGGTGCCCAGTTGGGTGGTTCCCTTGAGGTCAGCAGCTCTTTGCTAACCTGATCAGACACAGTACCCCACCTCCACCAAGTAGAGAGGAAAGACAAAAATGCTATAAATCAAACCAAAACAAGCAAACAGAAAACTTTACGGGATAAAATTGGCTGGAAAAACCAAATAATAGTGGTAGAAACACTAACAAAAATGAAGTTGTAATTATTGAAATAGGCAGCAATGTGAAATTATAATTAAACTAGAAAAATTGAGAAAGAAAAAGGATCTGTATGGAAAAGGTTGAACTTAAAAAACAAAACAACAATCCACAACATCAAAATAAACAGAAAAAGCAACCAAACCAAAAAAAAAAAAAACAATAAAAAACAAAACACAAAACAAAGCAGTATGTATATGTTATTGAATATTGTCTGGGCAACATGTGGTCTTCTGGGGTATGAGATGTTAATCACAGTTCTGATACGACTGGAGGCTGCTAGTTTCTCAAACCCCAGCAGGTAGACACCCTAAAGCTCTCTTCAGCCCACTTGAAAGGCACTTTGAACTTGTTCACTTACTGAGCAGAAGCTTTCTCAGGGAAGTGCTTGTCGCTGGAATCACTGCTGAAGTGGCTATCCACTTACCCTGTGTGTCAAAACTGGTCTCCCTCTGCCCCCGAGGGTTAGGGCTGCAAGGCGGCTCAGACCCCGCCCTTAGGCTACTTGGTCGCTGGGTTACCAGCTCCCACCCAATTCCAGCTCTGCAACCCTGAGGGTGGAGCTTGCCGGGGCAGATCCTCACAATGTCTGCCTGTGACCCAGAGCCAAACACTATTAGCTCCGTCTGGCTCAGCGGCTCAGACTGGGGCCCTAGACAAAGGCCAAAGTTCTCCGCACTCCCGCTCAGGCTCTCCCCAAGGCAGTTCAGCTGAGTGCCAAGTCCAAAGACACCAAAACAGTTCACAGGTAAGGCCTTTCTGGTTTGCAGTCTCGCTGCTACTGAACTTACAGTTGCGGGCGGGTTTAGACGGATTGAACACACGCGACCACTTGCCGGTTTTCCACTGTTTAAGTCCTCCTCTTGGGGTCCAGAAGTCTCTCGCTGACTCCCTGTATCCTCTCAGGGGTGATGATAGGCAGATCCCACCAGCCAGAGATGCCTGGAGTCCTATCTCCCCAGACTCACGGTGCCCAGATGCAAGGAAGCTGTTACTCGGCTGCCATCTTGCTCCACCTCCCCCAGTTTCAGTCTTCTATAGGTCGGCAGCCAGTTCACCCAGCACCATTTGTTAAATATGGAATCTTTTCCCTACTGAATGTTTTTAATTGGCTTGTCAAAGATCAAATAACAGTAAGTAGCTGAGTTCATCTCTTGGTTCTCTATTCTGTTCCATACATCTACCTCTCTGTTTTTATGTCAGTACCATGCTGTTTTGATCACAATCGATTTATACTATTTTTGACCACTATTGATTTATACTATAGTCTGAGGTCTGGTAGCATGATTCCTCCTGCTTTTTTTTTATTTCTGAGTAATGTCTTGGCTATTTGTTTTTTCTGATTCCATATAAAATAAAGTATTTTTTCGAGATCTTTAAAGTATGACAGTGGAGCTTTAATAGGGATTGAATTAAAATTGTATATTGCTTTGTGTAATATGGACATTTTAACAATGTTCTCAAAATAAAGAGGGAAATTTATAGCACTGCAAGCCTTCCTCAAGAGAACGGAAAGAGAGGAAGTTAACAACTTAATGGGACATCTCAAGCAACGGGAAAAGGAAGAACATTCCAACCCCAAAGCCAGGAGAAGAAAAGAAATAACCAAAATTTCACAAATGGAAAAACATACCATGCTCATGGCTGGGAATAATCAACATCATTAAAATGTCTGCACTATCCAAAGCAATATACAATTTTAATGCAATTCCTATTAAAGCTCCATTGTCATATTTTAAAGATCTTGAAAAAATACTTTGTTTTATATGGAATCAGAAAAAACCTCAAATAGCAAAAACATTACTAAGAAATAAAAACCAAGCAAGAGGAATCACACTACCAGACCTCAGACTGTACTATAAATTGATAGTGGTCAAAACAGCATGGTATTGGCACTAAAACAGAGTAGTAGATATCTGGAACAGAATATAGAACCAAGAAATTAATCCAGCTACTTACAATTGTTTGATCTTTGAAAAGCCAGTTAAAAACATTCAGTGGGGAAAAGATTCCCTATTTAACAAATGGTGCTGGGTGAACTGGCTGGTGACCTGTAAAAGACTGAAACTGGACCCACACCTTTCACCATTAACTAAAATAGACTCTCAATGGATCAAAGATTTAAACTTAAGACATGAAACTATAAAATACTTGAAGAAAGTGCAAGGAAAACTCTTGAAGGAATCAGCCTGGGTGAATATTTTATGAGGAGGACTCCCCAGGCAATTGAAGCACTATCAAAAATACATTACGGAGACCTGATCAAACTAAAAACCTTCTGCACAGCGAAGAACATAGTAAGTAAAGCAAGAAGACAGCCCTCAGAATGGGAGAAAATATTTACAGGTTATACTCCGATAAATGTTTAATAACCAGAATCCACAGAGAACTCAAATGTATTAGCAAGGAAAGAACATGTGATCCCATCTCAGGGTGGGCAAAAGACTTGAAGAGAAACTTCTCTAAAGAAGACAGATGCACAATCTACAGACACATGAAAAAAACTCATCATCCTTAATCATGAGAGAAATGCAAATCAAAACTACTTTGAGATATCACCTAACCCCAGTAAGACTAGCCCTCATAACAAAATCCCCAAACCAGAGATGTTGGCATGGATGTGGAGAAAAGGGCACACTTCTACACTGCTGGTGGGAATGCCATTAGTACATTCCTTTTGGAAGGATGTTTGGAGAATACTTAAAGACCTAAAAATAGACCTGCCATTCGATCCCATAATTCCTTTACTAGGTATATACCCAGAAGACCAAAATTCACAATATAACAAAGACATCTGTACCAGAACATTTATTGCAGCCCAATTCATAATTGCTAAGTCATGGAAGAACCCCAAGTGCCCATCGATCCATGAATGGACTAGCAAATTGTGGTACATGTATACCATGGAATATTATCTGGCCTTAAAGAAAGATGGAGACTTTACCTCTTTCATGTTTATATGGATGGAGCTGAAACATATTCTTTTTAGGAAAGTATATCTCAAGAATGGAAGAAAAAGTATCCAATGTACTCAGCCCTACTATGAAGCTAATTTATAGCTTTCATATAAAGGCTATAACTGAAATATAGCATATGAATATGGGGAAAGGGCCAAGGGAGGGGATGGGAAGGGGGAAGTCAGGGTGGAGAGAGGGTAATGGGTGGGGCACACCTACAGTGCATCTTAGAATGGGTACAGGCGAAACTTACTAAATTTGTTTTAGGAGATTAAAAGTCAATGTGCATCCTCTTCTTGCTTGAAAGGTTTCTGCAGAGAGATCAGCAGTTATTCTAATATTCTTCCCCTTGTAGGTTATGGTTTTCTTTCATCTGGCTGCTTTCAGAATTTTCTCCTTTATGTTAACTTTAGTGAAGTTGATTATGATGTGTCTGGGGGATGTCTTATGTGGGTTGATTCATGCTGGAGTTCTGAAACTGTCTGCTATCTGAATTTCAGAATCTCTTGGCATGTCTGGAAAGTTGTCTTTCATAATCTCATGGAGAAGAGACTCTGTGCCTTGTGAAGCCACTTCATCACTTTCGGGGATCCCTATAAGACGAATATTGATTTTCTTTGAATTAGCCCAGAGCTCTCTGAGAGACTGATCTGTTTTTGCCCTCCATTTCTCTTCCTCTTTGAGAGTTTGGGAGCATTCAAAAGCTTTGTCTTCAATGTCAGAACTCCTTTATTCTGCTTGCTCCACTCTGTTACTGAGGGATTCTACTGTATTTTCCAGATCTTTGAGGGCTGAAAATTCTTGCCTCAATGTGTCCAAATCTTTGGTGATTTTGTCTTTAATTTTGTTGAATTCTTGAGAGAACTTTTGAATTGCTCATGGAATTTCTAATTCCAACTTTTCTTCCATTCTGTTAATCTTGTTTGCAATCCAAGTTCTTAATTCGATTTCTGACATCTCAGCCATCTGTTTATGAATGGGATCTTCTTGCATTTGCCTTATCTTTCCTTGGGTGGGGGGGGGTGATCGACTCCAATTATTCATGTTACTAGAGTTTTTTTGCTGATTCTGCCCCATGATTATTTTACACCATTTGACTAGATGAGTGAATAAAGAAAAGTTGGGGTGGGGGCTCCAGGAGTAGTGATTAACCAGCTCTTTGCCCAAAAGCTGGGAGTGGTGTCTTGGAGCTTTGCCAAGGACCTGTACAGTGCTGCAGCTTTAGAAACTGGGGACCTGCTTGGTGCGTTGGGCTAAGTGGCTCTGTCTCGTTTTTAGTTGGTCTCTGTCTTATGCTAGTGAATTAGTTACTCTGGGTTGAAGTCTCAGCTGTGGAGAAATACCAGCAATTAAGTCACCCCACCCCCCACAGGCAACAATTGGAAAAGGAAAATCAAACCTTCCTACAACCATACACCCAGGGTACCACTTGGATAGTCCTTGGGTGATTGGCTCAGTTCAAGAGGTACAAATCAATTGTCTCAGTCAGCACCTGTCTCAGGTGGGAGAGTTTAAAAGGTTTCTGGCAACTAGATCGCAGGGGTCTGCTGACAACTCAAATATGACTTGCTCTGGTATTCTGTGAGGTCGGGAGGACCCACCCAGCAAATAGATTAGTCTGGGAAGGTTGATGCTTTCTTCCCTACCTTGCACCTCTATCATACCCAATCACTGATAACCCTGCAGGTCTGTGACTAAGTTGCCTCCAATGAGCAGATACTCCAGGGATTTGCACCTGCCTGAATCAAAGGGAGATCTATGTCTCCTCAGCCAGGCTGCTGCTCTCTGCCACTATCCAGGCAGGGGGAGGTGAGGCCTGACAACTTCGGCTGCTTAATGGAGGCTGGGGCTATTCAAACTGCACTATTCACTCAGTTCCAGTCCCGCCCCTGATTGATGTTACTGACAGAACAGAACAACTTTGTAGAATTTGTTTCTGTCTCGGCTATATTCCCCTTGCAGAAGAGATGCTGTTAGAGTTCACAAAACCTATGCCTCAGGGCCTGTCTGTGCTGCAGGGCCTGCCCGGTTTGGCTGCAGTTTGTATTCCAGCCTCTGCCTGCCCTCCTTTGTCTTGGCTAATGATCCCCTGAGAGCTGGGTGCATCCCAGGCTCAGTAAAGCGGTCCTCTGGGTCATCCTGCCCTCAGAATCTGCCAACTCTGCATGTGTGTATTCTAGTCCTTATGCTCTACCAGGCCGCTCAGGCAAACCCTTTACTCACAAGGCCTGCGTTTCTGTTCTAGATCTGTTCTGCCAGTGGCTGCCACTGGAGAAGATGCCTGGCCTCCTCTGGTTGCCCAGAGAGACAGGGGGTGTGACTCCGGGATATCCAGGGGTGAGCCCTATTGTTGCTGAAGGGGCTGCTACTCTGTGCCTTGGGGCACTGTGGCTCCTGTATGGTTCCCTCTCAGCTGACCGTTCTCTCCTTACTCCTGTGCTGTAGAGTCAGCACTGACCAGCAGCAGTCCAGGCCCCGTCCACACCTCTCAAGAAAATACCCAAGAATCTGTACTGCTGGGGGACAGGCTTCCAGACCTCAGAGTGAGAGTGGAGGTGAGTGCTGGGATTCAGAATTACAGGTAGAGAATATGTACAGTTTTATATAGTGTTATGCCTAGTAGGAGAGTGCCATGGCCCCCTAGTAGGGGAAGTAAGTCCAGTTTTTAGAGGGTCTCTCCCATGGGAGATAATGAGAGGAGTTTTGGACTCTGTTCACTTGTTTGTATGGAGTACTCTGAGCCATTCTCATGGGGTAGGGAACTCCTGTCTGCTTGGCAATAGATTTTGTACCTTTTATTTGTATCCTTGGGGTTGCAGCTCACCTCAGCAGGGTTGATATGCGTTCCTCAACCTTCTCTCTTGGTGCAGCTCTAATCCACCAGGTTACTTCCTAAATTTCTGTCCTTTAACCTTCCTTCTAGATTGGAGCCTCTGTGGAAAGCTGGCTTCAGTCAGCCATTTTGCCTCTGTCCCCCTCGAGCTTGGTTTTAAGGTAGAATCATGTTTAACTTACTAATTTTGTGATAGATTCATTGTGGGATACATGTTTTTCACTGTCCTCTTGTTTTCTCAACTGTAAAATGGGGATAATGTTGCATATTCTCTATTATTATAAGAAAATTAAATATTTGTGAAACCCAGCCTTGTATTTATATTAAATGTTTGATATAATAATTTTAGTGAGATGTGTTCCCAATAAAGCCAGGCTTAAGATAATTATTCTGTCAGTACTACAGTTTTCTAGTGAGCTACATGTGTGCTTTCTAGGTTTACCAGAAACAAATGGTATTGGGAATTCTGACTTAACTGGAAATAGAATATTAATACTACACTTACCTAATAAATGCAGTTGAACTAGAATAAGATGCATATTAAGAAGCAAGATTATCATTATTTTGTGAATGCTTATATACCTGAAAAATGTTAAGAGATAGCAAACGAAAATTGTTAGAAAAGGTAAGAGAATTTAATGAGATGTTTGTTTGCTGATATTCAAAACTCAGTAGCAGCTCTATAGGTAAAAAACAACAATTTACGCTTGAATGTTTATAACAGCTCAATTTACAATCGCAAAATTGTAAAGATATGTAAACAACCCATGGATGGATTAATAAACTGTGGTATGTGTACACCATGGAATGGTATTCAGCCGTAAAAAGATGGAGACTTTACATGTTTTGTATTTACCTGGATGGAGTTGGTAACATTTTTCTTAATAAAGTATTTCAAGGATGGAAAAGCAAGCAACTCATGTACTGAATACTAATTTGAAACTAGTAGATAAATAACTCCAGACCTACAAAACTGAAATACAAAATTTAATTCAAGTAGGAGGGCGGGGAGGAAGGGGAAGAGCTTGGTCAGCTCCTTTCATGGCTCACCTCCTGGGTGAAGGACTCAACTATAACTTGGACTTGACTTTACAAATTCAAACAATGTAACCTAATGATATGTAACTTCAAATTCATCCTAAATAAAAACAAATATTGCCCACTCAGGAAGAGAGGATAAAAATTTTACTTCAAAACTAAGACATTTTCCCTATAAACTGAAAAACTTGAAGAGTATGTGAAAGTAAATTGTTTCTTTCTTGGGAGGGAGTTTCAAAATCTTGTGATATAATAATTCACACACAAAGGCAAGAGATGTTTAGTGGCAGTGAGAAAAAGTGTACTTATAATTATTACAATATAAGTTTCCACGTGAACTCTACTATGTTTTGAAGAGATTATCTAAATCCATATATGCCATTAAGAACATCATATGACCTTAGGGACTGACTCTGCAAAATAATCGTTATGACTTGCACTAAAAATGTGACTCCTCTTTTTGCTTAGGTTAAATTGTATCACCAAGGTATTGTTATATTAAAAATGACAGAAACTAAATAAACTATTTTAGAAAGGGGAATTTACTGAATTAAGCATGCAACTGAGAAGTCCAAGAGGGTGGGTCTGTCTTTAGTAACAAGAAACACTATGGATTCAAAGACTTGATATGTTTTCTTATTCTTCTGTCTCTAGTTTATCTCTTATTTCTTGGTTCAGTTTCTATTGGTGTGTTTGCTTCCTATAATAAGCAGGTTTCTTCCATGTGTTGAAGAAAATATAGCATAGCCATGGAGATCTCTGGGGTCATATCATCCCAGTTCCATGACTATGTGTGAGAAAAAAATGATATTCACATATATCATTTCACAGAATGAGTCTGATTGGCCTGGATTGGGTGAACTGTATGATCAAGGGGTTGAGTTGCTTTGTCAGAGCAGAGCCCAGCATGTGCTACCATGGTTGGGAGAGCAGCGATGTGTCATAGCTGGTAGTCTGTAGTCACAGACCAGAGTAAATCTAAGCCAGCTATATTGGGATCAAACCTATAGAATCATTAGCTTGAGGTTCTCACGAATAGCATTAAACGTTAAATTTTCTAAGTTGACTTTTGTGTATATGCTGAGAGTATTGATAAAGAACTTTCAAAATTCGTGTCTAAATACTGCTGGCGTGGGGACCCTGAGGTAAAATCACTCTGCATCCTTTAGCTTACCCATGACTTTTAGAGGCCTTCCTTTTAAAAGCATTGCTGTTAAGAGTGGATTAGCTATGACATTTGGAAATGTCAGAGATAATTTTGGCTATGTGAACACTGGCCAAAGAATCTTACCTATACAAAATAGTATTTATTGAGAGCCTGAGTCTTCATGACAGTGCCAGGCATCTTCTCTTTGTCCTATTTCAGCAAACAGGTTTTTAGCACTGAGGCAATTCACTCCTTACAAAGCAATTATCATTAGAAAATGTCACTGCATAAATTGTGAGATAAAAAAAGCCAACAGAGCTGATTAGTGCCTGATTTAGGGGAGAAGTCCCCATCCCAAGTAGAGCAGAGGACAAGAAATCAAGAACTCAGACCGTTTTTCAAATCTGTTAAGGTAATCTTGTTAGAACTTATCTGAACAAGAGTAGTTGGTAGGATCTTTCAAAATTCCACAGATACTCCGTAGGAAGAGACACATTTGTAACTTTGTTTACAAAGTAGTGAGTAGCTGTTAAGTTTTATTTTGTGCATTGATACATTCCTGAATATAGATATAGATTGAATTAGTAACTAATATTTATTGACTAATTCTAGGGATCAGATTCTATGCCAACTCATAAATTCAGCATTATTAAAATCCTCCTAATAGTCCTGTAACATGGCATACATGAACTACAGTCATTCTCATTGTACAAATGTGGGACTCTGGGGCAAATTTTGTAAGTTTTCCAAGGTCAACCTGCTAAAGTGGAAATGAGTTCATACCTAGATCTATCAAACTCAGTTTCTCACATAGTAAGCAAGATCACTACATTTCATGTAAAGCAGGCATGTTGTTATGCATGTGTGGATTTGATGCTGAATAAAGTCATATTGAATTGAAAACAATTGTTAATATAGGTCATACCTATAAAATTTGCATCTTGACATGATCCAAGAAGTATAATCATAGCTAGATGTTGGCTCGTTTCTTTTACTTTAACGCTTACTATTCTTTGACCTAAGCCTGCATATTTAAAGGAGAGAGGAGCTGAATTTTGAATGATGCTCTGGAAATGTATTAAAATTCCACTGAAGTTAAGGTTGGCACATTTTGAAAATAAAACTGCAGTTGCATTTGAATTGTTGTTTATCTGAAATTCAAATTTAATTGGACATCTTTTGTTGGGCAACCCTAACTTAAGTTCCTTCAACTTCAATTTTTTTTTTTTTTTTTGTTGTTTTTGGCCGGGGCTGGGTTTGAACCCGCCACCTCCAGCATATGGGACGGGCGCCCTACTCCTTGAGCCACAGGCGCGGCCCTTAAGTCTAATTTTTTTTTTTTCAACTTTAATTTCTTTGATATTTGCTTTTGTTTTCCTGGAATTCCATTTGCCTTTGTTGGTGTTATTTTGTTACTCTATCACTTTCAGATTGAGTTCATCATCCACCAGACTCTTTCACCCTAATTTCTTATTTAGAGCTTTGTTGTCTGGCTCATACTCTGATTTGAACTTTTTCAAGGAAAGCATTTACTTTTTTTGTTACTTTGACAATTATCCATAATACAGAAATCTAAAGCAGAAAAAGCAAAGGCAGAACAGGAAATAATAAAGGTACATTGGTAGGAATTAAGTCTAAAACTTCTAGAGTAAACTGGAGAAATGGGATGAGATACCAGGATTAGCCTATTAAAGTCAGGTGGGTAAAGAGCCTGGAGTGCTGGACAAACGGGGAGGTGGATGTTACTGAGGATGAGCTAGTCATGTGCAGTGGCGGGAGGACTTTCCTGGGGCAGAGGTCCAATCACCAGAGGTGGGTGATGAGTGATTAGGACTTTTATGAATGGGATCTGCTTTGTTCAGAAACACCTTCTCTTGGTGTTAAAGGCTGAACATTCCCCAAAGAGACAAAGTGCTAAATGTTAAAACAATTGAAAAAATTGTATCAAGCTTTTTTCTGACCATAATGGAATGAAACTAGACATCAATAACTAGAGGAATATTGTAAATTATACAAACAAATGAAAATTAAACAATATGCTCATAAATGACCATGGGTCAATGTAGAGATTAAAAAAAATTCTCAAAACAAAAGAAAATGAAAACACAGCATGTGAAAATCTGTGGGAGAGAACAAAAACAGTACTAAGAGGAAAGTTTATAACAATAAATGCCTACATTGAAAAGTAGAACTGTTTCTATAAATAACCTAACAATGAATCTTATAGAACTAAAAAGAAAGAGTAAACCAAACCTGAGATTAGTAGAAGAAAAGAAATAATATACTACTCAGCCGTCACGAAGGATGAATTAATATCTTGTACTTCAGTTTGGATGGAAATGGGTCTATTATGCTAAGTGAAGTGTATAAAGAATGGTAAAACAAATACCACATGTATTTGCCATTAAATTGGAACTGATAAGCACACGGGTGCACAGAGGGTGGTAAAATTCAGAGGCAGTCAAGCAGGAAGGATGGGGAAGAGGGAAAGGGTGAAAACCTACGGAACAAGTATAAAGAACACTATCTGGGTGATGGGCACACTTATAGCCCTGACTCAAGCATTACAAAAATGATCTATGCCAGATGTTCTCAAACTGCGGCCCGCGGGCCACATGAAGCGGTGTGAATTGTATTTGTTCCCATTTTGTTTTTTACTTCAAAATAAGATGTGCAGTGTGCATAGGAATTTGTTCATAGTTTTTTTTTTTTTTTTTTTTTTTAAACTATAGTCTGGCCCTCCAATGGTCTGAGGGACAGTGAATTGGCCCCCTGTTTAAAAAGTTTGAGGACGCCTGATCTATGCAATCAAAAACCTTTGTAACCCATAATATTTTGAAATAATAAAGTAAAAGGTAAGTTTGGTGAGGGTGTGGAACTGACTTGATGAGTGTGTAAATTGGTATAGCCATTATGGCAGAAAATAGTATGGAGATAGAATTATAAATTATAAATAGAACCATCATACGATCCAGCAATTCTTCTTCTGGCTATATATCCAATAGACATGAAATGAGAACCTCACAGAGATATCTGTTCATTTCAGTATTAGTCACAATAACCAAGATATGGAATCAACTGATGAGTGAACGGGTAGCGAAATTGTGGTGTGTGTTTGTGTATGTGTGTATATATATATATATATATATATATATACATATATATACATATGAATACAACATTGCACATGTTCAGCCTTCAAAAAAAAGGAGATACTGTTGTTTGAGACAACAGAGGTGAACCTGGAGGACATTATGTTAAGTGAAATAAGTCAGACACAGAAAGAGAAATATGATATAATCTTATATGCAGAATCTAAAAGAGTGAATTTGTAGAAGCAGAGGGTAGAAATGTGGTTGCCAGGAGCTGGGGGGCGAGGTAATGGGGAATGTGTTTGTCAAGGGTATGAACTTTCAGTTATCTAAGATGAATGAGCTCTGAGAATCTAATGTTCAGCAAGATGACTACAGTTAGTAATACTGTATTGTAAACTTCCAATTTGCTAAGAGGATGGATCTTAAGTGTTCTCACTACATACAGATACATATGGTAACTATGAGAGGTGATGGATGTGTTAACTTCATTGTGGCACTTGCTTTATAATGAAGATGTATGTAAAATCATCACCTTAAATAGATACGATTTTTGTTCATTATAATTCAATAAAGCTGGAGAAATATTCAAAAATAAAGATCAGGGCATAAATAAAATTGAAACGAAAATACAAAATATCAATGCAAGAAAAAGTTTTTTTGGAAAATATAAACTTTTTTTTTTTTTTTTGGTGGTAATTTTTTACAACAACCCTGGGAAACTAATGCAGCTTCCTGTGATGATTGTAGGTGTTGAAAAAGAATCTCATATCCAAATAAATTTGGGCAACGCTGTTTTAAACTATAGATTTCTTTGCTGAGGAACTTCTCAGAGACTTTAATAGGCTAAAAAGCTTTATGGGTTCCCCAGGGGCGGAAGGTCAGTATTGAACACAACATTTGTGAAAACTAACCAGGGAACGAACCCCTATGTTTTGGTCATAACAGAATGTCACAGACTTGATGGCTTACCCAACAGAATTTTATTTTCCCACAGTTCTAGAGGCTGGAAGTCTAAAACCAATGTTCCGTCAAGATTGGCCACACAAGCTTGCAGACAGCTCCTTCTCACTGTGTCCTTACGTGGACTTTTTCCTGTGCACATGCATTCCTGGTGTCTCCCTTTCTTATGGGGACACCAGTCCTATTGGATTAATGCCCCCAAAGGTTGTGACCTCATTTAACCTTAATTACTCCTTAAGGACCCTTTCTCTAAAGTCACATTGGAGGTTAAAGCTTCAACATAGGAATTTGGGGGCAGGTACAGATGCAGTCCATAAACGTTGCTTCATGGGCCTGGCTCCCCGCTCCCCAGACACACCTGAGGAAATGCACGTTTAACTGCCTTGAACTTAGTCCTGGGGGACTGGGGGCACTGTTAGGTGGCAGGTGCTTGCCATCCATCCCTGCCTGTATAAGGATGTCCTTGGCAGTGGCAGGAAAGGAGAAAACCCATGGTAGATATTTTTTAAAGCCCACAGTATTTCGAGGCTGCTACTACCCACAGATAGTCTATTTTCTCCACTTTCTGAATCAGGGCTTGACCATATGACTTGATTTGGTCATGTGACAGTAGGAAACACAATACAAGGAGAGGCACAGATTTGTGCACTAGGGCTCAGTTTCTCTTGCCAAATATAAACAAATTGACACAATTAGCCAGATTAACTAAAAAAAACAAAACAAACAGGGAAAAAAGGCCCAAATAAATGAGAGATAAAAAGGAGACACTATGACTAACAATGTTGATATTAAAAGGATCGTTAGAGATAATCCTGAGCAACTATACGCCTATAAACTGGAAAACCTAGAGGAAATGGGTAAATCCTCGACACACACAACCCACCGAGATTAAACCAGGGAGAAATAAAGCGCATGAGCAGACCATAGCAAAATAACAAGGGATGACATAGAAGTAATAAGTTTCCTGTCAAAGAAAAGCCCAGAACCTAATGGCTTCACCAACCATTTGAAGAAGAACAAATACTGATCCTAAGTAAGCTGTCTTACAAAAAGCCAAGGAGGCAGAAACACTCTCATTTGATGAGACCTGTATTACCCCGATACCCAAATGAGACAAAGATACAACAGAAAGAAAACTCTAGGCCAGGATCTCTTATGAACAGAGATACAAAATTCCTCAACAAAATACCAGCAAACAAATTCAGCAACACGTTAAGAAGATTATTCACCATGATCCAATAGGATTCATCCCAGGAATGCAGATAGTTGAATATAAGTCAATCAATGTGATCTGTCATATTAACAGAACAAAGGAGAAAAATCATATGAACATTTCAATGGATTTTGAAAAAGTATTAAATAAAACTCAACATCCTTTCATGATAAAAAACAAAACCTCCTAAAAATCTGGGTATGGAAGGAACTTACCTCAACACAATAAAAACTAGATGACAGAAACATAGCTAGTATACTGAATGGGGAAAAAGTGAAAGCCTTTTACTTTAGATCTGGAACAAGACAAGGACGCCCACTTTCACTACTGTTACTCAATACAGCACTGGAAGTTCTAGCTAGAGCAATCAGACAATAGAAAGAAAAAGAACAACCAAATTGGAAAGGAAGAAGTCAAATTCCTTGCTTTCAGATGATATGACCTTATATCTAGAAAACCCAATGATTCCAGACACACACACATAAAAACCTGTTAGCTGATAAACAAATTCAGTAAAGTTGCAGGATAAAATACCAACATGAAAAAATCACTAGCATTTCTATACTCAACAGCAAACAATATAGAAAAGAGAATAAGAATGTAATCTCATTTATGATAGCTACAAAGTGAATAAAATACCCAGGATTAAATTTAATCAAATGTAAGTACTGAGTATGTATGGTGCTAAAGATAAAAAAACAACAGAAACAAAATCAAATAGATGATGGATCTTTGTAATGAAAATTATAAAACAATGATGAAAGAAATTAAAGAGTATGCAAAGCTGTTCCATGCTATGGATTGGGAGAATCTATATTGTTGACTTTAAATCTATATTGTTAAAGTCAACAATATAGATTCTCCCAATCTGTACTAGCCATTCTCCATCCATACCAGCCAAGCAATCTGAAGATGCAATGCCATCTCCATCAGAATACCAATAATGTGTTTCAAAGAAATAGAAAAAAGTTATTCTAAAGTTTATATGGAAACACATAAGACCCAGAATAGCCAAAACCATCCTAAGCAAAAATAACAAAACTGGGGGAATCACATTGCTTGGCTTCAGATATGTTGTAACCCAAACTGCATGGTATTGAAATTAAAACAGACACATAGACCAATGGAATAGAATTAGAGAACCCAGAAATAAGTCCACCCATCTAGAGTGAAGTTATCTTTGACAAAAGTGCCAAGAACATACAATGGGAAAAGCATAGTCCCTTCAACAGACGGTGTTAGAAAAATTGGGTATCCGCATATAGAAAAGTGAAATAAGACTTATTATTATTATTTATTTTTTTTTTGCAGTTTTTGGTCAGGGCTGGGTTTGAACCCACCATCTCTGGTATATAGGGCCAGCGCCCTACTCCTTTGAGCCACAGGTGCTGCCCTAGACTTATTTCTTGACATATATAAACATCAAACCAAAATGGATTAAAAATCTAAATCTAAGACCTGAAACTATGAACTTACTAAAAGAAACCATTGGGGAAATGCTTTAGGATGTTGGTCTGGTCAAGGACTTCTTGAGTGATACCCCCAAAGCACAATCCAATAGCGTTTATTTTTTCACATACCAAGTCTCTAGGCAGGTGAAAGCTGATGATGAGTCAGCTTCTCTCTGGTCTCCTCCAGACGCCGTATCTTCTCTCTCCGTGTGTCCCACTACCTTCATCGTGTTTTATTACTCCAGGTTTATCTTCTCAGGTTCAAGGTGGCTGCTGTAATTCCTGGCTTTATGCACATGTTTACGGCAGGAAGAGGGATGGGGGGTGGTGGCATCTTCCATTAATTTTTTTAATGTCATGTATAATAATATTTTCCCTAGAAACCTTCCTCTAATGTTCAGTTTTTGAATCATGGCTCTTTGATCAGAATTCTGTCACATGGCTACCTGTTACTGTGAGTCTGGATAAATGAGTATCTGTGTCTTTCTGGATTTTAGGGGAAGCCAGGGAAAGGGAAGTTGGAAAAAGACTTTTGGATTGGTCAAAGAATAATGTTTGCCACACCTTTTTCTCATTCCCAGAACAGATGGCTTGGAATTTTTAGAAGCAAGATTGCTGAGAGGTTAACTACTGAAACGGCAGCTTAACCATTGTGTCGGCAGCTTAACTAAGGACCTGGAAGCTCCTCAGAACCTTGCTTCTGCATTACTTGTTTATTCTAGGTGTGCACGTGATATTTGTTTCCCAGACGGACTACTTATGCCTTTTCCCTTTCCTGGAAGCAATATGGCTTAGATGTGGTAGTGCAGGCTCCGGAGACAGAGAGCCTGTGTTTACATCCCAGTTAACCTATTTATCATCTTGATTGAGCTTCTTATTTAAACTCTGTGGGGCTACGTATCCTCATTTGTCAAGTAGGAAGAATAGTAGTACCCATCCTATAGAGTTACTATAAAATTTACATGGTATAACCTCATAAAAGTCCTTAATCAGTGCTAAGCACATTAACTGTTGAAAAAACGTGTATTACTACTAATAATATTATTAGACTTATTGCTAGATCTTACCAGTGTGTGTAATCACAATGTTTGACACATAGAGGGAATTCAGCTAAGAATTCCCTTCCTCTTCCCTTCTTTGTGCAAAAATGGTATATGTTTATGTAATGATGTGTGCTGTGTGTGCATATAATGTTTGTGTGTGATTTGTGAAAGCGGTGTGCAGCTGTCATCTTTTAAGAGGAATGTCCGAGACCCCCAGACTTCTGTCTCTTTGAAATTATTCAAGTGCACTATATTTTTAGAAACAATTTTCTAAAAGACTGAATTTATAAGAACAAATTTCTGAAATCTCTGTGTTCTTTCATCAACATTATATCTTTTTCCTGACATTTACTGTACATAGATTCCATTATTTTGTTAGATTTTCCCCATTTGTTTATATTTGGGGAGAAGATATGGATAAAAGATAAAATGGCACCCCAAGAATATTTTTTAAGGAGAAAATACATGGTTTGGGGAGAAGAAGAATCTGGCTGAAAAATGATAGAAGGGTACTTGGAGGGGAATGTGCCTCTGTGGGGAGGAGGATGCTGACTAGACACGTGGAAGCAATCAGGAGGCAAACTGTTATCTTCTTTACAATTTTACACCTGTTAGCTCTGGTTTCATCTTTCAATGAAAACTTATTCACTTTATAATGTAAGAAGCACTCTTTCTTGCCTTTGGTGTTTAAGTAATTGAAGTTAATCTCTTTGAAGGAGATCTCAGTTGGATAGATCTAAGATTGAAAAAGTCATTAAGAGAAAATTAATAAAAGAAAGCTCTTTTGGGGAGTAACATGGGTATTACAGTCTTAGGTCCTGCAATATGACCCAGCAGGCAGAGTAATCTTTGGCAAAGCAGGGCATACAGCCAAATGTTCAGATTCTCACATGCTAAAACAGGATTATGCAAGAGTATAGACTTTGCAAGGCTATTGTTTTAAGAAGGAATTAAGCAGAATTTGTTTATCTACTTCGTTATTATAGCAGCAATTCAGTCTGAAGGACTCAGTTCCCAGCTGTGGAAGAAGTACCTTTGTCATAAAAGCTCAGCCAGAGATAGGAGTCTGAAAGAGGGAGGGAAGAAAAGACGGTGAAGAGGAGAGGCTCCCTGAGGAAAGTAAAGCAGTTCAACTTTTGAATCCTGGTTTTCTTCTCAGGCTTTTGCTTTTTGGGCAGAGATCTCTCAGGGCTTTTTTTTTTTTAACCTGTTTCCCTATTTGTAGCATGACAATTCAATTTATTTTCCAGAATGTAACATTTTTGAGAGTGAAAGAAATCATACTGTGCTATTTAGCAAATACCAGACTTTTTTCAGACAAACTGACATACATCACTACAAAAGTTTTGAGACAGAACTGTGTTAAGATCCATTATTTACTTCCAAGAAACACAGTTGAAAGCACCCTTTCTGATTCATCTGTGCAAAGCATGCTCGACTTGTCAGTATTGCTTAGAAGGGATTCATTTGTTTCTGTCTGTGTGAATTTTATGTTTCTTGATTTTTTTATGTATTTCAAAACTTTTGGTAATGATCCACGTAGTCTCTATGCCTAACCTCCTATGTACCAAGAAGATACAACCAACTCACTTTAGAGTTTAAACTCCGTGGTACAGTCTGATAGACTGAGTGCTCTGTTAGCTCTCCTGTGTGCCCTGCCAGCTGGCCTGGTATTAGGGAGACAAGGATAAGGAAAGAATAAAACAGAAATCACTGATGAAAGATATCATGGATGATGCAGTGGAAAAGCATCCCATGGTCATGGATCGGAAATCAGTTCAGTGTTGTTAAAAGGATCATACTGCCCAGAGCAATCTACAGATTCAGTGTCATTTCTAGCAAAATAGCAACAACATTTTCATAGAATTTAAAAAACTATCTTAAAATTCAAAGATAGAACCAAAAAGGAGCCCAAATAGCCAAACCAATCCTCATAAATCTGAAGGCATCACGTTGCCTGACTCCACCTTATACTACAAGGCTATAGTAACCAAAACAGTATGGTGCTGGCAAAAAAGTGAACACATAGATCTATGGAAAAAATAGAGAACCAAGGAATAAAATCATATACCTACAATCAACACATCTTTGGCACTCCTTTGAAGGAGTGTTTGTGCACATGTCCTGAGGAAGGGCAGTTTGTGTGGAGGGCTTGGAGATCCATGCAGTCAGGGCTGAATAAGTGTGAGAGAAGACAGTTTGGGGTGCTGTGCGAAGAGATCTCGGAGGAACTTGAATGCCACTGCAAGAAATTTGACAAGATTGTGATTAAGACTTTAAATATATTCCTTCTTAACATCCAGTAGGGTTATAAGCACAGACTTCTCTATAAAAGTTCTTTTACTAGCAGATGTTGACATTAAGACACATTATGTTGACATTTTTGTCAATGAATCGTAGTCTAGCATATTTGGATCTACCCAAACGTGAGTGTTAATCACTAGATCACTGGGGTCACAAAGCTTCCATCATCTTTAGCTAACTGGGGTGCATCAACTTATCAACATTTTTTTTTAAAGTCCTATACCTCAAGATCTAGTAAGACTAAGGATAGACTAGATTTTAAGAGTCCTACCCTTAAAATTGTGCTAGGTGATTAGAAGAATTAAAACATCTTTAATCTTCTTATTGACAGTACCCCTGAGTGAAATGTTTAATGACATTTGGTAAAAGGAAAAGCCTTATCTCTAAAATGCTCTAAGCATTATGTCAGGCTCAGGATTACCTATAACAAACAAAATTAGGATTATGTATGAGTGGGATCCTTAAAAAATGTCTCCTAAACCAGGGACTCTTCTGAACTTCCTTAGAGATCTCATTTATTTCTTGGCCAGCCGGGTGTTCCTGACATTAGAGGGGAGGACTTGAGGAGCCACCTTGACATCCCAGTCCTTTCTCTGCTTGTCTGATAATTTTTTTTTTTTAAAGCAATGAAAACAGATTTTATTCAGTAACAACTGACAGTAGAGGAAAAAAGCTGAGATCCATTCTGATTGGTGTAGAGGTGACTGGGTTTTTCTTTTTCTTTTTTATTAAATCATAGCTGTGTACATTGATATGATCATGGGGCATCATTCTCTAGCTTCACAGACCGTTTACCAAGTTTCACATATACCCTTGTAAGATGCACCGCTGGTTGTCTGATAATTTTAATTGAATCTTTTTAGCAGACTGTGGTACTGGTTAAAACCTCTGATTTATGTTAGTCTGATTTGACAGTCTAATCCTGTGTTAGCTCAGTGATAAAGAGGGACTCTTCAAAAGAAATTACTGCTAAGAAAGAACCAAATTTACCAGAGGTTTATAGACTATTGTTTATAAATCCAGGGGCTCAAGCATCTTCTGAATTACATTATTTTGGGAAAACTGGGTGAGTGGCATAATAATGACATGTCACTAAGAGGAAAAAGAAAGTGAAATTTTAGCTAACAGAGTAGAAAAACATTCATGTTGTCCTTTTCAATTTGATAGTCAAGAACTATTCTCTCCTTCAAGTAATTCTGCCATTGTTTGAAACTTTCAAAATTTCTTTACTGAGAATTGTCTCAGAAATTGTATGTTTATAAAACATCTTTATTCTTTGAAGTTGTTTTTCATTTTCACAAATGCTTAGAAGTTAACAGGAAAAAGTGCTATGAAAAAAGTAGATAATTGATTAAAGAAAAATGTTTGAATATATAGATGATGTCAAAAAATGTATGCACATTTTAAGAAAGGAAAAACTATTAAAATTGTAATACTCAATATTAATACTCAATAACAAAAGATAAGTACAAGTCACGTTTGAGTACCTCTTATAATTGCAGAAGTCAAATGTGACTTGAGCATTAAGAAAATTGTATTAATTTGAGGGTACATACAATTAGGTTACATTGTTTCTGTTTCTAAGGTAAAGTCCCAGTTGTAGTTGTGACCTTCACCCAGGAAGTGTGCCATTTACCAATATGTTGTACTTAGGTAGGAATGTACCCCGTCCATCCCCCTTCTGGAATTTAATTGAACTTTTCTCTCATATGTGCACGCTGTTGTTAATCTACAATTTCCAACTGAGTACTGAGGACATGGGATGCTTTATTTTCCATCCTTATGTTACTTTTCTTAGTACAGTGTTCTCCAAATCTATCCAAGTTTTAACAAAATTTACAAAATATCCACTTCCTAAAATAAGTTTTTTTTATTAGATCATAACTGTGTACATTACTGCATTTATGGGGTATAATGTGCTGATTTTCTATACGATTTGGAATATGGCTGAATAGTATTCCATGGCACACATATGCCACAATTTATTAATCCATTCATGTGCTGCAGGGCACTCAGGTTGTTTCCACATCTTTGTGGTTATGAATTGGTCTGCTTAAAACATAGTGTAAATGTCTCTATGATCTACTGGGTAGATACCTAGTAATGGGATTGCAGGATCAAATGGAAGGTCTACTTTTATTTTTTTGAGGACTCTCCATACTTCTTTCCACAAAGACTGCACTAGTTTGCCGTCCCCCCAACAGGGCATGAGTGTTCCCTTCTCTCTGTACCTACACCAGCATCTGTTGCTTTGGGACCTCATAATCTGGGCCATTCTCACTGGGTTAGATGATATCTTAAAATGATTTTGATTTGCATTTCTCGAATAATTGAATATTATAATTTTGATACAGTTTTTTCCTTTCTTAAAATGTGAATACATTTTTGGGCACTATTTGTGTATAATGTGACTTATTTTCTTGATTGGCTTATAAACTAAGTGTTAACATAATACCCAAAGCAAGTACAAAAGTGTCTGATCAAAAATAGCTTCATCAGAATAAATTATACTTCCCAAAATGACTGCTTTGAAGGACAACATTCATTTGACTACATTTCTCCCAATCACCTATCCTGATCATCCTAAAATACCTACTTTGATCGTTCTATTTAAAATCAGTATTTATAATCAAAATCTTTGTTTAGTGCATAATTTACCCTATGCTGTTTTTAATAATTTCTATTTATGAAAAATGAACTAGATTAATAAATATTTTAGTTTTCTCATAAAACTAGTGGGTATGGCTCAGAGCAAAAAGTACAATTTTCCCAGTGAGGCCCTGTGGTAATAAGGGTTGGTTTCTTTTATTAGAAGCCTAATGTAAATCTACTGTATTGCATTTATCTACAAAACAACAGCAAAAAACCCTTTTTACAAATAGTGATTACAAGAAATAACAATCTGCAGATTTTTCTGTGTAATGCACAGACTTTGCTTGTTATGTTTTCTTTACGTCTGAACATTATGATATAGTTTCTTTGGAAGTGTCATAATTTCTTTCCAAGCAAAAGTCATAAATTTAAGAGGAACTTATACGAACGTTGAGAAGAATTGGTCCTAAAAACGGAAAGTGCTCATTCTGCTTCATACTGTACATGAGATAATTATGTAAATGTGTGTATAAATAGATATTATGCACACACTGTTTTTAACTCAAATATTCCAAGGTGAAATGTAAAATACTGGTGTGTACATCAGTTAGAGTCCTCTGAGAAGAAGATGCTGAGGAGAAATTAGCAGTCCAAGAAGATTATTGGAGGTTAATTCCTGTGAAAGATGAAGAAAGGAGGAAGCAGATTTGACACCTGTAAAAGAAGAATAGGGGGAAGGAGCAGAAGTGGGCAAGAACAGCTTGACTGTGAGGCAGATGTGAATCTTAGACAGACCAACAGGGGGCTCTAGACCAAAGACATCCCATAGAGGAGTCTGGTATTCCACAGAAGTGACCAGGTCTGAGTGTGCATCCCACACTCCATTGTCCGGGGGCTTCAGGAAAGTAGCGTGGCCTCTGCTCAGAAGCAGAGGTAGGTACTGAGAACACTAACAGCAGGGGCTGTCAGTAACTACACATCTTGAAGCTGAACAGCAAATTCCTTCTTGAAGGTAGATCTGAGTGGAACATCTCCATGGCTGCCACTGTGTGTGTGTGGATACATTAGACTTGAAACAAGAAAGTTCTCTATCATTCACAGTCTACTATTTTGTAAAATATTCTGACATTACAACACATATGAACAGTTTGCCTGATTTTCCTTGGAAAAACTATATGTAATTGGCTTGATTGATCCACTTAAAGAGATTTGCATTCCTGAATGTTCCATACCTCCTGACCAATGGCAGAAATTCTTACTGTCAGGACTAGGCAGATTTGGACAACCAGAAGAGGCCTGGCAATGGGCATCTGGGGTCAAATACAGTCATGACCACCACACTCGTTTTCCTCTTCGTATCGAGGTAGGGGACATACAGAAGGGGAATTAATAGGGAGTTAAGAGAAGATACTTTGGAATAGATAATTTATCCTTGTCAGAAGTAGGAAAGTGAAAATAAAGCCTCTGCAATGGTTCTCAACCTTCCTAATCCCGTGATATATCTTCACTGTTACAAATGGGGTCACGACCCATAGGTTGAGAACTGCTGCAAGGAACTGGATAAATAGTGGACTGAGATATCCTTTATTTTCCTGATCAATAATTTACCCATACCAAATATGTAAACAGAATCTGACATACATACTAGAAGGAACATTGGTATCATATATCACTAAATCTAATTTAGTAATATATTAATTGGTATCATACTAAATCTTATTTAGTAATATATTAATGGTTTGTTAATTTGTTTAATATTTTATGAAAAATTTAGTGTGTTAAAGAGTCTGTAGTATCAAGAATAGTCTAGCAGGGGTGTAAACCCGTGGCCTGTGGGCCATGTGTGAATTTTGTGAGGACCTTTTTGCTTATCTATGGTGACAGATATCGTGAAAATTATGCACAGATACTTTGTTTTTTGTTCAGCTTAGTATCTGCGTATTAAGACAACTCTTCTTCTTCCAATGTGGTGCAGGAAAACCAAAAGGTTGGACATCCCTAGAAGGATGAGTCAGGATAACAAATAGCCCAGGGTACACCTGGTGGAGAGTTTTGTAGGTCAGAAAATATTTTTAAACTGATGTTCACACTCTTCCACTGATTTGTTTTGTGCCTGAGGAAAGAAAAGTGAAAAAGCATATTTAACACATTTTGATAAAGATTACAGAAATATATTGAATTTATGGATTTTTTTCCTTCAGAAAACTTAGGACTTCTACTTCCTTGTTCTCATCACAGTTATGTTGATGTAATTCCATGTATCATTTTTGAAATGTATAGGTAAGGTACAAGTAAATAGATACTCATATTTCACATGGTCTAAAATAGTTTATGAACCTGCAATGTTTGAACATCCCAATCAATGGATATTTGATCTATATGCCTCAGAATTCAGAAATGCATACACAAGAAAATTAGATGTAGTCCCTAATAACTATGAACCTCCACTTGGAGAGGTGAGGAAAATGCACAAGATAAAGAGTGAGACTAATTCGAGGCAGCATTGTTCAAGGGCTTAACTATATAGAATTCTAAGCATCATAGTGGCTTAGAGGTGGGTGTGTTGGTTGAGGTTGGTCACTGAAAACTGTGGAAAAGGTTGGATTTAAGTTGAATGATGAAAAATGGGTAGTTTTTAACCAGAAAAAGGAGATGTGAAAGAAATCACATCAGCATGATTAGAGATATAAACTAGCATCATCGAAGAGACAACAGATAAAGGAATGATCTAATGTGGTCGAGGACTCATGCTGGGAGGGAAGAGGTGAAGTAATAGGAAGTAACTTGACTATTGAGTCCAGATTATGGAGGCCCTGGGGTTAGACTTGGCTTAAAAGTCAATAAAGAATTAATGCAATAATAAAATGTAATTGATGTAGGCTTTACAATTGTCAGCTCAAGCATAATTATTAAGTCTTTCTGTCCTACTCCACCACTTCTCTGAGGATTCAACCCATTGTTCTGGAAAGCTTATGAATGTTGAAACAGGTTAGTTCACTCGGGAGAGTTTGAATCGGACCTAGCAAATTCCTTTCTGTGGAGGGATGTTGTTTCTACTGATAGTCCTGAGGGAGACATGCAACTTGTTATTAATGGAAGGCCCCCACCAGGCAGCTACGGAGGCGCATTTAAAGGACTCCTCCTCTAGAGACAGATGATCAGCTTCCCTTGGCTCCCAGCTACCTATCCTCATTGCTGGTCTGGACAATGTTGTGGTTGGCTCTACATGCAATTCCACGCCTCTTCATGGAAACCCCAGGTCTTGTCTTTGGTATCTCATTCCAGGCTCCTCAGATATCCTACAAATTCCTGTCCTATTGAATGTGCCCACCTCCTAAGCACAGCTGACTCTCATTTAGCCTTGCCTGAGTAGGATATTATGGATTTCTTTGTGGTCTTTTTTGAATCAATCAATCTACCTACCTACCATCTATCTATTCATTTATTTTAAGACAGAGTCTCATCCTGTTGCCCTGGGTCACAGCTCATAGGACCTTCAAACTCCTGGGCTCATGTGGTCCTCTGGCCTTAGCCTCCTAAGTAGCTGGGACTAATGGCACCAGCCATAATGCCTGGCTAGTTTTTCTATTATTGGTAGAGATGGGATCTCATTCTAGCTCAGGCTGGTCTTGAACTCCTGAGCTCAAGCAATCCACCCACCTCAACTCCTCATGTGCTAGGATTACAGGCATGAGCCATTGTACCAGCCTTTTGAATTTATTTTTATGGAATGAAGATGGTGCTCTCCTTTTTCCTTTCTGAATCTTGAGTCTTTTGTTCCCTCAATGATCCTGGTTCCTAAAAATTAATAACATTGTTTTGGTTTGGTATAGGTTCAAAACCATATTTTTTAATTTTTTTAGAGACAGAGTCTCATTTTGTTGCCCGTGGTAGAGTGCTGTGGTGTCACAGCTCACAGCAACCTCCAGCTCTTGGGCTTAGGCAATTCTCTTGCCTCTGTCTCCTGAGTAGCTGGGACTACATGTGCCCGCCACAAAGCCTGGCTATTATTTTTGTTGCAGTTTAGCTGGAGTTGGGTTTGAATCCACCACCTTCAGTCTATGGGGCTGGCGCCCTACTCACTGAGTCACAGGTGCCGCCTCAAGACCCTATTTTTAGTTAAATAGCCACAAAGACAAAAATCAAACACTAAGTTTCTTTTAATTTTTATTCCCACTTCACAATTCTTATCTCATTAAGGCAAGGCAGATGCCTTCAGTTCACTGCAGAATCTATTTCAACCTATGATCCTACTACCTAATATTAGTTTATGTTTCCTGACCACTTAGTCTATGTCAGAACCTGGGACAGTACTCATGGATAATATTTTTATCATCAGTATACTTTTAAAGGTCCTTATTATTACAATCTGTATTTGACTGTCCGGGAGGTTAAATGTCTTGCTGAGCTTATAGAGTTAGTAAGTGAATGGTGAAACTAGGATTCAAGCATAGAAAGTCTACCCCAGACACTGCACTTGTACTGGCTATGTTCTCAGATTTTGTTTTTTTTTTTTAATCAGGGGATTAACATCATTACAGAAGTATTTTTGGAAGATTAGTCTGGCATCTGCATGCAGCCTGGGGAGAGGATTATTAGTTGGGAGGTTGTTTTGGTCTTTCGACATGTCATGTGGTGCGGGTGTAAGCTAAGGTGGTGGTCAAAGGTGTTCAACAACTGCAACAGGGCAGGGTGAGCAACATGAAGAGGTGGAGGAATTGAAAAGTAGCAATTCAGAAACTAATAGGAAAATAAACAATAGAGTCCAGAAATGTTTTTCAAACTTGCTAGACCATAAATACCGGGGGCCCTTGTTAAAAATATAGAATTCCACCCCTCACCTCACTAGCTCATCAGAAGTGGATTTTATCTTTTATATTGTATCTTTGTGGTATCTTTTCTATGTTTGGATATGTTTAGATACACAAATAGCACTGTGTTACAATTGCCTACAATATTTTAACGCAGTGACATGTTGTACAGGGTTGTAGCCTGGGAGGGATAGGCTGCACAGGTGAGGTGTGTAGAGTAGGGTGGACTATCTAGTTTTGTGTAAGCACCATCTGTGTTCACAGTGACAAAATAGCCTAATGATGCATTTCTCAGAATGATCTCTATCATTAAGTGGCACATAACTGTATTGTTCCCAGGATATATCTGCCCATGAGAAGGTACGAGATAATTTCCAGGAGCACACACTTTTGACTTAACAGTGACTCACCATCTCTGCCGTGGTTACATGTGGTACTGAGTAACTCCTTCCTAAATCCGCGTCACCAGGTTGCTGGGGTCTTATTTCTATCTTTAGCTGTTATTGCCCCTTCCATTGCTTTCATCTTTATAGCTATTGCTACTGGTTCTAATCCAACATCCATTGTTACAGTCATGCTTTTGCTGCCCCCAGTACTAACATGGTCATGGGCAGTCCCAACATTTTCCAGGACTATATCTCCATCATGTCTGAAGGCCCCTTCTCATCTGCATCTGCTATTGTAGCTGGCTTTGATCTTGTTTTACTGTGAGCCCAGAGTATAGCTTGCTATAGCATGGCTTTTCAACCATTAAATTTAAGATTTAATTCTTAATTCTGCTACTTACCAATTTCGTGACACTTTGGACAAAGTACTAAATCTACTTAAATCTTAATTTCTTTATACTTAAAATTAATATAATGCTACTTACCACGAAGTATTGTTCTAAGGATCAATGACTTCATGTAATTAAAATATCTAACCTACTGGTCCACGAGGTAACTACTTATCATTACCATTTTAATCCCCATCAAGGGCCCACTTGAGTCCCAATGCCACTTTCACTCTCTTCTACCTCTTAAAGATTACTGTGGTTTTGCTTCTCCAAAGCTCTTGAAGACGACAGGTTAAAGAGGTCATTTATATAATTCCAACTGGAACAATATATCAAACGTTGATTGATACATGCTAACTTCTCTCCCATCCCTGTCACTGCAAACACCCATTAGGTTGCTTTTTCCTTAAGACCATTTTCCACAATTTCTTTTCTTTGGTCCTGTAATTTATCTATTTAGAGTCTCTTGTAGAAGTTTAAATCTTAACATACAAATCTATCCTAAATCTAACTCCAGTGATAAAAACAGGCCAGAGAGTAGGATGGACGCCAGATTAAGTAGAATTGTGGTTACAGAAATTGAAAGGGCTACCATGGCTAAACTTGAAGCAATTATAAAGGTTATTCAATATACTATCCAAAGAGAATAGCAAGCTCAGCTGCTGTCTGATATTTGTTCTAAGCAACAACATGGTTCATGTACAGATTCTATCCATAAGAAAAGTGCAGTCATGGCTGATGTCCCACATCAAGAACTAAAGTTGCAAAGTAATATTATTGCCACAGGAGAACCCCAGCCTGTGATAGCTAGCACAGGAGTGGCAAAACAGTGTATCCCTCCCTAACACTGGTGAATGACAGTTGTCACAAGGAAATAGGGCCTCTACACCTAAACAGGACAGGTTTCAGGTTCTTATGGGGCATAAAATAATTGTTAGGAGTGTAGTCCCTGGGCCAGACAGCCTGCATTCCAAGGTTAGCTACACTACTTGCTAACTGTGTGACATTGGGCAACTGATTTAACTTTTTAGTTCTTCAATATCTTCATCGGTAAGATGGGCAGGATAAAGATAACTACTTCCTAGGGCATTGTTAGAATTTAATGGGTTAATAAATGTTAACTCCTGCAAAAATGCCTGTGTATAACTGACACTCCACAAATGTTAACTATATTATTATCGTTACTGTTACTTCCACGAGATAGGGAAACAAAGGCAAAGCAGAATCCTAAAGGTGGAAACAATGGATTCCCTGAGTGGAGAAAGAAGAAAATTCAGGGGTAATCTCCAGCCTGAAAACAACTGCTGATTAATCTGCTCTTACGGATTATTTTCAGCCTACATTTAAATTCTTCATTTCACTCAGATTCACAGTGTTTTGTTTCTTAGAAATATTTCTGGATTGAGCAACAAGTAAACTTTATGTTCTATATAAGATGATAATGGTAAATAGTCGAAATTAGGTAATGCTCAGTAAAATAGTTTTTATATAGTCTCGACATGGAAATAATATATAAATTCTAATTTTTTATTATTACAAATGAATTTGAGATTCTGGTGTTTCTGAATTACCAATAATATTATTAAGGCAGAAAATGGTTTTCTCAGGTGGTTTGACTATTAAACCAGCAAATATTATCATACATATTATTTAAAATGTTTAATATTTTCAAATGTCATAGAAGAACATGGAACTATGAGTTCAAGCATTGTAACTTTTGGATTTAATTTTGTAGTTCTCTGTAACATTTACCTTGCTAATCTTTGGTATGAATCTCCTTTTTTGGGGGTGGTTTGCTTTGCTCTGGGTAGAACTTTTAAAAATGCTTTATTTTGTACAAAATTTATGTTTGTCTTTGAAGTACAGAATTTCTACTTTGATTTCCAAATAGTTATGTGTATTAAATTACTGAGGATTTCAAGCTTGAATTATACAAAGAATCATATCTGAAATAAATTTATTGGATTAAGCCGGCTAATTCATCTAATAGTGTGGTTTGTGTTTCCATACCTATGTTGCTGTACTTTTTTTTTTTTCTGCACACACACAATTTTTTTTTTTTTTTTTTTTTTTGTAGAGACAGAGTCTCACTTTATGGCCCTCGATAGAGTGCCGTGGCATCACACAGCTCACAGCAACCTCCGACTCCTGGGCTTAAGCGATTCTCTTGCCTCAGCCTCCCCAGCAGCTGGGACTACAGGCGCCCACCACAATGCCCAGCTATTTTTTGGTTGCAGTTTGGCCGGGGCTGGGTTTGAACCCGCCACCCTCAGTATATGGGGCCGGCGCCTTACCGACTGAGCCAAAGGTGCCGCCCAACACACACACAAATTTTAGCATGCTATACACAAACTGCCATGCAACAGGATGGCAATGTGATGATGTGACAGGGCTAATGCTCTTCTCTACACAAAAGAAAATTTCTAGAATTTCACATTATTTTCCTTAAAAACCCATTTTGCTCCAGTACGAAAATATATTTATTAAGATATAACTAGAAGCTAATAAGCTCAGAAGTATAGTTTGCATGAAAACACACCCTCTACAGGCAGGGTTTATTACCTCCTCACTGGTATGTTGCTGTACTTTTAATTATATTCTGAATGTTTAACGAAGGTACTCAATAAACTAAGAAAATAAGAAAAATTTTAGTGTTTTTAAAATGTAAGTTTCCATTTTTATAGTTGTGTATGATTTTTCAGGGAGAAAAAATGCCTTGACTATTTTAGGCTACAGATTTTAATTTCACCACGGAGAACTAACCTCAAGGCCTATTTTTAAGTTATGACTTAATATTGTTGTATAATATTTAACAATAATAAATATTTTCAAATCTCTATGTTCTCCATTTAAAATGTTACACTATTATTTGGTATCTATACACAAAAGTTTTCTGGAATTTTCTTTTTTTGAGACAGAGTCTCAGTCACCGTGGGGTTGAGTGTCATGGTGTCATAGGTCACAGCAACCTCAAACTGTTGGGTTCAAGCTATCCTCTTGCCTCAGCTACCCAAGTAGCTGTGACTACATGCACCCACCACCAAACTTGGCTATTTTTTATTGAGATGGGGTCTTTCTCTTGCTCAGGCTGTTTTTGCCTTGGTGTCCCATAGTGCTAGAATTACAAGTGTGAGCCACCATGCCTGGCCTACTTGGAAAATATTTTATTCAAAAATGTTATCACTTTTAAAATTTAATATTATCTTACAGTTGCATACTACCACACTTGGAATCACAATACTTAGTTTATAATTTGAGCCCCACCACTGGTGTGATCCATCTTGGGAATGTTGCTTAACCTCTCCTGAACCTCTGTCTCTAATTGTGAGATAAGAATAGATATAAGCATGATGTAATTTGATATATATAATGAGATTAGAACAGTACCTGAAACCCAGTAAGGGCTATGGAATAATTTTTTTGTTATTGTTTAATCATTTGGAGAATATTAGAAAAAAGAACAAGAACTGGAAACTTGCAGAAGAGATTTTCTAGAGTAGTGTTATTATAATCTCTTGAAAAGGTATACTAAGATTTCCACTATGATTAAACGTAGATTTCATTGATGTGAATGAATCAGAGAAAACATTTTAATGATCAGTATTCAATGATTAGATTAGAAGAATGCTTCAATATCTAAGTAATAGCCATTTTATTGAATTTTCCTCTTACAGGCAAAGTTATTGGAACTTTGGAACAATTGGAACAATTGGAACAATTATAATTCTTTGCTACTCTCATTACTAGGTCTTAGATGAAATAAGCCAGTGAAAGGTAATCTATTTCTGCCGGTAGGTGGAGATAGATGGGGTAATCATGGAAGGGCCTGCTCATAGAGCAGCGGTTCTCAAGCTGTGGGTAGTGACCCACAGGAACTGTATTAAAGGGTTGTGGCATTAGGAAGGTTGAGAACCACCATTCTAGAAGATGTGAGTCAGAAGTGTGGGAGAGCAATGTAAGAGGATGAGCCCCGGTCAGTGCTGGGACTGCTGCAGTACACAACACCGTTATACTGGGAGACATAACTTGCCCCTGGTCACTTCTTCGTCTCTTTTTTTTTTAAAGTATTAAGAACATTTATTTACTTAAAAGGAAGTCCATACAGGGTGGCGCCTGTGGCTCAAGGAGTAGGGCACCGGTCCCATATGCCGGAGGTGGCCGGTTCAAACCCAGACCCGGCCAAAAATCACAAAAAAAAAAAAAAAAAAAAAAAAAGGAAGTCCATACAAGAGAAACTAGGAAAAAAGAAACAAATTAGTAAAAAAAATTTTTTTTTAAAAAGGAAGTCCAGAAGTGTACAGTCCAGGTTCATTCAGAAGCTCAGCCGTGTCTTCAAGGACCCACTCTTTCCATGGGGGTCCTCCGTTTCCTCATCAAGCTGTCTTCATTGCTGTTTGTTGGCACATTTGTGGTCACAGGATGGCTGTGACAGCTCCAGGCTTCATATCTTCATGCCTTTATTTCAGGAAGAAGACAGAGTCAGGAGCAAAGACTTTCCCCCCCCTCAGTGCTATCTTTTTCTTTCTTTCTTTCTTTTTTAATACAAAAGGCATTTTTTGGCTGGGCACTGTGGCACATGCCTGAATCCCAGCAGCTCTGGGAGGCCAAGGGAGGAGCACTGCTTGAGCTCTGGAGTTGGAGACCAGCCTGAGGCAGAGTGAGACCCCATCTCTACTAAAAATAGAAAAAAATTAGTTGGTGTCATGATGGGGGCCTATAGTCCCACCTACTTGAGGGGCTGAGTCAGGAGGATCGCTTTAGCCCAGAAGTTTGAGGTGTAGTGACCTAAGATAATGCCACTGCACTTCAGACAGGGTGACAGGACAAGACTCTCTCTCAATGAAAAAAAAAAATGCTAGGCATCTGTAGCTCAGCAGCTAGGGCATCAGCCACATACACCAGAGCTGGTGGGTTCGAACCCAGCCCCGGCCTGCCAAACAACAATGACAATTACTACAAAGAAAGAGCAGGCATTGTTGTGGGCCCCTGTAGTCCCAACTACTGGGAGGCTGAGGCAGAAGAATCACTTGAGCCCAAGAGTTTGAGGTTGCTGTGGGCTGTGACACCACGGCACTCCACGGAGGGCCAACTTGATCACTTCTATAAGAAACAGATGGGAACCCAGGAAGAGTTACACATGGTCAAATTGTGGCATTAAAATTCTAAGCATGTCTAGTCATTTTGATTTCAAGGAAGAATACTTAGATAGTTGTGATCACTTCTCATCTTAGGGTCAAGGATAGACGATTAGAAGAGTGATTTGTCCCATTTTATTTATTTATTTTTAAAACGCACTTCACCAATACTGTGAAATCAATACATAATCACCTATACATTCATATGAATGGCAAAAGATAACTATAGTCCAGAAAGTAGAAGGGGAGACAAGAGAGAGAGGAGGAGAGGGGGATATGGGAGGAGGGAGGGTATCTGGGGGGACCTCACCTAATGTGCAGGATGCAATGGTACATTTCAAAACTATTAAGAAATGAGTATAATTGTGATGGATGTGTTACTTAGTTCAGTGTAATCATTTCACATTGTATATCGAAGCAGTACCCTGAACCCCATAAATGCATCGATGTACAAAGTTATTATTTAATAAAAAACAATTAAAAAATGCACTATACCCAAGGAATCTAGTTAAGATGCTGAATTTGAAGTAGCCTGTGCATTCCACTTTCAAGGAGAGGATCAAAAGTTGCAAGTGGCTGCCCACCTACAGAGGAGACATCTTGGAGTGACCACTGTAAATCATTAGAGAAACAATGGGAGACAAAGTGATGGAGAGAGAGACAGGGTGATTCACTTAGCAAGACTGAAAGATATTTGGGGAAGGCATCCACACATGGGGAAGGGTCAGAGGAGAGAACCCTGGCACTCCACTCCCCCTGCAGACACTTTGACCTGAGCTGTGAGGGGCCCTCCACCAGGTCTCTGAGCTGATCAGAACACTGCACAGTAACAGCACACCCGAGTGGGCACAGCAGAATCCCGATAGCTTCTGTTCCTGGATCGTTGCAACTGATACTGAGCTGAGCACTAACGTCCAGAGCTCCCAGGCTACACAGGGATTGGCTTAGTTGCAGTCACTTCCACATGGGAGGGAGCAGGGAGAGCAGGCGCTCTCATACACACCCAGTGCCAAGGAGCTGAGAGTTCCTCAACTGGGAGAGTCAATCAAAGCAGACACCTACATGACCTGAGAAATCCCATGAACATAGCCTCAGGAGGACCTGTGTGGAGAAAGAGCCCATGTTGCCCAGTGGCCCAATCCTACAGCCCTATGTGTGACCTGGCAACACTGCCCCCATGGTCCAGCACCCTGCCTGTGCTCCAGTGCTCTGTTACAAGCCCATTAACCATAAGCTGCTCTCTGTAACCTGCCATCATTGCACTTAGACCTTGGCATTTGATGTAATTGGATACGTTTCTTCCTTTCTAATGGATTACTCTCACCTGTGTTTGATATGCTTCTATGTCATTCATTTAAAAAATACATTCCTTAATTCTACATCCCCATGAAGACATCATAGTATTAGACCATGTTCCATAAAATTGTTGTCTTAACTTACTCTCTCCATTCTTCACCTACCACTTACTCATCTACGCACTCTAATAGGGCTTCCATCTCTGCCACTTCAGGGAAACCTCCCCAACCTTCCTCCTTCCTTTGGTTCCTCCTCCTTTCTTTCTTTGACTTGGTTATGTAGCCAAGGTCTTAAATAACAAGCATATCACCAAACCTTATCTTAGTCTACCACTCAGGAGCATTCAATCCCTTGAAAACTTGGCTGTTTGGCTATTCTCTTTCCAGTGTTCTTGTACTAGATAGGCCTGGCCCTTTACCTGAAATCATAATTATCCATACCTTCTTCCTAGGTAATATCATCTGGTCACAGTGATTCAAATGCTAACTCTTCAGGAAAACCAAAGAGCTACAAACGTGTCCATCTACTGCTGTGTATGTGTACAAGTGAATGACTAATGGCATTTCCAGCTTATATGATGGTTAGAAAAAAAATCAGCAGACTTTGAAAATTTTCTTTTATTGAATTTTGTACATATAATAGTATTAATAAAAAAATAAGTTACTATACATAATGGAGAAAAGTAATGGATTAATACTTTCTTAAGACATAGTCTCCCTCCATTACCAAGGCTAGAGTGCAGTGGTATCATCATAGCTCACTGCAACCTCAAACTCCTGAGCTTAAGTGATTCTTTTACCCCAGTCTCCCAAGTAGCTGTGAGTACAGCCATGTGCCAACATACTACGCTAATTTTTTAATTTTTTGTGGAGACCAGGTCTCACTATGTTGCCCAGGTTGGTTTCAAGTTCCTGGCTTCAAGTGATCCTCCCACCTTGACCTCCCAAAGTGCTGGGATTATAGGAATCCCAGTTACTGCTCCCAGCCTAGATTTACACTTTTAAATTAAGTTAATGTTTTCTTTTTAAAAGAAATATATAAAGTACAAACTAAACTTTTTATATTATCTCTCTTATCTTAAGAAAAGTTGTATTTTAAAAAGTCTTTATGGTATTACCTAAATATTAAAATATCTGAACGTATCTAAGAGTTATATTTGTTCAAACTTTGTACTATTACTTGTTTTAATTAACCTGATTTCAATTCATAATTCATAAATGTGATTAAGAATTAAAATCTCTCTCGACCATAAAAGAAAAGAAAACTAGGTTCTATTACATATACCAATTGCTACGGACCAAATGTTTGTTTCCAGCCCCCTCTTCCATTCATGTATTGAAACCCTGACCCCCATGTGACTGTACTTAGAGTAAGGAAGTAAATGAGATTGCACGAGGTCATAAGAATGGAGTCTTGGATTCACATATACCCTTGTATTAAAAAAAAAAAAAAAAAGAATGGAGTCTTGGCCTGATAAGAGTGGTGTTTTGTAAGAAGAGACCTCTCTCTCTCTGTTTCTCTCCCTTTCTCTAAGGGCATACCCACAGGAAATGCCCTGTGAAGACATAAAGAGAGGGCATCTGTCTGCAAGCTAGAAACTAAATTGGCTGGAACCTTGATCTTGGGCTTCTAGTCTCCAGAATTTAGAGAAAATAAATTTGTCGTGGCATCTTGAGAAGACTAAGAAATTGATACACTGGTCTGTTATGGTAATGAATATATAACATTTCAGGTTTTTTTGTCAAGCTTTGTCAATAGCTTTGTCAAAGTTGATTTTATTTCTATATTCCTATTTAATAGACTACATAACCAGATTTGTCAATCTATGTTACTCATGATGACTGAATAACATTTTTTATTCATTTTAATTTTAAGGATTTTTTATATAAAGTAGCAAATATAAAACTAGAAAAAAATAATAAATATAAATATCATTTGATGGAAATTGCTAAAAATATTATGGTATTATATATTCCAGCAATTTTAAACACAGATGAAAACTTCAAGTGGTTCCATAGAATGACAGAATTGAAGTAACTCACATGCTGTTATTATCAGGCTGTCATAGTTTATCTTGAATGTCCGTCAACTCAGGAATATGTAGCTCCATGGGGTTTAGAAACAGCAGCCAAAGAGAGCTTGAGTGATTCAAAACTGTTAGGAACTTACTCTCAAAATGAACGTGCATAGCTGTGTCTCCATGTATTAGATTGAGCAGATCAATGAGTATTCTTCAAATGAACTTTTAGGTAGACTACAATTAAAGGATAAGTAATTATTATTTAGGTAGGCTACAATTAAAGGACAAGTAATAAAAATGTGCTAATCTCTAACTTATATAAAAACTCAAGAGAAATCTGTACAATTATCTAGAACTTAGACTAACAGAGGTTTTTGGGTAAAGGACTACTTACCAATGATATTGCTAGAATTACTGGCTTGCTTTGATAATAAAAAGCAGATTAATTTTATACCAGTTTTATCATTACTTTTAAATTCTCCTGAAGCAAGGTACTTCCTAATTTTATTGCCTTGCCCTTGGTGAGGTCTTAGTTAACATTTATTGAGTAATTCAGATTTAATGCATATTTAATTGTTGTGATGAATAAATCAGCTAATACGGTGGAAATATCCAAAATGTCTTTTCTAACATATTTTAGGGTGGTTTCTGTCTAAGGTCGCTCCACCCTCTGCTAGTCTAGAGGACTTGGGGCTGACTGTTCAATTCCATTAAAAAAAAATTGATTCAACAAATTCAGGTGGGATTGTATGTGATGGAAGAACTCATGGGGTAAAGGGAAATCTTTCTGGCTCATTTTCTAGTTATTTAATCATGGGGGCTTGCAACTCCATGTCACTTTCTTACTAATGGTTTAATTTGCTATTGATTAATAGCATCAAAACATATAACATTGGTAAAAACAACCGTATTGTTTTCTATATTCTTTAAGTTACTATTATGGAAGTAAACTTACAGTGTACTTTTTATTCTTTACTCATTTGGGAGAAATTTTCTGCTATGAAATAGAATAATAAAACATCATTTTACTCAATATAGATGATAGAGGGAAATTATTTTCATTTTTCCTTTTCTAGCCTTATTTTTATCATGAAAAGAGAAGGTATTTAATCATTTTCTTACATTTTCTGTTATTTTATCTGTTAAATATATAACCTTGAGAAGGATTTGGTAATTCAGTTGTCTCCCATATCATATTACTCTTAGAAATCCTGCCTGCGAGTAAGCCGTGATACCAATATCTGCCCATATTTTTCTTACTTATTAACTTGTCTGCTCTACTCAGCTTCTTCTACCTTACAGGGCCCCATCTGCAGTTTTAACAACACTGATGATTAATTCTGCAAAGAGTAGTTTAAACTGCAAAGCAGAACCTGAAACTGAGCCATAGAGTGGGCCATATGCTCAGAGACATCTCTATGGCAGAAAAAAGAAATGTTTTCCTGAGAATATTTCCATTATCTTGCTGAAAGATAGTCTGGAAGCTCCTGCTGTAAGTGGTTTTGGAGGGCCATAGTAATAAGTCAGATGACTATAAACTTGCTATAAAAATGACCCAGTTTAGGCTCTTCCGGTAACTGCATGTTAGATATCAGGAAAGTGGAGTGTTTCTCACACTCAAAAAGAGAGAACCTTTTGCCTTCTATGAAATTTGTTCCCTTTTTCATCTGGAACTCCTTTTCCATGTTGAATTTTTCCTGTTACTTTATCACTCTGCATGCAACTGATTATTTGCGATGATATCTTGGCAATACAAAAAAAGAGCACTGAGTTTGAAATAATTTCTACTATTTATGAGTCATGTGATCTGGGAGATAGTGTATTTTTAAAAAATTTAGTTTCTTTATTTGTAAAGTACTCCTTCTCAGGGTGGTTATGAAGATTAAATACAAGAACATGTGTGACGGTATCTGGCACAAAGCATCAAATTAGTGTGGAATCAGAAAACCAATTTTAGGTCTGTGGAACATTTGCATGAACAGCTGCCTGACTTATCATTCTGGAATTATTTGATATTTAAAGTTTAAGGGGGGTAAAAACTTACAAATGTTTGGTAAAAGAAATGTCCCAAGTGTGGGTTAGTTTGTGTAATTTTGACTTTAAAACACAAACTTAAATTAGTTAAAATAAGGTAATTATGTTTTAGGTCTTTCTTAAATTGACATGGGCAACATTAGTGTTAAATTTGTTAAACACATTTAGGAAGAATTTGTCTCTAAATGACTTATTTTTAAAAAAGAAGAGGAAAAGTAAGACTTGAGTTGATAAAAAAAGATAAGTGGATTATAGAAAATAATTATAAAAAGGATATAATTTGAGCATAAGTGCTTATATTGTCAACTCTCCCCCAAATAAGTCTGCTGCTGACCGCACCTCTAGTCCATTCTTGTTTTTATTTATGCTCTGCTATCATAAATTATGAATTGTGAAAGTAAAATAGATATTACTAAAACCCCACTGAATTTATTAACATGATTTCATATTATTGTAATATAAAATATTTGTAAAGTTATAACACTTACTGGATATGGTTATCAACTATTAAATAAAACATTTTTCAATTCCATGGGATTAAAAAGTCATTTTATTTACTGGTATTCTTAAACCCCTATCATTTAATTAAATATTTTCTGAATCTGATCCCACTGCCACCGTAATTGTTTGGTCTTCTCATTCACATTGGTCCCTTATCTTAATCATTTATATGATAACTTTAGTGTTTTCTCTTCCTATAGTCTTTTCTGTTCCATTCATTGCTCTGCAATACGTCATAGCCAGTTATTTTTAAAAAATATGAGCATGTCAATTCTTTCATACCACTGCATAGTTTTCTAGGACTGGAAACAATAGTCTAAAGATTTCCATAATTATCCCCAACTTTCATTGCTGATGTATCTCCAGCCTCTAGTGCCTTACATAGAGAAGGCGCTCAGTTTAATTTCTGGTAAGTAATTGAACAAACCTTTCATTTTGAGTTTCTTGTCCTGCCTTCTTGCCTTTGGCCCCATTCTAGTGCTCACATCTCGCTTTGCTTTGAACATGCCATGTTTGCTCTTTCCACAGTGCCAAGTGTATTTAAGCTTGCAAAGATGGCTTAAAGAAAATAGATTAAAGAGATTGTTTTTCTCTAAGACTCATAAGAATGAGTCCTGGCCATAATGAAAAGTGGGAGACTGTTGGCATTATCACTCGTTACGAAACAAGGGGCTCATATAGGCACTGATGGAAGTATCAGTGTGTTTATAACTGGAGCTTTATTTTAATCCTGTCTTTATTGATTGATATTATAATTCCAGAAGAGCAAATTCAGTAAATGAAATGGTTATGCTTTATAATAACAAGTTGAAATTATTTGTCTCACAAGAGAAATTCCACAGTGTTCTGGAAGAAATTATTTGGAGAGAAGAAGAATGTGAGGGTATAGAGCAGTTTTGAGAGAAGAGAGTATTGAGAAAAAATTGTAAGGAGAGCTGTGTTAAGTTCTTCTGTATAAAGGACCTTTTTGCTTCCTGAAATGAGCTAATCACAGACATTAACCTGAGGGGAGCAGGATAATGGGAAGGATGGCTGGACACAGACATGTAGGAAGGAACCTTTGAGAGTAAAATTGGAAGGCATATGTGCAATAGCTAGAGGGGGAGATGGAAGGATTAAGAAGAAGAACAATAACATGAAGACGTTTCAATTCTAAATATTTATGCACCCAATTTAAATGCCCCCAGATTCTTGAAACAGACCTTACTCAGTCTGAGCAATATGATATCTGATAATACCATAATAACAGGGGACTTTAACACTCCTCGTATAGAGCTGGACAGATCCTCTAAACAGAAATTAAACAAAGATATAAGATATTTAAATGAGACCCTAGAACAACTGTGCTTGATAGACGCATATAGAATACTCCATCCCAAAGATAAAGAATATACATTCTTCTCATCACCCCATGGAACATTCTCCAAAATTGATCATATCCTGGGACAAAAAACAGATATCAACAGAATCAAAAGAACTGAAATTTTACCTTGTATCTTCTCAGACCATAAGGCACTAAAGGTGGAACTCAACTCTAACAAAAACATTCGACCCCACCCTAAGGCATGGAAATTAAACAATCTTCTGTTGAATAACAGATGGGTGCAGGAAGAAATAAAACAGGAAATCATTAACTTCCTTGAGCATAACAACAATGAAGACACAAGCTACCAAAACCTGTGGGATACTGCAAAAGCAGTTTTGAGAGGGAAATTTATCGCTTTAGATGCCTACATTTGAAAAACAGAGAGTGCATCAACAAACTCTCAAGCCATCTTATGGACTTGGAAAAAGAAGAACAATCTAAGCCTAAACTCAGTAGAAGAAAAGAAATATCCAAAATCAAATCAGAGATCAATGAAATTGAAAACAAAAGAATCATTCAGAAAATTAATGAAAAAAGGAGTTGGTTTTTTGAAAAAATTAATAACATAGATAAACCATTGGCCAGACTAACGAGAAATAGAAAAGTAAAATCTCTAGTAACCTCAATCAGAAATGATAAAGGGGAAGTAACAACTGATCCCACAGAGGTACAAGAGATCATCTCTGAATACTACCAGAAACTCTATGCCCAGAAATTTGAAAATGTGAAGGAAATGGATCAATATTTGGAATCATATCCTCTCCCTAGACTTAGCCAGGAAGAAATAGAGCTCCTGAACAGACCAATCTCAAGCACTGAGATTAAAGAAACAATAAAAAATCTTCCAACCAAAAAATGCCCTGGTCCAGATGGCTTCACACCAGAATTCTATCAAATCTTCAGGAAAGAGCTTACTCCTGTACTGCAGAAAGTATTCCAAAAAATCGAGGAAGAAGGAATCTTCCCCAACACATTCTATGAAGCAAACATCACCCTGATACCAAAACCAGGAAAAGACCCAAACAAAAAGGAGAATTTCAGACCAATCTCACTCATGAATATAGATGCAAAAATCCTCAACAAAATCCTAGCCAATAGATTATAGCTTATCATCAAAAAAGTCATACATCATGATCAAGTAGGTTTCATCCCAGGGATGCAAGGCTGGTTTAACATATGCAAGTCCATAAACATTATCTACCATTTAGGCAAACAGTGATTGTATGATCCTCTCAATAATGCAGAAAAAGCATTTGGTAAAATCCAGCATCCTTTTCTAATTAGAACACTGAAGAGTATAGGCATAGGTGGCACATTTCTAAAACTGATTGAAGCTATCTATGACAAACCCACAGCCAATATTTTACTGAATGGAGTAAAACTGAAAGCTTTTCCTCTTAGAACTGGAACCAGACAAGGTTGTCCTCTGTCACCTTTACTATTCAATGTAGTGCTGGAAGTTCTAGCCAATACAATTAGGCAAGACAAGGAAATAAAGGGAATCCAAATGGGAGCAGAGGAGGTCAAACTCTCCCTCTTTGCTGATGACATGATCCTATACTTAGAGAATCCCAAAGACTCAACCACAAGACTCCTAGAAGTCATCAAAAAATACAGTAATGTTTCAGGATGTAAATCAATGTCCACAAGTCAGTAGCTTTTGTATATGCCAATAACAGTGAAGATGAGAAGCTAATTAAGGACACAATTCCCTTCACCATAGTTTCAAAGAAAATGAAATACCTGGGAATATACCTAACGAAGGAGGTGAAGGACCTCTATAAAGAAAATTATGAATTCCTCAGAAAGGAAATAGCAAAAGATTTTAACAAATGGAAAAACACACCATGGGAAGAATCAATATTGTTAAAATGTCTATACTTCCCAAAGCAATCTACCTATTCAATGCCATTCCTGTCAAAATACCAACATCATACTTCCAAGATTTAGAAAAAAATGATTCTGCGTTTTGTATGGAACCAGAAAAAAACCCCGTAGAGCTAAGGCAGTTCTTAGTAATAAAAATAAAGCTGGAGGCATCAGCATACCAGATTTTAGTCTGTACTACAAAGCCATAGTGCTCAAGACAGCATGGTACTGGCACAAAAACAGAGACATAGACACTTGGAATCGAATAGAAAACCAAGAAATGAAACTAACATCTTACAACCACCTAATCTTCGATAAACCAAACAAGAACTTACCTGGGGGGAAAGACTCCCTATTCAATAAATGGTGTTGGGAGAATTGGATATCTACATGTAAAAGACTGAAACTGGACCCACACCTTTCTCCACTCACAAAAATTGATTCAAGATGGATAAAGGACTTAAATTTAAGGCATGAAACAATAAAAGTCCTCAAAGCATAGGAAAAACACTGGAAGATACTGGCCTGGGGAAAGACTTCATGAAGAAGACTGCCATGGCAATTGCAACAATAACAAAAATAAACAAATGGGACTTCATTAAACTGAAAAGCTTCTGTACAGCTAAGGAGACAACAACCAAAGCAAAGAGATAACCTACACAATGGGAAAGGATATTTGCATATTTTGAATCAGACAAAAGCTTGATAACTAGGATCTATAGAGAACTCAAATTAATCCACATGAAAAAAGCCGACAATCCCATATATCAATGAGCAAGACATGAATAGAACCTTTTCTAAAGAAAACAGATGAATGGCTAACAAACATATGAAACAATGTTCATCATCCCTACATATTAGAGAAATGCAAATCAAAACCACCCTGAGATACCATCTGACTCCAATGAGAATGGCCCACATCACAAAATCTCAAAACTGCAGATGCTGGCATGGATGTGGAGAGAAGGGAACACTTTTACACTGCTGGTGGGACTGCAAACTAGTACAACCTTTCTGGAAGGAAGTATGGAGAAACCTCAAAGCACTCAAGCTAGACTTCCCATTTGATCCTGCAATCCCATTACTGGGCATCTACCCAGAAGGAAAAAAATCCCTTTACCATAAGAACACTTGTACTAGACTGTTTATTGCAGCTCAATTTACAATCACCAAAATGTGGAAACAGCCTAAATGCCCACCAACCCAGGAATGGATTAACAAGCTGTGGTATATGTATACCATGGAATACTATTCAGCTATTAAAAAAATGGAGACTTTACATCCTTTATATTAACCTGGATGGAAGTGGAATACATTATTCTTAGTAAAGCATCACAAGAATGGAGTAGCATGAATCCTATGTACTCAGTTTTGATATAAGAAGTATTAATGACAATTAAGGTCATGGGTGGGGGAGGAAAAGCAGAGAGAGGGAAGGAGGGAGTGGGGCGGGGCCTTGGTGTGTGCCACACCTTCTGGGGGCAAGACATGATTGCAAGAGGGACTTTACCTAACAATTGCAATCAGTGTAACCTGGCTTATTGTACCCTCAATGAATCCCCAACAATAAAAAAAAATAAAATAATAAAGAACAGGAACAGTAACTCAAGGGCAGTCAACTGTGGGTGTGACATTCTCTTACACAGTATAAGTCACAGGGTCAAAGTAAATAAAGGGAATAAAAGTAAAGGAAAAACAAGAATAATGATTCCAAAGAGTATTTTTGTTTTTTATTTCTACTATAAAGACGGAGCTATATTGGTTGGACTCTAAACAGTAGTTCAACAGTCAGTTGTCCCTTCACTAATAAACTACAGTAACTGAGATAACGCCGGAAAGGCTATGTTAACCATTGTGATAAAAATGTGTCAAATGGTCTATGAAGCGAGTGTATGATGCCCCATGATCATATCAATGTATACAGTTATGATTTTATAAAAAAAAATAAAAAAAATAATAAAACAAAAAAAAAAACTACTGAAGTATGGATATTCAATATTAAGACTCACAATTTATAAACACAAGACGTCTTTTGGTTTATGTACGCCTTCTTTAACTTCTTTTATCAGTAATTTCAGGTTTTCAGTGTATAAATCTTTCATCTCCTTGGTTGAGGTTTATTCTCAATTATTTTATTCTTCTGATACTATTGTACATGAGGTTGTTTTCTTAATTTCTTATTTGGATAGTTCACTGTAGTGTAAAATTGATTTTTGTATGTTGATTTTGTATCTTGTAGCTTTACTAAATTTGTTATCTCTGAAAGTTTTTTAGAGGAGTCAAAATGAACATGTCATCTGCAAACAGATCATTTTATTTCCTTTCTGATTAGGATAAATTTTCTTCATTTTTTTCTTCCCTAGGTGCTTTGGCTAGAATTGCCACTACCATAATGAATAAAAGTGGTGAAAGTGCCTTAGTTCTTATGCCTGATATTATAGGAACAGCTTTCAGTTTATCACCTATTTCCTTTCACACATTGAGATGGTTTCCTTATATTTATAAGTTGTTCAGAGTTTTTATCATGAAAGAGTATTGAATTTTATTAAATGCCTTTTTTCTGCCACTAGCTAAGTGATAATGTGATTTTTATATTTCATTTTTTTAATGTTTGTATTACATTTCTTTATTTGTGTAGATTGAAATTTCTTTGCATCTTAGGGATAAATCCCACCTGGTCATGATGTAAGATCCTTTTGATTTGCTATTGAATTTAATTTGCTAGTATTTGGTTGAAAATTTTTACTCCTTTGTCTAGAAGAGATATTGGTAGATATAATTTTATTTTCTGGTAGTGTTCCTGCCCTTGTCTGGCTTTGGTATTAGAGTAATGGTGGCTTCAAAAAATGAGTTTGAAAGTGTTCTATCCTCTTCAATTTTTTTGGAAAGTTTGAGAAAGATTGGTGTTAATTTTTCTTTAATTGTCCAGCAGACTTCAGCAGTGAAGCCATCTGGTGGTTGGATTTTCATTGTTGGGAGGTTTTCATTATTGATTCAATCTCTTTATAGTTATAATTCTTTTCAGATTTTATATTTCTTCATGATTCAGTCTTGTTAGGTTGTATGTTTCTAAGAATGTATGTATTTCTTCTAAGTTATCCAATTTTTGTATAACTGTAGTAGTCTCTTGTGATCCTTTTCTTTCTGTAGCACTAGTTGTAATGTCTCCTATTTAATTTTTTATTTTATTTATGAGTCATAGTTCTCTTTTTTAAGTCTAGCTCAAAATTTATCTCAAAAAAGCAACTCTTACTATTATTGATTTTTTTCTTTATTTCGTTTATTTATGCTTTAAACTTTATCATTTTCCATTTGCTAAATTTGGTCTTAGTTTAGTCTTATTTTTCTAGTTCCTTGAGATTTACAATTAGGGTGTTTATTTGAAATACTTTTTCTTTTTTAATGTAGGTGTTTATTGCTATGTGGTTCCTTCTTAGTTTGCTTTTGCTGCATTACATAGGCTCTGGTAATTATGTCTCATTTTTGTTTATATTGAGGCAGTTCCTAATTTCCTTTTTTATTTCTTCTTTGACTCAGTAGTTGTTCAAGACTATATTATTTATTGGCTTGAATCAATCTTTCTACAATGTATAGCAAAACATCACATTGTACCCTGTAAATATAAGAATATTGTCAATTATAAATAAAATAAAAAAATGTGTATCGTTTAATTTCCACATATTTGTAGAATTTTCAGTTTTCTTTTTGGTATTGATTTATGGTTTCTTTTGAATTGATACCTAATTCAAATGCATGTTATGCAGCTGTTGGGTGAAATACTTTGTATGTGTCTGTTAGGTCCATTTCCTCTCCAGCATTGTTCTGGTCTGCTGTTTCCAATAGATTTTCTGCCTTGGTCTTCTATTTATTATTGAAAGTGGAATATTGAAATCTCTTGATATTATTGTGTTGATCTCCATGTGTTCCCTCAGTTCTGTCAATATTGATGTATATTTGGTGCTCTGATGTTGGGTGCACCATTTTTTATATGTATCTTTCTAGTGAGTCGACACTTCTGTTATGTCCTTTGTCTTTTCTGATAGTTTCTCATGTAGAATCTATTTTGTATGCTAGAATGATAGCCACCTTACTCTCTTTTGGTTAGCATTTGCATGGAATATGTTTTTCTATTACTTCACTATAGGTGCATATAGTTGAATATTGATTTTTTAAAATCCATTCAGCTGCTTTACATCTTTTAGTTGTAGGTTAATTAATTTAAATTTAAAATAATTAGTGATAGGGAAGAACTTACTATTGCCACTTTGTTAATTATTTTTTGTCATATAGTTCTTTTGTTCATGTTTTTCTTTCTTCCTATCTTCCTATGAATTTTATTACTTTTTGGTATTGATATTTAATTCCTTTCTCTGTCTCTCTCTTTTTTTTTTTTACATGTTTTTCTAGGTAATTTTTCATGGTTAGCATAGAGCTTATATAAAATATCTTCTACTTACAATAATTCATTTTAAGCAGGAAACAATCTCAATTGCATACAAAAACTCTACACTACCATCTCTTCAGATTTCTCTATACCTGGAATACAACATGAAAATAGTCTCATATTACCCAACTGCTGTGAGCTGTTTTCTGGTGAGACAGTAAATGATTAAACTTTCAGTGAATCTCTATGTCATAGAAGCATATTTCAGAGATATTATGGGTTTGGTTCCAGATCCCTGCAATAAACAGGGTATTGCAATAATGCAAGTCACCCAAATGTTTTTGTTTCCCATTACCTATAGACGATACATTTACACTATACTGTAGTCTATTAAGTATAAATTAGCATTATGTCTAAAATGTATGTAATTTAATAAAAAATTACTTTATTGCCACAAAGTGGTAATGGTCGTGTGAGCCTTCAGCAAGTTGCAATCTTTTTGCTTCTGGAGGCTTCTGTCTTTATGTTGATGACTGCTGACTGATTAGGGTGCTGAAGATTTGGGTGGCTGTGGAAATATCTTAAAATAAAGACAATCAGTAGTGAAGTCTGCTATATTGATTAAGTCTTTCTGTCACAAAAGACTTCTCTGTAGCATGAGATGCTGTTTGATAGCATTTTTCTCACAATAAAATTTCTTTCAAGTTTAGAGTCAATTCTCTCAAACCTTAGAGCTGTTTTATCAACTAAGTTTATGTAATATTCTAAATATGTTATTGTCATTTCAACAATGTTATAGTATCTTCACCAGGAATAGATTCCATCACAAGAAACTTCTTTCTTGGCTTATCCATAAGGAGCAACTCTTCATCTGTTCAAGTTTATTTATTTATTTTTTATTAAATCATAGCTGTGTACATTAATGCAATCATGAGGTACCATGCGCTGGTTTTATATACAATTTGAAATATTTTCATCACACTGGTTAACATAGCCTTTCTGTTTTTTTCTTAGTTGTTGTGTTAAAACATTTATATTCTACATTTAGTAAGTTTCACATGTACCCTTGTAAGATACACCACAGGTGTAATCCCACCAATCACCCTCCCTCCATCCATCCTCCCCCCTCCCTTCCCCCTTTCCCCATATTCTTAGGCTATAATTGGGTTATAGCTTTCATATGAAAGCTATAAATTAGTTTCATAGTGGGGCTGAGTACATTGGATACTTTTTCTTCCATTCTTGAGATACTTTACTAAGAAGAATATGTTCCAGCTCCATCCATGTAAACATGAAAGAGGTAAAGTCTCCATCTTTCTTTAAGGCTGCATAATATTCCATGGTATACATATGCCACAATTTATTAATCCATTTGTGGGTCAATGGGCACTTGGGCTTCTTACAATTTAGCAATTATGAATTGGGCTGCAATAAACATTCTGGTACAAATATTTTTGTTATAATGTGATTTTTGGTCTTCTGGATATATACCTAGTAGAGGAATTGAATGGCAGGTCTATTTTTAGATCTCTAAGTGTTCTCCAAACATCTTTCCAAAAGGAATGTATTAGTTTGCATTCCCACCAGCAGTATAGAAGTGTTCCCTTTTCTCCACATCCACGCCAACGTCTCTGGTTTTGGGATTTTGTGATGTGGGCTAATCTTACTGGAGTTAGATGATATCTCAAAGTAGTTTGGAATTGCATTTCTCTGATGATTAAGGGTGATGAGCCTTTTTTTCATATGTCTGTAGGCCGTGCGCCTGTCTTCTTCAGAGAAGTTTCTCTTCAAGTCCCTTGTCCAGCCTGAAATGGGATCACTTGTTCTTTTCTTGCTAATACGTTTGAGTTCTCTGTGGATTCTGGTTATTAAACCTGTTCAAGTTTTATCATGAGATTATGGCAATTCAGTCACATTTCAGGTTCCCCCTTTATTTCTAGTTCTCTTGCTATTTTAATCATTTCTGCAGTTACTTTCTCCACTGACATCTTCAACCCCTCAAACTTAAACATGAAGGTTGGAATCAACTTCTTCCAAACTTCTGTTAATGTTGATAGTTTCCCCTCCTCCTACGAATCACAAATATTCTGAATGACATCTAGAATGGTAAATCGTTTTGAGAGGTTTTCAATTTACTTTTTCAAGATCCATCAGAGGAATTATTATCCAAATCAAATATTGTCTTACAAAATGTATTTCTCAAACAATGGGACTAGAAAATCAAAGGTATTCCTGATACATAGGCTACAGAATGGGGATGTGTTGAATCAGAATGGGCACTGGGTCAGCAGAACAGTGTATCAACATTAATCTCCTGTATATCTCTATCAGAGCTCCTGGACGAGATGCATTGTCAGTCTTTTTTTCTGAGAAGTAGGTTTCAACAGTGGGCCCATACTACTCAGTAAACCATAACTATTCAGTAAATTGGTAAACAGATGTGCTATCATCCAGGCATTGTTGTTCCACTTACACAGTACAGATGAAATAGAGTTAGCATAATTCTCAAAATCCTTAAATTTTTCAGAATGTTAAATGAGCACTGGCTTTGACTTAAAATTATCAGATGCGTTAGCCTTTAACAAGAGAGCTGACCTATCCTTTGAAGCTTTGAAGCCAGGCATTGACCTCCCCTCTTTAGCTATGAAAGTCCTACACAGCATCTTCTTCTGTTATAAGGCAGTTTTGTCTACATTGAAAATCTGTTTACTGTAGTAAAGTTCATCAATGATGTTAGCTAGGTCTTTGGATAAATTGCTGCAGCTTCTACACCAGAATTTGCTACTTCACTTGCACTTTTATGTTAGAGATAGTTTCTTTCCTTAAACCCCATGAACCAACCTGTGCTTGCTTTGAACTTTTCTTCTGCAGCTTCACCTTTCTTAGTCTTCACAAAATTAAATAAACTCAGATCTTTTCTCTGGATTAGGGTTTGGCTTATGGGAATGTTGTGGCTGGTTTAATCTTCTTACCATCAACAACGCTGTTTTCTTTCTTATCTTTCATGTTTTCACTGGTTTAGCACTTTGCTTTTTTTTCTTTTGAAACAGAGTCTCACCATGTCACTCTTGGTAGAGTGCCGTGGCGTTACAGCTCACAGCAACCTGAAACTCGTGGGCTTAAGGGATTCTCTTGCCTCAGCCTCCCAAGTAGCTGGGGCTACAGGTGCCCACCACAATGCCTGGCTATTTGTTATTACAGTTGCCATTGTTGTTTAGCTGGCCTGGGTTGGGTTCAAACCCGCCACCCTTGGTGTATGTGGCTGGCGCAGTAAACACTGTGCTATAGGTGCTGAGCCTATAGGTGTAGCACTTTGAATCCCTCCCTCCCCCAATTTTTCCTTTGCAGTCATAACTTAGTTAACTATTAGTACAAGAGGCCTAGTTATCAACCTATTCTGGATTTTTACATGCCTTTTTCACTGAACTTAATAATTTCTAGCTTTTGCTTGAAAGTGAGAGATGTATTTTTTTTTTTTTTACTTAAACACTTAGATGCTGTTGTTGGGTTATAAATTAACATAATTTCAATATTGTTATGTCTCAGGGAATAGGAAGGCCCAAGAAGAGGGATGGAAATGAAGTTATGGCTGGTGAACCTTCAAGAACACACACATTTATTGATTAAATATCCTATCTTCTATGGGTGTGGTTTGTGCCTATAGTCTTAGCACTCTGGGAGTCCCAAGGGGCGAGGGGATTGCTTGATCTCAGTATTTTGAGACCAGACTGAACAAGAATGACACTTTGTCTCTACTAAAAAAAATAGCCAGGTGCCTATAGTCTCAGCTATTGGGGAGGCTGAGATAGGAGAATTGCTTGAGCCCAGGAGTTTGAGGTTGCAGTGAGCTTCAGTGATGCCACTGAACTCTACCCGGGGCAACAGAGTGAGAGTCTGTTGAAAGAGAGAGAGAGAGAGAAAGAGAGAGGAAACTCAGATCATGATAAACAGATAAAATATTTGTGAAAAAAGTTTGAAATTTTGGAAAATTTTGGAAGAATTACCAAAAATATGACATAGAAACTTGAAGTGAGCACGTGCTATTGGAGAGACAGTGTTGACTGACTTGCACCATGCAGGGCTGTCATGAACCTTCAACTTGTAAAAATGCAATAACTGTGATATGTGACAAAGCAAAGCACACTCCAATGAGGCATACCTGTTTTGCTCTGGCTCTGCTCCTCTAGTCCACTGCCCCTGCTTTGAGTCAAGAAGACTTGCCTTTAAAAAAGAAGAAAGGATTGAAAAAGGCCAAAACATAGACCTTTTCCCTGGGCAAAATACAAAATTAAACAGATAAACAACTCAGAGATAAGATAAAGCTTTAGGTAATGGCATTGTATTACATTTTTCAGAATCTTTAGAAGAATTGAATGAGTCATTTCTATAATTTGCAACTCCCTGTATTCCTCATTTTAAAATAATTTATAATGAACTTTAAAAAGAACTGAAATGTGAAAAAAATATAATGTGTTTTCTGTATTCTAGCTATTTTTCTCAGTGGAATTTTCATAGACAATTTTATTAAATTTGACTATAGGAGAAGACATTACTCTATATGGGTTTTGTTTTTCCTTTTTAGGATATACAATTCTCAGAAAATGACTTTTTTAGAGATTGCACATTCATGGAATTTGATAATAAAATTTTATTTAGGTAAGCATGATACAGAATTACTTACTGACAATTTATATAAGAAATTAATGATTCTAATTTCAAATATATATATGTATTTTTCTGCAAGACATAAGCTTTCTCCAACAACGTGGTCTACTTTCTTACCTCAATATTCTACTTCTCCAGGGTTTGCCAATAGGGCCCAGAGGACTTTTTTTTTTGTTTGTTTTTGTTTTTTGAGACAGAGTCTCACTATGTCATCCTCAGTAGAGTGCTATGGCATCACAGCTCACAGCAACCTCAAGCTCTTCGGCTTAAGTGATTCTCTTGTCTCAGCCTCCCGAGTAGCTGGGACTACAGGTACAATGCCCAGCTATTTTTTTTTTTTTTGTTGTTGCAGTTGTCATTGCTGTTTAGTTGGCCCAGGCTGGATTCAAACCCGCCACCTCAGTGTATGTGGCTGGCGCCAAAACCACTGTGCTACCTGCACTGAGCCGCCCAGAGGACTTTTCACTGGGCTGTAAAGATTGTGTTCCTTGGCGAGGGCTATGCACAGTTTTTATTTGCCATTTTCAGGCAATGTCTGAAATGACAAGAAGCCCATGAATTTTTTTAGTTGCTTTTCAAGACAATGCATTAGTTACTTCAACAAAAATGTTGCCTTTTTTGCTAATTAAGAGAAAAATGGAAAGCCTACAGACTTCTATTAGAAGGTATGGTAGATTAGAAAAGCAGCGACATTTTCCTGAAAGAGCACCCACATTCAGTCTTACATACTGAGCGTAAATATTCATTCTTAATTATATCTGCTAATTAAACTTGGCTAGGTTTTACTTTTTATATGTCCTGCATTATTTTCTAAATTTATCTTTATCTTTGAATGAAAGTTGAGGTCATTGCCCATTTGTCAGCACTGTACATGAAATTATTCAGAGCCAGTGGTGGATTTAAAATGAGTTGGTGATTTAAAAGGCTAACTTAACTTTCCCTTTCCTTTCCTTTCCTTCTTTTCTTTTAACTGAGATAGAGCTCACAGAGAATAAAGTACACATATTTTAGGGTGTGGTGAATTTTTCAAAAAAGCTGGTGAACTTTTCAGAAAAGATATAAAGTGAATATATTAAGTGAATCGGTCAATTAATTTTTAAAATACTTGTATATTCTGTAATCGCTAACCAGATCAAAATATGGAAGATTTCCTCATGCCATTTTGAAATCAGTAAAATTATCACCACAGGGAAACAATGTTTTTGACTTTTATCACTGTTGATAAGTTTTGCCAATTCTTGAACAACAAATAAATGGCTGCATATAATGTAAACTTTTTCTGTTTGGCTTCTTTCACTGAACATCATTTATTTGTGTTGTTACATGCAGTTACATGTTCCTTGTTTTTATTACTGTATATGTACAAATATACCTTATCTACTTAGCCATTGTGCTAGCATTTGAACTGTTTCCATTTTGTGCTATTCTGAATAAAGCTGCTGTAAACATTCTTGTATGAGTCTCTTGGTGGGCATGTACACTCGTTGGTCTTGGGTACGCACAAGTTATTTTCACAATTATATGCAGGTTTTCAGGTGTATATTCAAGACTAATGAGTTTGTATGCCCACCAAAGGACAATGCTTATGGAACCTTTGTGGAAGATTAAACATATTTTCAGTGATATCTTACTAGTTTAAATTATTTAACTTTAATAGAGACTGGCAAAGTTTTCAATATGGTTGTACCAACTTGCACTCTCGTTAGTGTGCGTTTCTGTCGTAGTCTCATCAATATCAATTTTTAAGTCATCTCAATTTTAGCCATTCTGGTGGCTATGTAGTAATATATAATTACGGTTTTACTAAGCATTTTATTTTATTTTTTTTATTTTTATTTTTTTTTTTTTGTGGTTTTTGGCCAGGGCTGGGTTTGAACCCGCCACCTCCAGCATATGGGACCAGCGCCCTACTACTTGAGCCACAGGCTAATGATTGAGGATCATTTTATATACATATTTGCCATGTAGATATCCTTATTTTAAACTATCTGTTCAAGTTTATTCCTGTTTTAGTAGAGTTGTTGCCCTAATAATCTCCTGTTGTGTTCTTTCTATTGCATTCTTTTTTCTATTAATAGATAAGAGTTCTTTATATATTCTAAAAACTAGTATTTTATTATGTGTAGTTTTCTCTCAGTTTATGTATTCTTATTTTTTGCTTTTATTAGGTATCTTTTAAAAGTACAGAAGTTTTAAGTTTAGTAAAATTGATTCGATCTTTCCAGTCTGTGTCATATAAGAAATCTTTCTTGACTCCAAGAATATAAAGTAATATAAGATTTGGCATGATCTGTTTTTTGAAATTATCTTTCATTTTTATTTATAAATATTAGTTGTCTATTTTTTGAGACTTTGGGAAAAAAATAATAAGAAGTTAACTGATGACTCCATACTGAACCTCAGAGTCAAAGCATTCTATGATAGACATACTCTTTTTTTTTTAGACATACTCTTATCTGACAATGTGAATGTTACTTTTTTTTGCATTATTATTGCTCAATATTTTGTTGCAGCAATAGTCTGATTTCTTTTCTGAATGTATTTATCTCCATTTGTTCTTTATGAGGTTATTGTTTCTAGTCCTTATCTTAAACATTATTATTGTTATTAAATTTTAAGCCTTTTTAATTTTGTGAAGGCAAAAAGTGGAAACCAAATAAATATGTATATGTATAGAGAAAAAAAAAGAATATAAAATAGTAGCTCCACATTTTCTTCTAAACTTTTTTTTTTTTTTTTTTTTTTTGGTAGAGACAGAGTCTTACTTTATGGCCCTCGGTAGAGTGCGGTGGCCTCACACAGCTCACAGCAACCTCCAACTCCTGGGCTTAAGCGATTCTCTTGTCTCAGCCTCCCGAGTAGTTGGGACTACAGGCACCCGCCACAATGCCCAGCTATTTTTTGGTTGTAGTTTGGCCAGGGCCGGGTTTGAACCTGTCACCCTCGGTATATGGGGCCAGCGCCTTACCGACTGAGCCACAGGCGCCGCCCTTCTTCTAAACTTTTGAAAGTTTAGCTTTCATGGGCTACTTGACATTGGCACAAAGATCCTGTCAGATGCAACATCACTTTCTATCATAATTGACTCCTAGCATTTATTTCCATATTTTATTTATATCTTTTTAAATTTCAAAACATTATGGGTGTTCAAATGTTTTGGGATAGGTGGATTGCTTTTGTAACGCTTGCGTCAGGGCTGTAAATGTGCCCATTATCCACATAGTGTTCCTTGTACTCATTGTGTAGGTTTTCTTCCATCCTTTCTTCTCCTACCCCTCTAGAGTTTTACTGCCCTCTGTTCACACGAATGCTCATTGGTTAGTTCCAGTTTAATAGTGAGTACATGTGATGTTTGTTTTTCTATTGTTTAGATAATTCACTTAGGAGAATGGTCTCCAGTTCCATCCCAATTGTTGCAAAAGGCATTAACTTATCCTTTTATACTATTTTGTGAAATACATTTACCACATTTTGTTAATCCATCCATGAATTGATGGGCATTTGGGTTCATCCCACATCTTTGCAATTATGAATTGTGCTGCAATAATATTCGAGTACAGGTGTCTTTTTGGTAAAATGAGTGCTTTTCCTTTTGGTAAATTCTAGTAGATTACTGGATTAAATGGTAGGTCTACTTTTAGTCTTTGAGGAATCTCCATATTGTTTTTCACTGAGGTTGTACTAATATGTAGCCCCACCAAAAGTATATAAGTATTGGTTTCTCTCTGCATCCATGCCAGCATTTACTGTTTTTTTGACTTTTTAATAAAAGCCATTTTAACTTGGATAAGGTGATGTCTCACTGTGGTTTTAACTTGCATTTCTCTGATGATTAGTGACATGGAGCATTTTTCTTAATGTTCGTTGGCAATTTCTTCTTCTTCTTCTTCTTCTTCTTCTTCTTCTTCTTCTTCTTCTTCCTCTTCCTCTTCCTCCTCCTCCTCCTCCTCCTCCTCCTCCTCCTCCTCCTCCTCCTCCTCCTCCTCCTCCTCCTCCTCCTCCTCCTCCTCCTCCTCCTCCTCCTCCTCCTCCTCCTCCTCCTCCTCCTCCTCCTCCTCCTCCTCCAGTTTTGGACAGGGCCAGGCTTGAACCCATCATCCCTGGTATATGGGGTTGGCGCCCTACTTCTTGAGCCACAGGCACCACCTTGTTTATCTTCTTTTGAAAAGCTACTGTTCCAGTTTTTGCCCACTTTTCAATGGGATTGTTTGCTTTTTCCTTGTTGATTTGCTTGAGTTCTTTGTGGATTCTGGTTATTAGCCCTTCATTGTATGTATAGCTTGTGAAAGGTTTCTTCCATTCTCTAGGTTGTTTACTTGCTCTACAGATTATTTCCTTAGTGAGGCAGAAGTTTTTTAATAGAGTCAATGCAATCCCATTATTATACCCACATTATATTTAATAGATCTAGAAAAATAATTCTATGCCTCATTTTGAAAAAAGAACCCAAATAGCCAAAGCAATCTTAAGCAGAAAGAACAAATCTGGAGGCATCACATTATCAGACTTCAAACTATACTACAAGGCGACAGTAACCAAAACAGCAAGATACTGGTACAAAAATAGAATCATAAAACCAATGGAAAAGAATAGAGAACCCAGATATAAAACCATTCACATACAGCCAACTGATCTTTGACAAAGCAGACAACATTATATCCTGGAGAAAAGAAGTTCTATTCAATAAATGGTGCTGGGAAAATTGGATAGCCATATGCAGAAGAATGAAATAGGATCCATATTTCTCACCACCCACAAAAAGCCATGAGGATTCTAAAAGAAAATGTAGGAAAAACTCTTGTAGATATTGGCCTTGGCAAAGAATTTATAGGTAAGACCCAAATGGCCATTACAACAATAACAAAAATAAATAAAGACAGAATCTTATTTTTTTTATAGCTGAATAACAGTTCATTGTGTATATGTGCCACTTATTCTCTGTCCATTCATCTGTTGAGGGACACTTAAGTTACTTTCTGATCTTGGCTACTGTGAGTAGTGCTGTAATAAATATGGAAGTGCAGGGATCTTTTTGACATACTGATTTCAATATTTTTGGATATATATCTGGTAGACACTTGCAGCCCATAAGTTTATATAAATAAAAACATCAATAGCATACACATTGAGAAGAACAACAAGCATTTTTATTTTCTAATTCTGATGGCATTTTAAACTGGAGTCCTGATTGTATTCCTTAAATATCTTTTATCTATCACTATAGAAAATCCACTTTATCCATAAAAATTACTCCAAATATTAGATTTTATTATTCATCAATTTTACATAATAAAACTTCTGGATATATTTCAAAATGGTGTGTTGTCTTAGCAAAGACATATTAAGTTTGGTATTTTAGAGCAACCCAGTGACAACAAACCAGGCAATTTAATGGCCTCATGATTTACTCTGACTTTCAGTTCAGAGAGAACTGCATTATATAAATTTCAGAGTGAACATTATATAACACATAATTCATAAATTAAAGACCATAAGTATATGGTCAATTCTAGATATGTTTTTTCCCCCTAGGTACATATCTATGAAAAAATGCAACTTTGTATTTCATAGGAATTTTCATTGCTCTCTATCTGCCTTAAAGCATATAACTCTTCAGCGTTTACAACTCCATTAGAGGCAAATGAGAGAAAATGAGACAGCAACTGGAGAACAATCTAAGTGACCCAGTGGGACGGTACTTCACACACAGCCTGATGTCCTCCTACATAGGAGCATGGATGGTATTGTGGAGATCATTGAGTCTAATTCCACCCTCTTTTATCATGTTTATAATGCAACTGAAGAAATGGCTACAATGATCAAAAAGTAAAAGACAAAATGTAATTTTAAATCATCTTCTATTTTGTAATTAGTCAAAATTTGGGGACATATAAAACCTAAACTATACTTTGAGTACTACCCAGTATTCAATTGTGATTTCTATTAACAATTAATAATTATAATTGGAATAATCCTTATTTTACAGATGCTGTTTTAAGTATTTTATCTTGTTTCTCATTTAAAATTTCTGCTGTTGTTAGGCAGAAACTGCCATAGACATTTCTGTGAGGATTTTAATGCTATGATCAAACAGATTACACCTGAATTGATTCTGCAAAATAGATATTTTGAGTAATCATTTATTTTTTCAACAAATATTTATTGAGTGCCAGTTATACAGTTACACAGCATGTATAACTTAAATTGCAGATAAATAGGAGAGACTAACCCTCTGTCCTCAGATGCATATATTCTTGAAGGTGTGGCAGGAACTGAGCACAGGCTGTGATACAGCAGCAAATGCCACAACAGAAAATAGAATAGAGTGAGGAAATAGTGAGGGGTGGGGAGAATATTTCAGATAAGTGAATGAAGAAAGTTCTGAGATACACCTTTTGAGTAAAAGTGTAGATAAAGTAAAGGAGCAAGTCATGAGAATATGTTTAGAGGAGAAGGCACAGCAGGTCCAAAGACCCAGAAATTGAGATGTACAAGGAAATCAGGATGGCAGAAAAAGGATGGACAGGTAGAAAGTGGGAAGAAATGAGGTCGGAGAGGCAGCCAGGGGTCAACTGATGAAAAGGTTTGTAGGTTAGGATCATATAGACACATCTGTCTTCAGCTGTCTTGCTTTTTTTTTTTTTTTTTTTGGTAATTGTTTGGAAAAATCAAATTCTAGTTAAGTCCATATCTCTCCAAACTCCCCTGAACTGCTGGAGGTAGAACCTGGAGAAAAAGAAAACTGTTACTCTTACTGACCTCACTTTAAACTCATACCCACAAGCTGTGGGTGAGTGGAATAAAGAATTTTGCTATTGATCTGTTAAGCACGAGACACTATGACAAATCCAAGTAGAGAGGTAGAAATAGGTAAAAAGTTAGGAATGCGGGGTATGGTAAAAATTTTGAAGTCATTAATGTGCAAATGGTACGAGGGAATAAGTTTGGATAGGGAGGAGCCCCAAACTAAGCCCTTAGGGATGCCAAAGTTTAGAGTGTGGATAAAATAAGATGTAGCAAAGGAGCCTAATGAAAAGTGATATGTCAGGCTGGAAGGAAATCAGGGGCTTTTGGTATCCCAGAAGTCAAGTGAAGACAGCGTTTCAAATAGAAGGAGTGACCAACAATGTCAAATATGCTGGGAGTTGAGTCAGAGGGGATTTGATCATTACATATGGCAATGCAAAGGTCTTTGATGGGAAAAGTCTAATTGGGATAGGTTCATGTGGATAAGGGAAGTAAAAAGGTGGACTTTTCAAGTTTAGACAACTCTTTCAAGGAGAGTTGTTATGGAAGGAATAAAAAATGGTACTTAGAACAATATATAGAATCTAGGGAGGTATTGTTCTTAATAGAAACTATTATGGCATATTTGCATGATGATAGAAATATGTCAGTAGGGAGTGGAGGAAAAATTGATAATGAGAGACAGGATATAATTCCAAAGTAATTTTTTAAGTAGGTGAGAGGAGGAGGGATATAGTGCCCAAGTGGAGAAGTTGGCAACAGGTAGAATTCCAGAGTTTACCCATACACCTGGGGAGAACGTACAATACAACTGGGTGAGTACAGATGATAGCAGACAGGTCGATGACGTGATGGAAGTTGGTGGAAGTTCTCTTCTGATTGCTTCTTTCCTCTATGAAATAAGAAGAAAGGGAGGTGCTTGTGTGAAAGGACAAGTGAGGATTTGTTGGAGGTTTGAGGAGAAAGAAGGTGTGAACAATCTTCTGGTGTCATGGAAAACACATGCAATAAGGAACTGCCAGGATTTTTGAACTTATGTTCATAATTTGAAAGTCAGGATGTGGAAAGATTGCCTATGTGGAAATTTGAATTGAGATATATAACAGGAAGAATGTTTCAGATGAAAAAAACTAGCTATGTATTTGATAGCTGGCATTTTAGGGAAGAAAGAAGAACAATAGCCTTTAAGTCAGTGATTCTCAACCTTCCTAATGCTATGATCCTTTGATACAGTTCCTTATGTTGTGGTGACCCCCAACCATACAATTATTTTCATACACATGTGTTTGTATGGGGTGTATGTGATGATTTGAGACGACTCCTGTGAAAGGGTCATTTGAACCCCAAAGGGGTCATGACCCACAGGTTGAGAACCGTTGCTTTAAGTGGTGATGTGGAGCAAGGAGGTTCTCTCCATCATCTTCAAGACTAGATGTTTATGTGGTTTCTTTAGGAGATGAAACAGACAACACATGACAGGGCTATAGAAGAAAAAAATAAAGGCATATTTTCATAATTAAGATCCAGAAAAATAGAATTAGACTGAATATGTTTGAAAATCCAGTTTAAAGAAGATCTCATCTCCCAAGGTTAGGGTAGATTTTTTTGGTTCTGTTAAGTAGAAAGTTGGATAGAAAAGAGACAGATTTCCACATACAGAAATTTCAGTAAATCCAGTCTTGAATATCCGGCTTCAAGCAATGTTCCTGCCTTGGCCTCCCAAAGTACTAGGATTACAGATGTGAGACACAGCACGTGAGCCAAGACTTTATTTCTTTAACTAATTACAAATCAAAGACTCTCTGAACCCATGTATAACCTGTAACCCCTGGCTTTGAGATATCACTTCTTTTTTGGACAAACCAATGTATACCTTCCATGTATTAGCTTAAGATTTCATCTGCAATCGCTTCTCGGCCTTTTGGCTAAGATCAAGTGTGAAGATTTCATCTGCAGTCCCTGTTTCCTTAAAATGTATAAAACCAAACTGTAACCCAACCACCTTGGAATCCTTTCCTCGAGACTTACATGAGGAGGTAAAGATTAGATGATGTGGTGTGGAATATAGACCTTAAGAGTGTTTTGTCAGTGGGAAATGAGAATGAGTCTGTCAGATGGCTGCCCACATGGACAGCGTCGTTTTTTTTTTTTTGCAGTTTTTGGCTGGGGCTGGGTTTGAACCCACCACCTCCAGCATATGGGGCCAGCGCCCTACCCGTTTGAGCCACAGGCGCCACCCCCTGGGCATTGTCTTTTAGAACAATGATAGGAATTGATGGAAGGAAAGACCACAATCCAGATCCCAAAGTTCTCACTCCATGTGGCGAGAGGAAGTGGAGGTCAGTTGATGACAGTGATGAAGATGAAGAGCACAGAGGCTGGTTCAACTTTTAGGGGCCCAAAGGAGGAGGAACTTTTCGATGAGTATTAAACATAAGGAGAAAGGTGATTCTTGTTGGTGTAGTGGGTGAACCAGAGAAAGATGACTGTATCTCCTCACTACCAAATACAGAGAGAATTAACAACTTCTTTTGAGGCTTTATGAGCAAAAAGGTATCCTGAGAAGAGAGCGGTGTTATAGTTGGGGCCAAGAGGTGATGGGGATTAGTCAAGATGCTGCCTATTACAGAGAAATTTCCTTGAAAAATAGGATAAGATTCTATGCAGTCACAGTAAAAAGAGATGGAAGTAGAAGATATAAATTAGATGGAAGGGTTTGCAATGTGGATTGTAGATCAAGGGCCCTAGAAAGGCAAGGAATACAGAGCAGGATGGGAAGTACTTGAATGAAGCAGCTTCAGGGTTCCAGCTGGGGCTTTGCCGGCAAGTTGTTTTGTTGCTGCTGCAAACTCAGATCTAAGCATTATGGGAAAACTTAAGAATAAAGGGCGAATTGCAAAATAATATTTGAGGCTACAAGAGTAGAAAGAAATGGCTAAAAATAAAAGTTCACCTAGATGGAATAAATTTTTTTTTAATTGTTGGGGATTCATTGAGGATATAAGAAACCAGGTTACACTGATTACATTTGTTAGGTAAAGTCCCCCTTACAAATATGTCTTGCCCCCAAAAGGTGTGTCACACACTGAGACCCCACCCCCTCCCTCCTTCCCTCTCTCTGCTTTTCCTTTCCCCCACCCCATTGTGTCATTGTCATTGATTGTCCTCATACCAAAACTGAGTACATAGGATTCATGCTAAATGGAATAAATTTTAAAAGGACATGGGAATTTAGAGAAAAAAAGTGAAGAAAATAGTCACACAACCACTTAAGTGTATCTTTTGTGTTGCCCAAAACAGCTTTAACATTTCCCCCAGCTTGACTAAAGCAGACATCTTTCCTCTTGTCTTTAGGCCCCTGACCTCTCTCTCTGCTCCTCCCTCAGCAGAGTCCAGACAGGCCTAACCACTGAAGTTCCTCCCCTGTCTTTTCTTAAGCATTTACTTTAGATACCTTGTAATTGTAAATTCTGTGCCTGTCCCTTGAGATACAAATGTTAGAATATCTCTGTTGCAGGTTGTACAACCCAGGATTGTCTTTCTTGAGGACCTGGGATCCATTCCTTTGAAATGTTAAGGAAAAAAATAGCCCTATCCCCCTGTTTCTGGGACAGGTAGGAGCCTAATTTCAGAGGGCCGTGGCTTCATGTTGTAAAACTGTCTGTGGAGTCACTTAGCTGACTCAGGTGGCCTCTTTTCTGTTCCTCTCACCCCAAGGCTTAGGAATCCTCCTACCCTTTGTTCAGTTTGTTAAGCACAGAATAATTTCTGGCCCCTCTCTCCGATTACAGTAGACCTGAGGAAGGTCTTCTCTGTTTAACTTTGGTGCAATTTTTGCTTTGACAGTATCTTATAGTGAGTCTTTTCTGTCATTTGCCTAAAGATAAACTTTTTTGCCATGACCTCCAGGGTCTGTTTGATGCTGGCTAATGGGGTGTGGTGGCCAGGGATGGAGAGTTAAGATTCAAAGCACCTCTCTGAAGCACCAAAAGCACAGACTTACTTCTTTACTCTCTCTGTTCACTATACTCCAAATATAAAGCGTAGGGAGATAGAATTATATAGTGAATTAGAACTGAAGGTTTTCATCAAAGATCAAAACTGAGTTAGTCATTTTTCCTTTGCTATTTATGTAACTTAGGTGGGTTAGGATTTTATCTTTAAGCTAAGGCTTACTCATTTGTACATGATGCAATGGTACATTTCAAAACTGTTAAGAAATGAGTATAATTGTGATGGATGTGTCACTTAGTTCAATGTAAACATTTCACATTGTATATGAAGCAGTACCCTGAACCCCATAAATGCATCAATGTACAAAGTTATGACTTAATAAAAAATAATTAAAAAATAAAGCAAAAAAAATCTATTATGTATACATCATATATAACTTAACTGCCTGGTTGTTGCACAAATTAAGCATAGTTTTTTAAAAGTAATATTTTTGTTATTACTATTTTTATTCTTTAAGGACAGGGTTCATGTCAGTATAACAGTATTGGCTGGGTATGGGGGTAACATCTGTAATCCTAGCACTCTGGGAGGCCGAGGTGGGAGTATAGCTTGAGGTTGTATGTTTGAGATCAGCCTGAGCAAGAGTGAGACTAGAAATAATAGTTGGACATTGTGGCAGAATGCCTGTAGTCAGCAGCAGCAGCAGGATTGATTTAACCCAAGAGTTTGGGGTTGATGGGAGCTAGGCTGATGCCACAGCACTCTAGCCTGGGAACAGAGTGAGACTCTATCTCAAAAAAATAAAAAATAAAAAAATGTATCTACTTATTTGCTCAAAAATATTTGATGATTAAACCATAATTTTTTCAATCTAATATCTAGTACGTGCATTATCTCAGTGGAAGAAAACATTTAGAAAGGAGATTAGTGTCTATAGATAAAAAGTGTTTTCGTAGCAGTTATGGTCTATACAATATCTAAATCACAATTTTGATCTGTGTTCTGAGACAAAGTTTCCAAGCACAGGTTTCTTAATGACCATCTCCAGTCCCTGGTGAGCATATCCTTAATGTGTTTTTAAATACATATTACCCCAGCATTTGCCTTTGTAAACAGGATAAAGACTGTCCCAGTCAAGCATTGGCTAAAAGTCTGATTTGTCATTTATGGAAAATATAAAGGTGAGGATACCTTTTGAGCAAATAATGCATCATCTGTGATGCCCTCTGGCAAAAACAAGAGAAGTTTTCGGAAACCCACGTACAAGAAGGTTTAATCATGACATTGGGTGACTCATAGAAAGGTGGGTGGCCAATAACTGATGGTTTAAAGTAAAATTTCTACCAATCTTGATTTTGCAAATATTCTGCAGCATTCTTATAAGCCTAGGAAAAGAACACAATTATATATACCTTTTTTTTTTTTTTTTCTGTGAAAACAGCTTTCAGAAATTTTAGCAGGCTTGGGAATTTGTTGAGCATCTGGCCAAGAATACTTTTCTTCATGATAAATGAAGATAAACAGAAACCAAGTTCTCTTTTCATACCTTGAGCTAACTCTACAGATAGCGATCAAGAATGACAAGACTAAGATTAAAACTAACATTAAGGTGGAGCCATAAAAAAAAGAAAACACACTCGATTCCTGCTGACACTGTTGTACCTTTTGAACAAACCTTAGGACCACCTCTCCTCGGATTCTTACAAAGCAACTCAGGGTGATCTTTACGCTTTCAGACATGTTGCTGTTAATTGAAGCTGAATGCGCTGTAACTGATTCACAACCACTTCTGTTTATATTTTCTGAGAGATCTTGGCATTAAGCATATACATCTCTGACTCAAGACACGTTTCTCCAGCCTTTGAGACATCCAGGGCACATGCTGAGGAGGGCCGGGGTCCTGCTCATAGTGCACCCAAATGCTATGTAGGAAGTACCTGTCAGCTGTGTCAATCAAAGCTCATTTCAATGCTGATAACCAGAAGGACGCCACTGTCTTAAATCTAATGAAGTGCTGAGAAATAACCCAAGTGAGCAGTTCAGATGAGCTAGAACACTGCCTAACCAACATCATCACCAGAATTCCTGAAGCAGAAAGCCAAGGGAATCTGCCAGTGATGACAGCCTGGGAGGGTCAACGGAACCCATGCAGAGCCCACGTGTGTCAAACCTGAGGACAGGAGGGACGGAAGGGCATGCGGAGTGGAGAGCACACTGGGCAAAAGACATAAGGAGGCTCTAGTTTCTTAGGAAACATATGGATTCCTGAGTCTCACAGTGGCCATGGTTCTGATATGAACAGCAGCTCAGTGCTGTGTGGGAGTCACATCCTGTGTGCACCAGCATCTTCTCCATGCGATTGTGTCCACACATCAGACGGATTCCCCTGGGCTGAGAGGCTCCTCTCCCTTTTCTCTCTTTTAAAAAAAATTTCAAATTAATATGAGGGTACAAATAATTAGGTTGTTTTAGTTTTAAGGTAAAGTTCAAGTTGTAGTTGAGCCCTTCACCCCGGAGGTGTGTTGTATATGCTCACATTGTGCATATTAGGTGAGAACTTTCCAATCGCTCTTCCTCCTCCCCTTTCCCACCTTCCTTTTTCCCTCACTTGAATATACTTGTGTTTTTCTTTTGTGGGTGTGTTGTTGTTTATACATTGGTTTCACATTAGTATTGAGTACATTGGATACTTGCATTTTGTTTCAACTACATCCAGGTAAATACAAAAGGTGTAAAGTCTCTATCTTTTTTATGGCTGAATAGCATTCCGTGGTATACATATACCACAGTTTGTTAATCCATTCATGAGTTGATGAGCACTTAGGTTGCTTCTTCATCTTGGTGATTGTGAATTGAGCTGCAATAAACATTCTGGTGCAAATGTCTTTCTGATAAAATAATTTTTATTCTTCTGGGTAGACACTGAGTTAATGGGATTGTGGGATGAAATGGAAGGTCTACTTTTAGTTCTTTGAGGAGTCTCCATACTTTTCCCCATAAAGGTTGTATTAGTTTTCAGTCCCACCAGCAGTGCAGGAGTGCTCCCTTCTCTCCACATCCACACCAGCATCTGCAGCTTCAGGACTTTGTGATGTGGGCTATTCTCACTGGGGTTGGATGATATCTCAGGGTGGTTTTGACTTGTATTTCTCTGATGGTTAGGGATGATGAGCATTTTTTCATGTGTTAACTAGAATCTACAGAGAACTCAAATTAATCAACAAGAAAAAAACAAACAATCCCATTTATAAGTGGGCAAGAGACTTGGACAGAAACTTCTCCAAAGAAGATAGATGAGTGACCAGCTAACACACGAGATGCTCCCTCTGACCCCCAGTGTTCATTGCCTAGAACAGCATCCATGCCCATTACCCAGAACTTAGCAAATGAACAATTCTATTGTTAAAAATAATTCTCCAGAATGAAGACGAGCAACTCATAATGGTGCTCACCCCACCAGCAGTGCAGCAGTATTCTGCAGGGGAGGAAAACAGGAAATGGGGTTAAGATGAGTCTTCACTGTGTACCTTTTAAACTTCAAAATTTTAAAACAACGTGAATATATTACCTATTCGAAAGTAAATTTAAAATAACTTTAAATTCCTGTGACACCCAGGTGACTAGGACAAAAGGTGCTGGCCCCTTGTGGGAAGCAGAAGGGCACTGAGAGGTGAGCCCTTAGAGGCTAGCCCAGACAGTCTGCTGGTGACTGGCCTCAGGAGCAGAGCTGACCGGTCCCAAGGCTGACATGGCAGCCGAATAATCACAACCCACAACCGAGGCCAGTGAAACATGAGGGGACGCCAAACCCAGTCCAAAACTGATGCACAGAGGCTTTCAATGATGCAATGAATTAATGCCGGAATATTTTATTTCCTAATCCCTCATTTTATTTCATTTCAAATCCCTAATTAGTGATTTGTTAGTAAGAGTGAAAAAGGAGATAACCAGGATGTGATAATATAAAGTTTGTGCGGGTGTATAGATGAATAGATGAATTCAAAATAAATACTATTATGAGAGATTTCTTCATTTCCAAGGGGAAAATATGCGATTTTTTTACATTGCTATGTTTTACCACTTGAATAGAATATGTTGTGCCTGAAATTTCTAAGTATTTTGAATTTTCTATTAGTTACACTGAAACAATATTTCTCTCAAGCAATCCGTGGATGCTACAAATCATCAGGATAAAAAGTTTCTAGGTGTCTCTCTTGTCTTCTCCTTCCTGAGAGGGAGCCACTTCCAAGTCTCCTGGGAAGTGCTCTAAGCTTTCTCTTTGTTCCTAAACGAAACTTGTGCAGGTTACTTTTGCTTTAAAAGATTATGGGCATGAGGTAACCTAGGTAATCAATTATCAATAGAAAAGGGTAAAAGGCCCCATGGTGCAGGGAGACCAGCAAGAGAGTTGCAACCACTTTCAAACTGGGAGGAAGAGGTATTTATACCTCTACACTGCCCCGTGTGAGTCCTCTGCCCTCTTCTCATTCATCAGAGAGACCTACTTCCAACTCTCTTTGGAAGTTATTTAATCTTTCTCTTCTTAAATAAAATTTATCTTTGTTATACTAGAAAAAAAGTTTGTAAATACTTAATCCTAAAAGAGCTCTGTAAATTAATCTTCATCCTTGGAAAACAACCACAAAAAAACAAGGTTCAGCAGAAAAGCAGGGACCCCTCCCCACCCTGCCTCTGTCCTGCAGGGAGCACATAGCAAAGGCCACCTGTATCTTGGAGCTCCAGGCCTGGAGGAGGAGGTGGCCAGCTTGACCAGTGTGCTGCAGCTGAGCCTTGCAGGGCACCCAGAGGCTTGGAGGAGGGCACAGACTTGCTCAGGTCATGAGGTCAAGTCCTCTCTCAGTCCCCCTGCTGTGGACTAGGGAGGAGACAAGCAGAACACTGGGAGGCCCTGGAGAGGCACCTGGTCCTGGGTGGCTCCACAGGAGTAGGGGTAGTCTGGAGGTAGATGACTCAGTTGAGCTTCAAAAGCGAATGGACCAACATGTGCAGGGACAAGGCAAAAGACCAAGTTAGAGACCTGGTTACCACTTCCAGACTTCCCCAAAGTTATAGTGAGCACAAGAGATCACTTAGTAGGGTCTCATTGTTAAAAGTAAAAAGAATAAGTTTTATGAGAATAATTAGAAAAAATCAGAAATAAGTAATATTTCCACACTTTCAGACCCCCCAGGTTCTTCATCTGGCTGACAAAAATGAAGTGGACGTTATGGTTCAGCATGCTCACAATGACCTTATCTGGCCTTCTGCCAGCCAATTCTTCTTCACAATAGTGGGCTTTTTCGTAAGTTTGTTATCAATATTCTAACAAGCTGCACCAAAATTGCCTTTCACAAACTCTCACCACCTCACACTGATGAAGCCTTATAATATGCCATCAAGGTTTTAAAGATGTTTATCCTTTTGGTTCAGAATTCTGCCTAGGAATTTATCTGAGGAAGTAACCAGGGAGCAGAAATACACACATTCACCAAGGTTCATTGTTGTCACTTTGAGGACTAAAACTGAAACTCTAAAAACTGCAGGATCATCAAAGAAATGTTGCTTTAACCTCTCTACCTTACATCTTCCTCTGAATTCCTCACAAAACAAAAATATAGCAATTCCTCAAGACCCATTAAAATAAATCTTATTGACAAGGGAAGATGCCCACTTCAACTAAGGTGTCTACTATGATCTTTGTATTAAAACATCACTAATGTGGTTGTCCACAGAGGAAACATCTGGAACAACTCACACCATTGATGAGGTGTTCATTACCTTTGGGTCAAAGTGATACGTATGTACATGGATCTTTATTTTCTACATTTACATTTTTCTACATTCTTAAAACTTTCACTAATAGTGTATATAATTTAAGAATCAAAATAATCAAAGCTACTGCTGTGTATGAACAAGTCTTCAATGGTATGAGGCTACAGACCCATACATGAGGGTTCCTAGAGCAATAAAGCTCTTAGGGTGGGAGTTTTCATAGTTATCTAGAGCCTCACTAGCAATACATTCATAACTATATCAGACTTTCATTTATTTATTTTTTTATTAAATCATAGCTGTGTACATTAATGCGATCACGGGGCACCATACACTGGTTTTATAGACCATTTGACATATTTTCATCACACTGATTAATATAGCCTTCCTGGCATTTTCTTAGTTATTGTGTTAAGACATTTATATTCTACATTTACTAAGTTTCACATGTACCCTTGTAAGATGCACCGTAGGTGTGATCCCACCAATCACTTTCCCTCTGCCCATCCCCCCATCCCCTCTCCTCCCTCTCCCCCTTCCTCATATTCTTAGGTTATAACTGGGTTATAGCTTTCATATGAAAGCTATAAGTTAGTTTCATAGTAGGGCTGAGTACATTGGATACTTTTTCTTCCATTCTTGAGATACTTTACTAAGAAGAATATGTTCCAGCTCCATCGATGTAAACATGAAAGAGGTAAAGTCTCTATCTTTCTTTATGGCTGCGTAATATTCCATGGTGTACATATACCACAATTTATTAATCCATTTGTGGATGGATGGGCACTTGGGCTTTTTCCGTGACTTAGCAATTATGAATTTGGGCTGCAATAAACATTCTGGTACAAATATCTTTGTTATGATGTGATTTTTGGTCTTCTAGGTATACACCTAGTACAGGAATTGTAGGATTGAATGGAAGGTCTATTTTTAGATCTCTAAGTGTTCTCCAAACATCTTTCCAAAAGGAATGTATTAATTTGCATTCCCACCAGCAGTGTAGAAGTGTTTTCTTTTCTCCACATCCACGCCAAGATTTTGTGTTATGGGCTAATCTTACTGGAGTTAGATGATATCTCAAAGTAGTTTTGATTTGCATTTCTCTCATGATTAAGAATGCTGAGCATTTTCTCCTATGTCTGTAGGCTGTGCACCTGTCTTCTTCAGAGAAGTTTCTCTTCAAGTCCCTTGCCCAGCCTGTGATTGGGATCACTTGTTCTTTTCCTGCTAATACATTTGAGTTCTCTGTGGATTCTGGTTATTAAACCTTTGTTGGAGACATAACCTGCAAATATCTTCTCCCATTCTGATGGCTGTTTGATTGCTTTACTTACTGTATTCTTGGCTGTGCACAAGCTTTTTAATTTGATCAGTTTCCAGTAGTGTATTTTTGAAGCTGCTTCAATTGCCCGGGCGTGGTGGTGGTGGGGGTCCTCATAAAATATTCGCCCAGACCGATTTCTTCAAGAGTTTTCCCTGAACTTTCTTCTAGTATTTTCATAGTTTCATGTCTTAAGTTTAAATCTTTAATCCAGTGAGAGTCTATCTTGGTTAATCACCAGGTGTGGGTCCAGTTTCAGTCTTCTACAGGTCGCCAGCCACTATATCAGACTTAATACGGTCATCAACAGACTTTTATTTTTTAAACAGTCTCTCTTACCTTTTCCAGGACTAAGGTTCTGTCTCTAAATATGTTAACTTCTCTATTGGCTTCACTTACACCAGCCCACAGATGGTAAAAGAATAACAAATACAGTATTTGAAAGAGCTGCAACACTAACATTAACAAGCCATCTTTGTCACAGGGTTCTGTAAACAATATCACAAAAAGAGAGAAGAGTCACTGTCATGAAACAGAAGGACAGGAGCAATACTAAGTCTTAGGAGCAATACTAAGCTCTGGTTATTCCAGTATCTCCAAAAACAGTCTACTTGATAATGCTTGTGACTTTTCCTGAGAGCACCATTGTTCATCTAGCCTATTTTATTAACTAACTTTAAAAATAATAGTACACTAGGTGATGCCTGTGGCTCAAGGAGTAGGGCGCCAGTCCCATATGCCAGAGGTGGCGGGTTCAAACCCAGCCCTGGCCAAAAACCACAAAAAAAAAAAAAAAAAAAAAAAAAAATAGTACACTAATCTAACTTTCTTCTGGAAAAGTTATTAGAGAATAGCTTTTTCTCTTTTAGAAGGAATTTAAATTTCCTTTTTACCAAAAACAATGTCATTCTAGTATGGTATTTTTGACAGAATGGCCAACCAGTGCTTCTCCAAAACCCTCCTGGAAGGGCTTCCTAAAGCCTAGTGGTCTGAGGTTGGTGTGGTGCAACGATTCTGGTTAGATGGTTGGTGTCCAGCTGGCCCAGTAGCCTCGCTCTTCCCACAGCTCCTGGGGTGAGCAGCAGAGCTAAGGTGCGCCATCAGCTGTGAGCTCTGACCATGTACTCAGGACAGGGCAACACGAAGGCATGTGCAGTCTCCTCACTGTTAGCATTTTAGATCGAACTGTTAACAAAAACAGAAAGAAAAACTGATAGGAGGTAGAATTTCTAAGATCATGATCCACATTTGATAATGTCACTCTAACAATGGCCTATGGTGCTGAGAAGGCCAGAGCTACCACTGTAAGCTGGTGATGCTGTGCATGGCAGCTGAAGGCACAGACTGGTGTCACTTAGCATGTTCCTTGAATGATTTCTATTCCTTTCTTTCCACCTCTCAAAATAAGATTTTGTCTCACAGCTCCTGCAGGGGTTAAATCCACATGGAGAAGTTCTCTTCAGTAGACTCCACTTTGGCCTGGAAGAACTGTGCTAACACTGAAGTCTACAGATCAGGATTTCGAGCAGTACAACTCCCCGAGATTGTTTAATTTTTGTATCTATTCAAGCTCCCTGTGGTGAAGGGTATAATCCAGGTTGTTACAAAAAGGGGTTTAAATTACCCCCTAGTAATCCCTAGCCACCTCAACTATGAAGCTACTTATTTGGAGACTGTGAAGGTAAGTATTTGTCTTTAGTGCTGCATTTATTTCAACCAAGGTATCTAAAACATGAAAGATTTTAGAAAGAAGCTCTAAAACAATAATAACCTCCAAGAATAAATGACTTATAAATACATGGATTAATCTCAAAATACAACGGACCAAAGAGAGGTATGACTTCATAATTGAACCCCAAACTCATTCATGAAGACAAATATAGAGGTTGACCTCACCATAAATATCTCCCTTTTCTTCATTCTTACCTGCAAAATATGATTTAGATTCTATTAATAGAGTTAGACATTTTAGGTTCTATTAATAGAGGTAGACATTTAAAATAGGCATTTTAATTTAAGCCCTGATATTTCTGAAAGGCCAAGAAATAGCAGAATCTAAAACTATGATCCATACAAAGTACTTCAAATCATCAATACTTTTATGTAGAGGAAATAAATTATTATGCAATAGCTGAAAAGATCTGCTGGGCTATATCTTATGCTGTGATCATTTACTCAAGAAGTTTCAAGAATTTACAAACTACTATTTTGAACATAGGCTTCAAAAGATCTTGATGATTACAATAAATAAAGACAAAAAAAATATACCAATCGACTGTATGAAGGAAAAAACATTTATCCAAAAAATTATCTGTATTTGATATTAAAATCTGCACTCCTCATGTCTGATCTCTTTAGCTTTATATTAAAATGAGTTTGGATTTTCAACTCTTGCTGAATGACAGAAGCAAACATAATGTTAACATTTTGCCATAAATAATGGACAAAGGTTTAATATCCTTAATTGATATAGATACAGATCAACAGGAATAGAGAAATATCTGAAAGGAAGAATGAGCACAGGGAATGTCACCAATTCATAAAGAAATATGTTTTAGAAGGAAAATATTCATTTCTAAGTTAAAAAATGCAAAGCAGACCAAGAGGCAATTTAAAATTTTACCTATCAAACTGAGCAAGTTTTGTGGGCTTTTTAATGTGAGGAGGGGCCTGTCATAGGCACTATGTAAGGACGGGTGGGGTAGCAAGATAGGCAGTCTCTCAGCAAGGAAATTCTGTCCAAAATATCAACAGCAAAGAATAATTCTCTTACATTAAATTTCTGTAAATAACCTCAGAACTTGGCTAGTACCCCCCACTCCCCTCTCTATTTTCCAAAACCTTTAAAGTAGTACTTTTAATCATTTTACTTTTATATTTAAGGATTCTCACCCTCATTGCCTTCAGGAAAAATTTAACTTGAAATATTTTACATACTCTCAGGATTTCACCTTGATTCTTTGTCAATGGCTCTTACATACTAACCTATTTGCAATATACTGAAATTTTAATGCTATTTTTCATTTATGTGCCTACAAGTAAGCTGTTCCCTCACACTATAGTAAGAACTATATATATATATAAATACTATATATAGTATTTAATTTTTACAAAAATTCTTGTGTATTATTATCTCCATTTTGCAAATGAGGAAACTGACGCTTAGAGGCCAAGGCCTAGTGTATCACTGAAAGAGGACAGAGATCTATTTGTCTCTCAAAACTGCTCTTACTTGCTACATAACGTGATCTATTTATTGTGTGCTATTATTTTCAAGGGAAAAATGAAAACAAATGTAAAATGTGTGACTTTGGGAAGATACACGCATACATTGAAAACGCTAACGTGGGCCTATTTACCTTTGTTCACAGAGGTCTGCCCGTGGGGTGTGTAGCAAGACCCACTGCTAGGACTTTAGTTGGACTCTTGTGGGAGTAGTCCTTTAGTTTGTTATGTCCCCAAGCAAGCTTTCTGGGACTATTTGGGAGGTAGCTATCTGTGTTTCTTGTGCTTGAAACAGGGAGAGAGCTGAAATATATTAATCTCTTTCTGGCTTGCTTGGCAAAAACTGTAAGGTCAAGCTAATTGGTCCAGATCCAGAGGAATCAAGAGGATTCTTTACAGTCTCACAAGGAGAAAAAAATGAGGATGATTTGAGAAATCAATGAGAGTTTTCTGGAAGGAGACTGAGAAATATCTGATTGTCACTGGAATAATTCAACTCTGTCATTTCTGAACAGAAAATATTGTGTTTATCTTGGAACATATTTAGCATGAAATAAAAATAAGAGCTTGAGAGTGCCTATAAAGAATTCTTTTCTAAAACCACATAGCTTTCAGTATTTTATGTTTGTTAAGACTTTTTATTGTTTGAAAGCTTGTTTCTTGAAACCACTTTTTGATATTTTCAAGTCCTTACCTTGGAATAGATGTACAGACAATAAATACAGATTAATAGTATACAGTTAACTGGAACCAGTATGTCAATAATTCCTTTTCATATTGATTTCCTTTCTTTTGTTCTATTCAGTAAAGTATAGGCAAAGCTGAACTGAAGAGAAATGGGCTTAGGAAGGAGAAAAATATTTTTACCAAGAGTTTGCTATGTGACATGTTTCTGTGTTAGAAGTATAAGCAGAGATCTTTGAAATTTTCAGAGGGTGAAATCTTTTAAAACTCTATGTCTGAAGAATGTCAGTATGCTTTCATTAGCAACAATGAGCTGTAAGTAAATAATTCCATAACATTTCTTTCGATAAACTTGTGCTTTTTCTTAGAGTTTTGAAGATTAGACCTTTTCATTTTGATTTTTATCAAATTGGGGTTTGTGATTAATGTGTTTTACTTGTTTGTCAACACAAAATAGGATTATAATACATATAGAAATACTAAAGAAATGAATTAAAATGTATCTTTGTCAATACTTTCTGGTTTGCAGCTCAAACTATTTCAGGAAGAGTGCTATGCTTGCGTTTTTTGTTTGTTTAATGAATGTTCCAGTAGACAGATGGACAGATTAATATGTAAACACACATGAATTCTTCAAATTTCAGGTATTTATTTTTTAATATTAATTCTGAAACCCTAAATTAAATCTATTTTTTTTTTTTTGTTAAAAATGCAAACACTGTTGGGCGGCACCTGTTGCTTAGTGGGTAGGGTGCTGGCCCCATATACTGAAGGTGGCGGGTTCAAACCCAGCCCCATCCAAACATAGCCAGGTGTTGTGGCAGGTGCCTGTGGTCCCAGCTACTCAGGAGGCTGAGGCAAGAGAATTGTCTAAGCCCAGGAGTTGGAGGTTGCTGTGAGCTGCGTGATGCCATGGCACTCTACCAAGGGCAATAAAGTGAGACTCTTTGACAAACACCCCCCCCAAACAACAAAATCCCCCAAATCCAAACACTGTTATTCTTTTTTGGGGGGATTCATTGAAGGTACAAGGAATTAGATTACACTAATTGCATTTGTTAGGTGAAGTCCCTTTTATAATTGTGTCCCACCCCCAAGAAGTGTGCATACATTGTGACCCTCCAACCCCTTCCTCTTCTCCTCTCCCCACTCCCTCATTCCCCTACACCCCACCTTGTGTTAGATCATCTACTGCCTTCATATTAGAATTGAGTACATTGCTTTCTTGCCTCTCCATTCTTGTAATACTTTACTAAGAAGAATGTGTCCCAACTCCAACCAGGTTAATACACAAGATGTAAAATCTCCACCTTTTTAAGTGGGTGAATAATATTCCATGGTAGACATATACCACTGCTTGTTAATCCATTCCTGGGTTGGTAGGCATTTAGTTTGTTTCCACATTTTGGTGACTGTAAATTGAGCTGCCATGAACAACCTATTGCAAATGTCCTTATGTTAAAATGATTTTTTTTTCTTCTGAGTAGATGCCCAGTAATGGGATTGTAGGATCAAATGGGAGGTCTAGTTTGAGTTTTTTGAGGATTCTCCATACTTCCTTCCAAAAAGTTTGTTAGTTTGCAGTCCCACCAGTAACAGAAGTGTTCCCTTCTCTCCACATCCATGCCAGCATCTGCAGTTTTGAGATTTTGTGATGTGGGATGTTCTCACTGGTTTAGATGATATCTCAGGGTGGTTTTGATTTGCATTTCTCTAATAATTAGGGATGCTGAGCCTTTTTCCATATGTTTGTTAGCTATTCATCTGTCTTCTTTAGAGAAGGTTCTATTCATCTCTCTTGCTCAGTGATATAAGGGACTGTTGGCTTTTTTCATGTTGATTAATTTGCATTCTCTATAGATACTAGTTATTAAGCTTTTGTCTGATTCAAAATATGCAAATATCCTTTCCCATTGTGTAGGTTGTCTATTTGCTTTGGTTGTTGTCTTCTTAGCAGTACAGAAGCTTTTCAGTTTAAGTCCCATTTGTTTATTTTTGTTGTTGCAATTGCCACGGAAATCTTCTTTATAAAGTCTCGCCCCAGGCTGATACCTTCAAGTGTTTTCCCCACACTTTATTCAGGGATTTTTATTGTGTCATGCCTTAGATTCAGATCTTTTATCCATCTTGAATAAATTTTTGTGAGTGGAGAAAGGCGTGGGTCTATTCAGGAGATCTATTTCAGCTGGGCTAAGTCCAGGGAGAGGGTGTGATTCCAATATTGATTCATTTCCTTCACATTGCCAAATTTCTGGGCATAGAGTTTTTTGTAGTGTTCAGAGATAATCTCTTGTATCTCTGTGGTATCTGTTGTTATTCCCCTTTTATCATTTCTGATCGAGGTTACTAGAGATTTCACTTTTCTCTGTCTAGTTAGTCTGGCCAAAGGTTTATCTATTTTATTTATTTTTTCAAAAAAACCAACTTTTTGTTTCATTAATTTTCTGAATGATTCTTTTGTTTTCAATTTCATTGATCTCTGATTTAATTTTGGATATTTCTTTTCTCCTGCTGGGTTTAAGATTAGATTGTTCTTCTTTTACAATTCCATAAGACAGTTTGTGAGTTTGTTGATGCTCTGTCTTTCTGTTTTTTGGATGTAGGTATCTAAAGAGATAAATTTTCCTCTTAGGACTGCTTTTGCTGTATCCCACAGGTTTTCATAGCTTGTGTCTTCATTGTTGTTATACTCAAGGAAGTTAATGATTCCCTCTTTAATCTCTTCCTACACCCAACTGTCATGCAACATAAGGTTGTTTAATTTCTGTGCCTTTGTGAGGGGTTGAATGTTTTTGCTGGGGTTGAGTTCTACCTTTAATGCCTTGTGGTCTGAGAAGATACAAGGTAAGATTTCAATTCTTTTGACTCTGTTCAGATTTGTTTTCTGTCCTAGGATATGATCAATTTTGGAGAATGTTCCATGTACTGATGAGAAGAACTCATCTTCTTTAGCTTTGGGATGGAGTGGTCTATATATGTCTATTAAGCACTTCTAGGGTTATATTTAAGTCCCTTGTATCTTTGTTTAGTTTATGTTTAGAGGATCTGTCCAGCTCAGTAATAGGAGTGTTAAAGTCCCCTTCTGTTATGGTGTTGTGGATATTATGTGGCTCAGACTAATTAAAGTCTGTTTCAGGAATCTGGGAGCTTTTAAATTGGGTGCATAAATATTTAGAATTGAATTATCTTCTTGTTGTACTTTTTCCTTCACCAAGATAAAGTGATCATCATTGTCTTTTTTGACTTTAGTTGCTTTAAATCCACATGTATCTGAAAATAAGATTGCAACCCCTCTTTTATTCTGAATTCCATTTGCATGAAAAATTATCTTCAACCCTTAACTCTGAGTTTTAATTTGTCTTTTGAAGCTTGGTGTTTCCTGCAGACAGCAAATGGATGGTTGTGTTTTTTAATCCAATTAGCTCATCAATGCCTCTTCAGTGGGGAATTCAAGCCATTAACCTTTATTGAGATAATTGATAAGTGTGGTAGTGTTCTAGTCATCTTGTTTTGTGAAAGTCCATTGCTTAGTTTTGTCTTTTGCATCATTGTGGAAGCTAGGTTCTGTCCTTTAATTTCTGGGTGCTTACTTTGCTGATGGTCTGTTGTGATGGTCAGTGTGTAGAACAGGTTGAAATATTTCCTGTAAAGCTGGTCTTGTTGTGGCAGATTTCCTCAATGTTTGCATATCAGTAAAAGATTTGATTTCTCTGTCAATTTTAAAGCTTAGCTTAGCAGGATATAGAATTCTGGGCTGGAAATTGTTTTGTTAAAATAGATTAAAAGTAGATGACCATTGCCTTCTGGCTTCATTTGAGAAGTCTGTTGTCACCCTGATGAATTTGCCCAAGTAGGTCAATTGGTACTTAACTCCTTGCAGCTTACAAAAGAAATGGTACAGTAGGGTACTTTGACTCATACCTAAAAATATCCAACTTCTGGGGGTGCTGAGTTGGGTGGTTCACTTGAGGTCTGCAGCTCTTTGCCAGCCTGAGCATAGACACTACCCCACCTCCTCCAAATAGAGAGGAAAGACAAAAAATATTGTAAATCAAACCAAACCAAACAAATAAAAAAACTTATGGATTAAAATTGGGGGAAAAAACAAATGACAGGGGCAGAAAAACTAGCAAAACTGAAGTTTTTATTATTAAAGAAGGCAATAAAAAATTATATTCACATGAGAAAAATGAAGCAAAAAAAAAAACCTCTCAGGGGAAAAAGTTGAAAAAAAAAGAAGAAAGAAAACAAAACCAAAGCTCACTCTCTCGCTCTCGCTCTCTCGCCCTCTCTCTATATATCTATATATATCCCTCAATATTGCCTGGGCAACAGGTAATCTTCTGGGGTATGTGTTGCTAATCACAATGCTGATACAGCTATATAAGATGGAGACCGGAGGCCTCTGCTGGCTTCTTTGCCCTCAATATTCGTAGTGTTAAGAGCCTGAATCTCTCTTTAGCTCCCTTAACAGGCACACCTTGACCTTTCCAAACTGTGACCCTTGGCTAAGCAGAGGCTTTCCCAGCGAAGCATGTGTGGCTGGGATCTCTCTTGAGGTGGCTGCCTGCTGATCAGGTGAGCCAAAACCAGCCTTGCTCTACACCCCCGATCACTGATTTGTAAGGCAGCTCTCCTACTGCTGAACAATGAAATCTCAAATCTCAATTTGCTGCTGGTTATAATTTTCCTTCAAAATGTTTAATCCTTATGTTTTATACAGGGTGTTCCAAAGGTTCCCATACATACATAGGAAAAATGGGAAATTATAGCTAAATGTACCTTTATTTACAAAGTATTCACTGTAAAATTTTATAAAATATTTATTTACATGTTATGATATAAATATGAAAATATGAAAAATATAAAATACAGTATGAATTTGTTAATTTTCCCTATCTATGGAAACCCTTGGGCCATGCTATATTCTAACTTTCAGTTGTAAGCTTTTAAAAATAACCCCACTTTTTGAGGTAGGTAACCCCTTTTTGTCATATGAACAAGCAAATGCATTGAGAGGCAGATCCATATGCGACTGATAATGACAATTTATTGCCTTGTTGGTCAAAAGTTGTCAAATTATTTCTTAAGCAATGGTTTTACTTGTAGCAAAAAATCTTTTGGCAAGATAAAGAATAGGGTTAAGGTTTTCTCTCCTGCTTCATATAACATAATTTGTGTATCATGTTTCTCTGTCCTTCCTCTGGGGTTATTTTTAAAAGTTTTTGATTTTAACCCTTCCTGAGTTGTTCCAAGCTTCCTACCTTAGTCTGCTACATATACTTGTCTTATCAAAGAATATTGAGCTTCTGTTTTTTTTTTCTTTTCTAACTATAAAAATATTGACTTGAATTGTATTCCATCATTTTAGATTCCTTTTGGAGATATTTATAATGTCTACTAATAGCTGTACATAATTTCTACCACTCAAAAGGGGTTAAACTTTCAGTACAAGTCTTGGGGATTTTTTAAATTTATTCTAAGATCATTATCACACCTCTTATAGATGCAAACAAATAATAACAATTTGAATGCTACAAATAAATCTTTAGATTTACTTACTGGATCAAAAAGTAAGCAATATGAGTCATGCATTTTAAATGTATAGTCTGTGTTTGAGTCTATGTAGGCACATACAGTAGTTTTGGGAAAATCACACTACAGTATAGAAAAACAGTCCCCTAAACTTAGATGGATCAGATACACCAAAGAATGACTCAGACAAATGCTGCTTAACAAGTTAGATGAGTTTATTAGAGGTTACTTGCAAGGATGCTGGCTCCTGGGTGGCACAGGAAATCTTTTCCACAGGAGATTTCTTGCATATAAAATCTACTCAGTGAGTAGGATGCCAGCCCCATATACCGAGGGTGGCGGGTTCAAACCCAGCCCTGGCTGAACTGCAACCAAAAGACAGTCGGGCGTTGTGGCTGCCTGTAGTCCCAGCTGCTCGGGAGGCTGAGGCAGGAGAATCGCGAAAGCCCAAGAGCTGGAGGTTGCTGTGAGCCATGTGACGTTATGGCACTCTACCAAGGGCGGTAAAGTGAGACTCTGTCTCTACAAAAAAAACCTACGTGACCACCCTGTGGTCATAAATACCTTCCCAGTGAGTAAAGCAGAGATGTTACATTGTATCATTACCTGTTCACAGTGAAAGGAATCAAGCATGCCCCATACCTTCTTCATGAGCTGCCATACAACTCACATTATGTGTCTGGTACTACAGTTTTCTGCTGGGCGAGGTTTTTAGTATTATGATTAACTGAAGGGCACTGTAGGACAGCCAAAGCAGTTCTACAGCAGTCATGGCCAGTCTAAGCACAGCACAGTGTTTCTATTTGTGGTGGGGAAATTTTTCTCAATGACACATAATAACACATAAAATATGTATGTGGCGACAATGTATAAAGTCTACATTATGAATTTATATTTTCCTATTATCTAGCTATAAGAAACATAGAAGGTGCCCAAATTCCAATAATGTTTTAGAAATAGTATAGCTTTCTATTTTTATAGGATTTTATACTTTTGTGTGCCAGATAAAATTCTTGTATTTATTTAATATAAAGTGTCACACCGTGATTCTGTAGAACCAATCTGGTTGTTGGAGGGCTGGTGAAGAAACACTGGCAGAAAGAATAATTCTTAAGGAATCACTCATTGGACTTATAGATAGATGTACTGTTGCATTGCTTGGACAACCTTACTGTAGTTCCCGTTTTATACATAGCCTGAAATTTAGTTCACCATTATATGTACTACAGTTGGGAAAACGGAGCTCCAGAGCAAAAGAAATCAGGTGGTTTGTCTTCGATTATTATGGGTGCTTACTCCTTTATTTTAATACTTTCCCCCGCTAAGAGTTACAGTATAATGGGCAAAACAATCCTGCAGCAAACCCACTTGAAATTCCTGTCATGTATTTTGCCCTCTACCAAAAGTTTGAAAACTGGTTTTTGAATACCTGAAAAATAAGAGTGGGTGAAATATTTCAATAGCTAATTTTATCCTCAAAATATCTGCATCCGGAAACTTTGCATCTGTTTTACTTAAATTCTTTATGCAAACTAGCATTCAATTACAATTACCAATATTCCAGTAATGGAATATAGTATTGGTATGCAATAGCAGAACTGACATTTTATTCTTCTGTGTAGTCTCTTGAATCTGTTGAACAGCCCATTTGTAAAATGTTTTCACCCTATCCAGTATCAAGCACAGTGTGTTCTGCATAATGGTTCACAGTAAACACTGCTGCCAGATTTTAAAATATGGAGAAAAGGCTCTTGGCAGATCTTTTTTGTTTTACTTTGTTAGTATAGCTTGTGATAACCTTGATACACCCCAATTTACCGACCTTATTAATTATTCATATCATGCTACATTTGAACAAGCCCATCTTTAATATAATGAGTTGAAAGTTAGCCTCTAGAGAAGAATGAGTTCAAGAACAAATACTCCCTGGAAATATGTCTTGAGGCAGTAATACTGCCAGGCATTATTTTCCCTTTCCTTAAATAAGAACAGTATGGCTTGTGGGCTGTTCATAGAGTAATGCATCTCACACATAAATGAGGCCCACCAATTTCTGCCTATTCTGTTGCTCTCAATTGCAGTCTTGTTCTGCTATTTGATACACAAGGTTAATGCTGGTATAACCTTTACACCTGCATATAGACAGAAATTTTGTATGACATCAAATGTGAATGACTTTGGGTTCACTGGGATACTTTTTTAAGAATAACAGCAAATTAAAATTAAGACATGAACATTACAAACTCATTTTTATCAGCAATCATTTCCTTTCTTGCATAATTCGTTCTTAGAGAATCTAACATTAACCTCACACCCGCTCCTTAATTAGGTTTTCAGTGGACCACATGACTCATTCCCATAGTAATAATGAACTAAAAGACTTAGTGCTACTCGATTTTGTCTCTGGTGAGCTTTGGTAAGAGGCAGATTGATTTGCTGTTCACCAGGTACTTTGAATGGGAAGGTGGTCCAGAGCTGGAGCTGGAGCGATTATGTATGCCTTGTGTGTGGGTGGAGAAAAGAAACATGGTATCCAGAGAGAATAAAGATTGAAGTAAACATGAGGAAAGCAGTCCGGACCAAAGCACACAAGACAGAAGGCATGGATTACCATGTGCTAACAATGTCTGTTCCAGTCCTTCTAGGGCTCCCGAAGTTCTTTCTCCCCAGAGTATTTCTTTTTTTCTCTCTTTTTTTTTTTTATTGTTGGGGATTCATTGAAGGTACAACAAGCCAGGTTACACTGATCGCATTTGTTAGGTAAAGTCCCTCTTGCAGTCGTGTCTTGCCCCCAGAAGGTGTGGCACACACCAAGGCCCCACCCCTCTCCCTCCTTCCCTCTCTCTGCTTTTCCTCCCCCGCTCCATGACCTTAACTGTCATTAATTGTCCTCATATCAAAATTGAGTACATAGGATGCATGCTCTCCCCAGAGTATTTCTTTCTAAGTTCCTTGAGTATGTTGAGTAGCTTCCACTCTTTCAACCAAATGACTAAGACTCTCACCCTTGCTTAATGCAGTTCGCATTTGCCACTATGTTCACCCATGTTCTTTAACCTTTAACTCTTCCCTCTCAAGATTTTGCTGGATTCGAAACAATGAGATTTACTTTTAGAGAATTCATTAGGTGTTTCTGACTAGAAAGTGACTTTCCATTGTCACACAAGATAACGAATAGCAAATTTGCTTAAACATAAAAAGGGAATGATAGAAATAGACCATTTTTGAATCTCTGCTTTTTTCATTTGAAATACAAGAATTGTAATAGCTATCTAGACAATTCCACAGTAAATGAAGTCACTTCAAAGTACTAAGGTTTAGGGAGAGAAGCATTTAGCACAGTTGTTAGGCAAACAGTTATCTTGTGGGAATCCTTTGAGGCATGGACTGCCTTCTACCATGAGATTGGAGGCCTCCCGTGCCCCTGTGTTGCCTCACCTGGAGTAATGGTTGTCTCCATTCCTTACTTGTGGTATCACATTGAATAGGCTACAGGTTGCATGAAATGTCATATTTGCATAAAATTTCATATGAAAATTCTATTCAGGAAATTGCCAAAAGAAATTTCATATCTTCTTGTTTCATGTGAATTAAAATGTGAGCCCTGAAACTTACCCTGCTTAGGTTTAAATTCTGGCTTTATGTTTTATTAACTGGCTTCCTGGCTTGTTTGCATTGTTTGGCCTTAATAAATCTCATTATTTTGCTCTATAAAATGAATAGTACCATTATCATATTGAGTGTGTAAAAATTTAGAGATAATGCAGGTAAAACAAATAATACAGTATTTGGACCCGGGTACACACTAAATTTTAGCTAATTAATGCTATGTGATAAAAAATAAAAAAGACAAAAATATTCTTTTTAAAAGAAAAAACAATGAGATTTCTGGTACTGACATATCATCATTCACTAACTTCTCCTCTTTGTGATATAAGATACAAATAATTAATTCTGGGACCCAAATTTATTATAAATAAAATTTAAAAGCTGTATGAAAAAACTTTGGTACAAACACTTTTGTTTTCTAGTTTTTGGCCGGGGCTGGATTTGAACCCACCACCTCCACTATATGGGGCCAGTGCCTTACTCCCTTGAGCCACAAGCACTGCCCCGTACAAACATTTTTCAACACTGATGTGAAAAACTTGAGTACAAACATTTTCAAACACTGTTGTTTTTTTCCTTTTTTGTGAAATGTGGACACAACATTTTGATGATGAAGTGATTCTTTGCCAGGACAAACAGAATTTTTGTCCATTTATAATGGACAAACTTTAGTTAGAAGCATAAAATCAAAGTTGACAGGTCTGATAAATAAGTTGCTTCCTAAACCCAACTGTATGAATATGTTTTCTAAGGGAAATCAAAGACAGGATGATTTTAAAATTTTTAATCTTAATAAAAATGTGCAGAGAATTGCAGTTCTAATTTAGGTAACTATGTCATATAAATCAGTTTTTTTTACCTGGACACTAGTTTTCCATTTTCTATTTGAAAATGAAGAGAGTTAATTTTTCATGGTCTGTATATATTTTACACTTATTTTACTACTTTTTTTTTTATTACTTTACTGCTTTATTTTTTTAAATTGTTTTTTATTAAATCATAACTTTGTACATTGATACATTTATGGGGTTCAGGGTACTGCTTCAATATACAATGTGAAATGCTTACATTGAACTAAGTAACACATCCATCACAATTATACTCATTTCTTAATAGTTTTGAAATATACCATTGCATCCTGACATTAGGTGAGGTTTCCCCAAAATACTCTCCCTCCTCCCCCCGCACCTCCCCCCTCTCCTTTTCCCTTCTACTTTCTGGACTATAGTTGTGTTTCGCCATTGAGTGTGTAGGTGGTTATACATTGATTTCATAGTAGTTTTGAGTACGTTGGATACTTTTTTCCCATTCTTGAGATACTTTACTAAGAAGAATATGTTCTAGCTCCATCCAGGTAAACATAAACGATGTGAAGTCTTTTTTTTTTTTTTGTGGTTGCATAGTGTACATATACCACAATTTGTTAATCCATTCATGGCTCAATGGGCACTTGGGCTGTTTCCATGTCTTGGCAATTATGAATTGGGCTGCAGTAAACATTCTGGTGCAAATGTCTTTGTTGTAAAATAAGTTTTGATCATCTGGGTATATACCTAGTAAAGGAATTGCAGGATTGAACTGTAGGTCTACTTTTAGTTCCTTGAGCGTTCTCCAAACTTCTTTCCAAAAAGGTTGTATTAGCATGCATTCCCACCAGCAGTGTGGAAGTGTTCCCTTCTGTCCTCATCCTTGCCAACATCTGTAGTTTTGGGATTTTGTGATGTGGGCTAATCTTACTGGAGTTAGATGGTATCTCAAAGTAGTTTTGATTTGTATTTCTCTGATGATTAAGGATGATGAGCATTTTTTCATGTGTTTGTAGGCCACATACCTGTCTTCATCAGAGAAGTTTCTGTTCAAGTCTCTTGCCCACATAGAAATAGGGTTATTTATTATTTTCTTATCGATTAGTTTGAGTTCTCTGTAGATTCTAGTTATCAGACCTTTGTCAGAAGCATAACCTGCAAAAATCTTCTCCCATTCTGAAGGTTGTCTGTTTGCTTCACTTACTGTGCTCTTGGCTGTGCAAAAGCTTTTTCGTTTAATCAGATCCCAGTAATGTATTTTTGGTGTTGCTTCAATTACCCGGGGGGTAGGGGGGAGGGTGGTTCTCCTCATAAAATATTTCCCAGGCTGATTTCTTCAAGTGTTTTCCCTGTACTCTCTAGTATTTTTATAGTTTCATGTCTTAAGTTTAAATCTTTTATCCAGTGAGAATCAATTTTTGTTAATGGTGAAAGGTGGGGATCCAGTTTCAATCTTCTATAGGTTGCCGTCCAGTTCACCCAGCACCATTTGTTAAATAGGGGGTCTTTCCCCGGCTGAATATTTTTGATAGGCTTGCCGAAGATCAAATGGTGATAAGTAGTGGGGTTCATTTCTTGATTGTCTATTCAGTTCCATAAATCTACTGGTCTGTTTTTGTGCCAGTACCATGCTGTTTTGATCACTATAGATTTATAGTATAGCCTGAAGTTTGGTAATGTGATACCTCCTGATTTGTTCTTATTTCTGAGTAATGTATTTGCTATTTAAATTTTTTTCTGATTCTATATAAAACAAAGTACTATTTTTTCAAGTTCTTTAAAGTATGACAATGGTGCTTTAACAGGGATTGCATTAAATCTATAAATTGCTTTTGGTAGTATGGACATTTTAACAATGTTGATTCTTCCCAGCCATGAGCATGGTATGTTTTTCCATTTGTTAACATCTTCAGGTATTTCTTTTCTCAGAGCTTCATAGTTTTCCACATAGAGGTCGTTCACGTCCTTTGTTAGGTAAATTACCAAGTATTTCATCCTCTTTGGCACTATTATAAAAGGAATAGATCCTTGATTTTTTTTCCAGCTTGACTATTGTTAGCGTATATAAAAGCTACTGATTGTAAGTATTGATTTTGTATCCTGAGATGCTGCTGTATTCCTTGATCACTTCTAAGAGTTTTGAAGTTGAGTCCTTGGGATTTTCCAGGTATAGGATCATATCATCAGCAAAGAGTGAGAGTTTGATCTCCTCTGACCCTGTTTGGACACTAGGCTTTGTAATTGTGGCTTGTCTCCTACAACCTTACAAAGGCCTCTTTCAGAGTTTTAGCCAGAGACTCTGAGGACCTACTTGGTGAGATAGTGCAAGCTATCTCTGTTTGATATCAGCCAACCTCTACCCTATCCTAAGAAACTACAGAATTAGGTTTAAATCTCAACTGTGAAGAGATACAAATAGCAGCAACACCCAGCCCCCACCCTTCAGTTCTTTTCTGCTATAGAGCTCGAAGGTCAACCTCAGAATGTCCCCGAGTGTACAGCCCCAGACATGGGTTCCAACCAAATTGTCTCAGGCAGTGCAAACCCTGCCCAACAGAGAGGGATTCAGGGGTCTCCAACAGCTTGATTGGATCCAGGAATCCCCACTCCCACCCAGCAGACTCAGTCCACACTGCTGTTCGGTTCTCTGCTCACAGGCCCAGTGGAGCCAGGGGCCTCACCCCCACCCACCAGTCTCAGTCCACATCCAACTAGCCTTTGCTTGCCAGACCAGTTGGGTAGGGGACCACACCCCCACCTGCCAGTCTCAGTCTACTGCCTGGCAAGCCTCTGTTTGCAGGCTCTGTTGGAGTCAGGGTACCAGGCCCTCTGGTCTCAGTCTACACACAACTAGCCTCTGCTTGCCAGAGCAGTTGGAGTCAGGGGATCATGCCCCCACCTGCCAGTCTTAGTCCATATAGAGCTAGCCTCTGCTTGTCAGACCAGTTGGAGTCAGGGAATCATGCCCACGTCTGCCAGTCTGAGTCCACTGCCTGGCAAGCCTCTGTTTGCATTCTCTTTTAGAGTCAGGGCACTGCACTCCACCAGCAGTTCTCAGTACTCACCTGGTAAGCCTCTACTCACCAGCCCCACTGGTCTTGGCTCACACCCAGCAAGCCACTGCTCAAGGGTTTTGTTGGAATCAGGGGATCACGCCCTTGCTCTCAAGTCGCAGTCCATGCCTATCAAGCCTCTGCTTGCAGGCCCGGCAGGGGCTGGAGACCAGCCCTGTCTGCCAAACTCAGTCCACACAGGGCAACCACTGTCGCGCTGTGGGTGCTGTCAGAGTTGGGGGTTCTGCACCCCGACCTGCCAGACACAGCCCAAACTGAGGGTCAACACTACTACTGGCTGGGCATAGTCATAACTGGGGGACTGCTCCTCCTCTCACCAAGTGACCCTTTCTTCCCACACCTTCTTTCTTCCCCATTAGTCTGTCCTGATAGTTGGCCATCCACACTATGCCTGGTTCTCTCAGGACAAGACCAAACACTCTGTGCTTTGCAGGGGGCAGAACTTCAGACCACCATGCGAGGGGGAAAGGGTGGACTGGGAGTTTGGACTTGTGGGGGGAAATATCTGTTCAATTTTATGCTTGGCGGGGTGGTGTCTACGTTCTTAAGTGGGACTTCCCAGGAGAAAGAGACCTGGGTTTAGCGGCTCTCTCCAGCGAGGTAAAATGAGAGGTCTTTTGTTCCCTGCTTGTTCACAGATAGCCTGTGGCAGGCCTCCTGCCCCGGGAGGGGTCTCCCGTCCTCTAGTCAATAGGCTTTTTACCTGTAATTTGGTTTCTTGAATGCTCTTCCTTGGAGTTATAGCTTGTGGAACTTCTTTCTTGGCTCAGCTCCCTGTCTTTGGCTTCATAGAGTCCAATTCCATCCAGTTTTTCTTCCTCTGCTCAGGAGCCTCTGCCAAGGATTGGTACTAGTTGGTCTTCTTCCCAGAATTCCTTATTTTACTACTTTATCATTATTATTATAATTTAAAAGTCCAATCTTTAAAAAAAACTTTTCATTTGAAATGATTTTTGTAGAAGCCTTAGAAAGATAATGTAGAGAATTCTCATATACCTTTGAAAAAGTCAGCTTTTGTTAAGGGAACATCCTATATTACTTTGGTACAATTATAAAAACTAAAAAAATGAATATTGATGTGATAATCTTAACTGAACTGCACATTCCATCTGAATTTCACCAGTTTCCCACCAAAGCTTTGTCTGTTACAGGATCCAGTCCTGGGTGGCACCGGTTGTCATGGCTGCTTAGTCTCTTCAGCCTGTGGTAGTAGCTCAGCTTTCCTTCTAGGTCATGACCTTGACACTTTTGAAGAGTAGTGGTCAGGTATTTTTTACAGAGTCTCTTGGCTTGGGTTTGTGTGATGTTTTTTCATGACGAGTCTGAGATTATGGATTTTTGGAACAATACCAGAGAAGTGAAGTGCTCTCATCACATCGTATCAGTGGTACATAATGTCAGCATGACTTATGGCTGATGATGTTAATCTTGATTTGCCACATTTCTTAACTATAAAGCTAATATTTTTCCTTTCCTATAATATATTCCTTAGAATCAAGTTTAATTGCAGCCTATATTCAAAGGGATTAAGAGTGCTTAAACTTGACCTTCTTGAAGGAGGAGTGTGAAATCTTTGCAGGCATATTTTATTTTATTTATTTTTTTGCAGTTTTTGGCTGGGGCTGGGTTTGAACCCTCCACCTCCAGCATATGGGACCAGTGCCCTACTCCTTTGAGCCACAGGCACCGCTCAAGGCATATTTTAAAACCACTATAATAGTTAATAAATATTTTAGAGGGGTAGCAGTACAGTAGTTAATCAATATTTTGAGAAAGACATTTAAATATTCTCCCACTAATCTTGGCATTTATCAGAGGATCTTGCTTGCAGCAATCATTGTGGTATTCTAATGGTAATATTCCTTTACTTCTCCACATTAATTATTTGAAATTGTTTTGTATGGAAGATTTTCCCCTCCCCATTATTCATATGCGTTTGTATGTATGTATGCATGTGTGTATTTATTAGTATGGACTCATGAAGTGTTATTTCAATCTTTGGATCATATTCCAATACTATCATTGTTTATTTTATTGCTCAATTGTTTTGTCTTTGGCCATTGGGAACTCTCTTAGGTTGGATGTATTGTTTCTGAAATGACAAATTCTCCAAGATTGCACTGAATTTTCTCTTCCCTCAACCCTTACCCTCAGCCATTTCTCCAAGAGTCCCCTGTTAACGAAAGTGTAATACTCAAAGAACAGTATCTGGGAATGGGGTGTGCTCATTGCTACTGGGTGTCACTGTTGGCATGTCACTTGTTCTAGAGCCTCAAAGGAGACAGAGTTAGGATATCTGTGTAGGTATATATACATACGCATATATGTTTGAATATTTTCGTATGTTTATTAAAATAATTATGAGTTTATACTAGTACATTCAACTCTAACCCAGCTATGGGACTCATTCTAGCTTTCTATTTTATTTGTTATAATTTATTTCTCAGATATTAAGAACCCTGGCTCATATCATCTGTAGTTTATTAAATTATTGATTTATTTATGTGAATACTTTAGTGTATGTTTAAAATACTTTCAGAATAGCTAAGGAATATTCCTTTGAGAGTCAAACTGTCCTCAAGAGTATAGTGTTAATGTCTACTTTTTAAAAATCTTTAGTCTTAAAATATCCAGTTAATACACTGTCTTCCAAACTTACTTGGATTAGACCAGGCATGGTGGCTCATTCCTACAATCCCAGTACTCTGGGAGGCTGAGGTGGCTGAATTGCTTGAGCTTGGGAGTGCAAGACCACACTGAGCAAGGGTAAGACCCCATCTCTTCTAAAAATAGAAAAATTAGCGAGGCCCTTATGGCAGGAGCCTGTAGTCCCAGATACTTGGGAGGCTGAGGCAGGAGGATCCTTTAGCCCAGGAGTTTGAGGTTGCTGTGAGCTAGGCTGACACCCTGGCATTCTATCCCAGGCAACAGAGTGAGATTCTGTTTCAAAAACAAATGACAACAACAATAAAAACAGTTACTTAGATTAGCTTCTTTTGTTTCCCTAAGCCTCTTCAGTGAGGTTACACCATATACATTTGTGATACAAGTAGATTCATTTTTCATAGCATGCATCCTATGCTAGAAACAGGTGGGTTTGGATCTCTCAAAATCAAGTTTATTTCTAAACATCTGCACATAGTAAAGCTTCCTCCATATGGCATCAAGTTCTTTGGGTTTTTCCTGTATGCAGGAGAGTGGCTTCACTACTACAGCACCACACAGGGCAGTGCTGCCCCTCGACATTTCCCTTGCGCAGTCCTGTGGTGGTGGGCATCCTCCCACAACCCATGGGGATCTCTGATCTTGTAAGCATAATCATACAGTACATAGAGTTTGGGTATGGCTTCTTCCACTTTGAAAAATCTACTTAAAATTCATCCATGCTCTTGAATAATTGATAGTTCATTCCATTTTATTGCTGAGTAGGAGTAGTAAATTCCATTCAGTGGATATGCTAAGTGTTTTGTTATTCATTTGTTAAAGGACGTCTTGGTTACTTCTGGTTTAGAATAATTATATACAGGACTTTATGTGAATTATAAATTTTCAATTCACCTGGGTAAATGTCTAGTAGTGAAATTGCAGGTTGTGTGATAATGGCTTGTGGGTTTGTGTACTTCTATAAGAAACTGTCACAGCCTGTTCTGACATGGCTGTGTATCAGTTTGCACTCCCATCAGTGATAAATGAGAATTCTTGATGCTCCATGTCCATGTCAGCATTTGGTATGTTTTTAACAGGCCATAAATTACTTTTATTTTAAACGCCTAATAGTTTATCTCAAAATGATACTGGAGCTTAGCTGGTATAATATTATTTGCAATGTTCTATTGCATGATATAATAGTATATAGCAAGGTAAATTATTAATGTCTGTAAAACTAAGGGAAAGGTAAGATAACTTTCATTTTATTGTTATATATTTTTTAAGGTTTTTCCTAGCGTCCTTGGAGTGAATTCTTCTCTTTTAAACCCAATGATTCATTAAAAATTAGAATTGTTCTAAAATTTTAGAATTAAATATTTTAAAATCTTAAGATGATAACAGCTATACATAAACTTAAAATTTAGAAAACTTGCAAAAATTCTAATTTTTATTTTTTTTCAAGACAGGGTCTCACTTTGTCGCCCTTGGTAGAGTGGCATGGCTTCAAAGCTCATAGCAACCTCAAACTCTTGGGCTCAAATGATCCTCTTGCCTCAGTGCTTTTTTTTTTTTTGTTTTTTTAGTAGAGATGGGGTCTCACTCTTGCTCAGGCTGGTCTCCAACCCTTGAGCTCAGGCAATCCACCTGCCTCAGCCTCCCAGAGTGCTAGAATTACAGGTGTGAGCCATCGCACCTGGCTTTAAAAGTATTTTTGCAAAACAAGATTTCATAGTAAACTTACTTGTCTTGTTTCCTGTATAGGCACAAGGAAAACTTAGGGATTTTTAAAGAAATAATTTATTGTATGATAATGAAATTCTACAGATTATAAAAAGTATAGTCAAAAATACTTAGAACACAGTTGAGGTAGTGAGTAAAAAAATGAGTTAATCTGTGTACATGCACTATTTTATACCCTAAACCTTTACCTTAAAACATTCTAGAATGTTGCAGAATACACAAGTATACTTCCTTTTAGCTTTCAGAGTGATGATGTCATTACATATTATGTAATGTCTGGAAAATGCCCATATACTCATGAGAGAAAGGGAGTGAAAAGGCAAATAGTATTTTAGTTTATTTTGAAAACAGTTCCAGGGCTCAAAGGGTGTTGGTGACACCCTGAGGTCTCAAGGCCACACTGATGACACTGTCTGAGGCTGTGAACAGGCACCCACAGATTGGATTGAAAGAGAAATACAGGGATGCACAACTAAAGGTTCAGACTTCGGTGTTTTAGTAATGAAACTACCAAAGCGAGGTCCTTACTTGTGAAAGCATTGTCATTTTTATTAAATCATTGAGAGACAAGGTCAAAGTCACTTTATATAACTTTACTATGTGTTTGTATCAATATAGCCTGGGAACATTCTGATATAAATTTATTATCAGAATTTTGTAATACAATAGGATCATCTTGTCATCAACCATCAGGGAAAGCCATTTAATCTTATATGTAAATCAGCGGTTCTCAACCTGTGAGTTGAGACTAACAGGAACTGTATTAAAGGGCCACGGCATCAGGAGGGTTGAGAACCCCTGATCTAAATGGAGTAGAGGACGAACACGACTAATTTCATGCTGAGAGGAAGCAGGATACAAGGTTCTCTTATCTTAGAAATATATGAGAGCTTGGTGGGTTTCTAGATTTGTGAATACTATAGTTGATAGATTTCTCACATACGATTCAGCAGAGTTTAAATTCCTGAGAGTTACTGAATTTCTGATGATAAATTGCAACAGTTAAGCGATGATGAGATTTTAATGCTGAAATTTTGGCTGGCTTACTCAGTAAACAAGTAATTCATTTTTATATACTGGCTTCAGAAAAATTAAATCATTTTATACACAATGGAATTAGAAACATTATCTAGTCCTAGATTATATGAAGATTACTATTGGCATATTATCTTGATGCTGTGTAGGCTTCACATTAATAATTCTTGATATGGAAAACCAGCACATGTTCTTTGTGAATACAAAAGACTACTTGAGATTGAATCTTTAGCCTATCACTTATTTCTGCCATTATTATTTTGCTCACATATACACATGCTGTATTGAACACAAATAACTTGATAGTCTTGTACTGTGAAGAAATGTTTAAGACTGTAGCTTTCTAAAAATTTATTTGGTGACAGAGAGGGCCAGTTAGAAAAGACCCCACATGTTTTATCTCTTTTTCTCCTAGTAGCCCCAAAACAATGCAGTTATCTTGAACAGAGACAACAGAATAAAATATGTAAAAAGTTTCTGCACAGCCAAGAACACAGTAAGTAAAGCAAGCAAACAGCCCTCAGAATGGGAGAAGATATTTGCAGGTTATATCTCCAACAAAAGTTTAATAACCAGAATCCACAGAGAACTCAAACGTATAAGCAAGAAAAGAACAAGTGATCCCATCACAGGCTGGGCAAGGGACTTGAAGAGAAACTTCTCTGAAAAAGACAGGCGCACAACCTACAGACATATGAAAAAATGCTCATCTTTAATCATCAAAGAAATGCAAATCAAAACTACTTTGAGACGTCATCTAACTCCAATAAGATTAGCCCATATCACAAAATCCCAAGACCAGAGATGTTGGCGTGGATGTGGAGAAAAGGGAACACTTTTCCACACTACTGGTGGGAATGCATATTAATGCATTCTTTTTGGAAAGATGTTTGGAGAACACTTAGAGATCTAAAAATAGATCTGCCATTGAATCCTGTAATTCCTCTATTAGGCATATACCCAGAAGACCAAAAATCACATCATAACAAAGATATTTATACCAGAATGTTTATTGCAGCCCAATTCATAATTGCTAAGTCATGGAAAAAGCCGAAGTGCCCATCCATCCACAAATGGATTAATAAATTGTGGTATATGTACACCATGGAATATTATGCAGCCTTAAAGAAAGATGGAGACTTTACCTCTTTCATGGTTACATGGATGGAGCTGGAACATATTCTTCTTAGTAAAGTATCTCAAGAATGGAAGAAAAAGTATCCAATGTACTCAGCCCTACTATGAAACTAATTTATGGCTTTCACATGAAAGCTATAACCCAGTTATCACCTAAGAATAGGGGGAAGAGAGAAAGGGCGGGGAGGGAGAGGTGAGGTGGGCAGAGAGAGGGTGATTGGTGGGTGCATCTGCGGTGCATCTTACAAGGGTATATGTGAAACTTAGTAAATGTAGAATGTAAATGTCTTAGCACAGTAACTAAGAAAATGCCAGGAAGGCTATGTTAACCAGTGTGATGAAAATGTGTCAAACAGTCTATAAAACCAGTGCATGGTGCCCCATGATTGCATTAATGTACACAGCTATGGTTTAATAAAAAATAAATAAATAAAATAAAATTATAACAATATATACTGATAACAAAAGATGAATGAGCACCTCTTATAATTGCCGAAGTCAAATGTGACTTGAGTACTACAAATTTAATACATTTTTTTCTTTTCTTCAAATGTGTATACTTTTTTTTCCAGTACCTTCTGTAGTAATGTATAGACGATGCCATGAGTCAGACGACCTCTGAGAAGATTATTCGCAGCTGGGGAATGGACCCTCGGGCGATTTGTCCGTAGATGCTCCTCATGGAGAAAGAGCCCAAGCTTATGGTGATCCTTAGGCACACATTCATTGTCTAACACTCCCCTCACCTGTCTTGTACCGTCTCAATAAAAGGCTACTGCAGCAGTTGCTCAGGGCTATCCTGCAAGCAATGTTAGCCTGCCTCCTGCCACCTTGTACTTCTAATCCACGTCATGCCTGGTTCCTTTCTGGGACGATCGAGTCCAGGGCCATAGAGGTCACTAAGGGCTGCAACACCTGGTGACCACGGCAGGACCCAGCAGGACACAACAGGACACCAGGGACATGGACCAAAGGGGAAAGTGACACTTGGAAGTACATGAGGCCTTTGGTAGACAGTGGGAGGAAGTCCAAAGGGAAACTCCGCTCAGGGCAAGTGGGACTTTGGCCAATCTAGAATCTAGGGAACCTTGCTCAGAATAAGTGAGGTCTTTCAAAGATAAGTAAAGACATTTAGAGAAAACAATGGGTAACTTCCTTTTTGGGGAGTCGTGAGAATTAGAAACTGAGGGAAAAAAGCGATGTTCAAACAGAATTTAAAAGTGAGGAGAATGGTGAGGTTCAGAGGGAAGCTGGACCTAAGGAGAAGTGGGAATCAAGAGTATATGATACAGACACAAATAAGCAAGGAATTACCTCTATGGCCATTATGGCTACTCAAATGAGGCTATTGGAAGACTGGGTAAATAATCTTACAGTCAATAATCTTACGGTCAGAAATGCTGATTTAGAGCACCCAATATTGCCCTCAGCACCTCCCTATGTAGATGAACTGCCTGTGACTTCTGTGATGAAGGCTGTGTTAGAAGGGCGTAAAACCGGTGACTTTAAGTGGGAAGACACTTTGGGGCTTTTTCCAGTTACGGTTACTGATATTCCTCCCAATCTGCAACACCCTCAAGGGGGCCAATATTTTGATCACCATCTGATCACCTTTGCGTTTATGAAAGATTTGAAACAGGCTGTAGCACAGTATGGCATGCAATCCCTGTTTTCTAGGTCTGTTAGAGGGGCTTGCACAAGAGCAGCGGCTCATTCCTTATTGACTGGGACATGATGGCCAGAACTGTTCTTGAGTCTGGACAGTATTTACAGTTCAAATCCTGGTGGAAGAAGGCTGACCTGATGAGTCACCAAAACCAGCCGAGAGGAGTCCCTATAACATCAGAACAGCTCACTGGTTCTGGCCAGGGGCTGGGATTTTCAATCAACTTCAATGTGATGACATCGCTGTAGTCCAGACAAGGCTGTGTTGTCTTAGGGCCTGGGAAAAGGTTCAGGCTCCTGGAGATATCTATAAATTTTTTATTAAGCTAATGCAGTCAGGGAATGAACTGTATACCAACTTTCTAGCCTGACTAAAAACTGCAGTCGATAAGGCCATTGCCCATCCGGAGCGCAGAGACTTGCTATTCCAAACTTCAGCATTTGAGAATGCTAACTCTGAGTGTCAAAAGGCCTTGCAACCTTTGAGAGCACAAAATGCCCCTTTAGAGGAATATATATGGGCATGTGCTGATATAGGAACGGAATTCCACAAGGCTAATTTGCTTGCTGCCGCTTTAAAAGAAGGGGTCAGATCCATACCGTTCTAGATGTCATAACTGCCCTTCTTGTTCCAGAATACACTTACCTCCCTTTCCGGAGGGAACCAACCCTAGAGGAGAAGCAGCAAATCAGAGATGGCAGATGGATGTGACCATTGTCTCATCCTTTGGTAGATTGAAACATGTTCATCATTCTATAGATACTTTCTCTCATTTCTCTTAGGCTACTGCTTTACTGGGAGAAGGACTCACCATGTCATTCATCATTTGTTAGAGTGCTTTAATATTATGGGCCTCCCTAAATCTATGAAAACTGATAATACACCTTCTTATTCTACTCACAAATTAAATACCTTCCTATCTTTTTGGAATATTCACTTATCTCATGGCATTCCTTACAATTCTCAAGGACAAGCCATTATTCAGCAACATCATAAAACATTGAAAGATATGTTAGATAAACAGAGGGGGGGAGAGGATATCCTCCCCTTGAATAATAGTCCTAAGTATATGCTCACTACAGCTCTTTTCACTCTCCATTTTCTGAATCTCAGCAATGATGGAAAGACAGCTGCAGAATGCCATTGGACATCTCTCATTCATCCACCATCCTCTCCAATACAACAACCTATTTTTTATAGAAAACCTGACATGTCAGAGTGGAAGCCTGGTTATGTACTGCATTGGGGTCGAGGTTATGCCCATATTATTACAGAACACCAAGAGAAGCTGTGGTTACCAGCCCGCTGGATTAAGCCTCGACATCAGCAGGACACCTTGCCAGCACCTTAACAAATTTGTTTTCACTAACTTTTCTTTTCTTCACAGGATTTTTGGAGGCTAGGTAATTTCATAATAGAGAAACCCTGGATCAATCTCCTCTGTGGGAGCTCTAGCTGCCTCTCCCATGTCACCATCCATCTTTAGCAGGAAGCAGTTAAGAGCAGTCAGCATCCTGTTTCCCTAAGAGGCAGTTGGAGCTTCTATGCAGAGTGGCAAGATTGATACAGGATTTCATTATTTTGAGGGTGAATAACAAGCCCCAGGTAAGCTTAGTATGATCTTCTAAACCTTTGAAGAGTATGACAACAAAGACCTCGAACAGCAGGCTTCAAGGTAATGGGTTTACTGGTATTGGCTCAGGTAAGAGAATTTCACTTGTTGGATTTATATTTGTTCAGTTGGGCACCTGATCTTTACTTAAAGTTATATTGCTCTTTGGAAAGGGTCTGAGTTCAGTATAGCCCGTTCCCCACCTAAGATAACCTTGGGTGGTGGTTAATACTTCCCATGGAAGCGTCATAAGCCCTATGGGTCAGCTTGTAGCACGTAGTTGGGTGGTGATTAGCACAAAGGGGACATGTTTTGACTACGCCTAGTTTGGCTAAAATAGTTTCCCTTATGCCGGAATTAGTTCCGTTGGTGTAATTCTGTGTTATGCTCATATGCCCTTTTGTTTCTTTTACTTAGCAGGAAGGAAAGCTCCTCAGTGAGAACAACTGAAATAGCCAATGACAGATTTTCTCCCTTGCCTATCCAGAAATGTCTTTAATACACTAGAGGGGGAAAATGTAGAGGATGCCAAGAGCCAGACAACCTCTGAGCAAGATGATTTGCAGCTGGGGGACAGACCCTCAGGTGATTCGTCCGCAGATGCTCCTTGCGAAGAAAGAGCCCGAGCCCATGGTGATCCTTAGGCACGTAGTCATTGTCTAACACTCCCCTCACCTGTCTTGTATCATCTCAATAAAAGGCTACTGCAGAGGTTGCTCAGGGCTATCCTGCAAGCAAGGTTAGCCTGCCTCCTGCAAGCTTGTACTTCTAATCCGTGTCACGCCTGGTTCATTCCTGCGGCGGTCAAGTCCCAGGGCCATAGGGGCCACTAATGGCTGTGGCAGTAATGTACATTTAAAATACATTGTAAAAAGATATAAACCAGAAAAAGAGTTGGCATTTAATAAATCTAGGTGTGACTGCCTTCTCACATCTGTAGATTAGGAGTGGACAGTTGCCAAAGACTAGAAGCAGACAGCTGTCAGGCAAAAGTCTGATTTCTCAAAAAGTCTGTGGAAGAAAAAGATGATCCAGGGTTCAATTGAAAAGATGTTAAACCATTCAAAACAGTTTCAAAACTACTTTGAGATGTCATCTAACTCCAATAAGATTAGCCCATATCACAAAATCCCAAGAGTAGAGATGTTGGCGTGGATGTGGAGAAAAGGGAACACTTCTACACTGCTGGTGGGAATGCAAATTAATACATTCCTTTTGGAAAGATGTTTGGAGAACACTAAGAGATCTAAAAATAGATCTGCCATTCAATCCTATAATTCCTCTATTAGGCATATACCCAGAAGACCAAAAATCACATCATAACAAAGATATTTGTACCAGAATGTTTATTGCAGCCCAATTCATAATTGCTAAGTCATGGAAAAAGCCGAAGTGCCCATCAATTCACGAATGGATTAATAAATTGTGGTATATGTACACCATGGAATATTATGCAGCCTTAAAGAAAGATGGAGACTTTACCTCTTTCATGGTTACATGGATGGAGCTGGAACATATTCTTCTTAGTAAAGTATCTCAAGAATGGAAGAAAAAATATCCAATGTACTCAGCCCATGAAAGCTATAACCCAGTTATAACCTAAGAATAGGAGGAAGGGAGAGAGGGAGGGGAGAGGATGGGCGGAGGGAGGGTGATTGGTGGGATTACACCTGCAGTGCATTTTACAAGGGTATATGTGAAACTTAGTAAATGTAGAATTTAAATGTCTTGACACAATAACTAAGAAAATGCCAGGAAGGTTATGTTAACCAGTGTGATGAAAACGTGTCAAACGGTCTATAAAACCAGTGTATGGTGCCCCATGATTGCATTAATGTACACAGCTATGATTTAATAATAAAAAAAAGAAAAAAAATATTTATGAGGAATTGATCATAGAGGAGTGGTTTGAAAAAATCCTTTGGAAGTGTTTTTTTTTCCCCAGTACTTTTTGCTTGGTTTTTGGAATAGTAAGTGATTGTTAGTTTGGTTGTCACTTCTGCAAGAAAAGGCATTTTCACCAGACAGCAGTGGGAATGAAGAAATGGCCTCAAAGCTGCCTTTCCTTGCCAAGGGAAGTCTTCAGCCGCTCCTTCAGTTGATAAAGAATGGATTATAGGAATATTGAAGTACTTCACAAAACCCAGTGAAAGGAGTAATTAATGTAAATTATTACTAACTTTGGTACCAGACTTTGGGTTCTTGGTCCCTGAGTCAATAGAAATTGGCATGAGACCAAAAAATTTAGGCAAGTAGAGCTTTTTTCCTGGAAAAAAGGGGAAAGTGTTGGTTTAAGGGGCCAACCAGACTGGCTCTCCAGCTCTAGGACAAAGGGCTGGGGAACTTTTCTGGGGTTGTTAAGAGGGAGAGAGGTGTCAGCTTGGAAGTTACCGTGTGCAGAGGCAGGGCTCTGTGGGCAGCTGTGCACTTAGTGGTCCGGCTTCTCATGTACCACCTGTACCATGAGCATTTTGTCCCCACCTCTGGGTGTGACTTTTAACACTAAAATGAGATTGTATAAGGAAAAAGGCAGGTAGGGTCACTGTGACCATCTTTTGTGGCTTGAGGTGGCTAGAGATGCAAGAAAGATCTGGTTTCTTTATAGCGGGATTCCTTGTCCTCTGTCCCAGCAGTGTGCTTCAGGGGTCCTAGAAGACCACACCCAAGAGACAGATTGGTCCCCTCATAATGTGGGTATGGACTGAATTCCAATGGCTAGGGAGTCATTTGCTTTTTTTCCCTCTGCAGTTAATTAAGCTGGGTCATGCAGCCCCATGTCACTTCCCTCGGTCAGAAGCGTGAGGCCTTAGTGCTGTCCCTTTGCTGGCTCAGTTGCTACTTGGCAGCCCTCATGGGTCTCCATTATCCAATTTCCATGCAGTCCGGCATCTTCACTTTGCCTTCTTTCCTATAACACATCCTTTCAGACTTTTTTTTTTTTTTTTTTTTTACTGAAATAACACTTTAAATTGAGGGAAAGAACATTTGTTACTCTATTTTTTTTTGGCCAGGGCTGGGCTTGAACCCACCACCTCTGGCATATGGGGCCAGTTCCCTACTCCTTGAGCCACAGGCACCACCCTCTATTTTGCTTTTTTATTTTACTCAGCCCACTTAATACCCAACATGTACTAAAAAATATTTAGCTGTTTTTTTTATGCATATATCCTTTTTTTTTTTTTATTGTTGGGGATTCATTGTATTTAGCTGTTTAAAAAGGTAATAGCCTTTTCTTCTCATCCTCCTGAAAGACTGCGTTTTCTAATAATACTCTTCCAAAGCTCTGCACACAAATCTCTCAATTAAAAATTCACTTTGTTCTGTTAAGCTTTAGAGTTGGGAATGATAAGCTCAGAGGTGAAATCATCATCTTTCACGTATGAATTTTCCTATAGAGTGTCACATTTACGGCCTTTATAAAGCAGCTCTATTTTTTTTCTTTCCTCAATTTTAAAACTTAATTAACTGTGATGATTTTTTATGTCAATATACGGCCCTTGGAAATTTTTCCATAAAATTCCATTGAGTACTTAAAATCCCTACAGTTTGATTGACTCTTAGGAGCTTCAGACTTCTTTTTCCTTACTGCTGTTCCATTTGTTTTCTTATTGTTTTTCATCTAACCTGCTGAAACTGGCACTGTTGGGAGACATTATCTTTACAACCAGGAAAAGTTCTGTTGTGATTAGGATGTGAGCTCTGGATCCAGACGACCTAGGTTCAAATGAAGATAACAATTGGACCTATCTCATGGGGGAGATACTGAATATTGAAGAAGTTAATTCATGTAAATTGTTTAGCATTACAACAGATGTACAATAGGATTTAATACAATTTATTAAGGGCTTACCATAATTTAGGACCTGTAATAGACACTAGAGATTTAGCTACAAAAAGAATAAATACATCCTTAAGATAAGAGTTTAGTAGAAGTATATGTTGAAACAAATACAGTAGTCACTTGATATCCATGAGGGATTGGTTCAAGGACACCTCACAGATGACAAAATCCACAGATGTTCAAGTCTCTTTTAGAAAATGGCACAGTATTTGCATATAACCTATGCACATCCACCTGCATACTTTAAATCATCTCTAGATTACTTATAATACGAAACACAATGTAAATGCTATGTAAATAGTTACATAGGTAATAATGACAAGGCAAAAGGCTTGTACATGTTCAGAACAGAGGTAACCATCTATTTTTTCCCCAAATATTTTCAATTCACTGTTGGTTGAATCCACAAATGCAGAATCCAGAGATATGAAGGCCAGCTATAAGTAACATATAATGTAATATGCATTATACTGATATCATACAAGTGACAGGGGTGGGGTGTGAATCTGGGGATTCTGCAAAGCTTCTAGAGGAGGAGTATTCTGGCTGAGGTTGAACTGTGGCTGGATAATGATGAAGAGTGATCTGGACACTGCAGTTGTTAAGAGGCAGAACAGGCTGCATCTTGGGCAGGTGACATCATGGGCAGGCAGCATCCTAGGCAGGAGGCTCTATTACTTTGTTCCTGCACTCAATCCTGGAGGCTTGCTCAGGGCCTATTTTTTTAGGCATTCAAATAATTTGGAATGTTCAATGAATTAAATTAATTTTTGATTAAACTGTTTTGAATGGTTTAACATCTTTTCAATTGAACCCTGGATCATCTTTTTCTTCCACAGACTTTTTGAGAAATCAGACTTTTGCCTGACAGCTGTCTGCTTCTAGTCTTTGGCAACTGTCCACTCCTAATCTACAGATGTGAGAAGGCAGTCACACCTAGATTTATTAAATGCCAACTCTTTTTCTGGTTTATATCTTTTTACAATGTATTTTAAATGTACATTACTGCCACAGCCATTAGTGGCCCCTATGGCCCTGGGACTTGACCGCCGCAGGAATGAACCAGGCGTGACACGGATTAGAAGTACAAGCTTGCAGGAGGCAGGCTAACCTTGCTTGCAGGATAGCCCTGAGCAACCTCTGCAGTAGCCTTTTATTGAGATGATACAAGACAGGTGAGGGGAGTGTTAGACAATGACTACGTGCCTAAGGATCACCATGGGCTCGGGCTCTTTCTTCGCAAGGAGCATCTGCGGACGAATCACCTGAGGGTCTGTCCCCCAGCTGCAAATCATCTTGCTCAGAGGTTGTCTGGCTCTTGGCATCCTCTACATTTTCCCCCTCTAGTGTATTAAAGACATTTCTGGATAGGCAAGGGAGAAAATCTGTCATTGGCTATTTCAGTTGTTCTCACTGAGGAGCTTTCCTTCCTGCTAAGTAAAAGAAACAAAAGGGCATATGAGCATAACACAGAATTACACCAACGGAACTAATTCCGGCATAAGGGAAACTATTTTAGCCAAACTAGGCGTAGTCAAAACATGTCCCCTTTGTGCTAATCACCACCCAACTACGTGCTACAAGCTGACCCATAGGGCTTATGACGCTTCCATGGGAAGTATTAACCACCACCCAAGGTTATCTTAGGTGGGGAACGGGCTATACTGAACTCAGACCCTTTCCAAAGAGCAATATAACTTTAAGTAAAGATCAGGTGCCCAACTGAACAAATATAAATCCAACAAGTGAAATTCTCTTACCTGAGCCAATACCAGTAAACCCATTACCTTGAAGCCTGCTGTTCGAGGTCTTTGTTGTCATACTCTTCAAAGGTTTAGAAGATCATACTAAGCTTACCTGGGGCTTGTTATTCACCCTCAAAATAATGAAATCCTGTATCAATCTTGCCACTCTGCATAGAAGCTCCAACTGCCTCTTAGGGAAACAGGATGCTGACTGCTCTTAACTGCTTCCTGCTAAAGATGGATGGTGACATGGGAGAGGCAGCTAGAGCTCCCACAGAGGAGATTGATCCAGGGTTTCTCTATTATGAAATTACCTAGCCTCCAAAAATCCTGTGAAGAAAAGAAAAGTTAGTGAAAACAAATTTGTTAAGGTGCTGGCAAGGTGTCCTGCTGATGTCGAGGCTTAATCCAGCGGGCTGGTAACCACAGCTTCTCTTGGTGTTCTGTAATAATATGGGCATAACCTCGACCCCAATGCAGTACATAACCAGGCTTCCACTCTGACATGTCAGGTTTTCTATAAAAAATAGGTTGTTGTATTGGAGAGGATGGTGGATGAATGAGAGATGTCCAATGGCATTCTGCAGCTGTCTTTCCATCATTGCTGAGATTCAGAAAATGGAGAGTGAAAAGAGCTGTAGTGAGCATATACTTAGGACTATTATTCAAGGGGAGGATATCCTCTCCCCCCCTCTGTTTATCTAACATATCTTTCAATGTTTTATGATGTTGCTGAATAATGGCTTGTCCTTGAGAATTGTAAGGAATGCCATGAGATAAGTGAATATTCCAAAAAGATAGGAAGGTATTTAATTTGTGAGTAGAATAAGAAGGTGTATTATCAGTTTTCATAGATTTAGGGAGGCCCATAATATTAAAGCACTCTAACAAATGATGAATGACATGGTGAGTCCTTCTCCCAGTAAAGCAGTAGCCTAAGAGAAATGAGAGAAAGTATCTATAGAATGATGAACATGTTTCAATCTACCAAAGGATGAGACAATGGTCACATCCATCTGCCATCTCTGATTTGCTGCTTCTCCTCTAGGGTTGGTTCCCTCCGGAAAGGGAGGTAAGTGTATTCTGGAACAAGAAGGGCAGTTATGACATCTAGAACGGTATGGATCTGACCCCTTCTTTTAAAGCGGCAGCAAGCAAATTAGCCTTGTGGAATTCCGTTCCTATATCAGCACATGCCCATATATATTCCTCTAAAGGGGCATTTTGTGCTCTCAAAGGTTGCAAGGCCTTTTGACACTCAGAGTTAGCATTCTCAAATGCTGAAGTTTGGAATAGCAAGTCTCTGCGCTCCGGATGGGCAATGGCCTTATCGACTGCAGTTTTTAGTCAGGCTAGAAAGTTGGTATACAGTTCATTCCCTGACTGCATTAGCTTAATAAAAAATTTATAGATATCTCCAGGAGCCTGAACCTTTTCCCAGGCCCTAAGACAACACAGCCTTGTCTGGACTACAGCGATGTCATCACATTGAAGTTGATTGAAAATCCCAGCCCCTGGCCAGAACCAGTGAGCTGTTCTGATGTTATAGGGACTCCTCTCGGCTGGTTTTGGTGACTCATCAGGTCAGCCTTCTTCCACCAGGATTTGAACTGTAAATACTGTCCAGACTCAAGAACAGTTCTGGCCATCATGTCCCAGTCAATAAGGAATGAGCCGCTGCTCTTGTGCAAGCCCCTCTAACAGACCTAGAAAACAGGGATTGCATGCCATACTGTGCTACAGCCTGTTTCAAATCTTTCATAAACGCAAAGGTGATCAGATGGTGATCAAAATATTGGCCCCCTTGAGGGTGTTGCAGATTGGGAGGAATATCAGTAACCGTAACTGGAAAAAGCCCCAAAGTGTCTTCCCACTTAAAGTCACCGGTTTTACGCCCTTCTAACACAGCCTTCATCACAGAAGTCACAGGCAGTTCATCTACATAGGGAGGTGCTGAGGGCAATATTGGGTGCTCTAAATCAGCATTTCTGACCGTAAGATTATTGACTGTAAGATTATTTACCCAGTCTTCCAATAGCCTCATTTGAGTAGCCATAATGGCCATAGAGGTAATTCCTTGCTTATTTGTGTCTGTATCATATACTCTTGATTCCCACTTCTCCTTAGGTCCAGCTTCCCTCTGAACCTCACCATTCTCCTCACTTTTAAATTCTGTTTGAACATCGCTTTTTTCCCTCAGTTTCTAATTCTCACGACTCCCCAAAAAGGAAGTTACCCATTGTTTTCTCTAAATGTCTTTACTTATCTTTGAAAGACCTCACTTATTCTGAGCAAGGTTCCCTAGATTCTAGATTGGCCAAAGTCCCACTTGCCCTGAGCGGAGTTTCCCTTTGGACTTCCTCCCACTGTCTACCAAAGGCCTCATGTACTTCCAAGTGTCACTTTCCCCTTTGGTCCATGTCCCTGGTGTCCTGTTGTGTCCTGCTGGGTCCTGCCGTGGTCACCAGGTGTTGCAGCCCTTAGTGACCTCTATGGCCCTGGACTCGATCGTCCCAGAAAGGAACCAGGCATGACGTGGATTAGAAGTACAAGGTGGCAGGAGGCAGGCTAACATTGCTTGCAGGATAGCCCTGAGCAACTGCTGCAGTAGCCTTTTATTGAGACGGTACAAGACAGGTGAGGGGAGTGTTAGACAATGAATGTGTGCCTAAGGATCACCATAAGCTTGGGCTCTTTCTCCATGAGGAGCATCTACGGACAAATCGCCCGAGGGTCCATTCCCCAGCTGCGAATAATCTTCTCAGAGGTCGTCTGACTCATGGCATCGTCTATACATTACTACAGAAGGTACTGGAAAAAAAAGTATACACATTTGAAGAAAAGAAAAAAATGTATTAAATTTGTAGTACTCAAGTCACATTTGACTTCGGCAATTATAAGAGGTGCTCATTCATCTTTTGTTATCAGTATATATTGTTATAATTTTATTTTATTTATTTATTTTTTATTAAACCATAGCTGTGTACATTAATGCAATCATGGGGCACCATGCACTGGTTTTATAGACTGTTTGACACATTTTCATCACACTGGTTAACATAGCCTTCCTGGCATTTTCTTAGTTACTGTGCTAAGACATTTACATTCTACATTTACTAAGTTTCACATATACCCTTGTAAGATGCACCGCAGATGCACCCACCAATCACCCTCTCTCTGCCCACCTCACCTCTCCCTCCCCGCCCTTTCTCTCTTCCCCCTATTCTTAGGTGATAACTGGGTTATAGCTTTCATGTGAAAGCCATAAATTAGTTTCATAGTAGGGCTGAGTACATTGGATACTTTTTCTTCCATTCTTGAGATACTTTACTAAGAAGAATATGTTCCAGCTCCATCCATGTAACCATGAAAGAGGTAAAGTCTCCATCTTTCTTTAAGGCTGCATAATATTCCATGGTGTACATATACCACAATTTATTAATTCATTCGTGAATTGATGGGCACTTCGGCTTTTTCCATGACTTAGCAATTATGAATTGGGCTGCAATAAACATTCTGGTACAAATATCTTTGTTATGATGTGATTTTTGGTCTTCTGGGTATATGCCTAATAGAGGAATTACAGGATTCAATGGCAGATCTATTTTTAGATCTCTTAGTGTTCTCCAAACATCTTTCCAAAAGGAATGTATTAATTTGCATTCCCACCAGCAGTGTAGAAGTGTTCCCTTTTCTCCACATCCACGCCAACATCTCTACTCTTGGGATTTTGTGATATGGGCTAATCTTACTGGAGTTAGATGACATCTCAAAGTAGTTTTGATTTGTATTTCTCTGATGATTAAAGATGATGAGCATTTTTTCATATGTTTGTAGGCCGTGTGCCTGTCTTCTTCAGAGAAGTTTCTCTTGAATTCCCTTCCCCAGCCTGTGATGGGATCACTTGTTCTTTTCTTGCTTATACGTTTGAGTTATCTGTGCATTCTGGTTATTAAACCTTTGTCGGAGACATAATCTGCAAATATCTTCTTCCATTCTGAGGGCTGTTTGCTTGCTTTACTTACTGTTTTCTTGGCTGTGCAGAAGCTTTTTAGTTTGATTAGTTACAGTAGTGTATTTTTGAAGCTGCTTCAATTGCCCAGGGGTCCTCCTAATAAAATACTCACCCAGACTAATTTCTTCAAGGGTTTTCCCTGCACTCTCTTCTAGTATTTTTATAGTTTCATGTCTTAAGTTTAAATCTTTAATCCAGTGAGAGTCTATCTTAGTTAATGGTGAAAGGTGTGGGTCCAGTTTCAGTTTTCTACAGGTTGCCAGCCAGTTCACCCTGCACCATTTGTTAAATAGGGAAATTTTTACCCACTGAATGTTTTTAATTGGCTTGTCGAAGATCAAATAACAGTAAGTAGCTGGATTTATCTCTTGGTTCTCTATTCTGTTCCAGACATCTACATCTCTGCTTTTGTGCCAGTACCATGCTGTTTGATCACTATTGATTTATAGTATAGTCTGAGGTCTGGTTGCGTGATTCCTCCTGCTTTGTTTTTATTTCTGAGTAATGTCTTGGCTAGTCGAGGTTTTTTCTGATTTCATATAAAACAAAGTATTGTTTTTTCAAGATCTTTAAAGTATGACAGTGGAGCTTTAATAGGGATTGCATATTGTTTTGGGTAGTATGAACATTTTAACAATGTTGATTCTTCCCAGCCATGAGCATGGTATGTTTTTCCATTTGTTAACATTTTCAGCTATTTTTTTCTTACAGTTTCATAGTTCTTTTTATAGAGATCTTTCACATCCTTTGTTAGATAAACTTCCAAATATTTCATCTTCTTTGGCAGTACTGTGAATGGAATAGAGTCCTTAACTGTTTTTTCAGCTTGACTATTGTTGGTATATATAAAAGCTACTGATTTATGAATGTTGATTTTTCTAAAATGAGACGCTGGTGTATTCCTTGATCACTTCTAAGAGTTTTGTAGTAGAATCCCTGGTGTTTTCCAGATATACAATCATATCATCTGCGAAGAGTGAAAGTTTGATCTTTTCTGACCGTATATGGATACCCTTGATCGCCTTTTCTTCGCTAATTGTGGTGGCTAAAACTTCCATTACAATGTTAAAGAGCAGTGGAGACAATGAGCAGCCTTGTCTGGTTCCTGATCTGAGTGGAAATGATTTCAATTTAACTCCGTTCAATACAGTATTGGCTGTGGGTTTGCTGTAGATGGCCTCTATCAGTTTAAGAAATGTCCCTTCTATACCAATTTTCTTAAGTGTTGTGATCATGAAGGGATGCTGGATATTATCAAAAGCTTTTTCTGCATCAATTGAGAGAATCATATGGTCTTTGTTTTTTAGTTTGTTTATATGCTGAATTATGTTATAGATTTATGGATATTGACCCAGCCTTGAGACCCTGGGATAAACCCGACTTGGTCATGATGTATAATTTGTTTGATTTGTGTTGCTAGATTCTGTTTGTTAGAATCTTTTTGAATATTTTTGCATTTATATTCATTAGTGATATTGGTCTCTAATTTTCTTTTCTTGTTGGGTCTTTTCCTGGTTTGGGGATCATGGTGATGTTTGCTTCACAGAACGTGTTGGGTAGTCTTCCTTCTTTTTCTACGTTTTGGGACAGGTTGAGTAATATAGGTACTAATTTCTCTTTAAGGATTTGGTAGAATTCTGACATGAACCCATTTGGTCCCGGGCTTTTCTTTGTAGGGAGATTCTGTATGGTTTATGCTATTTCAGAACTTGATATTGGCCTGTTCAACATTTCCACTTGATTCTGGCTAAGTCTTGGAAGGTGATGTGCTTCCAAGTATTGGTCAATTCCTTCAGATATTCATATTTCTGACAATAAAGTTCTCATAATATTCATTAAGGATTTTTTGAATTTCTAAGGAGTCTGTTGTTATTTTGTCTTCGTTATTTCTGATTGATAAGATTAGAGATTTTACTCTTTTTTTCTGGTTAGGTTAGCCAAAGGTTTATCTATTTTATTGACCTTTTCAAAAAATCAACTTTTTGATTTATTGATCTGTTGTATAATTCTTTTGTTTTCAATTTCATTTAATTCTGCTCTAATTTTGCTTATTTCTTTTCTTCTACTGGGTTTGGGGTTGGCATGTTCTTCCTTTTCCAGCTGCTTGGGTGTCCTATTAAGTTGTTAACTTCCTCTCTTTCTGTTCTCTTGAGGAAGGCTTGCAGTACTAAAATTTATAAATTTTCCTCATAGGATTGCCTTTGCGGGTTCCCAGAGGTTCTGATAATTCATGTCTTCATTGTCATTTTGCTCCAAAAATTTGGCAGTTTCCTTCTTAATCTCACATCTGAACCAGGTATTATTCTGCATAAGGTTATTTAACTTCCATGTTTTTGTCTGAGTATGCAGATTCCTGTTGTTACTGAGTTCAAATTTTATTCCACGGTGTTCCAAGAAGATGTAAGGAATAATTTCTATTCCTTTAAATTTACTGAGGTTAGACTTGTGACCTGAGATGTGATTGATTTTGGAGTATGTTTCATGGGCTGATGAGACGTATGTGTATTCAGTTTTGTTGTGATGAAATGTTCTGTAGATGTCTGCTAAATCCAAATGTTGGATGGTTAGGTTTAAATCCAAAATTTCTTTGCTCAGCTTCTTATTGGAGGATTGATCCAACACTGCCAAAGTAGTGTTGATATCTCCAACTATTTGAAGCTGGAGGAAATCAAGTTACTCATGTCTGTTAGAGTTTCTCTTATAAATTGAGGTGCATTCTGGTTGGGTGCATAGATATTAAGGAATTGAAATCTTATCATATTGAGTATTACCCTTAAGAAATATGAAGTGACCACATTCTTATCCTTCCTTACTTTTGTTGGTTTGAAGCCTATTGTAACTTCAAGTAGAATTGCAACACCTGCTTGTTTCTGATTACCATTTTCCTGAAATATGGATGACCATCCTTTAACCCTGAGTCTATGTTTATCTTTTAAGGTAAGATGTGACTCTTGTATGCAGCAAATATCTGGCCTGAGTTTTTGTATCTAGTCAGCTAACCTGTGCCTCTTTAGAGGACAGTTTAAGCCGTTCACATTAATGGAGAATATTGATAAGTCTGGTAAAATTTTGGGTATCGAGTTTTTTGAAAGTCCAGTGGACATTTTTAATCCTTTTGCCACTATGGAAGTTGGAGTTTGATCAAAAGTTTCTGAATGATTTTACTTTTGTGGTAGAGGATTGTGCTGGTCATTATGGAGGATAGGTCTGAGAATATCCTGAAGAGCTGGTTTGGTTATGGTAAATTTCTTCAACATATGAATGTCATTAAAGTATTTAATTTATTCATAATAAATGAAACTCAGTTTAGCTGGATACAGGTTGAAGGTTATTTTGCTTTATGAGATTAAAAGTCGATAACCATCCTCTTCTGGCTTGAAAAGTTTCAGCAGAGAGATTTGCAGTCATGCTAATATTCTTCCCTTTGTAGGTAATGGATTTCTTACATCTGGCTGCTTTCAGAATTTTCTGCTTCATATTAACTTTAGCGAAATTAATTATGATATGCCTGGGGGATGTCTTATTTGGATTGAGTCGTGCTGGGGTTCTGAAACTGTCTGCTGTCTGAATTTCAGAATCTCTTGGCATGTCTGGAAAATTCTCTTTCATAATTTCATGGAGAAGGGCCTCTGTGCCTTGTGAGGCTACTTTATTGCTTTCAGGGATTCCAATGAGGTGGATATTAGCCTTCTTCGAATTATCCTAGAGCTCTCTGAGAGAATGATCCATTTTCGCTCTATTTCTCGTCGTCTTTGAGAGTTTGGGAGTGTTCAAAGGCTTTGTCTTCAAGGTCAGAAATCTTTTCTTCAGCTCGCTCCACTTTGTCACTGAGGGATTCTACTGTATTTTTCAGATCTTTGAGGGCTGCACATTCTTGTTTCAGTGTGTCAAAATCTTAGGTGGTTTTGTCTTTAAGTTCATTAAATTCTTGATACAACTTTTGAATTTCTCCTCGAATTTCCAATTCCAAATTTTCCTCCATTCTATTAATCTTGTTTGCAATCCAAATTCTGAATTCGATTTCTGATATCTTGGCCAGCTGTTTATGAATGGGATGTTCAGTTACATCTGCCATATATTTCCTTGGGGGCAGTTAATGTATTCTGGTTATTTATGTTGCCAGAGTTTTTCTTGCTGATTTTGCCCCATGATTGTCTTACACCATTTGATTTTTTCCCCTGGAGCTTGTCGAGGACCTGTACAGTGCTATGGTCTGAGAGACTGGGGACCTATTTGGTGTGGTGGGGCTAAGTGGTTTTGTCTTGTTTTCAGTTGGTCTCTGTTCAACCCTAGTGAAACAGTTACTCTGGGTTGAAGTCTCAGCTGTGGAGAAATACCAGCAATTAAGTTACCCCGCCCCCCACAGGCAACAATTGGAAAAGGAAAATCAAACCTTTCTACAACCACACCCCAGGTCCTGTCCACACCCCACAAGAAATCACCCAAAAATCTGGACTCTTGGGGGACAGGCCTCCAGACCTCAGAGTGAGAGTGGAGGGACGTGCTCGGAGCTCATATTTGCAGGTAGAGAATATATACAGTTTTATACAGTTTTATGCTTGGCAGGAGAATGCCGTGGCACCCTAGTAGGGGAGGTAGGTCCAGTTTTTAGAGGGTCTCTCCCATGGAGTATAGTGGGAAGACCTTTGAACTCTTCTCATTTGTTTGTGGGGTACTCCGAGCCATTCTCATGGGGAAGGGGACTCCGTCTGCTTGGGGATGGATTTTGTACCTTTTGTTTGTATCCTGGGAGTCGCAACTCGCCTCAGCGGGGTTGATGTTCGTTCTTCAACCTTTTCTCTTGGTGTAGCTCTACTCTACCAGGTTATTGCTAAATTTCTGTCCTTTAACTCTCCTTCTGGATGGGAGCCTCTGTGGAAAGCTGGCTTCAGTCAGCCATCTTGTCTCTGCCCCAGACAATATTATTTCCCTTTCTGGTCTCTAGCACTGAGTACCTATTATTATAATTTTAATATAGATTTTTTTCTTTCTTAAAATGTATACACATTTTTTGACACCTTCTGTATTTATACATTTTAAATAATCCAATCCTGTGAATGTCAGATCATTTAAATGAAAAAGATAGACATTAATACTTATTATATAAGGTCCGACAATTAAGTTTGTGAACTTATCCTAGAAAAGTGCTGCATACCTCTTGGTTGATTATCACTAGGGTTACTTTTGCAGTTCTCCCCTTGGGAAGCTCTGCAGTGATGCTAGGGCCTAGAGCACCCTTCAATGCAATTTTGGAACTCCTTTTCTGGAATGGCTATCAGAAGTGTCAAAATTTAAGGACTGATAATTATGTTTGCGAATTCATCCTAGAAAAAGTACTTTAAAAGGTGGCACAGGTGCATAGCTTCACAAGGAGAGTACTTTTAAGGTGATCGTAGTGAAATTCAGTAATGAGTTATCTAGTAGTGCTTTCTTTAGGATGAGTTCATAAACTTAATTATCCAATTTTGTACATGGTTGTTGTGAAGAGACAAAAGGCTCTTTGTAAGAATGTTTTAAAAACTATAAAGTACTATGTAAATACTAGACACTAAAAGTTATTCTGTGATCAAATCTTAGAGGTTTTCTCTTTTTCTATGTGTGAAGTCCATAACAGTAACTGTTTCTGAGTTCACACAATTAGCATTTAGGAACAGACACAAATACATGTGTATTAACAAATTGCATGGTTAATGAATATTTAGTAACCTAAAGAGAATTTAATTTATATCTCTATTACATTTTTATTTTTCTTGGTGTGCTAATCTAGGAAAGTATTAATGAAAGCATCATGGTGCAGTATGATTTTTTTCAAACGATGTGCTTGTAGG